>NC_058044.1:16619705-17249705 GCF_020085105.1 Siniperca chuatsi
TACCTTGTACAATTTAACACATATACAGGTATCTTACACACAAACTTACCTCTGTTGCAATGCTTTGGTTCCCTTCATTTTCCAACAGGTATTGCACCACCTCCAAGTGACTCTCCTGGGCTGCCATGTAGAGTGGAGTGAAGCCATTCTGTAGAGGAAAATGCATACAGTCCATACACACTTTTTATTATCTAATAGCTTTTGATCATTGAGAAGCTTCTCACCTGTGACTGAGAATTGATATCTGCTCCTCTCTTCACCAGTAGTCTGACCACTTCTTTTTGTCCAGCCAATGAGGCAATATGAAGGGCAGTGTTTCCTTTCTGCAGAGAAAAACAGGGTTAAGGCCACCAGCAAAGTGTGTATCCTGTGCAGTGGTGAAAGAAGTTCAGATCCTTTACTTAAGTAAAAGTACTGATACCACACTGTGAAAATACTCCACTACAAGTAAAAGTCAACTTCTCATGAGCTCAGAAAAAAAGCCTGTTTTCAGCTTTGTGACAATTTTCCAGCCAATCCACGTTTTATTAAATAGTTTATTTATCTTAAGAAGTAGGAGAATTTTCTCAACCCATAAAGGAAAACTTAATCCTTCAGTTTATCAGAAACATTCACATTCAAAATCACTAAATTTGGAGATACATGGTTTTTACTGGACAAGTATGAAAAATCGTAATCTGAATACTGAAAAGTATAAAGTTGCATAAAATGGAAATACTAATTTGTACTTAATTACAGTACTTGAGTAAATGTACTTAGTTACATTCCACTACTGAACCTGTGTGGGCATAAACGCCTTAAAAATCAGAGCTGGTTGAAAGAGACACAAGTATAAAAGGTGTAATGGACACAGAAACCTCTGATATTAATATCTCCTCCTTGAAAACCAAATGATGCAAACTGACAATACACAAATGTTTTGATCTTGCATCTGTTTTTATTTTCAGGACGTGAAGGTTACTGACTGATTAATATCAAAGGCCAAATTCATGTCACTCCAAGGACATGGGCAGCAGGGTGACAGATTCCTTGCTGGCTGTTTACTGTTGCTAGCTGTTAAACCTGACGCGTTAGGCATCCACCGAGTCACATAACAAACAGCTTGCCAAGAGGCTTACCCCACACTCACTCTCATCCCTCTCTCTCCTTTCCAGTAAAGATAGAATATCTAATGATGCAATCTTGAGTCCACTGTGACCTCTTTCAAAGCTGAAGACTTGATGAAACTGACTTTAAATTTTGTTATAATGCCATCCAAAAGAAAGAATCCAGAAACACAGATAAAACATTCTTGTCGGCTATAACACTTGGTTATAGTGAATATATAAGGTTACAAAGTTAAACTCTTTTAGACTTTCTCCGTCTTAAATCACCCTCGTGTCCACCACCACCCTTGTGACCCTTGCATTCATGTGCACTCCTTCCCGTCATCTCCCTCGTTCTCTTTCTGTCACTGAACCTTTCTTTTTTTCCCACATATCTTTCCCCATGTAAGGCTAAAGATCAAACCGTGATATGTTCATGTCTGGAAAGCTGATTATAGCACAATAACTAACAACTAAAATGTACCTTGGTGGAAGAGTCAACAGGTGCTCCTCTCTCCAGCAGTTCCTCCACTAAATCCTTGTGTCCCTCCTTAGCTGCCAGATGTAGCGCATTCAGACCATTCTGGAGAGAAAAGAAAACATCAACATAAGCGTCAAGAAAACAAATGTGGTAAAGTGGTTATTGCATAACTGAGTGGCACTCATGGAATTACATTATGAGCATTAAGCCCCAGACCATAGAGCTTGGGCAATAAATGCAGTACCTGCATTACATCATAGGAGGCAGAATATACATAGTGCACACAATAACATCAACAACTGCACAATCCAGTGCATTGAAATACAGTATTCCTGCAATAAAAATGCATACTACCTTTGTGAAGCCTGCAGTATAATGTAAAATGAGATGTTATTGTGTCCATCTTAAGAGCATTTTGGCCAGTGGCCAATATTACATTAGAAATGAGTGAGAACATTTTCTTCAATGTATTAGGATCAGAAAAAAATATTTTAAAATATTATCATATGTCATTTATGCACTAAAAACAACATTCAAATCATTTTACATGTTGATAAAAGAAATTTACAGTAGGATGAATTACAGTTCTAAAAAAATGGCAATTACAAAAAACCAACAACAAAAAAAACAACAAAAAAAAAAAGAAAAGAGATGCTTATTTCTAGAAATGTTTTGGGAGATCAACATCCAACAACTCATTCATGAGAAGTACTGTATCAGTCAAAGAAAATATGGCAGATTTTTCCCTCAGGCATGTTTGGTGTGAGCATTACATCAAAGGCCTCTGATCCATCAACCAGAGCTACAGGTTAGAAGCAGCACAAGAGGAGGAGAGCAGAGCGTAAATGTTTCACACTGACAGGCAATAGCAACACAACCGATGTATTTATAACACACACGCACAAACATATTTCCTCTGAGACAGACATGTATAAACACACAAAAGAATGATTCACCTCATCCTCCTCTTCTTCCATTCTGTGCTGTGTCTCTCTGAAATGCGCAAACTAAGAGAGTATCTTAAAACTTTTATCCTTCAGGTCCCCTGCTCCTTTTCTCAAACCAAGTGTCAGACTCTCTCCGTCTTCTTTCCTTTCTGTGCGTTCTGCTCCTTTGTAAGTCTTTCCTTGTTCTTTTTCTGGATTTAAAAGTGATGAAGCTCTGACCATCAACAGCAGTCCTCTGCTTCCTTTCACAACCCTCTCTGGTTTAGATCCAAGCTTCTAGGTCTGTCTGCCTTTTTCTCCCCCCTGCAGGCTCTATAAGATGGATTACAGAGAGGAACTGTGCCTCCTGGCTCTGAAGGCGCTCCCTGCTAACACCTCTATCATTGCCCCCTTCCTTCCCTCGTGCACGTACAACACGCATGCACACACACAAATAACAGAATAAGTACACACACACACACACACACACACACACACACACACACACACACACACACACACTCTCTCTCACTCTCTCACTCTCTCTGAGTTGCCAAATGCCAAACAGCTACTGGGGTGTCATGTTTCTGCACAGTCATAGAGGCTATGTAGGATGCAAACACACACACAAACTACTGGATACTCATATTTAGAAGCCAATGAAAATGTCAACCTTTCAAAAAGAAAAAAGAGGGCATTCCTCAGAGGCCAAAGTATGCAAGTGAGTGTCTGGTCAAGTGAGTGACTGTGCCAGAGATATCAGGACATGACTTTAAAAGGTAAAAATGAGAGCCACAATCATCTCCTAGAATAAAATACTTAAAAGGGCAAAGATGTGTTTATGTAAGAAGCTCTTAATGAAGAAAAAAAGACTTGACAGATTAGAAAGTTAAATTATTGTAGCACAAATGGCCCTTTGATTGGGTCTCTTTGACCGAATCTGAGTCAGCAAGAAGCCATCTGAAGAACGATTTCAACACATCTTATTCTTACCTCTTCAGATCTGCAGAGTTAAAACACTAGAAAAGTGAACTCGTGATTGTGAAAAGTGACTCCTTATTGATTCTATTTGATACATTATTGATACTATTTTAAATGTCATTAAATAGTGAAACATTTCGATCACAATTTTCTAGAGCCAAAGGCGACATTTTCAAATTGCTTATTTTGTCCGACCAACAGACCAAAACGCATTTACAGCAAAAGAAAAAAGAAAATAATCCTCACATTTGAGAATCTGTAACCAGTAAATCATTGACATTTTTGCTTGATAAATGACTTAAACAATTAGTCAATTATCATTAATACATTTTTTGTAGATCAACTGATCGATTAACTGACTAATCTTTTCAGCACTATCATGCACTAACACACGTGGTAAACAAATCATCATTATTATAATCATCATCATCATCACTACAGTCATCAGGTGATAGGTGTGTTTATACTGAGCTGGAGATGCTTGTCATACATAAGAAATGTTCATCAACACTTCAGTAAATCATAAATCACATTACTCAATCAGTCAGTGACATTTTCAGTGCAGTGCCAACAGGCGAGATGAAACAACTTCCAAATGTGAGACTAGCTGCTCTTTGCTGCAGTTTGAACATGCAGAAAGTGTCAGCTTTAGCCATCAGTTCTGAAATGATGGACTCACTGACACAGCAAGAATTATGCAATCTTATTAGAGTGTTTCAATCACATTTCAACCATTATGTATTCCAGGAGCACAAGCAAAGGACAAGCAAAAGCCACAACGAACTCACACATATACACACTCCGTCACACAAACTGATCTAAATCTCCTTTTCCTCTGAGCTGTAAGTGAAAGCTTCATTTAGCTAATGGACATTCAGCCCGACACAGTGATCCCTGGCAGTTTGCAGTGCTTCCTGGCAGGATGTACACTGTTGAGCTCCGTCCAATGCAGATTAATATTCACGCCCCTATGACCGCTGACCTTTGTTATAAACACACGTGGTAATAAATGGTCAAGTTTATTTGGTGTTGTTATATAGGCCCAAGTGTCAGAGGGGATGAATGTTAGAGGAAAAAGAGGAAATAATGTAAATGCGTGCAGATTAAAGAGTAATATCACTTACCAAGGATTAACATTTGGGTAGATTATCGGGGAAGTCTAGCTTTTAATTGTGAGGACATGGAAACAGCTCACATACACATTCACAAACACAAACAAACACACACACACACACACACACACACACACACACACACACACAGATAAGTCAACTGTACATTGATATACAAAAACATGCTTGTGTGTTCACAGAGTCACAAACTGGGAGCTAAAGTTATCTCTCAAGAAGGTGTTTTATTTATCTCATTCATAAAATCTGTGCAACTGTGCAATAGTGCGGATTTGGAGTGTATCCCTTTCTCTCCCTCTCTTTAACTAACTTGGACAGCCTTCTGCCTTGGCCCCAGACTCTGGCCCTCGCCACCCTGTTGCTGCTTTCTAGGATCTGACTCTTCAGTTATTAATGAACACACCGCCAAGGGCAACACTCAAAATTCCTGTGTGACATTCCAGCGTCTCCACTGAAACCACTGATAATATTATATTTACTATTATTCATTTTATGATACATTTTCTGGATCATATCACATCACATTACAGAAAATAACAATATATATTGTGTGTGTTATACTGTAACACACTCCAACAATTGTGAAAATAGCATGTTATTCCCCCATGACCTATTACAAAGAGTGTTGATTTTATCCAAGTGACAACACTGTGCTGAGATTTGTAAATAGCTGATTGACTAACACAAATCCAATTAGTACGCTACGAAGGTTCCTTTATTTTAAAGTCACTGCAGATTAATCGATTGTTACTTCCGCACATTTTAGACTTTCATGTCTGTTGGTGCTCTTATCAACAGAGCTCTGATTCTAATGACTGCAGTGCTGACAGTACTCTTACAGATAATGGTTCTGTAATTGTGTGGAGTGCTTTTCCACTGACATGATTCTGATCCACTCATTTCCTTGAGAGCAATTTTGCTGCTAATCATAGTAATGTAATACTTCTGAATGATCAGCTCATATCACTGCTGTGGTTGTGGAAATTGGTATCTCCTTGAAATATAATTATGGTTCAAATGGCATCATATCTGGACAAATGTCAATTACCACTGTCAGGATGGTCATACCACTGTGTTGGAAGAAACCACTCCTCAGCTGCCATCAACACAAAAAATGATGATAACACATACAAAAAAATATGTTCAGGAATATGTGTGTCTTCAAATTTAGAATTTAACATAAATTAACTTTGTCAATGTATGTCTGCATGTGTGTGTGTGTGTGTGTGTGCGTGTGTGTGTGATCTGTGTGATCAGTTCTCTAATACAAAGTAAAATTAACTACAGTTAACTGCTTAAGGGCAAGGTCATATTAGCTGAGTGGTATTTATCTCTTGTGACTAATAAAATTACATCTATGGCATTACAGTATATTGGCTTCTCTCTCTCTCAGAAACAGTCATACACACACACACACACACACACACACACACGCAACGTGAGAGCATCACTGGAATATATATGAAAATGTCACTTGCATTTTTGGTCACCTGACAAGGGCTCAAATGTGATCATCTGACTCCTGATAGATACTATGAAGGGCAGGGCTCTCCTGTTGCAGAGGGAGCTGTGTGTTTGTGTGTTTGTGTGTTTGTATGTGTGTGTGTGTGTGTGTGTGTGTGTGTGAGAGTGTGAGAGTGTGAGAGAGAGAGAGAGAGAGAGAGTGTGTGTAGGATCACAGCTCTGAATAGTAAGGCTTCCCTCTTTGTGCACAAAACAAAACCACAAAACCCATGGTGCCCATGACAACAAGTAGTAGAGCAGTAGGCAGTTGCCAATTACAGCCTAGTGTATAAATAGTTGCTATTAAACTGCTGGAAAATTACAAAAGGCCAAAAGCAATGAGACAGCACAAAATATGAGGAGCTATTGCTATGCATGCCCGCACACAACACATACACACACACACACACACACACACACACACACACAGGAAGACTCACATAGCCACACTCCCCAGGCTCCATTAAGCTACCTTGTGACTACTGCAAATCATACTGACATAGACAGGGCAGATGCGGGTGTACAGAGCTCTAGTTGGAACTATTTTGCACCCTCCCCAATCCCTCCTTCTCAGTGGAATGTGGGTGAGGGTGGGTATGGGGGTAAGAACAGCTGTCAGAGGGATGCAGACCTGTCAAATGCAGCTGAGATTGGAGGGAAGAATGGGTGTGGTCATGGAGGGAAGAGGAATTTGAGGGTGGTTATGATCTTGTGACGGCAGCCTGGCAAGTTAAGGTATGTGCTGACCTAGTTCAGTTGTGTGATGCCACCGTAACACAGCTGAGTGAAAGTTAGATTCAGCAGGTTTGACAGACAGACCTACGACTGTGACAGTAGCATGTAATTTATGTGCTGTATCTTAGCATATGTGCACAATGAACCATTAAACAGCAGATTTCACTAAACATTTTGGTGTGCCAATTCTGCCCAGATGTGGTTGTGTTGAACAGTCAAAACTGTAAAAATAAAATAAGATATTTTATTCAGTTATTTGCTGTAGCTGCTGTTGATTGGACATGAGAAAATTATTTACTTCAAATAAGATAACAACTAGATTTAGTTGACTGTAAAACAGCCTGTTTTCCTTGACTAAAAATACCATCATTTTGCTGACAAGATCTAGACTTCAACTGATGACAACACAATGAATAAAAAATAAGTACAACTAATACTATATGTCCTTAAGTCAAGACTTAATACTTAAGACTAAATCCTTCCATGACTTTGTGACCCTACATTGTCCTCTAATGCGTTTTGTTGCTGAGCCTGTAGATATTGGCAAGAGGCTAACAATCTATAATGTTCAGACTAGTCAACACTCAAAAATGGAAATCAATTAGTCTACTTTGATAGTTAACATGTAGTATTATCACACACAACTCAACAGAATGATATAGCTGTTTCATACATGTTTAGTTAGATGCACAGCAATGTGCTGTGATTGTCATCTGCTGAACAACACACATTAGCACATGCTTGACCGTCACAAATATGGTGAATGTTTTGAACAATCTAACTTAACTCCATAAGGCCAATATGATGTTATAGTCTAGTCTAGTCTATAGTCTATAGTCTGGCAATGGGAGATGACTCAAACTATTACAGAACTACATGTCAACATGCTGAATATTGCATACTGATGAGTGACAGGGGGTTTAACAACATAAACCTTGGTTAATAAACTAAATGATCAGTGTTCTTTCTACCATTGAAGTAATGAATGCACATTAAAGAAAAGGCACTGTGACATCTACAGGTAGCTACAGTAGCGTAGCAGTCCATTTGCAAAGATAACAGGAAAAACAATGCACATCGTGACAGACAACATCATCAGGCAACATATGCTGGATGTAGCCTCTGTTGAGGCTTACCTGATTACAGGTGCTGATGTCTACTCCATTTTTGAGGAAGTCGAGGACTTTGTCAATGTTCCCCGCTCTGGCAGCTCGCAGGAAACTGGTGTTACTGTCGGACTAGAGAGATGAAGACAGGAAGGAGGCTAATATTAGGAACAGGAACACAGGCATGTTTTTAATTTTTGGTTTCATTACATTTCAGCTACTCCTACTTAAGGTGGAATATGTATAAAGTTAATAGTAAAGGTTGGTTCAGAAAATATTTAGGTCAGACTTTATTTAAATTATTTATTTTACTTTATAAAATGCAAGTGCACAAGTGCAAAATGCAAGTCAATTTAGAGCTTGTTATTGCTGTGCATGATGGGAGTTTATTTGATATAAAAAGGTTCAGAATGGGTTTTATGGAAGTCAGACTTCCTGCTTGTATCAATAGTTTGTCTGAGTAGGCTATTCTAAATTTAACCACCAGACATCAAGGCTGCACAAGCAGCTGCAACACACACATGTGGCGCGCACACACACACACACACACACACACACACACACACACACACACACACACACACACACACATATGCTGTGTTTTCCTGTATTTATGTGTATGTACCAGTTGAGTTCAAAATTGTTGACAACATGTAGCCAGGGAGGATGCTTTACAGTTGAACAGTTAACCTTACAATCATAGCAGACGGTAACAGTTTAATAAGATCATAGTACATTTTGAACTGCAATGGAAATTAAATCCTTCTATATAATAAAAAGACACAAAAACAACAAATACATCTTAAAGTTAAATAAAAAACAAAGGGTTAAAAATACGTAACAATGTTAAATATAAAATATTTATGTATTACAATTTTTATTTGCATATCTGCCAACATATACACTGCCAACATATACACTAATACCAATATATCTGTGATTATCTGTGATAAGCCAATATCAGCTAATAATATAAGTCTGCTGATATATTAATGGCTGCAAATAACAATTCTTTTCATTATCAATTAATCTGGTGATTTTTTCAAATAATCAATTATTCGTTTGGTCTATAAAAATGTCAGAAAATTGGGAAAAATGCACATAAAAATGTCCTAAAGCCCGAGTCACTGTCACCTAATTGAAATCCCAAAGAATTCAGTTCACTATCACACAGTAAGGCAAAGAAAAGCAGCAAATCCTCACATCTGACAAACTGAAAGCAGGCAATGTTTGTAATTTTAGCTTGAATGATGACTTATACAATAAATCAATAATCAAAATATAATAACCAAAATTTATGGAGCTTCTATTCTGCTACATAAATGCCACACTACTTTTGCAAAGAACTACTAGCTGTATCGATCTGAGAGTGCTGACAAGGTTTTAACCTCTTTTTAGTGGGGTTAAGACAGTAACGAGTCAGTCAAACACCACTGGGTGTTAACTTGTGAGGTCAGCACATTCAGATTCCCCATCGCATGTCTGGGATGAGGCCACACCCCTGTGTAGGATCAAGGGTCAAACCTCTCATATGGGATGTCACCACACACACACACACACACACACACACACACACACACACACCAGCAGCAAAGAGATTAACACGTGTTTTTTGAACACTTCCTCAGTGCAACATGTGTAACAGAAAACACGAAAACTGATGAACCATGTTTCTCTCTCCAACTCTTACCAGTGAATCATCAACTTCAGATCCAGAGTCAGCAGCTCCGTAGTAGTCAGCGTGATGGTTTAAATCTTTGTCACTCCCACTGGTATTTATATCTTTATCTGATCCACAGGCCTTACACATTGCTGCATTACCCATGGTTACCATCCAAATCAGTTGGTAATTTCCCAGCTAAACCTGAAAACTGTGGCCTGTCTTCACTCACTTCACTTCACTCACTGTATGGCACTATATGGTCTACCAAAGTCCAATCCTTGTAGTTTCTCACTTTGCATCCTTAGGTAAAGTCCACTTTCCTGACATTTGGCTACATAAATCAATCTTACAATCCATTAAATCTGTCCATGTCTTCTATCCAAATTTCACTTACTTCACTATTACCACCACTCTTTCCACTCTCTGTGCCCTTTTATCCCTTGCCCAGCAAAAACTCTCCTAACACTCCTATCTCTGTCTTAGTGTGTGAGCTGAGCCTAACCAAGGCCCAGTCCTGCCTACTCTTCCTCTAGCTCTCCTCTCTCTCTCTCTGTAGGATAACAACTGCAGCCATAAACATTTAACCCTAACTGTCTCTCCCGCCTTGGCTATTTTTAACTATCCAGACCATCTCTTCAGTGAAGACCACAACCCCTTGCTGTGTGTACCCATGGTGGGGTGCACGACAGCTGGGTTTGCTGGGTTTTCATGATGGAGTGATAGTGGTCAAGCCTGAACGCAGTACTCAGATCAAATTTCCGTAACTTACAACCTTACACAAAATACATTGTTCATCATTAGGGGAATGTAGAAAATGTATATGATATGTAGACATGGTTCAAACTTGTAACATTTAACCTGTGTGCATGGGGTTTCATCTGAAGATGTGCTTTTACAGCTATGATTGCAGAATATTCCAGATACTGGTTCATACTTTGGATAACAAGTTTATATGCCTCTTCAGATTGTAATTACAAATGCACATCATGATAGACTTGCAAACAGGTAACAAAACCAGCAGCACTATACAGAATCCAGCAGTATACAGAAGGCACACGTCAGTCTGTCTATGTTGCAGCATGTTTTCCAGTCACTTCTGCTTTCACTCCCTTTAGTCTCTCTGCCAAGCAAACACACACACAAACAGAGATTGGATTGATTGAGAACCAGCTGTAATCTCTGTATCTGCACAGGATTTGACCTGCAGTCAATCATGTAATGAAGGATACTGGATTATACACTGTACTCTGTCCAAGTCTGTGCTTACATTGGAGGAACATCAGAACTCTACTCAGTATAATAAATATCTCATTAGCATCTGCAATTATGTGCACACAAGGCCACTTATGGTCATTTGTAACCACTGTGTTGGCCTGTATTATGAGACCAAGTATACTCACACAACATTCATTTGATGTGGACAAGTGCAAAGACAGGTTTGATCCAAATAAAGTAACCTGAGTGTGTGGCAGTATTTTTCAGTGAAAATTAGGCCACTTGATCTATTCAGAGGTAATTTCATCTCTAGACTAACAACTCAAAAATGAGTAGATTAGACATTCCTTTTCTAAATATTAGTTGTATCTTTGGCCACCGAAAATACTAATATCTGATTGGCTGG
This sequence comes from Siniperca chuatsi, assembly GCF_020085105.1. NCBI lineage: Eukaryota > Metazoa > Chordata > Actinopteri > Centrarchiformes > Sinipercidae > Siniperca > Siniperca chuatsi. The sequence continues at coordinate 16,630,937 of NC_058044.1, forward strand.
CAGGCGTATCAGAACACCTGAACATAGTTTCATTCAACAGCTAAACCACCATCCAAAATCAGTGTTTAAGGTTAAACTCCAAGTAACCATAGCAACAAAACAAATTCTTTATCCTACATCACCAGTTAAACCAAAAGCGTGTCTTCAAAGGACAAGTGAAATGCAAGCAGTTATGCGGCCTGTGTAGACACACTGTAACCTAACCATGGGTTAACTGACAATAAGTCAGTTTCAAAAATTGATGACTATTTTAGAAAAGCTTCCATTTTTTTCCTTTGGTAAATGGTCATGGCATAAGAGCAATGATACACTGTGTTCCAATATTAGAAAATAATGGACTGCGAAGGAAATAAACAAACTCCATTTTGTCCATTGCTTTCTTTTTTTCATTCTCCTGAACTTGTACTTTATAACATACCCGACGTATTCTTTTATTCCAGTTATTACCAAAATGGTCCATGCAAGGTCTGATACCACCAGCCTGTGACCTCCCTCTGAGCTTGAGCCTTTCTCACATCTGTCATCTGTTCCACCATCATCCATTTCCCTCACACTACATAATAAATCATCTGAGAGGACAGCAGGACAGCAAACCACAGCACACTCTACGGTCAACCACATCCACATCTGTGCAACCCCCACAACCCACTCTCACACACAATGCCCTAACACCAACGCTTACAGTATACTCTTAAGCCCACAAGAGCTTGTGTGGTGAAAATCAAAATGGTAATGAGCACGATACATGACACAAACTTCTGAAAATGATTTTGTGTGTTTTACCAAACGCTTTCGCTCAGCTCTCTCACGCTGCCGTCTCCTCCTCTCCCTGGCTTTTTGTAGAGCTCTGTACTCTGGATTTTGCTCAAGCTCTCGAGCTTTCTTCAGGTGGGCCGCAGCATGGGCCATGACTTCCCCTTTCTACCTCTCTCTGTCTCAAAAAACTGTTTTACTAGGTGCTGAAGTTTCACTTTGTCAAATTTCATAGGTACTTAACTAACACTAAGTACCACATATACACTTAACTTTTGCAGATGCAAAAAAACAATTTTACTGTATGAATTATAAAAAGTAATTAAGCCTCATGCTGTGTAAACACTGTGCTAAGTCACTTGAAAAAAAGTTACTTTCCAGGAAAGTTTCTGGTAACTTTCCAAATGGTGTTCATCTCAACTCCTCAACAGAAAATGCAAAAAAAAAAAAAAATCTTCTTGGATTGGCTCCAGAATTGATCCTGTCTTCAAACTGAACGGAAATAAACAACTGCTGACTATTTCTCCCCTTGTGTTGCCCTATTCTTCAATTCTTCTATTTTCTTCTCTTCAGTCTTCTTTCTCTTCTTTGTCCCTCCACATCAAGCCAGGAAACAGCTACTGGATTTCCACATTCTCACACAAAACACTCAGAGGTCCACACATCCAAACATGCCAATTGAAAATGAAGCATTCACATTCATGTGCACAGACACGAGAGAGGGAGACGATGACTGAAAAGGGTTGCTGAATGATGAGAGTAAGACCCATCCGCTTACATATTCCAACACACACTCAATCACAGATAGGGAATGACCCAGTCCAGATGCTCATGAAAACCTTACTCCATGCGAACAGATGTGGCTACAAAACATTTGTGTGTGTGTGTGTGCGTGCGTGCGTGCGTGCGTGCATGTGCACGTGCATGCATGTGACTGCTATTGTGTGTATGTGAGCTAGAGTCACAGGAAAGTGTCTATTGTGTAAGGGGTTTAGGGAAGCTGCATGCCAACAGCCAGCAGACTGCTACAGCCACAGGTACTGTACTCTCTCTTACTACCGCTGTGAAAATGCATTCTATCCTGAGGGAAAGAGGGACACATGAAGGGAAAAGAAGGTTAATAGGTGAGGAGGGGAGATGGGGTGGATTAGAGGGGGAGAGCTTGAGAAAGTAGGGCAAATTAAGTGAATATTAAAGCCATTTTGTGTGGAATATTCTTGTATTGGTGCCCCCCAGTGGTAGTATCAGAAAAGTCCCCCCCTCATGGATCTGACCCAGGGACACTTAGATATGTGGGCAAAAACAATTTCATTGACTGTCTAATTTTCTACAAGCACAAACTTATTCCAACATAATAGTTTTTTAGAAGCTATAATCACGTACAAATGTAACGCACAGTGGCTTTAAAAGAACAGCAAGGCAGAAATGAGATCCAACTTTTGTGTATTTGCAAAGGATCAACGACCCAAAAGCCAAATTAGCTGAAATTTTTGCACCGTCATCCGCAGTTGGTAAACAATGTCACACAATTAGTTGGGTTTTCAGATGTGCCAGTTTGGCTAAACATGAATCCAACATATTTGATATTTTCCTTTTTTTTTTTTTTACATGGTTTTCCATCTTCTTCTGTTCATTTCCCAGATAAAGTTAAAGGCTAAACGTTTTGAGATGTTAGAGGATTTGTGCATTTGTACATTTCTACTATACCGAAAGAAAAAGACAGTACAGGGGAAAGTGGGGGAAGTGAGGTATTAGGGGACATAAAGAGGACATAAGTATAAAAAAGTTAATTAAATAAATTAAAACAATAATGAAGAGTATGCAAAGAGGGACAGCTGCAAGGAAGAGACAGCAGAGTGGGGAAGAAGAGAAACAGGGTGAACTTGGGTACAGGCTGTCCTTCTGTGAGCAAGCACAGAAGATGGGACACACCACCCAATCCAGAGGGGGACCAGTGAGCACAGAACAGTGTCTCCCAATCACCTGCAAGTTACAGGCTTCCCCCTGCATGGGGGGAAAGTGGGTCGGTCTGAATCTGTACTGCCGGTACTGGTGGCTGAAGAAATATGATTTGACAGCTCGTGTGAGTGTGTGTATGTGTGTGTCCACCACCAGCAGACGGGTGTCAGGGTCTCTCTCTGTCAATGTAGCTAATGTTAGAAGTTTGAAATTTCATCCCCACGGACAGGGGCACTATCTCACACATCTCTTTTCTGTTCACACATTTTGCCTGATATGTTTTCACAGGCTCAGTCAACAACAACAACAACAGCAACAACATCAGCGACATCTCTTTCTACTAGTAATCATGAATGGGACAGATCTGCTGAATCACACCGCACTGTAATACTGTCTAAAAATGCTCTACCCTGGTGCATATAGCCTGAATGCTTCATTCAGTTTCATTATGATGCTTCTGCTGGAAGATTTCTGTTTATGTGCTCTGCTCCTTTAGCACTCTCTGCTGGTAAAACAGAGAATAAGGCATTTTTTTCTTAAGGCAACATCTATGGATCTTTGATTTAAATAGAAGAAATAACAGAACATTAAAACAGTGATGATGACTGGAAAAAACTTCAGATTATTGAACCATTATTCTATGATGATACACACTGACATTCAAAACAAAATAAAAAATTCTTCAGATCTACTTGTTTATTTTCCAGGATCGTTAATCAACTTTTAAATATATTAATAAATTAAATATACTTTTAAATATATTTTATAATGTATGCTTATTATTCCACACAGAGTTAATCTAACGATTGCTTTTTTTATGACCTGAAAAGTAAAACACAAAGAAAACCTTCCCCATAACATACCGTATGCTTTACAATGCAAGTAAATCTAAACTAAAGTGACAACTACTGTATTGCCAAACTTCTTGAGTTTCAGATTTAACAGACAAAATCTATAAGCTTATTGATCAGCACGTTAACTGAACCTGAAACAGTGTTCTTACTGTAATATTGTTACAGTTGTGTGTGTGTGTGTGTGCACAGTATGTCTTTATTAAGACTATTCTACTACTTTTTCAGTGTATGCATCAGCAAAGGCTGATCAGTGATCTCTATTGATCCCTTCCATTACTCATGCAAGATAATGAGGATTAGGAGAAGACATTATGAACTAAATTAGTGTGTGTGTGTGTGTGTGTGTGTGTGTGTGTGTGTGAATGAGTGTCCATTTAGGAGTCAGATTACATTGAAGGGGGGGGGGCTCCAAAGAGAGCTGATGTGAGCTAGATCTATTGGTTTAGTGGATCTCATGCATGGGGAGGGGTTAATGGTCTGCTTTTGATTTTATAGATCCAAGGCTTTTTATATGGCCCATTAGGACTCCTTGATAGACAGATATGGGAAACGCAGAGACCAGCACACGTATCCCTGCACGCGCCTGTTCATGTGCTTCAAATTGTGAGTGGATGTGTGTGTGCAGGTTTGGAGCGTGATGTACATACTTCATCGGGCGCACACATTTACATGTATGGATATGCAAAGAGTTGCTTGCGGCCATTTTAATGTGAGAAACAACCAAATTAACGAAAGTTTCACAATGTTCATGTTTATCATGTGTCTTCTGTGTTTTTCCAACAACAAATATTGAGAATGCAATACTTCTGTATTCCGTGCTCGCTCTCAACTCCATTACCAAGCAAAAGGAAATGTAACTTTGATAATAAATAAATAAATAAATGTTCAGTGTGATGGATTACCTATGTGCAACTTGCTTGTTTCTGCAAGTTTATTTTCATATCATACTAACATGAACTAAAATGAACCAGTGGCTGCCTGGGAAGTAGGAAAAAGGCATTAATCGATTCAATCATATGCTTTGGAACATAGTTAGCTATAATGTAAAGTACATAATTTGTAGTAAATGAGCTAAAACATACAAAACCACTGATTTGTTTCTTTAACTCATCTCTCTGCTCCTGGGAGCCAGTATCTTTTTCTAATTGTTTTTGCTGTTATTACTATGGTTGTTTTGGATGTTGCTGCTGTTGTTGTTGTTCATGATTTGTCTGCCTGCTAATGGCGCTACAGTGCTGACTAGTGGAGTTCTGCCAGTGATGAGTGTCTGGTAGCATATAATGCAAATTAGATTTAATGGAGGGAGAATCTTTCTGTTTAAGATGACTCATTTAGACTTCTAGAAGCTTCATGACCACAATTTTTGACCCTCTCCCAACTGCTCCGCACTTGAGAAATGATTTCATTTCATTAGTCCTTACATGTTTGGTTTAAGTGATGCAGTAGGCTTATGTTAACCTGGTAATTGTGCAAGCGACTGAAATGTCTCCATGTGCAGTGATACAGCATATGGCCTTCATCCCTTGTACTTCACTAACGACCACTGGACAAGAGGCAGATACAGATTTTTTTAAAGAGTGGACTGGAAGGCGAAACCAAAGATACCCAACTGCTTTCCATGCTTTAATAAATGTTCCATTGCTATCAACACAAGTGCATTACTGACTGAGTTCGTCTAAGGGCCACTAGATGCAAGCCAAGAAAACACCTGTAGAGAAGACAAAATAAACAATGACAACTTTCACACACACACACACACACACACACACACACACACACGCATGCAATGCTCCCCCCTTTCCCTTCAGGATATTGATTCTAAACTGCAGCTGAACCCCACGTCACATGACTGTAACATTAGAAAATCAACACTGCAGCTTTACTACCTGCCTGATTCCTGCCTGCCTGATGTTCAAATAAACATAGTTTCCTGTTGAGGAGGTTTTTAATATACAGTAAGTGGTGAGTCTGTGCTTAAATGGTAGTTTAAAAGATTACACAGTCTTGTAAACAGAAAGTTCACAAGGTTTTCAAAAGCTTCATGACAGGAAAGACGTGTGCGACAAAACTGTGGGCTTCATAAATCCACCAACAAGCTCTACAAACAACATAATCAATAAGAACAAATGCTTTCATTTGTTAAAAAAAAGATTTGCACTTAAAACATAAATAGTGCTATAGGTGGGCCAGTGTAAATACTGGTAATGGCAAAATTGCTAGTCCATAAATTCTGTCTGCCTTATGTAAACACATAACAGAATGAACAAAATACAGAGCAGAGACAGTAATGGATTAGCTCACTGATATGATTTAAATGTCAAGTCATTTTGTGGCCTCTTTTACTGCTTAAGAAAGGTCAGCGCCATAAAGTAACACACACACACACATACTCTCTCTCTCTCTCTCTCTCTCTCTCTCTCTCTTTCGCTCTCTGTTTCTCACAAAACCAAATCACAAAGACACCGATTTAATAGCAAGTAGATGAAGCAGACAGTTAAAAATCCAGATCGGACCACACCCAAATACAGTGATAGAGTAATGGCACTGAGACATGGGTGGGGGTAAGGGTGGGGGCTGAAATGAGTAGAGAGGGAAAAGAGAGATGCACTGTAGATGGGACACATAACCTTGATACAGTCACATGATACGCCCAGAGAGAGAGACGGCTGGAGGGAGAAAGTCAAGAACACCACACCCTGTTGTAATTGAAGCAGTACCATGTCCACACACTGATACATGCACACACACAAATGGATATATCTGATTTGTGACTTAGCTGATTTACTAGTAACATGTCTTGAGCAATTCGTCCTTCAGTGTTGTTACCATATAAACAGCCCTCCCCACTTCCACAGACAAACAAGCAGCAGCCCTACAGGCAGACAGCAAACAGCAGCTTTTGCTTTTTGCAACATTAGGCCACAGCCTTTAACATGCTTTTTTCAAAGCAAACTATGAGGCCTCTTGAAGAAATGCAGAGTAAGCAACTGATTATGTCTGTAAATTCATTATTCACTTCCCACAACTGACGCCAGGTTTATGAGGTGTTATAACTAAAAGCTAACAGTAAAATGCAATGCCTGTAACCATAACCAATATCCATTGCTTTTCTATGATACAGGAGGGTTGGTGTGATACCCACTGCCTTGAAAATGGCCGTCATACTAATTTACGGCTTTCCCTTTTTTCGTCTTTCAAGTCCTGTCCAAGTCCCTCGGGAACACATGACGTCAGTTTGCTGTTCCTATTAACAAGATGAGAGAGAGGCCTGGAGTCCACTGGAAAATAAACCACCATACCATCCCACTGCAGATGCTATCAATGCTAAGTAATTTCACTACCCTGGTATCATGGTGTTATGGACTTTGTTGAGATTGTAGGAAGTGTGTGAAGAAGCCTGTAATGTACTGGATAATGGGGGTGGTTTTTCAGGCCATAGAGTCTAGTAGATGTGCATGCAGGCTATGACTTCAGAACAGTACAACACAAAGTACTTAGCTACCAACTGAGACATTAATTGGCTAAATCAGTTATTCTATAGCTAATGCAACCACAAGGGGGCACAAGCCAGTGTCTTCTTGTGCCAGTCCCAAGTCTGGATAAATGCAGAGGGTTGTGTCAGGAAGGGCATCCGACGTAAAACACATGCCAAATTAAAAATACGAATCGTGAAAATGACTTCCATACCGGATCGGTCGGGGCCTGGGTTAACAACGACCGCCACCGGTGCTGTTGACCTACAGGGTACCGGTGGAAATTGGACTACCGTTGGTCAAAGACGAAGAAGGAGAGGAGGAAGGTGTGTTCGTAGGCAGAGAGAGAAGAGGAAAGCTAAGAATGTAGGACTGACAGTAGGGACTTTGAATGTTGGGACTATGACAGGGAAGGCTAGAGAGTTGATCGACATAATGCAGAGAAGGAAGGTGGACATACTGTGTGTCCAGGAGACCAGCTGGAAAGGTAGCAAGGCTAGAAGCTTAGGAGCAGGGTTCAAGTTGTTCTACCATGGGTCAGATAGGAAGAGAAACAGAGTAGGAGTTATCCTGAAAGAGGAGTTTGTGAGGAATGTTCTAGAGGTGAAAAGAGTATCAGACAGGTTGATGAGTCTGAAGCTGGAAATTGAAGGGGTGATGTTCAATGTTGTGAGTGGTTATGCCCCACAGGTAGGATGTGAGTTAGAAGAGAAGGAGAAATTCTGGAGTGAGTTAGATGAAGTGATGCAGAGCATCCCCAGAGGTGAGAGAGTGGTGATTGGTGCAGATTTCAATGGGCATGTAGGTGAAGGGAACAGAGGTGATGAAAATGTGATGGGCAGGTTTGCTCTTCAGGACAGGAACGCAGAAGGACAGATGGTGGTAGACTTTGCAAAGAGGATGGAAATGGCTGTAGTGAACACTTTCTTCCAGAAGAGGCAAGAACATAGGGTGACATGTAAGAGCGGAGGTAGAAGCACTCAGGTGGACTACATCTTGTGTAGACGTTGTAATCTGAAAGAGACCAGTGACTGTAAAGTAGTGGTAGGGGAGAGTGTAGCCAGACAACACAGGATGGTAGTGTGTAAAATGTCTCTGGTGGTGAGGAAAATGAAGAAGACAAAGGAAGAGCAGAGGACGAAGTGGTGGAAGTTGAAAAAGGAAGAATGTAGTTGGCCAGACAAAGAGATAGAGATGGGAAGGATGTGCAGCAGGTTGGGGTGATTAAAGATAGGGTTGGAAATGTATTGACAGGTGCCAAGAGTGTGATGGGAAGATGGAAGGAGTACTTTGAAGAGTTGATGAATGAGGAAAATGAAAGGGAACGAAGAGTAGAAGAGGTGACTGGTGTGGAGCAGGAAGTAGCAAAGATTAGCAAGAGTGAAGTGAGGAGGACGTTGAAGAGGATGAAGAGTGGAAAGGCAGTTGGTCCTGATGACATACCTGTGGAGGTATGGAAGTGTCTAGGAGAGGTGGCAGTAGAGTTTCTGACTAGTTTGTTTAACAAGATCTTGGAGAGTGAGAGGATGCCCGAGGAATGGAGGAGAAGTGTACTGGTGCCAATTTTTAAGAACAAGGGAGATGTGCAGAGCTGTGGCAACTACAGAGGAATAAGCTGATGCGCCATACAATGAAGTTGTGGGAAAGAGTAGTGGAAGCTAGGCTAAGGGCAGAGGTGAGCATTTGTGAACAGCAATATGGTTTCATGCCTAGAAAGAGATGCAGTATTTGCTTTGAGGATGCTGATGGAGAAGTACAGAGAAGGTCATAGGGAGTTGCATTGTGTCTTCGTAGATTTAGAGAAAGCGTATGACAGGGTGCCGAGAGAGGAGCTGTGGTATTGTATGAGGAAGTCTGGAGTGGCAGAGAAGTATGTTAGAGTGGTGCAGGATATGTATGAGAGCTGTAAGACCGTGGTGAGGTGTGCTGTAGGTGTGACAGAGGAGTTCAAGGTGGAGGTGGGTCTGCATCAAGGATCGGCTCTGAGCCCCTTCTTGTTTGCTCTGGTGATGGACAGGCTGACAGATGAGGTTAGACAGGAATCTCCATGGACTATGATGTTTGCGGATGACATTGTGATTTGTAGTGAGAGCAGGGAGCAGGTGGAGAAAAATCTAGAGAGATGGAGTTCTGCTCTGGAAAACAGAGGAATGAAGCTTAGCCGCAGTAAGACAGAATACATGTGTGTCAATGAGAGGGACCCAGGTGGAACCGTGAGGTTACAGGGAGCAGAGGTGAAGAAGGTGCAGGACTTTAAGTACTTAGGGTCAACGGTTCAGAGCAATTGAGACTGTGGAAAAGAGGTGAAGAGGCGAGTGCAAGCAGGTTGGAACGGGTGGAGAAAAGTGTCAGGTGTGTTGTGTGATAAAAGAGTATCAGCAAGAATTAAAGGAAAGGTGTTCAAGACGGTGGTGAGACCAGCAATGTTGTACAGCTTAGAGACAGTGGCACTGAAGAAAAGATAAGAGGCAGAGCTGGAGGTAGCAGAGCTTAAGATGTTGAGGTTCTCTTTGGGAGTGACGAGGATGGACAGGATCAGGAATGAGTACATCAGAGGGACAGCTCATGTTAGATGTTTCGGAGATAAAGTCAGAGAGGCCAGATTGAGGTGGTTTGGACATGTTCAGAGGAGAGACTGTGAATATATTGGTAGAAGGATGCTGAGGTTGGAGCTGCCAGGCAGGAGGTCTAGAGGAAGACCAAAGAGGAGATTTATGGATGTAGTGAGAGAGGACATGAAGTTAATTGGTTTGAGTGAAGAGGATGCAGAGGACAGGGTTAGATGGAGGCATGATGATTGATGACATGATTCGCTGTGGCGACCCCTGAAAGGGAAGAGCCGAAAGGAAAAGAAGAAGTTATTCTATAGCTAAACTAGGATTGTAAGAACAAGTAAAAAGATGTAGGAGTTACAGATTTTTTTGCCAAAAGACCCCAAACTGACTTGTGCACATTGAGCGCATACTGTGAACATAAGTAAATTGACTCACATTTCATGTGCTAGCATTGCTAAAATGCATTGCTAGCATTGCTAAAATGTTGGCAGAACTATTTCCATCTGATGGCTGATCTCATGCAGCGTCAGATGACAAAGAGCATTGAGGCAGAAACTGATTTCACCTCCAAGTCGAATGTATAATGAATAATGAAGCGTGTGACCTAAAATTCGTGGCAACACGAATGATGTTGTCAGACGCACAGAGAGAGAGAAATACCTAGGCAGACAATTAGTCAGACAGACATACATAAAATAACACTGTGAGAAGACAGAGAAAATGATTCAGACTAAATAAAACAGACAAACATTGAATTAGCAGTCACACTTTTCAGTTCTGTTTAAGGCTAAAACCAAACATAAGATTTTGAGTCAGTGCACAGAAAGCATTTTAATTGTTAGACCTAAGTGGTACACAATAAAAGTAACACAAATCCCAGATTTAGATATAATAAGAGTATGGGCATAAAACAGGCATTAAGGTGGTTTTACAAGGTAAACTGCACTCTTCTGATTTACCGACTGCAGGAGAATTTGCGTCACACCATCTTCCTCAGCTTGTGGCAAAACCGGTGCTTTGCCGGCATGTGCGTGTGTTTGTGTCTGTTTGTCTCTGTCTACGCTATGAGACATGCTATTCTCAACAACACAGCGAAAAGCTTTGATGTGTTTTCCTGTGAGAAAACACTTCACTTAATCAACTCAAACACAATGGCAAGCAGTGGAGAGATGAGGAGAGGAGGAAGGTTAAGAAAGAGCTGACGAGAGAGAGCAAACGCATTTACATGAAGGTGTTTCAGCTGAGCTTCTCAGAAGTCCATTGATCACCAACCACGCCCTCCTCTTTCTCCCTCTGACGGGAAGTTCTAAGGCCATAATTAATAATTGACATCTAAATAACTCCCACTGCCCCCAGTCCAAAAAACACCTGCCCTCTATAGAGCATGACTGGCAAAGGATGCAACTTAAGACAAAATCCTTCTATACCCTTCCCTGCTTGAGGATGCATTTCACTAGTCTAGCTTATTTCCTTATATCCTGCAGCTGTGGCCAGTTAATGCAGTCATCTCTATGCATTATGTACTCTCACTGTCTCTCCTTACAACAAAGTTTTCTTTATCACTTTTGATGAACAGCCTTTCATCTAAACAAGAGAAGCACGATGATGACGAACTATGACTCATCTTGTGATGCTATCTCTGCCCTTCAAACATCTATCAGGGTAAAATGGGCCAGTGGGAGATGGTGTCAGATATAACTAGGCCACCCTAACTAGTTATGAGGTACCATGACGACCAAGAAGGACAGTCCAGGATACAGAGTGTCAGGATGCCGTTTGCACCCAAATACAGACATGCTGACATTGTGGATGATCCGGGACAGAAATACCAATGCTTTTGTCACCACCCTATCACCATTACACAGTATGGAAACTAATACGAAACCCATAGATAACCATCATATGACCGTTGCTTGTATATTACATCAGAGCTGGTTCCTTGGTATTTGGAGGCCTGAGTATCATGCCAAATATGGTCACTCTCTGAGGTGAATTTAACCAAGTGGGATATGAATATTCGTGTGTCAATTTTTCAGGTCAACTTTATACGCTGCAGTTGATATGGTTCTGAACAACAGAAAGAAGATCAGAGCTAAAACAATTAGTCGATTAAACGATGAGTCGAAATTGATAAACTAATCTGATAATCACATAATCTTCTGTTTTACTTTTCAAGCAGAAATGCCAAGAATTTGCTGGTTTCAGCTCCTTAAATGTGAGGACTTGCTGCTTCTCTCTGTTTTATATCATTGTAAAGTGAATATCTCTAGGGTTTGGACTGTTGATCGAACAAAACAAGGCATCACCTTGAGCTCTGGGAAACTGAGACATTTTTCACAATTGTCAAACATTTTATAGACAAAACATATAAACAATAAATAAAAAAAAAACAAAAGCTGAAATGATTAGTCAATTATTTGATTAGTCATTTGGCAAAAAAGCCCCACTTTTGATAATCAACTAATCATATATATCGTTATCGTTATATCAAACATTCTATGGTTCCATCTTGTGGGCATGTGCTTGATTGGAAATTGTATATCTTATACCCATATGTATATGGGTTTTGGAGTGTTGGCTAAACAAAACATGCAATCTGCTAAGGCTGGAGCTAACGATTTTTAATTAATCTGCCGATTATTTTGTTGATTAAATTGTCAGAAAGTAGTGACATTTTTCCAGTAGCATTTTTTGGAGCCCAATGGGATGTATTCCAATAGCCTGTTTTGTCTGTCCAAAGCCCCAAAATAATACATATAGATGAGTAGCAAGTCCTCACACTTGAGAAGCAGGAACCAATGAATGTTTGGTATTTGTATTATTTCTGATTATGTTGATGGTATATAGAGAGTGGGACAGTGTACTGGACAGACATATCTTCTAAATCATGCCCAACTACAGTACACAACAATGCAGGTATTTCACAGGAAACAAATATTAATTCTTAATGGCTTTTGGTAACCATCAGTAGAGGTACTGGAGTGGTTGACTTGAGGTAATTCACAGGTCTCTGTGTAAGCACTTATAACCAGACAAGTGCTGTAACAGCTCTGGTAAATACACAACTAATAATGCTGAGTGTGTTTGGGTGTGTGTATTTACATACACCCTATAAAACTGCACCCACAGAGACCCCAATTGGCAATTCCCGTTGGACAACATGCATTGGAAGACAGCTATGGCTATACGTGAGTGTGTGTGTGTGTGTGTGTGTGTGTGTGTGACTGTAGCTGTTCAGAGGTAATGTAATGAAGGCCATGGTTCCATTAGGACTCCCTTCCTCCAGAATCCCATCATACCACTCCCAGTGGAGAAAGAGAGACAGACAGATAGGCAGGCATACACCGAGAGGCAGAAGAGACACAGACAGAGAGGGGGAAAGGAGAGAGATGAAAATGTCAAAGGCTGCAGTGAAATCTGACCTCCTGGCACATCAGGATCTTAGTGTAGGGACCAGTGGTGGGGAGGAGTGTGGGGCAGACAGGGTGAAGGGAGGGAGAGAGGTATTTTGTAGAGAAGTGAGAGATGAATAGGAGCGACATCCAAGAAGACAAGGAGAAAACTAGGGTAAAGAGTCAAACCCCCGTTTTAAGGCAGTGAGAGGAGGTGAGGCTCTGGAGGAGGAAGGATGGATGGCGAGCTGAAACGAAAGCGGGGAAGGAATGTGGTGCAGGAAGAGCGGTAAAAGGAAGGGAAAGATACAGTAAGTTTATTGAAAAGGGATTTTCCCACAAAGCTGAGTAAGAAATAAGCCAAGTTGGCTAGTCCTAAACACAAATGTCTGTATTTTAAATATATTATATTATATCTAGACATAATCTAGATATAATATTTAAAATACAGACATTTGTATTTGGAGATAAACAAATTCCTTATATGTTTTTATATTCTGCAGGATCAAACGTATCTATGAGAGCATATATCTAAAGGCCAGCATGTCTCAACTGAAGCCTGGAGGTTCTAAGATTTCAATTATCAATATCCGACTGCAGTGGACATAAAATCCAGTCCTGAATTGATCTCTGCAAACTGAGCTCTTAAGTATCCACTATTTAACCACAGGAAAGTGGACTAGCACAGGCAGAGGGTTGATAAACTATGACGCAGTCTCTGTATTGTTCAGACAGAGGAGAAAGCAAAACTGTGGGAAGCAATCGCTCAGCACCAGCCCAGAGCAGTGAGTAAATGCCCAGTGACACAGGTTCACACACAGAGACATGGACACACAGCCACTTGGCTAGGATGAAGCTATTTTCCTCCAGGACAATCACACGAGACAGGCAGTATTTTTAGACCTGCAAGTTAAGAGCCTCACATCACATTGTGTCCCTTGTGTCATTTTCTCTTTTTGTCTCACATACGTGGATCTGTTATTTCTGTATTGAGTTCTGTCTCAACATTACGTTTTATTAGCTATATTCCATTAGATGTTGCTCACACTTTTCTCTATCACAGAACCTCCACCAGCTTAAAGTATCAGTTCACCTGAATCACAGAAAACATAGTTTTCCACTTAACCTCTATTGGCATCTAGCCACACATATACAGTAGTTATTAACAGTAGATTTTGAGATATTCAATGGTGATACATCTGTACCATCACTATACAAAGAAGATGAATAGAATTTTGTTTGTGGTTTTCAAAGCATTGAAAATGCCATTTAAAAAACGAAACAGCAATGTGTCTTCCTAAAAAATAATGTCCTGTTAAGTCGGGGTAATTCAGAGACATTGCTATGAACAGTTTTCATTGAAAGGTATTGTCTGTCGAAGGTAGGAAAAACTAAAAACCATCTACAGCAAGGTCTGTGGATTATCCTGAGAAACCAGGTTATTGTTTCTGGAAAGACATTTTCTGTTGTGTTCAACAAATAAAACTATCTACAGGACTAGATGCAATGACACATTCAGGAGAAGGTAGATTAAATTCTACCTTTTGGAACAGCTAAAATTATCGTAAAAAGCACAATTACTTAACCCAAGTAATTCACCCAGTCATGAACCCACAGAGACTCCCCCAACTCTGCAGGTCATTAAAGCTTTTTAGCCTCTTAGCTCATTTTTGTGGTTTTAGAGCACGCAAATGTACTTCAGTCTCACTGCTTTCACCAACTCCAGTTCCAACAGCAGCAAAGACAATGCTCTGATAAAACCACTGTGCACTGCCTTCCCAGCACCAAACTGCAGACAGACAAAGTAGCAGCTAGCTGTTGAAGAAAGTCAAACATCTAGCAAGCTAACGACACAGATATTTTTCACAGGAGCTGGAGGAAACCCAAACTATAGCTAAAAGGAGAGTGAATATTAAACTTATATTTGTCAGGTGGCCAGAAACACAAATATAAATTAATGCTAATGTTGCTCCGTGTCTGCTGGATTTGTACATGGGCAAATGTTTACTAACATGTTAGATTAGATTAGATTCAACTTTATTGTCACTACACATGTACAAGTATAAGGCAATGAAATGCAGTTTAGGT
The DNA here is from genome assembly GCF_020085105.1 of Siniperca chuatsi. Classification (NCBI taxonomy): domain Eukaryota; kingdom Metazoa; phylum Chordata; class Actinopteri; order Centrarchiformes; family Sinipercidae; genus Siniperca; species Siniperca chuatsi. The sequence continues at coordinate 16,646,011 of NC_058044.1, forward strand.
CTAACCAGAAGTGCAATAAGCAAGTGCAGGATATAAAATATGTGCATTAATGCAAGATAGAGCAATATTATGAAAATGTTTTACAAGTGGTACTATGGACATTATATACAGATGGCATTACTATAAACAGAAGTATACTGATGGATATGTACAATAATGAATGGATGAATTGGACTGGGCAGAACAGTAGTGCAATGAATATTAAGTAGTACAAATTATGGACAGGATTCAGTACATAGTACTGGAGGGCAAATGGTGCAGTATATGTATAAATAAATAGTCCTGTAGTGCAAATGAACATGTGGTACATGTAGCAAAAACAATATAGCAGCAGCAACAACAATATAGCAGCATTTAAAGTTAAGGTATATGAGGGGACAGTAGAATCAGTGGAATCAGTGGGGGGCAGAGTTCAGTAGGAAGATAGCTCTGGGAAAAAAGTCTGCTGGTCCTTGTCCAGAGGCACCTGAGGCGCCTGCCGGAAGACAGGGGAGAAAACATTCTCTGTGCGGGGTGTGAGGAGTCCTTAAGAATGCTGCGGGCTCGACGCAGACAGCGTTTCCTCTGGATATCTTCAATGGCTGGACGTGGAGTCCCTGTGATGCGCTGGGCAGTTTTCACCACCCGCTCCAGTGCCTTGCGCTCTGCAGCAGAGCAGTTCCCATACCAGACTGTGACACAGTTGGTTAGGATGCTCGCTACTGTGCAGCGATAGAAGTTCACCAGGATAGCTGAGGACAGCTGGTTCTTCTTCAGTGTCCTCAGGAAGAAGAAGCGCTGGTGAGCCTTCTTTACCAATGTCATGTTAGCCATGACTACTTTATAAGCCAATATTATGTCAGGGCTGTGTCAGTCAGCTTGTTGTGGAGTTCTTCTGCCTCAAAATGGCAAAAAAGCCACAACAAAAATAAACAATTAATATAACTTTAAAGGCCCTACACACCCATAGTTCACCCACATAGGTGTTTTCACTTATATTGCCTGATTAGACTGGGTGGGCATGTACAGATTGTGCTTGATTGGCATATTCCTCATTCTGCTGTTTCACCTATTAAGGAGGAACAACTTACACCTTTATCATTCTTATGGTGTACAACGGTACATTGAGTTTGATGACCTCACATAACTCCCAGCATAGCCCCACCCACCTTTAACCTGGTGGGTGTGTTGGGGCTTTAAGCAATGGTATAATCAAAAAGGCAATGTTGAAAATCAAAATAATTTTTATACTTTTATCTTCCAATGTCCAATTCTACTTGCAGTATAGTCCTTACTAACACCAAGTCCCACTCTTGGCCGTGGGAGGGTGTAGACAAAAGGAAAAACCACAGACAGACCAACCAGTAGGAGTTACTGGTGCCGCGACAAGGACATGATCATTCATCACCACTGCCACTCAATGGAATCATGTTGGAGGCACTGCTGCTAGGGACTAAACATGTATCTCTGCAGTGATTATTCCCCTGTACCACCCAGGTGCCTCAGATAGTGTGATACCTTCACAAATCTGAACCTTCAATTATCCAAAACTACATTGTGCCTTTATGGTGGATCAAAAGGAACACATTTACTCTCATGTGCCTTTACTGTAACAGTAAAGGAGAGTAAATTTACTGGTACATCAGTGAAATTTGTACATTTGGAGTACAAAAATGAACCTCTTGAGAGTGTAGGAGTATAAGGAAAATACTGTGTTTTTTGTGCTCTGGGTGAAGTGACCACTTAATAGTTAACAGCACACATCCCATTTTAGCTGCCGAAAGAAGTTTCCATGGAGGAAGAGTAAAGCCAAAAAAACCCCAAACTTTAATTTGAGAGGTGAATAGGAGGACTTCAAGTAAACGTACAACTATGCTTCCAAGTCAAAAGCTGCTGCTGCTGAGGACAAGATCACAGCTGAGGAGACGTGCTTATTCAAGTTGAGCTGAGGTAATATACTGGTATGTAGATACTGTAAGATCTGCATACATGTGGATATAGATCTCAGTAAATGACACCAGCTAAAAAAATGTAAATTGTGTGCAAAGATTAGCTTTAAGTGTGACTTCTTTTACCAGTTTAGCCTCCAAAAACACTTAACATCAAGCTAAAGAGACACACATGCACATGTTGAGCACAAGTTATGAAGAAAACACCAACAAAAGGACATAACTATTCAGATTCCCACAGCATTCCCTCAGTGTGCTCACGTAATCGTGAACACACAAACACCAGTTTGAGCAGTGTCGATTTTTCAGTTCTGATGACACAAAAACTCCCGATTGCAACCAAGCATGTGAGCTCAATGGCCCCACCCTAAAAGAAGAGACTCAAGTGTGCGTCTGTGTGTGTGTGTGTGTGTGTACATGTAGCACTACAGTCCATTACTGAAATCACATTAGCCTGAGAGAGTGCACTGAGACAGGAAACAGCCATCTACCATCTCCTGACTCACTTTCTCTGAATACACAAACACACACATTACATGATCACATCTAGATGGTAACACTAACATTCATTTTCTAGTTTACACATTTATGAAAACTGACTCTAAATGAATGGACTGTATGGATTTAATTTTTCCTATTAAGCTCATGCGCAGCAGTGTATCAATTCATTATAAAACAGCTAGGTCTTAGCAATAAATATATCTGGTGGAGTTGTTTTTTAGATTTGGAGAGGGTAGGAGAGGGGGAAGAAGCTGCATAGTAATATCAAAATTTCATTCCACACAAGGACAGAAAGACTTACTGGCAAACCAGCCCAGCCCAAGAGTGGCCTGAGATCACATAGTGCACACACACACACACACACACACACACACACACACACTTTACCCAACAATGCATTATGATGAAGGAGAACCACAAGCAAGCAGACTTTATAAGCAAGCAGACTTTATATACAGTGTGTGTGAATATGTGAGCTTGTGTGTCTGAGACAAAATGAGCGCAATCTAACTACCAGTGTTTGACACCTATTAAAATTCACAAGAGACCAGAACTAGATAAACTACTTGCAATATGTCATGTTTGGGGTAGAAGGGTAAACTCATCAGAAGTCACAATCAGGATGATCATCCTCTGACCAGTGAAGCATAATATGGTCCATGTAAACAGTAGATCTCCAGTGGTATATGTGCAGTGGTAAACACTCCTCACTCCTCCTCGCCTGTAATAGTAACTAGTGAAGGCAGTGCAAGTCTAGTGGTGTTTATTTTGACGACCATAAAAACAGGCACAATTGGCCTGTTTGGGTATTATCACATACCCCTCACTCTTAAATCAAAACAGACGGCATTTTCTCTGCAGGAAAAGCTTGCTTCTGTTAGCAGCTAATTTGAACACAATTTAATGCAACATCGGAGACAATCTGTCAGATCACCAGCGCCGATGTGCTTTAAAGCACGGCAACGCCTTTGAGTGATCTTTCTAAAGCGTACAGCATCAGCAGCGGTGCTCGTTACACGGCTGACTGGGCCAGTCAATGCAGAGAGCAGGCTGCGGACAGACACCCACCTGCCGTATTCGGTTCTGGTGCAGCGGTGGTGGAGGTCCACCCTCGGGGGACGTGTTGCTCGAAGAGGCCATTTTCAAGTCACAGTCGGAGCCGCCGCCCCTGGAGCGACTTTCTTCAGGGCTACTTGACATTCTTGTCTCAGGCTGACTACTGCTGGAGGCGACGCGGTCAGTGAGGGTCCCTTTTGCCGGTGCAAGGTGGATTTCTGTGCGGGCCTCAGAATCCAGAAGGCTCTGCAGGGCCCGGGATCATTCTGCGGCGTCAGAGACAGTCTGTTATCAAGCGTGACAAAATATAATACAGTGATTCTTCCAGATTGTCAAACCAAAACGAGCGCTCCCTCCGTTCAGGGATGCTCTCTGTGTGTTGCTGTATGCCTGCTTGTGTATGTGTATGGAGATGTGAACGCGCTTCAGATGCGCTTCCCCGAAACTCCGCAGGATCAATGCTGCCTTCATGGACAGTCGGAAACTTTGTTAACACACCTTGATTAGGATGATCAATTTTGAAACGCAGTCATTTTCTGACACTCGAGTCGCTGAAATACGATACGATTACGATACCTATTTTTTTACTCTTTATGTTTTTTTTAACATAGCCTACTACACCACTTTTACTACCACTGAGAAAAATAGCTCTGCTCCACTTGATCCCTATAATAAAAAAAACAGACCTATAACAAAACATTTTGTGACACGACCATTCCCAACAAATGGTACATGAACGCACCGACAAGGAGTAGTGAGCTCCTGTTTTGCTTTTTGTTGCCCCCACCCCTCGGTGCTTCTGCAGCAGCCGTAGCTTCAGACGGGAAAGTTAGATACCAGTGTGGTCATGATGCTCCATGATTCAATGAAAACTAGTAAGATTGCTTACACAAATATTAAATCATCGTAGCCCAGACACATTGGGTTGGTCTTACATAATGTAATCCCTCTCTTAGTATTCTTATGCCCCCACCTTGGCCTGTGTGTCCTCACTGACCTACAAATTTAATGGAGGTTGACAGGGCAAAATCAATAACAATGTGACATTTAAAAACCAGGCAGAACTCCGATAGAGGAGGGAGAAGTGGAGAAGGAGGTGTAAGAAATCATGTTAAAAAGACAAAACCTACACTGTTTGGACATAGTCTTCAGATTGAGGTTGTCACTGGAATCATTTTGTTAGAGACATTATTGTAATTTAGGTCCATAAAGGCAATTTCCTAGTGGTTGGCCGGCCCCATCAGCAATGACTACTTTGGGCCTTCTGCTACTATAATGGTTAGATTTTGGACATGTAATAGGTCTGGTGTAAGATTGCCCAATCTGAATAAGTGAACATCCGAAATCATCCGGGGGGGGTAACACCAACACAAGGGATGCCAACAGACTGAACAAGCTGGTGAGGAAGACTAGCTCCGTAGCTGGAGCTGAACTGAACAATCTGGAGGTGGTTGAGGACACGATCCTGGAGATCCCCTCCCATCCCCTCTATGATGAGCTAGTGAAGATAAGGTGCCTCATCTCTCCAATCACTATTTCACACAGGGCCATGTAGGTTTGGATTTTGTTTTCCCTTAATAATAACAACCTTCATTAAAAAACTGCATTTTGTATTTACTTGTGTTATCTTTGACTAATATTTAAATTTGTTTGATGATCTGAAACATTTAAGTGTGACAAACATGCAAAAAAAAAAAAAAAGAAAGAAATCAGGAAGGGGGCAAACACTTTTTCACACCACTGTATATATCTATATTTATAGACAGACTGTACTATGTCCAGTCATTCATTCACTCAGAAATCCAGTGCAAATATCTAGGGCCTGCTGCTCAGTGTTCTTGAGTTTTATTTACATTTTTATTCTTATTATCTTGGTTTTGTTCTGTACTCTTATTTTACAATACTCTTACTCTATAATACAAGTCAGAGCTCCTGAGTCCTAGTCTTGCCATTTTACTTGGGGTCCAATAAGGTCTATTGATAATTTTATAATTAATCAGACGTGTCTGCATTTCCCTTGATACTTCAGATAGTTAATTTGAGGACTATTATCATCTTTAAAATATTATTTAAAAAAATAAATAAATTTAAAAGTGGGTTTCAGACAGCCTTAAGGCTTTACCAAAAATGCTCCCACAATGTCTAACATAGTAAGAGGTGCAAAAAAGCAGAGGACCGGTCACTCAGCACTGTAATTTAAGTTTCCTTTAACTGTTGAATCGGAAGCTGTGAATCGAAAGATAACTTCAGCGTCGTCAGTTGCTAATGGTTCAAGAACCAGTGCAACATGGTGGATTTTCTAAAATAAAGTTGTTTCATCAAAATCTGGGGTCATCAGGTGAGTTGTGTGCACTGTACTTGATGGAAACTGGGAGGCAACAGGGGCCCAACAGCTAATGTATGCCCCTGGGCCTGCAAACAGGTTAATCTGGCCATGTTCTTAAGGGTTGTGTTATGTTTCCTGCGTGCTGCAACTAAATGCTAATTATGTTATTGCAATTTCCTTTTTCATACTGCATTATCCTAGAAATAACTGTTCCTATTTAAATACCAAATCATATATCTAGAAATATCTAGAACCTAAAACAAGACAAATGTTGTTCTTTGTAAAACTTCTACCCAATTAGTGTAAATGATTGCTAAGTGACTGCTCTAGTATGGTAGGGATGTCTTTCACAAACAAGTGATGATGCTTTATATATATATATATATATATATATATATATATATATATATATATATATATATATATATATATATATATATATATATATACACAGGGTCACCAATAGCGGCTGGATAGCTCAATTGGTAAGTCAAGTTCGAATCCCTTCGGGACGCATTGAGCAATGACCATCATCCAGTGTGGAACGGCTGGATAGCTCGATTTGGTAGGCCACGGGACATTCACGGGGGAACAAGGGTTCGAATCCCCTGAGCAATGACCCATCATCCAGTGTGGGTCCTTAGGCAAGACCCTTCACGCGGCTGCCTACCTCATGATGATGAGTGACGATGAAACACATGACATGCCGGCTCAGACGTCGCCCGGCCAAACAAGGTCTGCGTCAGGTGTTGGGGAACCAGGGCATCGAGACGACAAATGGGCTACTGGAACAAGACGGCGATGGGCGAGATGCGATAATAAGGCTCTGTTGGAATGCTACTAGCACTCGAAACTGCCAAACAAAGACTCCAAGCCTTGGCTAGCCGCCTAAAGAGATACACGAGAGATAATGAAGCCAGAAGAATAAACCGGCTTTTCGCAACTCAACCTGCGAAAGTGTACGCTCAATGGCAGGGTAATAACAGCAGAGCAGACCCACTAAGGCTGAAAACGGAACAGTACTGGAAAAGTATATGGGAAAGGGAGGCATCACACAACAGCGATGCACAGTGGCTGGCCGCCCTGAGTACTACTGGCTAAAGAAGCTCACTGCACTCCATGAGCACCTAGCAGCACAAATGAACCAGCTGCTAAGAGATGGGACGCACCCTGAATGGCTTACCGAAGGGCGCACAATCCTGATCCTGAAGGATCCCGCAAAGGGTACAGTCCCATCCAACTATCGGCCAATAACCTGTCTCTCCACAACATGGAAGCTCATGTCAGGCATCATCGCGGCTAAGATAAGTGGACACATGGATCAATACATGAGCAAAGCACAGAAGGGCATTGGCAGAGGAACCAGAGGAGCCAAACACCAACTCCTGGTTGACAGAACAGTCACCCAAGACTGCAGAGCCCGACACACCAACCTGTGCACTGCCTGGATTGATTACAAGAAAGCATATGACTCAATGCCGCACACATGGATCACTGAATGCTTGGAGATGTACAACATCAACAGGACTCTAAGAGACTGAGGAACTGAGGACTCTGAAGAGGCTGTGGAAAACCACCCTTGAGGCCAAAGGCAAGCCACTTGCACAAGTATCCATCAAATGTGGCATATGCCAAGGAGATGCTCTGTCCCCACTGCTGTTCTGCATAGGACTGAACCCCCTCAGCCAAATAATCAACAAGACTGGCTATGGATACCGACTCAGGAACGGGGCCACCATCAGTCACCTCCTCTACATGGATGACATCAAGCTATATGCTAAGAGCGAGCGGGACATCGACTCACTGATCCACACCACCAGGATCTACAGCTCTGACACTGGGATGTCATTCGGGCTTGAGAAGTGCAGTCGAATGGTGACAAAGAGAGGGCAGGTAGTCCACACAGAAGGGGTCTCACTCCCAGAAGGAACAATAGCAGACATTGAGGATGGTTACAAGTACCTTGGAATACCACAGGCAAATGGCAACCTCGAAGAGGCAACAAGGAAGACGGCAACGGCCAAATACCTCCAACGAGTAAGACAAGTCCTAAGAAGTCAGCTCAATGGCAAGAACAAGGCCCAGGCAATAAACAGCTACGCCCTACCAGTGATCAGATACCCTGCGGGAATAATAAGGTGGCCAAAGGAAGAGATACAGACCACAGACGTTAAGACGCGAAAGCTCCTCACCATGCATGGAGGGTTCCATCCCAAATCCAGCACCCTGAGACTGCACGCTAGCCGTAAGGAAGGCGGCCGTGGACTAGTGAGTGTGAGAGCCACTATCCAGGATGAAACATCCAAGATCCACAAGTACATCCAAGATAAGGCCCCAACAGATGACGTGCTCAGGGAATGTCTCAGGCAATGGAGAACAGAGGAAGACGTGCTGGAGGAAGGACCATCATGGGAGGACAAAACCCTACACGGGATGTACCACCGAACATAACTGAAGTGGCTGATATCAAGAAGTCCTACCAATGGCTAGAGCGGGCTGGATTGAAGGACAGCACAGAGGCACTCATCATGGCTGCACAGGAGCAGGCCCTGAGCACCAGAGCAATAGAGGCCCAGATCTACCACACCAGACAAGACCCAAGGTGTAGGCTGTGCAAAGAGGCCCCTGAGACAATCCAGCACATAACTGCAGGGTGTAAGATGCTGGCAGGAAAAGCATACATGGAGCGCCATAACCAAGTAGCTGGCATAGTGTACAGGAACATCTGCACTGAGTATGGACTGGAAACCCCAAGGTCAAAGTGGGAAACACCTCCAAAGGTGGTAGAGAATGACTGAGCCAAGATCCTGTGGGACTTCCAGATCCAGACTGACAGAATGGTAATGGCGAACCAGCCTGACATCGTGGTGGTTGACAAACAGCAGAGGAAAGCCGTTGTGGTTGACGTGGCAATACCAAGCGATGGCAACATCAGGAAAAAGGAACATGAAAAACTAGAGAAGTATCAAGGGCTAAGAGAAGAGCTGGAGAAGGCCTGGAAGGTGAAGGCAACAGTGGTGCCCGTGGTCATCGGAGCACTCGGGGCAGTGACCCCCAAACTGGAGGAGTGGCTACAGCAGATCCCTGGAAGAACACCAGACATCTCGGTCCAGAAGAGTGCAGTACTGGGAACAGCAAAGATACTGCGCAGAACCCTCAAGCACCCGCGCAGGGCGAAGGACAAAGTTTTTATATATATATATATGCAACACTGCCCCTCTTTTTCCTCTGCATGGTATCACACTCGAAACTCAATACTGTCCTACAAGCCATGTTATGGCAGTGGCCAAACCAATTGTAAAATACATCCTGCCTTGATATTCTGAATCTAAAAATGAAACAGTACACAATAACTACTACACAATCTAGACGTAAACTCATTACTTTAAGGATTCACTGAGATCACCTTGGATACAGAAATCAGACAGGTAAATATATAAAAATATTTTATTAGACATCTACCTTTTACAAACAAGATATCATTGAACCAGTGCCAATCAATGACAGCAGCACCAAAAGCACCAAGAAACATGAACGATGACAAACAACAGAAAACAAGGACAAATGGTGGAGAAAAGCTTATAAGAGCTAGAATTGAAGTGTACTTCTGAGTCTTTTTTTTAATTTATTGTGCAGAGAGTTGGTCCAGGTCGTCATGGCTGCGTCTGGAGAGGTGAGCCTCCAGAATTTCCCCAAACAAATTCCTTTTCAGCAAGCTGTAGGCCATGGGCAGAAGTTGCTTGATAACCTTGTGGAAATACTGGGGAGAGTCGGGAAACCAAAGATTAATGCATTTCTTTCAACTACAATCTTAGTGATTTTGCAACATTCGTGGCCTTTGCATGGCAGTGTTGCCCAAACTTTTTGACTTGTAAATCCAAAAAACGAATACAATTTTGTGTGGCAGAAATGTGTTTTTCACATTAATTTCACGTTTATCCTATTAAATCCCAACTTGCCACCCACCTTATATTATGACCCATTGGAGGGGTGCTGACCCTTAGGTTGGGAACCAACAACAAAGCTGTAAGTCAATGCTTTGTGATGAGTGTTTTAACTTTACTCTGTGCAATAAGCACCTGCAAACCCAAGAGCACCTACAACAATGTCTAACAAGACACAGAGGAAGCACAGTGCAGAATTGAAAATGCTAAACACAATCTGAGAAGAGATTCATTCACCGAAACACACATTTGCATACAGGAAAGTAACCATATCCCAACGTGTGAATATTTGCTTTCATACAGTATATTTAAGAGAATGGTCAGGAAGCAGAAAGACAGTGGGTGTAATAAAGTCAAATCTATGAGTGTGAGTGTTGAAGGGCTTTTATGCACTACTTGACGAGACTCACATGGGATCCGTAGCAGAAGAGATCTATTCCTAGCTCATAACCCATGCCGTAGTCACACTCATCGTTGGCAAACTGAACAAACGTGATCATCTCCTGGAGAGGTCCAAAGGCTTTGACGCGCTCTTCATCATTCCGGGCTTCAGCGATTGCCTTGCAGATCTTTTTGAGACCAGCTGGAAATAGAGAAGGGTGAAAAATTAATTTCAAGTCATCACTCATAGGTTATATAATAGCTGGAATTTAACACTTTTTTTAGGTCTTCAAAAACATGCTGACATAGGCCTGGGCGATAAAACGATAGCGATATGTATTGGCAATAGACACTTCATCAATAGCAATAAGGAAACTGTTCGACAGAATGTTCAACAGTTTCACTTAAATGCATTAAATCCGAACTGCCATGAAAGCACATAAGAAATTGTTAATAAAAAATGACAGGTCAGCTTGCCAGTATGGCAGTTTGTCTTTTTAAAAGACGGACCGATAACACTGTTGTGTGTAAATTCTGCAGGACAACCATCCCAACCAAGAACAGGAATACAACAAACTTATTTATCACCTTAGCCAATTCCACCCTTTGGTGTACACAACATGTCAGTCATGACCCACATCTGTTACATCTCAAGAAACAACCCAAAGGCAGTCCATGATGGAGAAGTACTCAGCAACATTAAAATTATTACCTGTGTGCCTTGATAAATAAAGGGGTTAAATTCAAAGTAAGGTGGTTAAATGAAAAATAAAGTGGTTAAATTCAACCTTTTAACCCCTGGTCTTCATTAAAAATAGGTCATTTAAATGTATCAATAATAATTGATAGACTGAAATGAAACATTTTATCGTGATACATTTTTCAGCTATATTGCCCAGCGCTATGATAAGGGCATCGTCTTGTCACAAAAAATAATTTTCATGTTATGAAAAAATAAAATCGTTTTACCCTTTACATTTTCAGTCTCCAAATCAAAGTTTGTGTATTACACTAAAGCCTAAAATGCCTTCTAGATAACAGTAAACGAATGAGCTCATTTCAACAACAGATCAATCGGGAGGAAGGAGACAAGTGAGGAAAGTGGCAAAGATGCATTTTATGAATGTCAAGGTTTATTAGTGTATATATACACAGTATATAAGCTCACCATCTGTTTCTGGTAGTTCTCTGTATCCCACATCATTCTTGTCTACGGGTACAATGATGCCAGCACCATGGAATGTCTTGGTGACCACCTATGGCGTGACCAGAGGTTTCTTATTACCTATTAATGTGAACTTGGAGCACAACACTTTAGTCAAACAGATTTTTTGTTTTGAACATGACCACAACAAATGATCTACACACATTTTATCAAATCATACTATGCGATGTGGTGGGGTTGGCAATGTGTCCAAAACTGCAATAAGTTTATGCACTAAGACAGTACCAAGGTTCCTTTGTACCAATATAGACTCTATTCAAAATGCTAGGGGTACACTTTTAGGTTTGCTTTACGTACTGACTTAAATCATGTGGTAAACATAACTGTACATAGTATATTTAAATTTGCAGTCCTAGAGACAAAGCAACATATGAGCTAGAAATTAGGAGAGTTACGAGTGAGTTCCTAAAGCAATATACTGTAGATAATTCCACTGTTAGCTCCTTTGTGTAAGTTACCTTTTTATCTCTCTGCTTCATGCCTTTGGTCTTCTGCTCTTGAGACAAGCCCAGAGCCTCTGCCCTGTCTCTCAGCTGTGCCTCCAAGCTTTCCAAAGCTTCTCCCCCTGCTTTCTTGCTGCCCCTCTCTTTCCTCCTCCTCAACAGATACAGGCTGGTGGAGGAGGGAACAAGGGGATCGACAGCAGGTAAGATGACATGCATGGAAGGAGAAAGACAGTGTGAAATTACACATCATATTTTAACAGTTTTTCTCATTCTGAAATTTAAACTTTCTTTCGTAACGAGGCAGCTGAGACTGATCGCAAGAATAGAAAATGTTTCTGTATGGTGAATATGTGGTGGTTAGTACTCACAGGACAGCAGCGAACACGTTGTCCCCCATCTGTGTAATAGTGTAGCCTTTCTTGGCTTCATTTTCCCCAACAAACGAAGGAAGGGAGTCTGGAGTATCTCTGGTGGATTTTGGAAACAATAAAATTCAGTAAATCAGCTCCTGCTCATGTAGATATAGTTACAGCTGTTTCCATATTATCAACCCCTCACTATCTAGATTGTGTTCTCTCACTGTAGCTGGTATACTAACTGTTAGTAGTACAGACAAAAAAGTCAAGGGCTCTCTAGCAGAAGCTACAGCACAGTTCCAACACCTTCACAGACTTCAGATGGCAACATGTTGTGTGTTCTATACCTGTAGTAGCCAATGTGATGCTGACTGTCCTCACTCCCCTGAAGGATGGTCTGAAACTCTGGTGGGTCATAAAAATACCTCCAGTGAAGGTGGAAGTTAGGCTGAGGATTCTTGGAGTTTTTGTGAGCTCCTGCCAGAATGTCAAAAGGACCAACCAGCTGCAAACCCAGTGTGTCTTTCAGTGCACCTATATAGATTAAGATGAATAAAATAATATATTGATACAGAACTCAACTGACATACAGACATCACTCAAATGCTTGAGTTCACTGATGGTTTTGATACCAATTTTGATATACATAATGCAGTATATGTACACTGTTTTCTACTCCACATTTTTGTAGGAATACTAAAAGAAAAACAGAATACAATATACAAAACTGAAGAAAGTTCAAAGAAATGTTCAAGCAACCAAATTCTTACAGTAGTTTCCCTTTACCTTGATATGGCCTTACAAAACACAAGTTAAATATTTGAGCAGAAAATCAGCCACATTGGACAAAGATGGAGAACATACAGCACAGAGATGGAAGATTGTTGTTGGATCAAAATGTTCTCTGTGAATTAAAGGTTTAAGCTAAAAGCTTTGGGTTGTGTGCGATGTCCTCACCTTTGTCCTTTATGGGTGATTTCCGATGCACCTGCTCTATTTTTATGCTATGTGTGCAGATGAATGCTTATGTTGAAAATCCTTAAGGTTTTTCATCTTGCTTTGGAAAGAAAATTAACAAATTACTGTAATGATAATTACATTTTCCATCATTTTCTGATTCCTGCATCTCAACTTTTGAGTTCTCAAGTTTTTCTCTGTTCCATCACTCTTTTACACTTTTGGACTGTCTGACGGTTGGTTACACAAAATCAGATTTTGATTTTCAGAAGCCACTTTGGGACAATGAAACTTGCAATGAGGAATTAATAGAATTTCTTTTACTCTTAAAAGACTAAATGATTATTGACTGTTATCCTACTTATTGGGTATGTTAAACAGAAAGTGAAACTGCTTCTGCAAAACTAGCAAATATAGAGGCAACATCTAACAAAGACACTTGTGTAAAGTCTGGTCAGCAGGCTTCCTCAAATGTTGGGCTGGTACTGTGTATTTTTACAAGTAGTCTCGTAGAGCATTTGTGCATCTAGCCCATCCATCCAGAATTTTCCATTGGCTAAGTATGGGTCCATCATCCTGTTTTCTCTATGTCTACAGACAGAAAAATTGATTAAATGTCAGATGCACCTTCTGTCCTATCAGTATTAATGTGACAAGATAGAACATTAGTGTACACAGCATACCACGGGGGCTGTCAGGACAAAGCTCTTTGCAGAAGTCCCAGAAGTGGTACAGATCTTCTGGCATTTGAAGCTTGTATAATTGCACCATCTCATCACGTTGCTCTGAACCCGGCTCGGATAATGGCATGGCTTTGGACTCATCAGTACGAGCTTTCTTCAACTCCCCATTCCCTGTACCCGACTCCTAAAGAAATTAATGAAAGAATTAATGAATACACAACACATGAAGGTGTGGGAATTGGTAAGGAAAAAAAGGGGGGAAGACCCATGTCTGTCAAGAGCCATACCAATAACAAATAACATAGTTTTTCCTCCATCTGTATGGAATAATGGTTTTAAAAGATGGCCAGATGCAGGACTGGTTACTACTGATTAATTAATGGACAGTAATGAGCTAAACTTCAGGAGCAGTTCAATATACCTATGAAGGATTTGTTTAGATACTTTCAAATTTGGCATAATGTGATGACTCACAGCAAATACAATAAGATAGACAATAAGAAGACCTCCAATTAATTGGAACAGTATTTCATTAACATTATGGAGAACAGAACTCAAATAAACATAAATCCCAAATCTACAAAATACTACAGCTTGATTTACGAAGGCATACATGCAGACATCAAATACGTTTTAAACACTGATGTGCCTTCAGAACTGCGCTACTTTATACTAGAAGATGTACCAGCTATCGTTACTTTATATATGTTAAGAACTTTACTGTTAATTGCAAGGAAAATTATGACTCTTTGCGGTTAGAAAACATACCACCCACCATCAAGCAATGGAAGGAAAGACTCACACAAGTATATATAAAGGAGAATTTGACAGCAAGTTTACAAATGAAAATGGACCTCTTTTTGAACAGATGGACTACAGTCACATCTTGTCTTGCCAATGAAGGTCATCTGTCCCAGTAAAACCCTAGGAGATTATTACCTTAACTCTATCTAGTTAACCAGCACACCCACTGGTTATACCTTTTGAATGAAGTTTTAAAGTATGTGGGTCTATGTATGCATATATGTGCAGGTACATGCAAGTACAATATGTATGTATATGTTAACATCTTTAAGTATTTAAATGTGAAGCTGCTGCAGGGCTAAGAACAGTAGTTTTAGAGGGTTCTCTGTTATTTTTATTTATTGTTATTAGAATTTCACGTTTTAATTAAAAATAGGATTTCACGTGACAAATGAATTAATCGTCAAAGAATGTTAATGTTTGTTTTTATAATCTGTTAAATAATAAATAAATTAGTTTAAAAACTGATCATTAAAACCCACATAAAGGAAGGATTTACTGCAGGATTGTTGTAGCCCATTAGTATTAAACTGGAAACTGCATGTTTGCCCTTACCAGTAGAGCTGTGTTTAATGCTCTGTATTTTGTACCCGGCAGAGGAATGTAAAGGGACCGAGGGCGACTCCTTGTTAGAGCCTCTTACACAAGTTAAGGATCAAAATCTTTCTAAACAGCAGCGTGAAACCTTTGCTAACTACTGTTAGCCCTTAGGGAACTGATTTGTGTCCTTTGTGATATCAAACCATGAATCAAATCAAGACATACACCCGTTTCCCCTCCAGCCGACTAGCCTACGGTCATTACCTAGCTAAAATACCCTGTAACGGCCCGTGATTCCGCGCTGCTGACTTCTGTGATGCTATCAACATCGAAACGTTATGTTACAAACGGGTGTGTAGGTTGTGGACGTCACTGAACAAGCGGCTTTGCGGCACCAGTCAGCAGCAGTGCTGCTGCCATGTTGTCGACTAACCACTGCTGCTCAGACAGCGTGCCAAACAGTTCTGCCCATAGCGTTTCACAGAAGTTGCTTTGTAGCCACTATAAGCACGCGCAGCACAGCTCCTTTCCAGGTAAAACCGCCTTTTAAAGGGACATTTCTGCAGCCCAACAGAGGTGGTCAAAACAGTGCAAAATTACCTGACTGGATTTGGGTTTTCTTTTTGCGCGCCCTGTCATTTTCTTCCTCTTGTCTCTCCGTCGGCGTCTTCTTCTGCAGGTCGGAATCGGCAGCAACTGCGCCGAGTTTAAGCGCATCACTGCCCCCCAGAGGCCGCGTTTGCTAACTGCAGAACCCCGAACCCACTGTATCAAACGTGTTACTGAGTTCTGTGCATCCTGTGTTTTCATCTTTATCTTATAATATTAATCGATCCACCCATACATCTAAAACTACATTTTAGTCGGTGAAAATATTTTTAGGAAACAACCTTTACAGTGAAGTTAGCTGACAGTCTGTAGCATTTTCTCTTTCACATAATTTTAAAGGATATGTTTAAGACTGACTATATAGTATATCATTGATGAAGGAAATGGACATGCTGATGAAAATGTGTGCAACAAATCAGTGAAAGAGTGAAAGTCAGATAATGTTCTTGGCTTTTCTGACTGTTGTTGAAACTGAAAAATCATGATGCAGAGACCACATTTATTCATTATAATTTAAAAATGTGAATGGTTTGTTAAACATGTACTAATTAATATCAGCGTGAACATTAAAAGGACTAAAAGCAGTATGCTTACAAATTCAGAACACACAGTAGGTATCTAATTTTCAGTGGTGATGAAAATCCATAAATGTATAAGGCTTTGTAAACAACACTGGTCCTACAGGGTGACAAGGTGTTTTTATCACCCTGTAGGACCAATGTAGGTAAAATAGGTTTTGAATTTTTGATTTTTATTTGATTATTTTGATTTCCAATGTGTGATTAATTTATTTTACGTAAATATTTTAATAGAAAATAATGACAGTTTTGTCAATAGCTTCCATGTAATGTGACCCAGTAACTCTAGATCCATACGAAACATTATTACTACACTGGAAGAATAGGCCACACCTCTTCAAAGTGGGTTTTTGTGCTTTTTCTATTTTCTAGAAATATTTTTATGGAACATTATTGTTTTTTTTTTCATAAGCTTCCATGTAATTTGACCCAGATAGCAAGCACTAAAATCCAATATGAAGAGGTGTGTCCTATTTGACCAGTGCAGCAATGAATGAACTACATATTAGCAATAATAAGTGTGCTACATGAGACTGATTTAATATAATTTTTTTATCTTAATTTTCACTCATATGGGCAAGTCAGCATGAAGGTATTGAAAAAAACATATTGTGTCATTTAAACAGTAATTTATTGATGGTCCCTAAATCAACCCCCAGCAGTTAAGCGCAGGGTAGTGATGTGAGCTGACCATACTCCTACTGCCATCACGGGGTGAAACTGAGTAAGAAGACGCTGCTGACATGAAATTTCTTCACAATTTGCAGATTTACTGGCTATCCTAGAAATTCTGACCCCAGGCTGTGATCTTTTAATAGCATTAGTAGAGTGTCAAAAATACTCCACAGGGCTGTAGCCACTGAACCAGTGCTGGCCTGTGACCACTCTTCATCGTTGTTTGGTCTCTGACTGCTAACTGCATGGTCTTTAAAACAGAAGATGTCAATAATAATAATTATTATTATAAAAAAATACACACATTAGTTCATCTGAGTATAAATCTTATCTTCATAAAACTCAGTACAGAGTACAGAAGAAATGCAGATATAGTATGGAAATTATAATTTTCTCAGCTTGTGCAGCTTCAGTACTTTAAAAATAATGAAACAGATCAATGTTAATTATGGGAGACTTGACACTGCTGACAGGTTTCACACTGGACTTGTTACATGATATGCTCTTGGCCAGTTGTTTGGGACATAACTGCAGCACTGCTTATATTAGTCAGGATTATTATTGTATTTACCATTAACACATTTTGTAGTCAGAGTTCTGCTGTGTGGGCACTAAGGCAATATTTAGTCAAGATGTGTCCAAGAGAGGATGGAGAACAACAGGTGCAGGTGGGTAAAATTCATTTTTGCTTCCAAAGCCATGTGTCTTCATCTTCTACCCTGTCCTCTATTCCTCTGTCTGTGTCTCATCCTCATTGTTTTTATGAGTTTCCAGGGTTACACTACTACTATTTTCACTGTTTCTTTCCTCTGCCTCCTTCGCAAGATGCAGCCAGTTTTCTCTGTTCTTCTTACAACCATTCAGCAGTGGGGAGCAGGTGTCAAACAGTCTAGATACAGCCTGAGGGAGACAGAGACCAAGTGTGATGATTGGAGTGATGGAGAGAGTGTAAATTAGAGCGAAAGAGCAAAAGAGAGAATAGGACAGAAATAGGGACAATATTGTGGTTTTCTTTTCCTTACAAACATGCGCACATATGTTGCATGTACTATATGCATACATCCACACACACAGAACACCTGCAGAAATAACACACCTTGTAGAGTGGATAGCAGATGCCATCAATGTATTCAACTTGCATGTATGGCAGTCGAGTGCTGTTTTCTCTGTTCATTATGTCCTGGTGAGAAGAGAGTGTAAACTAGCTGTCATAGGAGGCCAGATCAATTGTAGTTGATCTAGTCAAACTTAGTATTTTTGGGTTCTCAAAGTGCAGCATAGAGGCAAGAAGGGCCCATAAAAATACTTTGTGTAGTCTGTATAAAGACTCTGTGGGATGAAATATTGCACTCAAGAAATCACCTTTGATTCCACTGTGACTAAAGTGCCATCACCTACAGTAAAACATTTCCCTTGGAAAACACACAAGTCAATGTGTTTGAAAAGCAAAAAGATGGCTGTGTGTATTTCTCCATTTCTTCTCTAGTGTTATCAAGGTTTGACATTGACTGGGTGTGATGCTATTTTAAAGCAGCCTTAAGTTATATAAATTCAACAAAGAGAATTTAACTGGAATTTCAAACGTGCCTGGACAGGTAAAATAACAATTTCAGGATGAACGTGATTCTTATTTTACCATACAGAAGAGTGTGAAAAAAAATTTGCTAGTTATGACAAATAACGTTGATGTTTAAAATTAATTTGTGATTCATGATTGTATTTTCTAGTCGGACCCTTGATCCAAAGCAGGATCCCCAATCTGGCTTTCAACAAAATTTTGAGAACCCTTGGTAAAATATAAAATGTTACAAGACAAAATTCTGCTAGCAACACTTACAATGGGTTTGATTTTGAACTCTTGTTTCTCTTTGTCCCCCTGTGCAAAGAACTCCATGGCAACCAGGTTGGCAATCTGTTTTGAGAGTGAGGTTAAGGTTGTGATGAACTCAAAATGACGGAAATATTAAGTGTCAAGTGTTCAGATGAAAAGTGCTCAAATGACCTACCCTTTTTTGTTCAGGCCAAGGCTTTGTGATAGCAGAGAGATCACTAGCTGTCATTAACATCGACCTGTGAGGTGAATAAATATCTTAAAGGAACAGCACATTGCCCCACTCCATTATAGATATAATTATCATATGTCCCCAATTCTGATTTATTTGATTGTCACCTCAGTAAATCTCTTTGTTTCTCACTCCTCCAGTTCACTCTGCTTTTCTTAGTGAGAGAAAAGAACTCTTTTCTTCTCCTAAAAAGACAAGCACAAAAACCAAAGGGTTTCAGGGGTAAAACAAGATGTACACAAGGCTTGACCTACAGCTACTTTGACATTTTATGTTTTAACATACTCCATGTAGACGGTCAGGTCAGTGGCGAGGATTGCCCTTTTGATCATCTGTAGTACAGCTCTGTGGTCTTCTGAAGAGAGACTGCTGAGAATCTGACTCCCCTGGGAGAGGAAGTGAGAGGCAGCGACCGAGTAAGAGAGTGAAGTAAAGTGAAGACTTCAACTCATTGACCACCAGATATGTGAAGAGACAGTCAAAAAAGGGATAAAGACTACCTAAATGGAAATTTGGCAACATTTCTCTTGGAGAATATCTGACGAAATCACAGCTTTTGCATAGTATGCCATTTTTGAAGAAACACAAGAATCCCATTTTTTATTTTGCCTAGCAAGCAGAAGATATTCCAAGTATTATAATTCTAAAAACAATCAATTAATACTCATAACAAATATCAAAGAATATATCAGTTTATCATGCAATGACTTACATTAGTGTATTTGTATGTCATTTATATTAAAATCTTTGCTTGACAATATGTGTGCGTGTGTGTCATGCAAAGGTTAATTTAAAAATGAATTAAGTCAAAGAGACAGAGAAAGACAGATAGAGACAGATAGACGGATACAGAATCCAACTAAGTGTGATGATTGGAGAAAAACACTAGAGTATATTATGGTTTACGAATGGCTGGTTTAGATGAAACAGGTAGCAGGTACAACATGTGGACATACTGATGGTGACTGTGTGCATGCACAGGTGACTCAGGTTGAGAAAGAGAGATGGGTCAAAATGAATGAAAAGATGAATGGATGAGGTCTTACAGTGTTGTTTAGGATGAAGAGGCACAGGTTGTAGTGGTGATTTTCAAGAGACGAATGTCCATACAGCTGTGCTAAAGGCTGTTGACTCCTGACAGAGAGAGAAAATATATTGGCTGAATATAAGAAGGCAGTGACTGACAATTGATAGGATAACAAGTATAATACAGGATAAATATACCTTTCTATGTAAGAGTTACTGACTCCTCTGTGGTCAAGATCATGATTCAGAGTTGCTATCATCAATGCTAAGATCTCCAGACGGGAAAAAATTGTCTGAAATACAAACAGAAAGAGATGGACACACACACACAGAGAGAGAGAGGGAAATAGAGATAGAAATAGTGAAGAAAGTTATTTCCCCCTTCTCTACATGAAAGTCTGTTTAATTTTGTACATTTTTGCAGTGTTTTCACATTGAAATCGATCAGTCAAGGAAAGAAGGCACACTTGCACATTCTGTTTTGTGTGTAACCTCAAGGCTCTTGAATTAAGGACAATAAACATTTCATTTCAAAGATTCTGCAAAGCATATTTATATTGTACCTTCCAAGAATGAACATCACAAAGTATCCCACAAAATTAGCCCATAAAAAATTAAAAATCAAAAAAGTTACATTATTATCTTTGCATATTTGACTTTTGGCAGTGACGGACATTGTACATGCACCTGAGCAAAAATGCACATACTGTAGACGCACGCGTGCACTGACCTGGAGTTGGTCTGTGGCCATGAGCATAGCAAACATGCTCTGAGCAGTGCTCAGTGCATGGTTCCAGTTGTGATAAGGAACGCTGTTCCTGTAGCCACGTCTCACAGTCAGAACCCACTGGCAGAGACTCTGGAGGAGAGAGACATGTACAAGTTGTGGTAAACAACTGAAGAGTGATCAAATTCCTTAGCGATCAGTTAAAATGATCTGAATTTATTATGCTTTTAATTTTCTAGTTCAATTTGCCAACAGTGAAACTCTTGGAGGTGAACAACATCTTGTCATATGTCACATGTAATAACTCTTAAAAGAGCCAACAGATTAACAACTCAAAACCCTCAAAAAAGTTTAAAAAAACTAAGTGAATATGTTTGCCACTTTCATAGATACTCATTTGCTAATCTCAGTGTGCATATTAAGAGAGCTTTAAAGTAGCTCAATTTGAGCTGCAGAAATATAAAACCATCATGTTCATATTGTTTAACCTTAAAACCCTTCAATAAACTACTTTAAATCAATCTCTTTTCCATATTCATGGTTAAACAATAGTGCTACTGCTCTCTATCAGAAAGACAACTGTTGCCATGAAGCCTAATTATTAGCAGGTCACTTACCTTGTAATCAATGTTAAAATCCTGCACCAAATTGAGGTCCAGGAACATGCGAATGGTGGCCTGAGTGGTCAGGTCTTCTGGCAGACCAAAATCAGAGAATTGGAAGTCTAGAACATGCAGTGATTCAGCAGAAGGAATAGTAGCTTCCTGAAAACACAAAACCAAACAACATGTGATTTCTTTTTCTACCTCTTGCCCACACAGCGTATGTGCAGGGAGATGTAGGTTTAACGTGGGTGAGGAGGTTACCATCACCTGTGCCAACTCACAGGCAGTGATAGCAGCTAATCAAGAGCTTGACATTGGTAGAGCATTAATTGTACGTTTGCATTAAAGCCAGTTAATCTGACCTGCAAAAATAAATTGAGGGGTGATTCCAGCACTACTGACGGAGTGACAAAACAATCGGGAGAGCGAAGGAGGAAGGGTGGTGATAAAAGGTGGCTTAGAGGAACTGAAAAGGGGAGGATGTAGAGCATGGAGAAGGAAGTGAGTTTGTCCTCTTTCTTGTAAAGATCGCCTATTATTTACATGTATGATATTACACAGAGGTCAGGAGCTGTAGCAGGTCTAGACTGGACTGAGAGAAAGTGCTACCAAATAAAGTTAAGAATCACCTGCAATATTTGTATTTCCTCCTCTGCTGCGGTGATGTGGTAGGCAAGAACCTGTGAGAAGAAGAGTGAACAGAAGTTGCAATCATCTGAACAGGCTCACTTGGCTCTAAGCTAAAGATGTGAGTAGAATAAGAGGGTCACCCACCTCTTGTGTGACCTCTATACTGGCCCTCCGCTCCTCAGTGATCTGCACAGCCTGAGCATACTGCAGGGCTAGGCCACAGTAAACCGCCAGGTCCTCTAGAAGGCGCTTATCATATCTGTTAAAGGCTTCCATCTCATCGGAGTCTCTGCTCCTTTTGTTCATCAGCTGGCACACCGCTATGTGACAATAAAGAAGCAGATAGAGGACAGTTGTGCAGTATACGTTTTAAGAGGTGTCCCATCTTTAGTCTGTGTATCCAGTACATGATCTATTAGTTTTCAAGAGTTTAATTAAATCCTTAACTAATCTAAGTCTTAATCACACTACTAGCAAATAGCTGACAGCTGACTTCCCTTTCCAGGTAGTCAACACCACATTACATTTTTATGATAAGTGTGTCAAGCATGAATGATTGTATTCCTGTGTTTTAGAGAAGGCAGAGTTTATAAAGTCACATTTGGAAGTCTAGAGTTTGCGATCTGATGCCCTGAGTACAACTGAGACTGATGAATAATGTATCATGACCATTGCCATTCAAAAGAGACTCACCAATAACATCTTCAGACATCTCATTTCTGACAGGGCAGCAGATCAGACTGTTTATCGATTCCTCAGAACTCTCCGACATATTAAGTGTTTCCACAGCAACCAAAGTTCGAAGGGCATATGATGGGTCTATCTCACTGATGTCACGCTCCCTGAAAAAAACATTTACACAATGTCTGATGTTAGATGAAGAAAATAGCATTTGGTTAATGTATATAAGCAAGATTTCAGAATCAAGATGTTTCGGCTCCCACCCGGAAGTCATTCTCAATTGTGAAAATGGTCTGATAACTCAGAAATGTAAGCTACTCTGTGTTGCTTAAGCCCTGCCCTCAGGGAGGAGTCTTCCTGAGTGTCTGCTGTTTACCTTGCCTAGTTTCACCTGAAACTGACCTTCTTTTGTTTCCATGATGGCCCAGTAATAAGGCCTGTTGTTTTCTTGCTGCACCTCCCTCATCACTGTTAAGTACCTGATTAGCATATGATTGGCTTGACCATGGTGCTGTGGTAAATGGTTGGCAAGTTGAATCTCAGACCACCATTTCTGTTTAAAGAGGGGTTTTCTTTTTTCACAAATGGCTTCTTTGACTCCTCTTTCAAACCAACTCTTCTCTCTACTTAGAATCTTCACCTCACTGTGGTTTATAGCTTTTAGATGCAAATGCACGGTGCAACACAGAGTAGCTTAAATTTCTGAGTTCTCATACCATTTTCACAATTGAGAATGACTTCCAGATGTGTCCGGATGACTACGACTGAAACCTTTTCTACGATGGAACACTCCTGGATGAATGAGGGACTACACCGGCCTATATAAGCAAGACTTGGAATGTGTTAGTTCACTACAAGTATTACAAAACAAATTTGTCTACATAGATATCGACAAGGCAATAAGCAACATGTAGGCAGAACCTTCTGTAGATCTGGCAGGTTGATCCGAGCTCCTCACACTCCAGGTGGATCACTCTGGAGAATGAAACCTGAAATAAAACCACCACAGGGACAGAAAAAACGTATGTCAGGAAAGATACGATTAGATGCATAATTTTCTAAACAAACAAAAAAGGAATCAAAGAGGAAAATGCACCTTGTCTTCCACAACTGAGGTTTGCTCGGGGATGAAGATGGTGCAGTACTGAGCATGTGTGAAGGGCATGATGGTGGCAGCCATCTTACTCAGCAGAACTTCAAAGGAATGGTGCCCTTTTGACAATACCTGTGCCATCTCTATCAAGGCCTGACACACACACACACATATAGATAGATTACATAGACATACATACATAGAAATAGAAAAATTTCATATTGTTCTCTGGTGGTGGTACCTCACTGCGTTTGGCTTCATGTCTTGAGCTCTCATACAGCTGGACATTATCCAGGACCATCCCCAACACATCCATATGATTGGACAGCACCTGGCCGATAAAATTCAACTAAAACTTAATTCAAATTAATTGCTAGCAGACGACCATTAGTCACTTCTTAACAAAATGTATACACCATTTATATATGGTTAGCATTAAAATGAGAGACTTACATACATTACATAATAAGTAATATGCAATAGACAAGAGCTCTAACATTTGCTGCCCTGTAGTTACAGGCCCAAACCTCCAGTCCCTCACCTTTTCATCCATGTTGGTAAAAACAGAAACTGATCCATCACAGCCATTTCTCCTGTTGATCACTACTACTACACCTACCACCTGTCCACAAAAAGAAGACATATTTTATTGTTACACAATCTGTGTTATGACTTCTGCTACAATATATAGACACTGATCCCACTGAAAGTTCCATTGGACTGTGTTTACATATTTACCTTGATTAAGTAAGAGGCATGTGCAAAAAAACACATGAAAAAACAATTTTGAATGTTACCTCTCCCCTGTGGTTCTTGATGGGAACACTCAAAACAGCCCTGATCTTTGATGATTGATCGTCATCTAAGTCGAATTTGGGGTCCTGAGGAGGTGAACAAAGAAAACCTAAGTACATAACACTGCAGACAATAACTTATTTAAAACATGTGTCCAGCACTATCAGATGTGTTAAGAGCTTTATATAATTGGGCAGTAACAGACTTTAACACCTACCCCAAACACCATTCATACTCCTATAGGATATATGAATGTATGTATATTGTCTTTATCCGTATATAACTATGTTTATATCTTTGTGTTTCAATGTTGAACTGGCTGTGAAAACAAATCTCCCTCTGGGACAATATAGTCTAAATCAAAACCTGTGTCCTTACACTACCTGATTAATGTTGTTCATCGGCTTTAGACACATCCGGCCAGGTTATTAGGAACTACCCATCCATACCCACGCTTACTAGGGATTACCTTGTGTGCAACTCTTCCAGGCGTTGGCACTGGTTCCTAATTACATTGGTGGTGAGGACAAGGAGGGGTGGTGTGAGCACCTCCTATAAGACCTTAAGTGAGCTGTGCTCTTTGCGTGGGTGTGTGCAAGGATAAGGACACACTATAGTGTAGTAGAGAACATCACCGTCTCAATAATCAGAGGTTAATCAGTGAAAGACGTCTCTAAAAGGATTAGAAGCAGGTGTGTCATCTGGGATTCCCTTACACACCCCCACACTCCACGAAACAACCATGTCATCATCTAAAAACAGGTTATCGGGAAATGAGTGACTCATTTAGTGTACAGTCCTCACTAAAATACCTGTGTTCTAGAACAAACAGCTTTGTCATGTGTAGAAACTTCGATCGGACGTGCGTTGAGCAGAACTTACTACAAAATGCAGTCATGATAATAACAACTTGACAGCATGAGTCAGATTGAAGGTTTACCTCTGACGCGTCTCTCAGGTTCATTGGTGACCCTGTAGCCAGTACACATCCCATGATACCTTTCACCAGCTCCATGTGTGCATGGCTGCAGAAGTTCCTTGAGCCTTCGCTCAAGCACCCCAACGCTGTTGGGGCAATCACCTCCTCCAAGGTGTTCCTTCCACCACAGTCTTTCTTTACCAGAGAGAGGGAGCAGCCCTCAGCTGACAGCAGCTCCCCAGTGTGCAAGACAGCCCCCTGGCAGAGCTCTGCTATGGAGCCCATCCAGCTGAGACCTCCTCTCAGGAGCTCCATCATCCATGGGCAGCACTCACCATTGCCACAGGCTGCAGTCTTTGTAGCAGTGGGACGCAGAGGCTGAGGGGAGCGGGCTAAGTCAGGGGAGCAAGGGCATATTGGAGAAAGAGGTCGGCAGGGAGAAAAAGAAAAGCGTGAAGAGCGGGGAGAGCAAGGGGAGTGACTGCTCAAGACATCTGGACTGGAGCGATCCATCCACTCAGGGGCACTGAGATTGGAAGCAAGGGGTTTGAGCCTGTCTGTTAAGGATGAAATGTTCAAGTGTGAGCTGGTCAGTGGAGAAGAAGCTCTGCGATGATGAGCCTTCATGAGCAGGTCAGAGTGGTCAGAGCTACTCCTGGGAAGCCTGGGCAGCAGTGGAGGCATCTCTGCCTGTGGCCCACTGACCCTGAAGTCACAGACAAGACAGATTACACAAAAATCACAACATGAAGAATATTTTTGTGGAAAAGACATTTCCTTACTGCAATAATGCTTCTAAAGCAATTTTCTAAAGCCAAATTTTCTTTGCTTACAGTCACTTACATCAACATACAGTATAAAGTACAAAGCTGTTTTTATTACAGTCATGTAGGACTTTTCAGATAAACGTATTCATAGATTCAGCTATTAGTTGGAAACGGTTATGGTGTAAAATATCTTACGCGGAAGCTCTGCGTAAAAAGTACGCCCTTGTAAAGTCGGAGTGGTCATCCAGCCAGGCCTCCACTTGGTCGCTCTTCATACCGTCTCCAAACCTCCTGCGGTGCGTCTTGGAGCGGGGACTCCACAGCGGGGAGAAGAACCAGCCCATTCCTTTCATCATCGGCGGCTCAGCAACTGTTTCCCTGCGGTAGGACTCCTCTGTCCCAGCGGCAGGTGATGCCCCGCGAGTCGCGCTGCCAGGCTCCATAGACTCCAGCTCTTCAGAGAGGAGGCAGGGCATCCCCTCGCTTAAGTAAAGCGAAAAAAGATCGACTAAACTCAGTTTGAGTTTATCTGAGTTCTCTAGGAGAAACACCTGCCATGAGGTAGGTAGGAGGTAGAGAGGCAGACTAAAGTGACGCGCGAGAGAGGAGAGCGATGTCTATGGAGGAGCCCGTGGAAACGATTGCGTCAAGGTAATCCCCTGACCTTTATTTAGCCGATCTGGCGCCACAGGTTTATTCATTAAAGGGAACCGATTTAAACTTCATTACAGAATTAATGGATTGGGTCCAACCTCGGGCTTTGCTCCATTATGAAATAAATTGGCTCATAGGTTTGTCCCCCTGTCATGTTTTTGGCTAAGTTCACTACACTACCTGAAGAAAGTTCGAGTTTCCTATTAATTACTGCCTTTCTGTGACCTATTCATTAAAATGAACTGACCGTATCATTATTAATTTCTGCAGTGGTAATACACGCACACATTTCACGTGGCTGCCCTTATCACTCACATACTAGGAATAATCTGCCCAAAAAGATTGAAAGAATTTGTAATAGTCAACACATTGCTTTAAGTTTTTTTTTTTGTTACTTTTATGTATCAGTGTTTCTGGTTCACTTCAGAGACATAATGTGTGTCTTAAAAACAAGACACAGTAAGCATTTTCAAGTTGTAAACACTGGTGGGTAGCATTAAATAGCTTTGCTTTAATTGTACGTTTGCAAAGTACTGTGTAATGTGTAATGTAATCTGTAACAGTCAAAAAATATCTGAAAATAAACTTCCCTTCCCTACATTTTATACAGTTTTTATTACCAAAACATGCACACATCCACAATAAAAACATGACCAGTACATGATAGTAATGTGATAATGACGAAATGCCAGTGTTAGTACTGTAGATGGTAGTATAGTGAGGGGTAACCTCACTTAGTACATGTGGGCTTAAAGGATTGGAGTACTGGAATGGCAGTAATGGAAAGCTTCTGAAAAGAGATGTCAAATTCAGTTTAATTTTAAAGAGAAAATGTGTAGATAGTCACTCAAGGGCAACATGATGGGGACATGCAGTCCATGTAAGAAAGAGGGAGAAACAGAGGCCATAAAGGCTAAATGGTCAGAGCAATTTGTTTTGTTGAGGGGATGTCAAACAGGAAAAGGCTTATCGAACAGTCTGTTAGTGATGAAAATATCTCATTCCACTGACAGCCAGCCCCTGAGATTGCCAGATAACACTGTTGTGTGTGGAGACAACCACAAATCAATCAGGAAATTGGTGTGTGAGCATTTAATTCCTTCCAAAGTCCCTCCCTATGTTGTAATTCAAGTATTTCCTTTTAAAAACCCTAAATGTTATTCTGAATTTTACCAGTGTTTAACCACACACTACTCAGTGTCTAACTGCTCCCTCTGCTGGCCTCTTACTCCTTTATCATCTGCAGTGGGTGGATCCACGAGTGACAGCTGTGCCGTGATTGGCTGCTCCAGGAGGAGGCTGCCATGACACGGTGGATGCTGCACAGAATCAGTTCCACAGCATCAGCAGGCAGCAGACCTCCATCCTCCTCGTTTTCCCTCTCTCCTTCTCTTTTTTCTCCTCCTTTGCCTCTCATCCTCTCACCACCACCCTTGCTCTCTCTTCTCTCTCCCTCCTCCTCTCCCTCGGACAGACAGACAGGAAGGAATAGCAGCAACAGCAGCAGGCATACTGGTAGGTGTGCTGAGGCCTGTCTCCCTCCTGCAGCACAGGCAAGACATCGCGTTCTCCTCTGATCTCCGTCAAGGACTATCTATTTAAGAAGTGTGTGCGTGTGCGTGTGCGTGTGAGAGCAGGGATCCGGAAAGTAGGCAGAGAGGACTACCACACCTTGGGAGCATTTACTACCACTGCCGGAGCAACACAGGGTGAATGTTGTGGATATTTTCATACTCACATCCTCTTACTCCTGTACTTGTGTCTGTGTGCATACAGAAGGATTTATATTCTCTGTTTCTCTGCTGGGACTGTTTGTTTTTTTCCCTCCACTCTACAGCTCTGGGATTTGCTTCAGCCTCGACTAGGCCTTGTGTGTCTGCACACGTGTGTCTTTGCTACTGAGTGTGTTGAATGTCTAACAAAGGTCAAACCATTTGACATGCTGTGTGCATGTATTGTCAGCCTGCCTAATGACAACCCTCCTCTTTTCTTTCCAAAACTGACTCCATCACCAGCCTTTCCATTCTTCCTGCTTTGCATCTTCTTCCGCACCACTTTGCTATCCTCCTGCATCTTCTTTTCCTCTCACTCCTTTTCCTCTTCCTTAAAACCCTCTCCATTCTCATCTCCCATCTCCGCGTCACGCCTCTTCTCCTTCCAGCGGGCTGGTTTCCCAGGATGCATTGTTCCAGGCCACTCCGCTAGGCCCTAGCAGCATGGGCGGAGCCTGGGTGGGGAGAGAGAGCACGGATTGGACCCTTCCCCTCAGGGCGGGCGCGCTGGCGGGTCACCCTCCCTCAGCTTCAGATGGGCGAGGACGCTGAGAGCCCCAAAATCAACCACACCTTCCTGCGAGACTACGTCACTGAAGGTAGAACAGCCGGTGTGTCATTGCTGTCTCTGTGGTGTCAGATTACATGCTGGTATGATTGAACAGATTAATTTCAGCTTCATGGGTGCATTATCTCTGTACTGCTGGATATAGGGAGTGTATGTTGGCATTAATCACTCCATGACTTACTGAACGCTCACTTAGAGGCTCTGCTCTGTTGGGCCTTTTTTACATTTTAGATATGATTTTGACATCGTATTCTCCTATGACAGATACATGTTTGATTCATGGTTTGGAGTCTAAGGAGCTGGTAGCAGAAATAATATTTGGTGGTTATCTTCTTGTCCCATTGAGAATTTATCCATGTCAGGCCCAAGCATCATGAGTAAGAATTATTCTGGTTTTATTGAACAGGATTCTATGTATTGATCAAGTATTTTTTCTTTCACTCAATTGACCCTGCCCCTCATTTCCTCTGTGACTACTTAATTTCCTTTCTATTCTTACATCTCTTTATCTTTCTCTCCTTCACCTCTACTTCTTTTATTCTAACCATTATCCTGCTTAATCACCTCACATCTTCCCATCATCCTCCCAGCTGATGTCATCTCTACGGTGGAGTTTAACCAGACAGGGGACCTGCTGGCCACGGGGGATAAAGGTGGCCGAGTGGTCATCTTCCAAAGAGAGACTGAGGTTGGTTTTACATGTTAAACTTGAATCACCCCATTCTATACCCGGGATATCCACAAACAGCATGAATTAATAGTTACTACCTACACCCTAATTACAGAATTCTGTGTGTCACTTTGTCCTAAATGGATGTTCTTGACAGTCTAAAGGGGAGTCAGAGGAGGTGGGGGAGACAGGGGACTCTGGGGAGTACAATGTCTACAGCACGTTCCAGAGCCACGAGCCGGACTTTGACTACCTGAAGAGTCTGGAGATTGAAGAGAAAATCAACAAGATCAGATGGCTGCCACAGCAGAATGCAGCACATTTCCTCCTCTCCACCAATGGTGAGAAACCAGTGACACCAGGAGATCAGCCAGATTTCTAATCCCCAGTTAGGATGAAGCACAACTAGTAGACTTGTATACAGTTTGTACGATGCGATATTTCCCTGAAATCTTTGTGACAGGGATCATATTTTGAAGTAATGTAGCTCAATTTACAAAATAGTTTTCTTCCCTAAAGTACAATTTTTGATTACACTAAAGACTCATCTGGCCTTAGAAAGTGGCCATATGAAGAAGAAATCATTATCAGGTCTTCTCCACTGACTATTGACGTGAAGGCTGTTTAAGTTGTCTGTAGTATTTATTGTCAGTTTTCTCTGAAATTAATCAACTTCCTGTGATGTGCAAATCTTTTTGTCTGCCACAGATAAGACCATTAAACTGTGGAAGGTGAGTGAGAGAGACAAGAGACCAGAGGGATACAACCTGAAAGATGAGGAGGGACGGCTCAAGGATATCGCTACCATCACCTCTTTGCAGGTGCACACACACACACACACACACACACACACACACGCATGCAAGCCTGCACATGCACACCTTTAGCTTGGTCAGTCAAACACTGTATGTATCAGGTTGACATTCGATTGGCAAGCCCAGTGTTTGCTTTTTATGCCTTTGCTCTAGCCCTCATATGATCCCTGACTCTCATGTCCTCTAAATCTGCCCTTCTTGTCTTTCTTGTTGTCCTTCTATCACCCTTTTCTTTCCCCTGCTTTCTTTCTTCCTTCTCTCTTTCATTAATCCTTTCTATTGCTGTATCTAAGGTGCCGGTGCTGAAACCTACAGATCTGATGGTCGAAGTTCGTCCCAGACGAGTGTTCTCCAATGGACATACCTACCATGTTAACTCCATCTCAGTCAACAGCGACGGGGAGACATACCTGTCTGCTGATGACCTCCGCATCAATATGTGGCACCTGGGCATCACAGACCGCAGCTTCAGTATCCTTCCTAACCTATCCTATCCTTGTTTTGTTTATATCATACACATTTCATTTTCAATTCCACTGTGCTCATAAATATCATCCTCTGCTTTCTGTAACTCTATAGCTCGCCTCTGATTTTTGTGTGTAATGTAATCTTTTACTGGAGGAAGCAGCTCAGATTTCACAGGGTATGAAATTCCCAGAACTTCACTAAATACAAGTACAAAGTAGGTCATTGTGGCTATCTTTTTCACTGTTATGAAATTATTAGTGTATGTCATCACAACAAATTCTGCAGCAGCAATGTGAAAATTATGCCAGGTTGCCAGTTAAAATCCATTTCTGGAAAAAGAATAAGGAGCAAAATAAGAAGAGTGGAAGAGACATATAGCTGAAACCCCAAGTGTGTGTCACTGAGCCTCTTCCGACATATTAACAAGTTAAAGTACTGTAATAATAAGTTAATAATATGAAATGCTTATTAAATAGCTTAAAAGACAAAGCAAAATAATATTTTTTGTCAGTGAATCTTTGTATTAGTAGACTGTTAAAACAACAACACACTAAATCCTATGTATGTTAGTGTGCATGAACTGATAGTGTTGGTGTGCATCACATGCAAATGTGCCAAAATGTATATACATGCTCTCTGAGGGAGATTCATATGGACTATATTGTACGTGTATATGGCATGCTGCTGTAAAGAAATACCTACCTTTGAAATCTATTGTGCATACTTTGTATATGTCAGTTTTGTCATGCAGTGCCATCTACTACTACCACTGTGAACAGCAAAACCATACATCTAAATCGTCTTGAAATATACATACAGTCTAAACATACTTTACATCCCTGCTCATCTGAATTCACACATGGCTATGTTAGGATTTATGTTTCGATTAGAGTGCCGTGTACTGCCTCAGAGTGTGGATTCAGAAGCAGGCAATAACGTGATGGATGGAGTGCATTTGGTGATTTCCCATTCAAATGGAAGCTGACCTAGAAAATCATAGAGGCATCTATGAAAGAAGAGTTTAAATTATTCACTCAGCAGTACACTATTAAACTGAACCGCACAGGACTACCACAAATAGAACAGAGAGAGGAGCAGAGTGTGCATGCATATTGGGGGTTGGTTGGGGAGCATTTTTCGGGTTGTGATTATGAATTGAAGTGTGAGCATATAGAACATGTTGGTACTGAAACTCGAAACATTCATCTAAAACTGAAAAGCAAATGAAAAGGATGTTGGGTGAATGCGTAAGCATGCCTCACTCTATGTATGTGCTTCCTGGGTATCCTTCCTCTGCGGATGTGTCTCATCACCCTTCTCTGCAAAAATATTCTAACATTTACCACACCATGTGCATAGTCATCATACTTTGTCTATCCTGGAATGCCTTTGCTCTCATTGCCACCTCCTAATTATGTGGTGCCATCTCTGTGGTGTTTAATCCCTAACAGACCTTTTTCTCAGATATTGTGGACATCAAACCAGCCAACATGGAGGATCTGACAGAGGTGATAACATCAGCAGAGTTCCACCCTCACCACTGCCACCTGTTTGTGTACAGCAGCAGCAAGGGCACCCTGCGCCTCTGTGACATGAGAGCCTCCGCACTCTGTGACAAACACACAAAACGTGAGCATGTTGTGGAGATGAGAGAGCTTATTTGCATCGATACAATTTAGCAACTTAGAATTTAGCATAAGGCATGTCAATCTCACAAAAAACCCCAATCTGTGATTTTATTTGTATATAAGTGATAAAATACACCTTACCATTCTGTCATTGTTTAGAGTTTGAGGAACCTGAGGATCCAGGGAGCAGGTCCTTCTTCTCAGAGATCATTTCCTCTGTGTCAGACGTCAAGTTCAGCCACAGTGGACGCTACCTGCTGACGAGAGACTACCTCACCGCCAAGGTGTGGGACCTGAACATGGACAAGGGCCCCGTGGAGACATACCAGGTGAGGTAGCACATCTGTTTCCTGATCTGTGTCTCTTCCATGTGTTAGTTACAATGTGAATGACCTGTGCTGAATTTTTACTTTTTACTGACATTGTGTAGATGAAATGATTAATCTAACAATGGATGATGATTTTAAATAGTTGTTAGTGACCTACGTTATCAGACAAGCTGCATGTGTATCACATGTATCACATCTAGACACTGTATATTATATACAAGAGGATAGTATGATAAAGGAGATGAATACAATATCTAGCCAGAATTCAAACGCATGCAGTTTGTTGTAGATGCTCTGTATGTGGTCGATCCACTAGACCACCATGGATAACTCTGAATCTACTCCAGAAACAAAGGTTGACTGTCTGCATGATCCCCAGGTCCATGAATACCTAAGGAGTAAGCTGTGTTCCCTTTATGAAAACGACTGCATCTTTGACAAGTTTGAGTGTGTTTGGAACAGCTCAGACAGGTAAGTGGCTAAAGAGATAAAAAGGAGCAAATGATGGACGGTATATTTGTCCATTTCGGAGCAAAGGAGGGGGAGTGTGTTGGTGTGGTTCTGCTTACAGTGATTACCTAAAT
Organism: Siniperca chuatsi; assembly: GCF_020085105.1. Lineage (NCBI taxonomy): Eukaryota > Metazoa > Chordata > Actinopteri > Centrarchiformes > Sinipercidae > Siniperca > Siniperca chuatsi. Next base: position 16,679,814 of record NC_058044.1, read on the forward strand.
GATCTGCTTCTGCCATTATCCGACATTTAAATCAATCCCAGAGACAAGCTTTACAGACATCAAATCAATCCCTGTGCCTTCATTTTGTTTTCCTCTTTTCCACTTCCTCACCCTTCCCTGAACCCTCCCTCTCCTCGTCTCCTCTTCCCTCCTCATCTCTTCTCATCTCTTCTCTTGTCTTCTCCTCTCCTCTTTTCTTCTCTTCTTCTCTTCTCTCATCTCGTCTCCTCATCTTTTCTCTTCCCCCCTTGTCTCCTCTCATCTCGTCTCGTCTCGTCTCGTCTCCTCTCCTCTCTTCAGCGTGATCATGACAGGGGCGTACAATAGCTTCTTCCGGATGTTTGACAGGGAGACGGGGCGCGGTGTAACCCTGGAGGCTTGGCGAGAAAGCAGCAAGCCTCGGGCTGTGCTGCGGACCCGCCGTGTGTATACTGGTGGTAAGCGTCGCCGTGGAGATGTGGGCGTTGATAGCCTTGACTTTACCAAGAAAATCCTGCACATGGCTTGGCACCCATCTGAGAATATCATTGCCATAGCAGCCACCAACAACCTGTACATCTTCCAGGATCGCGTCAACCCTGAGACGCAGGCACAGTGACAGAAATGGCAATATGGACAGTGGCACTCACAGTGCTTTTAATGATTGTCACAGAAACACAAACAGCAACCTAAATATATTTGGATGTCACAGAGAAGGCATGGGGAGTGGACAGCCTTTATGAGAAAATTAAGTCAAAGCCAAGCTGTTTCACAACATACTGAGATGCAACATCTGTTTGAGTCATGATAAAATGACAAGACTGTTAATTTATTTGATCCCCAAGGAAGGTGTATAATCATTTTTGTTCAACACTGAGGTGAACTGATGTCTCCAGCATCAATCAGGACATGTTTTTGGTCCCACTACTCCCACTTTTTGAAGATGTTTGTGTAACTTCCCCACTGTAGGGGCAGTAAAAGAGGTGTGGGGAGACCTCTCCATCTGTAATGACTCAGTGCTGTTGACCACACAATGTTGCAGTTCTCACTGATGTGCTCTGGTACCTTTTGACTCAAAATGGAAGATGCATGTTGGGTAGGAGCAGAAGAAATGAAAACATAAAGTTCTTGAGATAATTAGATTATGGATTCCCAATGACTTTGCCAGACAGTGCATCAAAATCTAAGCATTTTTTCACTATTGTGGAACATTAGGAGTGGTGTTATTGTACAGCTCTTCACAACAACATCCTGCACCTTTTTTTCTCTATTGGGTGACAACAACAGCTGAACCTCTCTTTTAGAGCAGTGCTCTTGGAGATTACACACATAAATGACCCATAATCTTTACCCTATTCACTTTGCAATAATGGCACTAACAAACACACAGTGCAGCAGTATTCCTGCTTTAAAACATGAGCTCTTCTTCTACAGGTATACACTCTTTTTACTGTTAGCTGTAAATATTCGGTGTTCTTTTTTTTACACGTTCCAGAAAGTTAAAAGGTAAAAGATGCATTTTGTCTAGTACACTGGAGATGAACCTGGGATCTTATGTATAGAAAATTTGCAGAATCGTACTATTCCAGTTAAAGACTCGATGTAGGGGCTTTTCTTATAGCAGTACATAGATAGGTATTGCTGGCTGTAGAAAGGGAGGGTTGAGTTGTGCACAAACTACCCTTAATGTTTTATTGTGTAGGCCTATATTAGGCCCACATTGAGCTTTGATTGCTGTATTAAGGTAATTTCCTTGTCTAAAGTCTACATACCTATGTAGTAAATTGCTGAAATTGAGAGCGACAGTTAGGCTCCCTCATATATGCTCAAATTGAGGCTGATTGGTGATTAAACCTAATATAGACAAAAGTATAAGTGTTATGCTAATTTAAAATGAGAAGTGCTCATTTTATAATGCATAAGCACAATTTGAATAAGTATCTTACAATCAAGAAAATCTAAGCACATTGTTAAATGTGAGACTTGACATTTGCAATAATTGTGGTAAATGAGGCCCCTGATTCAGCTAATCAAAGTTTTAATGAGTGAGTTTGTGACCAGTTTATTTGAAGGTCAAAGGTTATCATCAGTGCAATAGCTCATTACGTACAATGCTGAAACACATTAAAACATTAATGTCATGTGAATTGATCATATCACAAGCCATTATACCGTATACCTCACAGTGCCACATGCTACTCTGGGGTACGACACTGAAAGCCAAGGATGTACAGCAGTAAGGTGATGTCTGTGTTGGACTGAATTGTGTGACTTGGTCAAGGTTTGATTGTTTACAGTGAAGTGCTTTGTTTTCAAGTGACCTTGGCCCTGATGGGATTATTGTAAGTGGTCTAGATGTGTACTGTGGCAGGTGGAGTAAAGGAATCAGTGCAAAGATGTGGAAAGTATCAAGTTCCTTTGCACTTTTTCTAAATAGTACTCTGTCTGTTGGATCAACAAGTTTCACTGTGTAAACCTTAAACCCCAAGAAAAGAAGAAAATTGTTAATATCTATGTTCCACTTGTCTGATCCCTCCTCGCTTTTCACTTCCTTTGGTTTCCAAATCAATATTCACGGACATTTATGTTACAGCCTGTGGGCTAGGGGGTTCTCTAATGGGAACCCCTACTATGTTTTGGTCTTCACTGTCTGCCAGTGTTGTTGAATGCAGACATGATATTGCACTGATTGATTTATCAAGTGTACAAAACAGCAAAATCCACGATGACAACCCACAAGGAAATGGTTTACATAGTGACAAGCCCCCTAAAGGCCACCTAAAGCATTACACAAGTTCCAGGGCTCAGTCCTCCAACGGTGAGCTGTAGTTTAGACCAGGTCAGTTGTAATCTCATCATAATCACCACTTACAACCAGTGAGAGGATTTGTGTTCAGGAGCACAGCAGCAGCAGCATGTTGCCATTACTCAATGCTACTAGCGTGTATATCTATCATACTTTAAAAAAGACAAATCTAACAATACAAAAAACATAACTCGAATGAGGTGAATGAAAGGAATGTGCATTAATAAAATAATGTGAAATCTAACAAAAAAATGTGTTTTGAGTATCCCTTTATGTCTGTGTCTGTTTTTAATGGGATACCATTTTTTCTCTTCACTAGAATACGTTCAGACTATGAATCTAAATAAAACCATCCAAAAGGGGTTTTGTTTGAAAAACAAACATTTTAATAGTCATTGCACATACCCATGAACTCCATCACTAAATAAAGAAGGCACTCAAATTCACAGTATACAGGCATCACTGATTGTCATTTACAGGTAAAATGTAGTTGTCCTGAGAAAACCATGTATCTCAAAGAAAAACAGCCCAGTTTTCAGCTTTGTGACTGCTTTTTTCAGATAATCAGACTTCATTATTTGCTTTTTAAAGTGCTTATTTTGCTTAAGAAGTAGGAGAATTTTCTCAACCCCTAAAGAAACACTTAATTCTTCAGTTTATCAGAAAAAGTTAAAATCACCAAATTGGGGAGATACACGGTGACAAAAAGTAAAGTTAAAAACTGTGACATTTATTTTGTTCATCATTAATTATCATGACATAAAGCCACTCTGTACTGTGAAGCAAAACAAATAATTAAAATATTCCCACTACTGACACTATTTCACTGACACTACGGAATGAACACTGTTCAATGTTTTGTTGGTTTGTCAACAGCCAGAGATAAAAATAAACTCTAGGAATTAACAGACTCATTTAGTTTTGATTTTATGTTTGTTTCCCAGAGTAACACTCAATGTAGACTGTGAAAACTAGTGATGTTTATATATTAAAAAAATCACATTTAGAAGTAATCCCTCTCAGTTAGTTAAATTCAGTTGTTGCATGGTTTGGCCAAACACCATAAATAGTAAGACCCATCATTGACCATGACATCTTTGGCCTTTTGGTGTGTAGTGTGAGTGTGTAATACAAACCATGAAACTGAGACTACAGCTGCTTACTCAAGTTTGTGGGCTTACCATAAACAGCCTCACTGCAAACATAAGAAAACTGGATACCTTTTTTATGTTGGCTTTCCAAATACCATTTCATGTACACTGTAGCTCAAGCCACAGGAAAATCTGATCATTGATAACAAACAAGATTGAGACCATAATGTTTTAAGACCACAAAGCAAGACAATTTGGCTAACAGAGCCAGAAATATATATTTTATGTATATACACACAAAGGTACACACATATGGTAGATGCAAACATATTCCCCATACAAGTAAGAAATTCCTTAATACAAAACTTTCCAATATTGCTCTATCGAAGATAAATTCCATAATAATTCCATGATAATATTTTATTTTTAATAAATGTACAGTATCTCTAGGCATTCAGAAGTGGTCAGTAACCAACATTATCTGTGTTCCCTGTGTATAATCTAGAACCACTGAATTACAGGTTTTTTGTCCAATTCTTTAAAACAGTACTGGAAATTGAAAATTGCCAGATTTTGGAAATCAAAGCGATTTGAGTCTAAAGCCAAAGTTGGCATCTGACCATTGTTGAACTGCTTAAGAGGTACATGAAACTGAAATAGTAACATCTTTGTAAACTCATGCAACAGGAAGTATTAAAAGTATTAAATAATGTCCTAGATGCTCACACCTTGTTGAAATACATAAACATGAGCTGTAGATCCATGTTGGATCAAATTGTAAACAATACTATAAGTTCATTCAAGAGTCATTATTACTTCAGCTTCACTGTCTTGCCTTCTTTCTTCTCAGGCAGATATTTTTGCTGACAGGAAGGGGGAAAAGAAAAAATCAAATGCAAACTTCAGGGCTCTCATTGTGGTGCGTCTCCAGTCTCTCTCTATCTTCACCTGCCTGCCTCCAGTCAGCAGAGAGGAAGAACAGTCCAGACAGTGGATGGCCTTCAACTCGAAGGCCGGAGCTCTGGCTCCTAGACGGCCCTCCAGCTTGGTGCTGAACTCCACCATATTACCAGGATTTAAGTTTAGCAGAACTTGTCTGAACTCATGGCTGGCCATTAGGATTATATCCCTGGCTGGATCCTCTGCTTCCACACTTCCATCCCGGATCATCCCTACTGTCACCTCAAAGCGGTGGCTGTCAAAGCGCTTGATATGGCAGGTGTGTTTGGCCAGGGCCTTGGTCTGACACAGCTCTTCCTCTTCTTGCATTCGGAGCAGTATGGGCAGTGAAACAGTAGCCGATGCAGAACTGGCTGCCAAATAGGCAGCTGTTAGGTTTGCGACTGTAGCATTCTTTGGCTCACATTTGGGATACGTCTCCCCATACAGGCAGCGCAGCCAGTCTCCCATGAACACTGGCAACATGTTGATGACCGACTGTGCCCCGTTCTCTGTCTCGGCCACACGGACATGCTTGAAACGCCCAGCCCAGGTGACTCTGTGTCCATGCAGGTGGCTACAGAAGATCTGTGTCTGGGCCATGCCTTTAGTTTCCCAGGCAGGGGGCCCGCATGCCTGGCTGTACTGGCTCCAACTCAGGGAGGAGTTGTACACCTTCTGTCCCTCTGCATGGTACACATAGATAGAGAAGAACAGGATCACCATGGAGATACAGAGTAAGATGAGCTTGACTGGGCCGCGGTGGGTCAGTGAGCGGAAGACATCCAGAATAGACATGCTGAACCGTGTCCAAAGCCGCAGGGTGACAGGGATCGCACAAACTACCAGGGTCACAATCATTTTTGTCAGTTCCAGCTCGAGGAACCACTTGAAGAGCTGGATGAGGAGCATGGCAGCAAGGCCAAAAGCCAGAACAGGTAGGGCAAACAGGAATAGAAAGTAGGCCACCAAGGTGCGGATTAGACCCACAACAGAGGAGCTCTGGAGGAGCACCACCGAGAACTCACACCACATGAAGCACACCAGGTATGGAACCAGGAAACAGTAAGTCCCCCTGAAACCACGCATCCTGGCCATGCTGAAGATGAAAATAGACAGAAAGAAGAGGAAAGAAAATAAATAATTTTGAGGGCATAAATTTATCAATTCACAAAAAAGGCTGGGGTGGATTTTAAAGCCCACTGACAAAATCCAGTGTTGTGTGGTATTGGTGTTCAACAAACACATCCAATGGCACAAATGCTCCTGCTCACCTGAAGAACAGATAGAACAGGTAAACATACAGCAGGCAGGGGAGACTGAGCTTCAGCACCACTGACTCCCCTAGTGGAAGTGTGGCAAAAGTGCGTCCCAGGAAACGAAGCACTATCATGTTCTCTGGGAGGAACTGGGTCAGGCAACACAGAGACGATGCAACCTGGATTTTAAAAAAAAGTACATACGTAAACTTTGAGAGAACTGTTTAATTTCAAATTCAAGTCTGTCAGATGAAGAAACATTTAAAGGACCACATTTCTGGATGTTTTAGCCCATCAAATGCAGATCATGTATATGTAAAATTCCTGTCAAACATTTTACAACATTGGCTTTTAGACTGATTTTCTATCTGTTATTGATGTCGTTTAATTTCAGTACGTTATGAAATTCTACTTGCAGATAGTTACTGTCAAGTTACCTAGTTGATGCATTGCAACAGAACAGAATTCAGATGAATGAATACCAATGGAATTAGAAAATCAATCCACAAACTGGCTTTATGCTCTGTAAGATTGCAGTTATGATAGTAATAATGTTGTGTTACACCGCTATAGTGTAACATAACAAGTTATGTTAATCTGATAATTTAATCACATATGTTATGCCAGTGTTGTGTGTAGTGATAGACCGGTTGGCTGCTTAATTGGGCCGATTATCTGGCATTTTGTGTTGCTCACACTGACACATCTGCAGGCAGCCTTGTCAGTGTGGCTGCTGTGGAACGAAGTTAGCGATTCACCTTGTGAGTTTTGGGAAGGTGGTGAAAAAGTTCGTTTCGAGCCCTGTACTATAAATCTCACACATCCTGCTGTAAACATTTGCCTGATGTTAGCAAGAGTTATTGAAACTATTCCTGACAAGAAGGGTCTTGTTCGACAAGTCCGCATTAAGACAAAAACCAACATTTTGGAAAGACCCATAACAAAACTTTGCCTGTTGCAGGAGGCAGAATGAGTAGTGAAGGCAATATGTCTATAGGAACCTAAATTTGTGTTGCTTTGGACTTTAAGAATTTACTTAGGATATTTAAATAATATGGCTCCTTCTGTTTAAATTGAATAATTGTTTCAAAGAGAGAGAACAATTAGGGGCCGGTAATGTAGGAGCCTATTTTGATTGGATTCAGTTTTTGAATATTTTTGTTTGAGTTGGCATCTTTTGTGAGCTTACTTTGTTTGTGTATACCATTTGGATGGGTATTCTGTATTTTTACACTGAAAATATGTAATATGTTAAAATTGCGTACTGGCTCTTTAAGAATCATGACTGTGAAGCTTTGGCAGTGGTGCGCTCTTGGGAATACAGTGGAGTCGCACAGTTTTCTTTACTGCATCTGTGATATTGAAGATTTAAGATCATATTTTGCCTTTATAATTTTATTTGTTTTATTTAACTGCCAATCAAGATTAAAGGAAGATATTTTATAAGAAAACGGACTATGTGGATTGTTTTATTGGACACAGAGCGAGTGAAACCAAGACGGAAACTAAATGCACACTCACCTATATTTCCTCATTCATCATCTTTTCTAAATGTTAACACATTTCTCCCATCCTAAATGACAGCAGATCGAATCTAAAACCGTTGCTGGCTAACGTTAAATATATATTAAGTTATAATGCATAGAATAACGCAGTCGAAGGACGTTGCTTCTGACATACTGTACCCCGTTCTCCCTTAAAGACCAGTCACATTCTGAAATCTACAGCATAATCCAATATATTTTTCTATTTCATTAATTAATAAAATTCCATCTAAAACAACATGTTACTGGCTAAGATAAGCATGTGTATTAGATTGTAATGTGCCATCGGCATCGGCCATTGAAAAACCCATATTGTTCGACCACTAGTTGTGTGTCCCCTGACCTCTATGACCATTGCTCGCCGTGCATACGTCGCAGCAGTGGGGCTGAGGCTCTTGTAGCTGACAGCAGTGAAGAAGATGGCCACGGTGGCGAGCTCAGAACAGGGGATCCAGCCCTTGTCAGCTACAGGGAAGGAGAAAATTATGAAGAAAACGGACAGGATAAAATACAGGTACGGTTCTAGGTTGTTCCAGCCAAAGTTGGTCTCTGCCTGCTCCACATCCAGGCCAGGTTCAAAACGTGTCAGCAGAGATGTCAGGGCTCTGAAGTTCTCCCAAGTCTGCGGAAAAAAAGGGAACGAAATATGTGAGGTCAAAGGAAGAAAGGAAGACATTGTTGAGAGTTAAAAATAAGATGGATTTTTAAATCTGCAAATACAGTATGTGCAGCATTTGAACATCCACGAGACATTACTGTTAAGTCACAAAATCAGCTTCCACCGGCCTCTCCGCTGCATTTCATGTTATTCCACCAGGTCGGATTTCATGTAAAATGTATGTGCTTTATGACAGTAAGGAAAATTACTATATGACTTGACTGTATGAGTTTCCCATTGGCATAAATAATGTGAAAAGACAGAAAGACAAATGAAAAACTTCCAACATGTTAATCTAATTAATTTAAAGTGAAAACCTTAAACCAAATGCACATATATCAACATCTTGACAGAACAGAGAAACATGTAACAATCAGAATCAGAAATTCTTTATTGATCCCTGAGGGGAAACTCTTTGTTACAGCTGCTCACTATCACGTCACACAGGAGAAGAAGTACTACTAGAATAGAAATAGACATAATAATAAATAAGTCTGCAAGCAAATCGAAATATGAGACACTGTAATACACCTAACCAAAATAAGTACCAGTGGGTATGAAGTATAAAGCTAAGTAAGTGTACAGTATAATGTAATAATATAAGTAATAGTAGTGCAATATAAGTAATAGTGCAACAACATAGTTTTTGCATTGAAAAGCAATGGGGATTTGGTTTTAAAATTTTGAGTAAAAACAGAACTACACTCACCTTGCTGCTCTGGAAAACACGCAGTGTGCAGATGATCATGGAGATGAAGGAGAGGTAGAAGACAAGCAAAGGGATGACAAAAGCAAACAAGTCAACTGTCAGGTTGCTGATGATGAAGAAGAAAATAAGAGCGTTGACGTGTTGCGTGGGGATGATTGTGCTCAGCCACTGAACTCCGGCCCGCGACGCCCAGTCGACCAGGTGCTCTTTCATCTCAACAATGGCTTGCAGTGGGTACTGCAGCGTCTAAAGAGGAGAGTCAGAAAATGAAGCGAGATTGGAGAAATTAGCATGCAAAAACCAGGAAAGAGAATTAAGAATTGAATGATTCAACAAGAGTAAAAACATCCACAACAATAGACATTCCACAGATATTTTATGAAGGATATACAAAAACAGAATTAATTGTAATACTAGATATGATTAAGATACCATTAAGCGTGATTTCATGTCCATGGCTCTTTTTATGGCCCCAGTCTGCTTAGAGTCCAGCATCATCCCACTTCGGCCAAAACTCCAAGCACTTCTGTGGGCTTTCTTGTATCCTGATGGGACCAGCTCAGCCTTGTGTTTTAACACACAATTGCATGCACACACACACACACACACAAATACACACAAATCTGAATAGTTATAATGAAAAAGAGAATGACATCTGTGCCTTTATGATGACAGATCATTTCTATTTTTGCTGATTGGGTCTTTTACCTCCCCACCACTGTCATGAGGTTTAGGGCTTTCAGTCTGGGCTGTGACCTGGTTGCCATTTTGGGGCGCAGAGGGGACAATACCTTGTGCATACTTTTTAGTCATCTCAACGAAGTCATCCAGGTCCACCAACTGTGTGGCTGAGAGGACACAAAGCAGGCAGTTATACAAAAAGACACATTATATTATTTGTTTCTCTCTGTCTAGATACTTACACTCATTGCTGACCATGCTTTCCAATACTTTCTGGGTCTGGCCTGAGGTTGGGCCAGGAAGCTTGCTTGCAGTGCCACCTATTGGTGAGGAATGACCACAACATCAGAGAGTTACAAACATTTCCCTGGTGACCTGCAAGTAATGTGATATTCTTCACCATGACAGCTGCACATACTGAAATACACAAAGGGGAAAATATATTTAACAGCAATGGCATCCATCATAGAACTATATGCTACAGCATTCTGGGCAGTCTGTAGTACGTCAGGCAGGATTGTTGTCACAATTCAAAAAAATCTTGATATGGTGTTGATGGTTTCTTTATCCACATGTGTGTAATTGTGTGGGTGTGCATCCTACCCTGCACTGCATTGACCTGGCTGACATTTTCCAGCATCTCAGCCACAGCCACCTTCTTCTTCCTCTCTGGGTTGAGTTTCCAGTACATCATCATGGCTGCTTTACGTACCGCCAGCTCAAACTTACTCTCTGTTGACAACTTACGCATGTTTGCTTCATTTTCCGGAGTGATTCCTGGTACAGGATGACAGACAAGGAACAATAAAGGAACTACAAACACAAATACACAAACATGCACATGCGTGCTTTGAAGTCTGTAACTTCTGTAACCTTTTTTCTGGATCCAACAGCGCTGCAGTGCTCTCGCTGCACCTTTTCTTCCCTGTTTAGCTGCTTTAATCAGCCAATTAACAGCCAGACGATTATTTAGCTCTGTGTCCTTCTCTTCAGCAAGAATCAAGTAGTGCTGACCCAGCTGAAACACAGAAGAGAGGCAGAGGAGAGGAGATTAATTCAGCTCATGTGGCCTTGGTGTAACGACTTAGTACAATCAGATATAAAGTTCACCTTGTATTTGAATGTACTGTATTGTATGCATGTATTTAGAATATAATATAAACTAGTTTGTGAAGTAATAAAAATTATACATGAAAATTAATTTTTAAATTAACAAATTAGATTAACTTAGATAATTATTATATATATTATTATTCATAGTTGATTTACTTACTTAGCTTATATCTTCATAAGCGCTGTGAAGATATTTAATGTGATTATATTGAACAGTAAAACCTCTTGTGTGTTATATTGTTACAATCTGTTACACTATAAGTCATGCTATATGTCTGCTTATGTCTATCAGTGGTTATATCTTTGTATGAGGCGCAACATTATAAATAATACTGACTAATATTATTTACACTCCAAGATAAAAAAAAGAGGCAGAAGTGGAGAAGCAGGCTACCAAGACGATAGTGGCACTGACAACAGATTACTACAGAACCCATAATTCCCTGTCCTTGTGGCCATCAGTGACTCGGCCATGGCTAATTAAAAAGGGTAGCAGAGGCCCCAGTGGCATATCAAGTGACTGTTTTCTAATCTTAACTGTCATTTCATAACTTCTCTCACAGTTATTAACAAATGCGTCAGAAGGGGGATGAGATGTGTCTTCATTTGAGGTGGCTCAGCATTAATATAGTCCTGTCAGTGTCTATGTTAGATACGATATAATCTCATAAAACCTGCTTTGCTAGAATGCATTTTAAATTGACAGTGATGTCAAAGCATCTAAATACTACTAATACTAATGTAAATAAAAACAACTACACTTGTACAGTGACAATAAACACTGATTCCCTGTGTATGACTGTGTTTAAGCTGTAGGTGTATAGCATCTCTATTATGATGTATAGCCTGTCTATTATGATAAATGAGACATCATCAGAGTGTCTGATCCTTTCCTTACTGTATGAATATCCAACTACTGTACTGATGTGGTCACATGTTTTGACATGTTCACTTACACACAACCCCTGTCATTATTTAAGTGCTTCAAATGTGCAAATATATGACATACAGCATGGGAAAGTTCAAGCCATATAGCCAGCCACTTAGGAATTTACCCTTTCAGAGCTGGAGGGTCTTAAATGCAAAGTCTGGGCTCATCTTCCACTATATGTTCATTTGCACTACTGGACTATTTATTTATACATATACTGCATCACTTGCACTCCAGTACTATGTACTGAATACTGCAATAACTCATCTACTGTACTGTTAACTATTTCTGTCGATAATTTGCACTACTTAATATTCATTGCACTACTTCTATCAGTATACTTCTGTTTATAGTAATGCCATCTGTATATAATGTCCATAGTACCACTTGTAAAATATTTTCATAATACTGCTCTATCCTGCATTTATGCACATATTTTATATCCTGCACTTGCTTATTGCACTTCTGGTTAGACCTAAACTGCCTTTCGTTGCCTTGTACTTGTACATGTGTAATGACAATAAAGTTGAATCTAATCTATTTCTTTTTACAGTTGCACATGTTGATAGAGAACGAGGAGTAAAGAAAATGTGAATATTTCATTATATTTATAATATTTGAACAAATTCAGTGCAGTGCTTAAATACACTGTAATAGTGTTCATAATTATTTATATGTGTGATAATATCTTGGTGTATCATACTGAAAGCTTGGGATCATCTTCCAAGTGGCCAAAAATAGACACATGCTCACAACCAGACTGAGTCAAGCAACAGGACTGAAAACAATGCCAAGTGCCAGTCTGTCCGCATGTGCTTTCACTCACCCGGGTCTGAGCTCTGGCATCACCAGCTTTGGCCTTCTCTTCCATCTGCTCCACGGTCAAATCTTCCTCTGGTTCTTCATCTGGAGGAGACGAGAGGAGATGCCTTAAATGTACACATAGACATCTTGATCAATCAAAAACTACTCTCTGAATCAATGGATCGCATAATACCCTTGCTTCCAAACCTGTACAGCGGTATAACTTTATTGAAGGAGCAGTGTGACTGTGTTGATTTATGCACATACTGTGTTCACAGCCAGCGATGAACGAATTCCACCTGACATATATCTTGTAACATGAGAATAACAAGAAGTCAGAGGTGGAGTAGATGTGAGAATTTACACATTTTCAACAGGCCTGTGCATCTGCCTGTCTATGCAGATATCCTGTGACAAGTCCCCAGAGCTCCTTCAGCCCCGTGCCCACCTCCTCTGTCACACCAATACTTGTTGATTGCATAGAGTTTCATAACTGTTACTGTCTCCCCAGTGTCCTTTAAGCAAAGGAGTTCAGTTTCTTCGCCTGTAGCCTTGTTTGAAATGCCACAGTCTCTCATGCACAGCAAAATCTCTTACTGGTGCAACCAGTTTGTTGGTTTCACTTCCAGCAGCTCTGAAATATGTGAAATATAAAGTTTAAATCAGTAATTATTAATATCAGTTCCTCTAAAGAATTTATAAAAAAAACAAACCCCTATGGTTTTTCCAGTATTTATAAAATGGAAATAATCAGTTCATATATTGCTAACAAAGGGTTGCTATGTAGCATCAGAGCTTAAGCATGTTCAGTTTCATCAAGACAAAGAGGCTAGCCATCCTAGCGGCTCTGTGAGAGTGTATTTTTAATTAAGTTAACCATTTTTAGTTAAGTTAATTCTAACATCAGTATTTTAATAAGTAATTTAACATGTTAGCATGCAAACATTTTCTAATTAGCACTAAACACAAAGTACAGCTGAGGCTGCTGGTAATGTTGTCGGTTTTGCAGCTTTTTAGTCATAAACCAAAGTAATGGCAAATACAAATTCTGACCTGATGATGGCGCAAAATGAAAAGTTGGGTCACCAAAAGGATCACCAAAAGTTTTAATAATTCATCCTGGTGGGGGCATTGAATATGAGCACCAAAGTCTATGGCATGGAATTTACTCAAAACCACAAATGTGTGCTAGATAAAAAAAAGTCAGGGATCACCAAAGTCATTAGGATTCATCGTCTGACATTTTTGGCTTTTAGTGAAATATCTACTGGATGGATTGCAGCTGAACAGCTGGTGCCCAACCTGCTGGTGGTGCTAGAGGAAAAATCAAGGGATCACAGAAGTTGGTAGGATTCATCCTCTGGGGACCATGAACAAGATATTTCAGTTTGGAGCAAAGTGGTGACTGACTGACCATCAGGCTGACATTTCCATGCCTAGAGCCTTGCTGCTAGCATGACTAAAAAGGTTCACCAAGGTACAGTATATGTGGCATGATGGCAAAAGGGAAGGCAAGTTGTTGTAAAACAATTTGTCTGCATGTTCACTGCTCTTAACCTGCCAGTCATACAGTAAAGAGGAAAAGATAATGTATGCTCTTCTTCTCACTGTCACTGAGGAATACCAGTGGCCTAAAGTGGCCAAAGTGCTTCACAAAACTGGATTATAATGAGAAAACAAAGTTAGCTAAAGTTATTATCCATTTGGGCCAAGAGAGATGTTTATCCAATGGCAAGATTACTCTGCTACACATGCAAAGACATTCCAAAACATAGCACAAGGCTTATCACCTCAACACAGCAATGGGTCTGTGGTCTGCGACTTCAGCTCTCAGGGCCATTACAACTCACAATGTGTCATTTAATCCCAAACTCAAAATAAAGGTGTTCTCACCATCCTCTTTATCACTGGCATCCTCCTCGGCTTTCCTAAGTCTTTCCTGTATTATCACCCGCTTAGCCATGGATGCAAAGGTGCGTTTCATGGGAGCAGAGGAAGAAGATGCAGGAACCATGGTGGAAGCAGTAGTGGAGGAAGAAGGAGGGGAATCTGCTGGAGTGTTACCGGCCAAGCTAGCTGACGTAGAAGAGGCAGATGTGAGGCTGGAAGAGGATGAAATTTGGGGCATTTGAGGGGTAGGAGAAGTAACAATTGATGTTTTTTTTGGAGCAATAGAGGAGGGTTTAGTGGAAACAGTTTTAGATGTGGGTTTAGAGGACACAGCAGGAGTTAAGGGCTTTGACCCCTCTAAAGAAGGAGGGGAATCCATTGGTTTAGAGATGGTGTGGGTGAATGGGTGAGAGGAATAAGATAATTTTCTGGGTCCTGTAAAGGTTTCTGTGGAGGATGGAAATTTGGCGGGGTGAGAGGGAGCAGCAGAGAGGTTGTTGGAGGAGAGTGAAGGAGGAATCTGTATGGGGGAAGGAAGGGAGGGTCCATCCAGGTCAGGGCATGACCCCTGGGTGTTGACAGCAGTTGGGGTTGATGGGAAATCCTTCTCCATATTACCTGGAATAAAAAGAGTGTAAGTAATGTATCATGTAACTAAAGACAACCATACACTACAGCAAAATAATTGAAGTAATTTCTAATAGTGAGTCTCATAGTGAGTCATAAGTGACGACACAGCTGGGTGGTGAATTGGAGGACCCTTTCCTCTGGACATTTTACACCTAAAATATGACACCTTGCCTTGTAAAGGAGAAAGAGTTCAGGGACACAAACATCAGTGAAACCCTGTTCTACTCAAAGAGAGTCAACGTTGTCAAAGAAATAGGATATTTAATAGAATATCCATTCCAATAACTTGAAATTAAGTCAAACAAAGTGGCAAATGAAAGCAGGAACATTCTGTTAACCTAATATTTTAATCTTCGAGAGGAAAATATGAAATCAGTTTTTACGTTGGGATTACTGTAATTATTCAGCGGCGTAGCCTCGCAGCTGAACTGCCTGGAGTTTGCTGCGTCCTGCACATGCAGACACTGAATGTGCGAGGAACTCTGCACGTCAAGTAAATTCTCAACACTAAACCTGCGCCTGGACAGCACTGAGTAAAACAAAAGAAAGAAACCTTACTTGGTGGCTAAATGAGCCGATTTCTTCAGGATAAAAAGTTAACTGTCCTCCTGAATAAGTTGTGTCTGTAGTCCACGTTGAGCTCCACACAGCTCCGCGTAACCAGAGACTCGTCAAAGTGGTCAAACCCTCGCGTGTCTGGTCTGTAACAACACCACAACTTTATGGCCTGCCCTCTTGAAATAGACTCGCCCCTA
This sequence comes from Siniperca chuatsi, assembly GCF_020085105.1. Classification (NCBI taxonomy): domain Eukaryota; kingdom Metazoa; phylum Chordata; class Actinopteri; order Centrarchiformes; family Sinipercidae; genus Siniperca; species Siniperca chuatsi. The sequence continues at coordinate 16,695,603 of NC_058044.1, forward strand.
ATAGGGAGAAATAAATGCCCATCAAATGACCAACTAATCCGATTGGTTTTTAGCTCCTGCTTGCTTCGTAAACCTGTGAGGTCTATTGCTTTTAATTATTTCTAACGCCTCTTCAAACCTTTCCTCTATCCAATCACTCGTGTCTCTTTTTGGTATTAAAAAAAAATTGCACTATTACTACCACTTTTGTACTTACACTTATTTTGGCTTTTATACTTACATCCACTTTGTACTTAATTTATCTTAGCTGTATTATAGTGTATTGCATTTTGATTTGCTTAGTACTTCTATTCCTGTGTGCATTGACGTGACAGTGAGCAGCTGTTAGGAAAGAGTTTCCCCTCGGGGATCAATAAAGTATTTCTGATTCTGATTCTGATTAGTTATGTTTTACTTAAGCATATGATTTGTACACTTATTATAAAGTTACCTAATGATAATAATAATACTAATCATATCACGTGCTATATAGGCTATAGGCCCTCTCCCAGCAGCCTGGAACAAGACTTCTTCTCTCACTGTCAGCTCACATCAGCAGACATCCCATGAGCACACAGGTCACTGGCTTCGGCCCAGTGAAGATAAAAGCACCTGCTGCAGCCTGCAGGTTGCACTCATTCAAGGCTAATGTCTTAATAGACCACCTCCCCCCAGTACGACAACAGCAGTTAACTCTGATAGCACATAGACAATTTAACAATCTGTCTCTCCCTCCAGATGTGGGTTAAAAGATGACACGTTCCGATTTAATCCGCTGATGCACAGCCCCCACATTAAAAGGAAAGAAAGGGATTGTGGAGAGACTTGCTCTCTTTTTATTTGTGTCTATGTTTGCACATGTGGTGGTCATTAACTAGGCTCTTCACATTAAAACTAGTTCATACTCCACACTCCTATTAAAATTGGAGCACTGCATCATTTCACTTGTTGATGTGTGTGTGTGTGTGTGTGTGTGTGTGTGTGTGTGTGTTTGTGTTCTTAGGTAGCCCGGAGAGAGCTGCTGTTCACAGTTCACAGCATCAGAGCGCGCTTGAGAGGCGGGGCTGTCCGTGACCCGGTTAGACGTACAACAAGTGAGACTCCTGTTTCCATCGTTTCAGATTGTTGGACGTCTCCGTCTCCAGTGGAAGCCACAATGTCTGACTGCAGAAGGCAGTGGAACCGGGAGGATGAGCTACCGGTCTACCTGGCGGGACCGATCACCACCGGGCCGAACCAGAGGAAAAGCTACGGGATGTTCAGCTCAGTGGAGGGGGCGTTTGAAAGCAAGACCATAGACTTCGATAACTACGCGGTGGGGAGGAAAGGGAGCCGCACCCCGAGAAGCGGGAGCCGGGAGAGGCTCTTGGACACTGGTGATCCCATCAGCAAGACGCCCAGAGAGGCCCGGGAGGGGTCACTGACCAACCCGCCCGGGGAGAGAGACGAAGGAAGTCCCGGTGTGGAGGTCAGATATTCATCGGGGAGGGAAAGCACAAATGGGAAGGTAGGACTGACGATTTTACTCCTTGGCTTTTTCTCTCTGTTTGGCATTTTGGTTGAAATTCTGATGGATGTGTCATGTATGAACAGGCTTCCCAATAAATATGATTAATACATTAAGTGCAGTAACAAAAACGCATGGAACACATCTGGTGGAGAACTACTGGTCTATTTAGAAAAACAACAATGGCTATTAGCTGAAAGCATAAACAGCCTATTTGAATAATTTAATTTAATAATTTTAACCTACTGTGATGTACACCGTCTTATTTTGGAGGATTTTAACCTAATAATTTTATTTTTTAGTAGGCAAAATGTGTTGTATTGGCGTCGTTTTGGAAGACTGTCGCCTTATTCATTTCTAACCCATCAGGAGTTGTTATTCTGAGACGAATGCCTCAGTCTGCTTAATGAATAAATGATTAACTTTTGTGCTGCATTGCAGTTTGGCCATTTTGGTTTACGTCTACGTAACAGCATTCTTTCAAAAAGATGCAAATGCACAAACACGTCTATACAATGTCGCTCATCTCAGTCTGTGGTGCTGAATTGGACAGCGACAGACGCTGTATTGTTTTTGTCCTCTCACGTGAGCCGTTTATGTGTGCGCGTGTAGGGGGTGTGAGGCAGCCTACACCGTCTCTGTCTGTGCCGTCAACGCAACCGGGCAGACGCTCGCTTTCCGCACGCGCGCACGCACAGGACCGTCACCTGCGGTACGCGCTCCACGCATCCTGACGCAGCCGTACGGCGGCGGATTCATCGCTCTCCCTCTCACACACACGGAAACAATAACTAACACACATCGGGGGGAGACAAAGGGGCGCAGAGCGCAGCGCAGGGCGCCGGAGTCATCGCAACCCGTTTCTGAGTTGACTACCCGGGGGCAGAGCGACGGAGATGTCTGGGACCAGTTACCAGGGGAAGAAGAGCATCCCCCATTTGACGGTAAGAGACCCGGTCTGGTCTGAGGCGTTGGCCGGAGAAGCTCTCCGCTTGCATGCAAATCCCTACTGCCAATGCCAGCAGAGAGGGGATTAAATTCTTAGTGAGGCGGCAAAGAGCAAAAGGCCCCCTTACTGTTTCTCCTGAAACAGCAAACCCAAGACAGAGAGGTGACAATTCTCAATGTCTGAGCGCGTATTCTCGCTCACGGTTGGACAGTGCTGTGTAACCTTGCCGCCTGTCACGGGGATTAACTCGGTTGACGTGACGGTTGAACCAGGAGTCGCACAGGAAACAATGGCTTGCATAAAACAACACAAAAGGTGTGAGGCTGGATTTGTGCAAAGATGCATCCTTTTTTCTGGCTATGCAAAAATTATGGCATGCATTCTGGAGAAATCCTCCTCTTTCATTCCAGAGTATTATTAAATGCCAAATGAATCCAAAAGCCAACATACAATTAATGTAACTAAGCATTACATTTCATGGTTGAGACAGAAAATCACGCGCCAGACTGTATTCACATTCTTCCGTTTGGAAGCATCCTTATTGGCTAAAGAGGCTGAAGCAGCAGGGCTGTTAGCTGCCGTCATCTCGAACCATGGATGGTCACTGGTTACCATGGAGACATAACATCTTCCTAATGCTGTTGCCAGGCACCTTCCATGGTGGTAGAGGGTGTGGAGCATTGTAGTCTGAGAAAAACTTGTTTAACACTGTGCTTCTAAACAATCAATATTTGATTATACTTATTGTACTTACTAATCTCATCCTACATACAATTACTTCAAATAAGAGAGGAAGACAAACAGCACTAATATTAGCTTTTGTGAGGCCCCACCCATACACATCACTTGTGTGACTATGCATTTCTTTCCACCCTCATCCACTGCACTGCACTGTCATAATGTTGCTATAACTCATGGATTACATAACTGATTGTGCAATATATCAAAATGTCAGGACTGAATTCAACCCCTCCTGTACCTCTCCCTTCCTTCCTCCATCCCTCCCTCTCTCTTTCTCTCTGTACTTCTCCCCTGCAGAGTGAAAGGCTGTTGATCAAAGGAGGGCGGGTGGTCAATGATGATCAGTCTCTCTATGCAGATGTCTACATTGAGGATGGGCTGATCAAGTGCGTATATAAGGAGCTAATTATGTCAAATAACTGCAGAGGCATTAAAAAAAATTGAGTATTGTGAATATTCTGCAGTCAATAATGATTTCACTTCCTTATTCCCTTTATGCCCTTTTCCATCTCATCATCCTCCACATCCCCTTTTTATCCACACCCATATAATTTCCTGCACCACATCTTTTCCCGTCATCTCTGCACCTCCTCGTTTCTGCTTTTCGCCTCCCTTTCACCTACTCCTTTGTTTCTACATGTATCTGATCCTTGGCAGGCAGGTGGGGGAGAATCTAGTTGTACCGGGGGATGTCAAGGTGATCGAGGCTAATGGCCGCATGGTGATACCTGGGGGGATAGATGTCAACACCTGTCTGATGAAGCCTTACCTGGACACACAGCCTGTTGATGATTTCCTCCAGGGCACCAAGGCTGCACTTGCTGGGGGCACCACCATGATCAGTGAGTGTGGATGTCTAGACGACGGCAGCACATATGCAGCCACAGTACATACTGTTACCACGTTCATGTGTAAAATCAAAATATTGGTGGCACTCTTTCCATCTTAACGTTTGACTCCTCCAACCTTTCAGTTGATCATGTGACCCCCCAGCCTGGGGACAGTCTGCTAGAGGCGTTTGAGTGCTGGCAGGAGGCTGCTGATAAGAAGGCATGTTGTGATTACTCCCTGCACGTAGACATCCCCCAGTGGAATGAGACCGTTAAAGATGAGTTGGAGCTGCTGGTGCACGAGAAAGGTACATCAGTTTTTGGTTATTCCATAATATTTCAGAGCTGTGGTCATTGCTGTAATTCTTGTTTCAGTTCCATGTTCATCCCTATTTTGGACCCATTTCACAAGAACAAGAGGGACAGATTTAGAAACAATTTGGCTCAGCATTGAATCCTCTTACAGTGAAGGCACAGAGGAAATCCATTGTTCTCACTACGGTGCTGTCATGGTGGCAGTGTATAAATTTTGCTTGTAATCTGTTTTAAGTAAAAAAAATCACTTTTCGTTTGGGGCAGCTACAACATATTGCAGCAACTGAGCCAAGGCAGCTGCTTGTGTGACCAATTTCTTTCAGAAATAAAATTGGGAGTTGGGAGATTCTTGGCTCAGATGCTAGACATAAACATCCTCTGCATTCTTTGTATGTCAGATGAGGTTGTAAATCAGTTTCTGTATTTTGCAGCTTGAAGTTTGCCCTTCATCTTGACTTTATTTATTGCATTTCGTGATTTTGGCTACACTCATGCAATTTGTAATCCTTGCTGCTGAGTTTCTCTTTATTACCTTCTTGTCATGAACACATTCATCGTTTCCACTGTTGTCAGGTATCAACTCCTTCCAAGTGTACATGGCTTATAGGAATGTGTACCAGATGTCAGACTCTCAGGTATGTTTCATAATCACTAACTGCACTAATCACTAATACTGCACAAACACACTAATTATTAATTTCCTCATGTAAATCTCTGACCTTCTGCTCTTTCCTTTCACTATAAATCCCTGTTTTGTTCTTTGGACTCATCCCTCCCTCAGTTGTATGAGGCTTTCTCCTTCCTGAAGCAGCTGGGTGCTGTGGTGTTAGTTCATGCTGAAAATGGAGACCTGATTGCTCAGGTACAGTAAGTGCTAAATACCTCATAGGCATACCTCAAGTAACACCGTGTCTTTACTCAGCCTCCAGACACAGCAGTTTACTGTGGTGAAATAACTAATAATATATAATGGCTGAACTAAGTCATAGCCAATCTTTTACCTTTATAGTCCCCTGCAACCTCCACTGCAGATATTCTTGTTACATAACTCCCCAGCTCTCAGAGAGAGAGAGAGGATTAATGCTGCTGCTGCAGTTTGCTGGGTATGACAGGTTTAACATAGGCCACCCTTGCTGTTGACTGTTATTTTACTAATGATGATGTAATGGTGATTAAGATGATGAGGGTGAAGGTGCTGATAATGCTGACAGCAGTGATGAGAAGTGGTAGTTGTGGTCATATGATGGTCCTGATTAGGGGGACAATTATGGCAAAAACCATGATGATTGTGAAGATAAATGATGGTAATGAATGATAATCGGAGTGCTGATGAATGATAATGACATACTTGTTAACCTAACTGTAATGGAAATAGAGAGATGCTATTGAAAAATCTTTAGAAGCACCAACCCCTTGAGAATAAACAATAAAACCAAAAAACAGCAGGGGGGTGTGGCTCTGGTTTTCATACTAATTTTGCTGTTCTCCAGACAGCGCTGTCAGAAGTACAACAACTGCAGCCAGCAAAAGCTACCCACAGTGCATTGGCATTCTAGGATTACAACGGACACTTTATTTTCTTTGATAGCATGACAGACCATGAGATCTTCATTTTACAGCCATGAGATGCCAGCAAAGGCACTCAAACGTGGGTAAAATATGATTTGACAAGTACTGTATGTAATGCTGACAGTTATTGTAGTAGTTTCTAAAGATAATCATGAAATTGTTGACATTTTCTATTTTAGGAACAGAGAAAAATCCTCAAAATGGGAATCACCGGACCTGAAGGCCATCCACTGAGCCGTCCTGAAGAGGTGATATAATTTTTGTTAATCATTCATCCATCCATCAATCCACCCATCCATCTATTCATCCACACATCCATAGGTTTTGATGTTTTCTTTACTTCCTTTCAACGCAGCTGGAGGCTGAGGCGGTGTTCCGTGCTATCACTCTTGGTAATCGTGTGAACTGTCCTGTCTACATCACCAAGGTGATGAGCAAGAGTGCAGCCGACACTATCGCCCAGGCTCGGAGGAAAGGTCAGCCTCTCTTTCTTTTCGCTCCATGTCTATTACTCATCAGGTTCTCAGGTGTCTCATGTGTCTGATTCTATTTTAATGACTCTACTTCTTTTCACATCCTAACCTTCACTGTCCCACTATCTTACCATCCAGGTTCTGTAGTTTTTGGGGAGCCAATTACAGCTAGCCTGGCCACTGACGGCTCTCACTATTGGAGCAAGAACTGGGCCAAAGCGGCTGCTTATGTGACCTCTCCACCTTTGAGTCCTGACCCCACAACCCCAGACCACCTCCACACACTGCTGGCTTGGTACGTCTTAAACCTTTTCAGCAATGGATGCACATGATGCAAATGTAAAAGTAAATGCACTAAAGGCTCCTTTTAATGCAAGGCCCTAGTGTTTTACAGTATGTGATGATAATGCTCTGAGAAGCCTGACAAAATATAGCCTACCGTATATTTCATGAACACTGGAACATTTAAAAACTTTTCTAATCAATGCAGAGTGAGGGCAGATGAAGTGCTTAATTTAGCTATAACCTCATCTGAAAGTGAAATGCAAATCAGCTGGATGACACCAAAGGAGACACCTACAAGGATCTAACTCTCACTGTTTACCCTTAGATATTAGTTTGGCATTCATGCCACAAACAACTGCTCGTGTAATGCACAATTTCAGGCCAGCTTCAGTGAAAAAGAAAAACAGATGGAGAGAAGGTGAAGGTGTATGTATGAGGAGAAGAAGAGACTTAATAATGGATAAAGGACTGTACAATCATTTGCAAGCTGCTTTAACTGTTTAAATGTCTGTATAAAGTATAATAACATATGTAAACTGTTATTAATGTATAAAGGTAAAATACATGAATATTTGTAAGTTAAGTTGTAATTCACAGAGAGGGAGAAAGTGCTCCAGACCAAACCTACTTCACTTCTCACTTCCATACATACATGCTACACAATGCACAGAACATCCTGCTGTACACTTTTGTGTACTGTCCCAGATTCCATAAATAGCACAGGAACTAGAATCCTTCATCATCTGTTGCCTTGGCTACCAACTGCCTTTCTCCTCCTCCTCTTCCACCTCCTCACTCCTCCTCCACCCTTCGTCTGCAACTCCAGCTTCTCAGGGCGGGTCCGTGCTGTCACACCGGTGGTGTGATACTGCTGTTGTGTTTGAGCTTCTGCTGAAGTGACAGGGTGTATTTTTAGGTTCTTTTTCAGAGACGTGAACAAAAGAGCAACACTTTTCCTCACATCTCAGTGAGACCCATTATTTCCATAATAAGCACTCTCATGGCATTGGGGCGATGATCCCACAGCTCATTATCATGAAGTAATGACTGTAATTAACAAATGAATAAAAGGCCATAGATGAGAAATTATACTAATCATAGCTCTTTATCAGTCAAATTCAGACTCTTGTATGATCAGGGGTAAAGTGAGTATATACTGTATGTTGATGGCTTTTTGATAAGGTAGTGTATCTTTGTGATGTGATCTAGTTAAGGTTTTAGGGACTGGTATTGCAGCTGCGTTGCACCATACTGACTGGTTCCGCTGGTTGGTTTTTTTTTTGTCCCAGGCCGCTACATGACTTGTACTTTAACTTACATGCTCAATGTTGACACCTGGTGGCTAATAGTAGAAATGGCTGTCTTTGTGTTTATCATGACTGCTTGAATGTGAATATTGTCTTTAACTGATTTTGGCAGCCAAATGTCCTTTAACTGATCACAAATATTGAGCTGCCTGTATTCAAGAGTTCAAGGCATTTCAAAACTCTGCAGGGAAAAATACAACATTTGACAGGTTAATCAGTGCAGTGTTAAGGGTATGCTGATGATTTCATATCATTTTGTTGTCTTGATACAGTGGGGACCTCCAGGTGGTGGGCAGCGCTCACTGCACATACAGCACTTCCCAGAAAGCAATCGGTAAAGATGACTTCACCCTGATCCCAGAGGGAACCAATGGAGTGGAGGAGAGAATGGGTTTCATCTGGGACAAGGCCGTGGTGAGCAATGAGGACGTGTGTGTGTGTGTGTGGTTTTGTCTTTTGTGTAGATATTAGTGTGACTTTTGTCTACCACTCTAAACATCCACTTCTCTGTCTCTAAGGCCATAGGAAAGATGGATGAAAACCAGTTTGTGGCAATAACATCTACCAATGCTGCTAAAATCTTCAACTTGTACCCACGCAAAGGCCGGATAGCGGTGGGCTCTGACGCTGATATTGTCATCTGGGACCCTGACAGCGTCAAAACCATCACTGCCAAACTCCAGCAGTCGGTGAGAGCAAAAGGGGAAGGGAAAATAGGGGAGAGGGAAAGGAAAGATTGTAAAAGAAAAGGGAGGATGGATAAACTGTTAAATAGAACACAAGGAATAAGAGGGTAATTAAACTGATGCTCTGACAGCTAAACTGATCTTGAGATACTGCATCAGTTGAGGGAGCAGAAGCGCATAAAGGTCAGGAGAAAGGCTGCAGGAAAGAGGGTTTAATATGGGAGATGGTAGAGTGTGACATAGTATCAAAACCAAGCGAAAGATCACAGGAGGTGAAGAGAAACCTGAAATGTACTTGGAGTACATATTGGAATATAATATTCAATCAAGCCTGGCATTACTGTGAGCAGCATGATGCCATATTGCATACGTGTGGTAGTATCAGAATAATACGGCCAGGCCAAGGAGGTGAAAATTTGCCTTTAGCAATGTGACACAATACAGTGACGATATTAGACAGTGGTAAATGTATTCAGTCTGCTCTGCCACTCTCAAAGACCCTAATCCAGACTGGTGCCGGCTTTAGGTTATAATCCCCCTTCACCCCTCATCCATTCTGCGCTACCATCTCTCTGCCCATCCCCCTGTATTCACACTGTTGCTCCTCCTATATGCCCCGAGCCTCTCACTTATTCATCCCCCATTTTCTCAACTGCTGCATTTTACTACATGTATTAAGCCTTCTGATACAACGCTTGCTGAAATAGCACAGTAGGCCAAGACAGCGTAGGGTATCAGTATTCTAAATGGTGGTGGTGTGTGGGGGGGATGAAAGAGCTCTCCCTTGTTCATCTGCTTAATTCCACATTCTTTGTCTTGAATGCTTTGTCCCTCTCCACACAGGCTTCAGAATACAACATTTTTGAGGGTCTGGAGTGCCGTGGAGGTCCAGCGCTGGTGTTGAGTCAAGGTCGGGTGGTTTATGAGGAAGGCAAGCTGCAGGTTCAGCAGGGTACCGGTCGATTTATTCCCCGCAAGCACTTCCCGGACCATGCTTACCAGCGTGTTAAGTTCAGGGACCAGGTACAGTACACAGATGATTTTAAAGACATTTCTGCAGCCGTATAAAAATATATTTTCCATTAAAAGATTAGAAGGGCGAGGGGGGGGGGTTTCAGAGGGTCACTTCCTTGTTTATGTTTTATTCTGAAGAAAACTATGGACAACTGTATGTGACCCTATCTATACAATAATCAATAAAAAATTGATAAAAAAAAAAAAGATTAGAAGGGAAGTCAACATCCAGTTTCATAGTTTCCCTATAGTTGCACTATTGCTTTTTTTTTAAACTGTCTTCAAAAATACTTAAAAAACACTGATAAATTAATGACATTGTTTAATTTGGTTTGGTTTATTGGCAACATGCTAATATATTTATAAAATACAACATATCAGACTTTTTCAGGCATCGAATGATAAAGACTTATTTCCATCGTTGTCCCTGGTGTTTTTACAGTCCACCAAATTTTTTTTTAAAGGAGGTGTATGTGACATTCACTGCCACTAAATGGCACACTAGAACACCAGCATCTCTGAGCAACAAATGGGCGCTACAGCCCACCAGACTCCATTGAGAAAAACAGTAATTTTACCACGCCAATCATTGTAAAATGCACTTCATTCAAACTGGACAGAATCAAAATAAAACTCACTAAAACTGTCTTTGTTAGTCTTTCCACTGTTCCAACAATCACAATCACATGCACTAACATGCACGTGTGGCCAGACCGGCTACCAAAACAAAGAACAAAGAAGCTCGGATGACAACACATATGGAGGGAGTGTGTGTCCTTCTCTGCTCAGGAGGCCATTTCTCCACTATATCTTTATATAGTAAATAGTTGTTTGCTGTTTTATTAATGTTCAAAATCTCGTATACAGGACCTTTAAGGTGGAGACAGGCATTCATTGTCTGACATTAAGAAATATTAGAAAATAGATACTAAAAAACTAGAAAATTTAATCATATGAACAATCGATAACATTTTTTTCAGGAAGCAGACAAGGTAAAAAGTATCATAGACACCCAAAAACACAAATCCTAAAAGCCAACAGACAACTGTCAATTGCCATGCTCTAATTTTTGTTGTGCATTGTTATGGTAGGAAAACTGAGGTGAGATTGGTCAGAAGCTATAAAATAACTATAGGTCAAGTTATGAAAACAATGTATTTTACAACAAAGTTTAACAACCTAAGTTTACTGGTTATATTAGTTTTACCGTGCTAAAATCACCTATGTGGGTGACAAAATGTATTTCACAGCAATCTGTACGGTTACATTATATCATCATTTTGACAGCAGCTGATTCCATAAAAACAATTGAGCCAATTAGTCATGTATTATGGTGTCACGGATGGGTTACAGGCTATTTTGTTTCTGAAGAGTGACTAATAGGTTAGGTTTGTGTTTGTGTCTCTGTGTTTTCTATCCAGGTGAAGGGCATGCAGGGCGTCACTCGTGGGATGTATGACGGCCCTGTGTATGATGTGGTCCCTACCCCCAAATATATTACTCCCGCTCCGTCGGCCAAATCATCACCCACCTCTCACCAACCACCACCAATACGCAATCTTCACCAGTCCAACTTCAGTCTATCAGGTAACAGAAATAATATATTTAAGTTAAAATCCAATGATTCCTTTGATGCTTTTAATGTGTTAAATGGAACATAGATATCCACATGCATTACATGGCCTTTTATGTATACTGAAGATGTTCTGAATAAAATAAATCTCTAATATTTAAGTAAATAAATCTAATATTTTAATTTTGTCTTCATTTCCCAGGGGCACAGACTGATGACAACATCCCCCGTCGGTCTGGCCACCGTATTGTAGCACCCCCCGGTGGTCGCTCCAACATCACCAGCCTTGGTTGAAGACTTGACTGTGCACAAAGTGTGGTTGTTGTGGGGTTTCACCTCTTGAGTGTGTGTGAGTGTATGTGTATGACTAAGAGTGTGAGCACACTGGCATGAATGAATACCTTTGTATGTTTTGGTACAATGGTGACACGCTCTTTTTAGACCATTATGATTTTTATCAGCTTGCCTTGAGTCCGTGGTCACAGAGGAGAAGCACATTAATACTTCCATTTAAAAGAAGAGCGTGAGTTACAATCAACCAAGTCATGCAAAAATATGAAAAACTCACAGACTCATGATCGGAGCACTCACTAACTCACTCACTCACTCACACACACACACACACACACACACACACACACACACACACACACACACACACACACACACACACACACACACACAAACACACACACAGATCCGGTGTTGGACCCCCTCCAAGCACCCAAATGTGACTTCAGTGTTATGTCATAATGTTGTTATCTCCTTTTCCGTGAGCATGACTTCCTTATTCTTCCTCACATCCCACGTCTTACTGTGTGGGTCTGCTCAGACATGGTGCTCCTTTCCACCCATCTGGTGGGCAGCTGAAGAAATAACAGATTTCTCCCGCATCTGTTTTTCAACATCTTGGCAATATTTGTTTCAATGTGGCTCAAGTGGATCAGTTATACATATTGCATGGATATGTCTTTAGATGTTGCACTACTTGTGGTTTATTGTTACAATGGAGGAACACTGAAAATTGTACTCAAGGCACATTTGTATTCAGCAGCACAAACTTATTCTTATACTGGTAAATGTATGCTTTGAACACATACAGTAAGGACAGTCACTGTGGATAGAGCCAGCTGTTACTAGGTTCAGAATACATTCATTTATTTTAACATTACTGTGAACTTCAATAAAATCAATGCAACTTCCTCTCCACCATCAGATACTACATGCAAATGTGTCAATACTCTCCTCTAAAGTGTGAAAGTAGATGAGCAGTTGAAACAAATACAAAAATAGCTGTCGACTGCAACATTAATTTCTAGATTGTTGTACCTACATAATAGAGTTTCACAGTAAAGACTTTGATGTGTGCGATAGTTTTCTGCCAATCATTCATGCCAGAAATAGATCTTTGTTGTAATGACATTCTCAACTCACTGCTGTAAAAGGGCTTCAGCTCCCACCCCTGCTCTTTAAAACTTCGTTAAGAATCTTTATAAGCTGTTTTTATTTGATTTAATTGCTTCTGGATGTTTTGTTGGTACCTTTAGTGTTTCTATGCCGCTCTGTTTTGTTGCTGTTGTCTGGTGTCTCCAATGGTACCCCAAATGATCAATAAAAACTTGACTGTTGTCAAAAATGGTAAAACAAACATTCCTGAAAGTTTAATACCAGTTTAACTATAACTAATATTATGTGTGGCTCTGACTGTAATTGTGATTCGGAACTTCAAGTCCTTTCTCATGCCATGTCTTTGTCTTTGTCTGCTGAATTTCTCTGGCACACAAATACAAGTTGATTGCAAGTGCTTCAGTTAGGACAATATGGGTTCAACACATGGCCACAGAGACATACACATCCTGGTGAGACACAATTTTGTGATGGTAATCTTAAACAGGATTTCAATTCCAAGCAATTCCACTCCAATAAAAATCTGTGTTGTGTTAATTTTGTGGCATTATAGTTTCATTTTGTGTCAGAGACAAGGGAATGTTGAAATGTGTTATAAATGTGATTTACATGCTGGGAAAATTCACTAAGCCTCACTGATACCTTAAAACTTATAAATATTAAGTGGACAAAGAAGCATTTTTCTTATTTATCCTATGTTATGGTAAAGGTGTAATCAGGTGATTTTGACCACATTCATTCTATGAGGATTTGTTAAATGCATGACAACCATGGATTACGTCTGAGAATTAATTCTTATTTGACAAGGACAAATGTGTTTGTGATGACAACAAAGATAAAAGAGTAAACCCTATATTTAAATTCAATTTATATCAGAGTGGGTTGATTTAGACACATGTACATAACAACAAAAAAATGCAATAAAGTAAGCAATAAATAAATGCAAAAAATGGAAATGGATAGTTTAAAGTTGAAATGGAGGTGGAAACAGATGAGAAACTTTATCTAGAAAAGGAAAGAGCACATAAATGACTAAAAACAAATATTACATGTGTATGAAATTACAAATTTTAATGGATCAGGTTTGGATGTAGGCTGTAATGACATTAACACTATAAACATGTTTCGGTCGCATATAATACTGTGAATTTGCAGTCTCTAAGTGCCATTAATAATAACACAAATATATCACAAAACTTTTAGTCTTGTTATATACTGTAATTGTCAGCTTGTTATCAGCTTTGAAAATGCTTTCACTTTCACTGTGTCACAACACTGTATATAATTAATTATGCCACATCTGTAGTATATCTACACCCATCTATTGTCCCAGAGGAATGTTTCCTTTTATTGTAGTCCTTGACAATAAAAGTAAATTTACTTTCCTTAATTTTCACATTTCATCTGGCAGAGATTGGCATCACTTGTTCTAAAGTGTTTTCACAAAGGAAAACTCTTTGATAGATGAGTTTGTTTGAAATTAGTGTTTTTAAATTTACACTCCAGTTGTACAGTTGCATAAATATTAAGATAAGTATCACTTCAAAATGCACTCTTTCATAAACTGTGACACACTTGAAGGTTTCTTTGCTGTAGTTTCCTGCTAAGATTCTCCCACATTATACTGTATTTGTAATGTTCGAGACCAGCCAGGAAAATTATATATATGTACAGTATGTATACATTGACTGAGTGTGCATGATTAGATGTGTCATTTCTATCCCATTTCTATCCCACCTTTAATGCTTGATTCATTATACATTTTTTTCCACCTTCAAGCATTATCTGCAATGCAATGCAGTGCAGGGCCTTGCCTTACTAACAATGGAGCGACTTTCCCATTCTACATGATCTTCATATATATATATATATATATATATATATATATATATATATATATATATATATAGAAAGACCACAAAGATTTTCAGTGTACTATCTCTGAAATATAAGAGAATATTAAATGTCATGCGTAGCAGATAGGGTGTTCAGTAAACATTGCAAAATGTTAAAAATATGCTTTAATGCATTGCAGAGTAGTAATAGCACACAGTTTGACTTTTCTGCAGGTTTGTGTTAAAACCTCTTTGAGTCTACTAGGTTCAGATGTTTTTTATTTATAACATACAGACTGTACTGTAAATGTAAAAAGAACATTTTCTGGCTTCTACTACAGATGAACTGATTCCAGACAACATCACCTTCACAGAGACCAACAGAGACCTGCATGTTATCACTGCCATCTGCTCTGGGAGCAAACCAAAGGGATGTAATATTGAGCTTGTGAGACTGAAATTATGCAAGTTTTCCATCTTCTGGAGCAGGTCATGAAATCACAGAAATGAAGAACAGTGGAAAACAGTGGCTGTATGTGTTTATACAGAAGTCTGAACAGGTGCCAACAATGCAGAGACTTTCCATCCCTTGAAAGAACTGGGCTGCTGTTTGGGACTAACAGAGGGTCGACTACATCCAGGCAAATTACTGAGCCAGCTGTGCTCTTCTTCTATCACTGATGGCCCCTCAGGTCCCTACTGTTCATATCTGAGCTGCATCTAGCTACTATGCAATAAACCAAAAAATATGCTAGATTTCTTTTCTGAATGCAGCCAAATTGTGAACAACATCCAATCCAAATCCAAAAACTAACAATAAGTAGGTAGGTAGTAATTTAGTAGGAATTTCTAATGTCTATTGACCTTCAGTAGATATTTAATGGATTTGATAGTCATTTCAAGGGAATATAACAGGGAATATTAATCTTTCACCGTCAACAGCACATTTCTGGTGTTTAATGTGTAACAGTTCTATCTAAAACACATGGCAAAATTGACACTGGTTACAATTACCTCTTAGATATTATAGTGCCTTTAATACTAATCATTATATTATTTAAGTGTTGCAGTGTAGATTGATATTTTGTAGTTGTTTAGGTTTTCTTTGTCCCAACAGCATTCATTATATAAGGATTTACTGTGTTTGACTTAATTGACCTAATGATTATTATCGACTCTCTTTACCTGACACATTTAAGTAATAATTAAGTATTTTTCACAGCAGGCTATAAACCAAATTAATATTGCTATTAAGCTAACAAATGAAATCAACTGGGTGACACACACTGCATGATATTCAGGCTGTAACACTCCCTTTTGTCCAGTTGGTGTCCATGTTGAGCTTTGTTAAAAGGTCAAGCCTGTTCTTGAGGCCGGCTTACAGAGTTCTTACCCCTGAATTTTAAAAAATAGCCTCTCACTCTACTACCACCACTAAAACCAAAAAACTACCTAGTTTATACCAGTACCATTTACTAATATTTACTAATAAGTGATTACAGGATTAAAAATTGTAGCCTAGAGCTGCCTAATACCTACTCACAAATCACTACTGTTACAGCTGCAGCTTGAAGCTGTCACTTATCTACACACAAGCAAAAAACCTTCTCAATTAGTAGTTAAACCACACAACAGCTGAGGAGCTGTGCACTCATTGAGAAAAACAACAAGAGAGTGGAGCCACAGAGTGATATTTGTCTCCAGTCTTTTAGAAGCCAGAAGCTGTCAACAATCAGCAGATGAGACATGCCTCTGCAATCACTTGACACAGCAAATCACACATCAACACCTGCAGGTCATCAGTCACATAAACACACATTGTTACAGGTCTTTATTACTTTCTGAGGACCACAATCTCAGAGTAACCTGTGAAGGCAGAGAATTACACTAAAATGGGCAATGCCATAAACAAATACATGACACAGAGCTGGAGAAAAATGGGGGAATGGACAAATGCAAAAGTAATTCCCACTAATAATTTTTTATTCCACTTTCTCATTATTATAAAGTAGAAATTCCAAATTCACTAAACTTGCCTGTCACCCTCATCATTGTAAGAATTCTGAAATTACAATCTGGAAATCTAATATTTTGTGTGGATAAAGCCAAAGTTTCTATTTTGTCTCCCCAAAGAACTGACCCACCTGTTCTACTCCACAACAAAGAAGGCACTGCAAATTTTCTCCCTCACTGAAACCTTATCATCATGAGATGATCAGATGAGAGACAATGGAATACATGACATGCCGGCTCAGACGTCGCCCGGCCAAACAAGGTCTGCGTCAGGTGTTGGGGAACCAGGGCATCAAGATGACAAATGGGCTACTGGAACAAGACGGAGATGGGCGAGATGCGATAATAAGGCTCTGTTGGAATGCTACTACTCCAGTAACCCTAGTCAGAGGGGTTACATGCACAGGATGTGGGATGAATGGTTACTTCGAAACCCACAATCAAGGCTTACAGCGAAGCAACTAGTAGCTCAGTGTTCCAACATCCACAAGCGTCAACTGCTATCACAACTTGAGATTGACGAGATACAACACAAATGCTACGGCAAGGGGGAGCCAGGACAACAGGTCAGAGGGGAGCAACCAGCAGCTCCCCAACTAGAGATTGGGTACGAAGCCCCAAGAGAAATCATGCTGAATGAGGCAGCGACTGACCTGAAAGATAAGATCATGGCGAGGATGAATACAAGGCAACCCCAACGCCAACTACAACGGCTAAGTGAAGTACCATCAGAAAGACTCCTAGAGGATGTGAATGCAGCATTGAGAGCGATCCCTACCACAACCATCACTGAAACCAATGACCTGATATACACCTCAGCAGCAGTGATCCTAGAGATGCTTGGCTACAAGAGCAACCATGGGAGTCATGAGAGACAGTACCCACCATGGAAACGAAGGTTGGAGGCAAAAATCAAGGAGAGGGTAGAAAAAATCCTGCAAAGGGTAGAGTCCCATCCAACTATTGGCCAATAACCTGTCTCTCCACAACATGGAAGCTCATGTCAGGCATCATCGCGGCTAAGATAAGTGGACACATAGATCAATACGTGAGCAAAGCACAGAAGGGCATTGGCAAAGGAACCAGAGGAGCCAAACACCAACTCCTGGTTGACAGAACAGTCACCCAAGACTGCAGAGCCCGACACACCAACCTGTGCACTGCCTGGATTGATTACAAGAAAGCATATGACTCAATGCCGCACACATGGATCACTGAATGCTTGGAGATGTACAACATCAACAGGACTCTAAGAGACTGAGGAACTGAGGACTCTGAAGAGGCTGTGGAAAACCACCCTTGAGGCCAATGGCAAGCCACTTGCACAAGTATCCATCAAATGTGGCATATGCCAAGGAGATGCTCTGTCCCCACTGCTGTTCTGCATAGGTCTGAACCCCCTCAGCCAAATAATCAACAAGACTGGCTATGGATACCGACTCAGGAACGGGGCCACCATCAGTCACTTCCTTTACATGGATGACATCAAGCTATACGCTAAGAGCGAGCGGGACATCGACTCACTGATCCACACCACCAGGGTCTACAGCTCTGACATTGGGATGTCATTCAGGCTTCAGAAGTGCAGTCGAATGGTGACAAAGAGAGGGCAGGTAGTCCACACAGAAGGGGTCTCACTCCCAGAAGGAACAATAGCAGACATTCAGGATGGGTACAAGTACCTTGGAATACCACAGGCAAATGGCAATGGCATTGTGGCAATGGCAGCAACGGCCAAATACCTCCAACGAGTAAGGCAAGTCCTAAGAAGTCAGCTCAATGGCAAGAACAAGGCCCAGGCAATAAACAGCTACGCCCTGCCAGTGATCAGATACCCTGCGGGAATAATAAGGTGGCCAAAGGAAGAGATACAGACCACAGACGTTAAGACGCGAAAGCTCCTCACCATGCATGGAGGGTTCCACCCCAAATCCAGCACCCTGAGACTGTACGCTAGCCGTAAGGAAGGCGGCCGTGGACTAGTGAGTGTGAGAGCCACTATCCAGGATGAAACATCCAAGATCCACGAGTACATCAAAGATAAGGCCCCAACAGATGACATGCTCAGTGAATGTCTCAGGCAATGGGGAACAGAGGAAGACGTGCTGGAGGAGGGACCATCATGGGAGGACAAACCCCTGCATGGGATGTACCACCGGAACATAACTGAAGTGGATGATATCAAGAAATCCTACCAATGGCTAGAGCGGGCTGGACTGAAGGACAGCACAGAGGCACTTATCGTGGCTGCACAGGAGCAGGCCCTGAGCACCAGAGGGATAGAGGCCCAGATCTACCACACCAGACAAGACCCAAGGTGTAGGCTGTGCAAAGAGGCCCCTGAGACAATCCAGCACATAAGTGCAGGGTGTAAGATGCTGGCAGGAAAAGCATACATGGAGCACCATAACCAAGTGGCTGGCATAGTGTACAGGAACATCTGCACTGAGTATGGACTGGAAACCCCGAGGTCAATGTGGGAAACACCTCCAAAGGTGGTAGAGAATGACCGAGCCAAGATCCTGTGGGACTTCCAGATTCAGACTGACAGAATGGTAATGGCGAACCAACCTGACATCGTGGTGGTGGCCAAACAGCAGAGGAAAGCTGTTGCGGTTGACGTGGCAATACCAAGCGATGGCAACATCAGGAAAAAGGAACATGAGAAACTAGAGAAGTACCAAGGGCTCAGAGAAGAGGTGGAGAAGGCCTGGAAGGTGAAGGAAACAGGGGTGCTCGTGGTCATCGGAGCACTCGGGGCAGTGACCCCCAAACTGGAGGAGTGGCTACAGCAGATCCCTGGAAGAACACCAGACATCTTGGTCCAGAAGAGTGCAGTACTAGGAACAGCAAAAATACTGCGCAGAACCCTCAAGCTCCCAAGCCTCTGGTAGAGGACCCAAGCTCAAAGGATGAGACCACCCGCGGAGGGTGAAGGACAAAGTGTGTATATATAACTCAACACTGTTGCCATTAGTGACTAGTCTCATGCAGAACTGCATAAACATAATCAACATCAGAAACCTAACAAAATTGTGACACAGTGTACACTAGCCTTAATTAGGCCTAAAAAGTATTTACACATTACAGTTAGTCTCCAACAGACCACTGCCAAACAAATACATTTTATATATTTTGGGAATTCATGGAGTAAAAAGGTAGTTTCTGTGACAGAATCTTTTATAGTTATCACCTTTTCTCACCCCACAAAGATTAAAGAATATGTGGATAGTTGTAGGCCGATTCATACACATCTCATCCTACTAACGGATATGCTTTCATGTAAAATCATGTTGTACATATGTTATTTCCTGCTATTCTACCAAGAATGCTGATGGCACAGCTTTGATGAGTTCAGGCTGATGTGACCATGGAAAGATGAAGAGACATAAATGACAGCCTACGGAGGAACACAGGGAGGATCAAATCTCACATCAACAACTGCCTGACGTATCAGTGAGAAAGAATGTTTACAGCTCTGCTGCAAGGCTTTCCAGAACAGAGGAACAGCACTGACATAATTTATCACATCTGCGACGCTTTATGCTCAGCTGTACTGATGCTGAATGTTTCTTTGGTGTTGGAGGGTTGCAGCACCCTGCTATAGATGTTAACTGACTGGACATCAGAAAACATTTCCTCCTGACAGGATAAGCACAAATGAGTAAGATACGGAAATTTCAACATATCACACAATTATGTTTTTTCACTTTGAAGCCAAAAGCCCAAGGTTCTCCCTCTCTCTGCAAGTAAAGGCATTTCAAA
This sequence comes from Siniperca chuatsi, assembly GCF_020085105.1. Lineage (NCBI taxonomy): Eukaryota > Metazoa > Chordata > Actinopteri > Centrarchiformes > Sinipercidae > Siniperca > Siniperca chuatsi. The sequence continues at coordinate 16,715,851 of NC_058044.1, forward strand.
GGCAATTCACTTCGTCTTGCTTTCACTCAGAAAAGAAGTCTGCTTAAGCCCCTGAAAGCATCTGACAACTCCAAAGACCATTTGATATACTGGACAGTGTGTGAGGAAGTTAACATTCTGAGGTTTACTTCACCAGGCGCCTCCCTCGCACCATTTTCCTCTGTCTTCATAAAATCAATAAATTGCACATCCACTGGGTCTATCCCTGGAATTTAATTAAGAGTTCAAAGAAACTGACGTCCTTTTTTGCAGTGCAGACAACTCCTCGTCCATTTAACTGGTGAAACAGTGTGATTTATTTACAACGCCTTTTATGGTCACCACTTATATGAGGTGACTTATGGGCAGAAGTTGATTGATATGATACCTGATGCTTTTGATGTTTCAGAGGAGGTTACTAATACCTTTTATTGGATAGTTTAATGATTTTTCTTTTATGTGTGGTTTTATGACTTTATTGCAGGCTGCAGAACAATTGGTCCTTTGGGGATGGTAATGTCTGGACTGTTTTTCCTGAGGACCTAAAATTGTGGTCAGTTATTCAGAATATTTAGTTGAAAACAGACTTTGGATGTGACACATGCTGTCATTTTAATACTAATAATCACTAATAATAATAGTGATTATACTAATTGCAGATAATGAGGATACTAATTATATGGCCTTAGAATCCATGAACTGAAATTTCAACTAAACCCTAAATCAAATATAAAATTGTTATAAGCCCTCATCCTTGAAGAACACTATTTAAATCCTTTCCTCAAACTGCATAATTCATCCAACCTGTGATGCGAATATTAACTTGTAATTGTTTGAAAAGCTGAATTAGTAGGATGCAGTAGATCTGCATTAAGTGATAGGCCTGTGACTAGTACAAAGTTAAGACCAACTCCCTGGCCCGTTAAAATGGAAAACAGTGTAGATTTTGCTTTTTGATTGTTTTGATGTTGAGGATAGTTAATTAAATTAATTATAATTAAACATTAAAACGTGTTTGGTTTGTTGGTTTTATTTGTAATGGTGGTTTTGCTGTACATGAAATGAAAGATTACCATGATTACTTTATCTTATCCCTATATGGTTGGTATGCATATAACATCCAAACCATTCAGGCAGCTCCCTCACTTTTACCTCAGATTTTCTGAATTACACCTACAGTAAATGTTTTAGCCACCTGTTATCTATTTTTATAACTGATATTACATACATTGTGAAATATGAAGAGCCTGCTACTTATAAATGATAATTTTTCAGATTGTGTGGACTTTCTTTCTTTCCATTCTATTACAGGAGAACAAGCATGTGAGGCCACATTCACTGTTATAAATTAAACTGCCAGGTGTATCTTTCAGCTGTTGGCTCAAAAAAAAAGGCCTTTAACAGAACATGCAAAGAAATGTATTTATAGCTCTTCCATGGTGGTTGTCGTTTCTGAAGTATATTCAGAGAAACTGATTTCTTGTCCTTCTGCTTTTCTCATTCTCTCCTTCACCATGACCATTTATTTGAAACAAAGGAAAACAGCTCGTAACATGTGACAGAATGATCATATGCACTGCCAGAAAACTAAAGTAATAGTGATTCATGACCACATGGTGTCAGTGTTGCATACTGGACAAAACCAAATACAGATTGCAGGCTTTTTTTGACATTTTAAGTCCTTCACACTAATCTGTGCCGCAGTTAACACCTCTGAGGCATTTTTCCAAATTGCCCTCTACATTTTAAAAGTTTTCTTGCAGCAGGATGGTGCAAATTGACATTAACCATTAAAATAAGAGTATCAAATTGTCATTCTGCTAAATGGAAGGATTTTGGTTCTGTTGGTTGGGCATGAAAACTGTTTTAAAAAAAGTTGTTTCGCAATTCATTCTTGACCTTGGAAACAGGAGACGTCAATAAAATCTCCACAAAATGTCCACTTAGTTGCTTGTTCTGGAGCTTTCGACTGTATCACATGGACACATTAGCAGATGAAGTTTGTTCAGTTATCATGGAAGTGTGAGTTTGAACATCTACAATCAAAAGCTCCTGAACAAATGAGTAAGCAGACTTTGAGTAAAGGGAACCATTGGAAGGGTCTTCTTGATGAATTGAAGAGCTAGCTACAAAGACAAAGGAAGTTTCATGCAGGTAGCAACCTAAACGTTTTTCTTATATATGGCTTATAACGGATCTATAAAACACTAGCTGAAGATTTATTAACCATTAATTATAGCTTATAAACCTTTTGTAAATGGTGCGTTAAAGTGGTACTAAACATTCTTTTGAGGACACCACAACTGCTTTTGTCTAAAAGAGTTCTCATGTCTGTGGACTCGCTACCAATAACTGGCCATCTCAAACTGATATTCTTGAGGCAAATATTGCAAAAATTTAGTTTGGAATCATTAAAAGTGCCCCAAGTATTGTTATCTCGTACTTACTGTGTCAAATAATCTTCAAATAGTTAACAGACAAACACAAGTGTTTGAAGTTTTTAATGTCAAAGTCAAACTTTTACATGATTCATCCTCGTACCAAACCATTCGTCCACAGCTCCTCTTCTTCCTCGTCATAGCAAATGCAATTAGTTCATTGTGTAATTACAGGAAGGGAGCAGCAAAAAACAGAGCCAGCCCCATAAGAAAAGAAAACAAAGAAGAGGAAAATAAAAATAACAGTTTTTTTTCTCATTTTTTCTCAAGTGCAGATTTGAAGACCTTAAGCATGCCATTGTCTGTTATGGTTTCCAGTTGTCTGTTCTACAGTGTAGTTTTATCTGTACATGGCTATAAGGATAACAGCACAAGGGGGATGACAGGTACATGATGTGCGCTGAAGTGTCTGTTTTTAAAAATGTCTTGATTAGTGGGTGTAAGATCTCAGATGTTACGCTCTTCTCTGTCTCCCCTCTCTGTTTTGCAGTAGAATGAAACATATTCATGTTAAACGTGCAGTATAAAAAAGATACACACCCATACAGATTCATGTACAGCAAGTTCCCTTAAATCCAGATGGGAGGGTTTGAAAGGTACCATAATGGAACTGCCTTAAAACAGCAGTTTGAAGAAATATCTGCCACTTTAAAGAGGCAGGGATGTGTCAAGAGTCTCTTTCCAAAACTCACAAACTGGACATTAGTTCTTCAAGACCTTTCTGGCGTTCGAGGGATTGAGACACACTCAACTCTTTCTCCCAGAGAAAGAGCATGCGTCCTTCTGTCTCTCAGTGTATGTACCCTGCAGGATGTTGTGATTGTTTTCACCAATCCCTTTTAAATGTGAACTCCCCATGAAAAGATTAACTCCATGTGTTAGGCCTTGAGTTTTGTTACATCCTCAGCACAGTCCATCAATAACAGAGCTCAGTAAACAGCCATGTTGGGGATTTGGGTGTAATGAAGGCTTAGGGAGTAAGTACAACAGTGGCTTAAAACAAGCTAAAGGGGGTCGGTCACAGAGTTGTTAAGTTGAAGGTATACACAGGTATACTAAGTGTAATCACGCACATAGAGCACACCCATTTTTCAGCCCAATTACCATTGTAAAATGAATATAGAGGATATGGTACTTGCTACTTTACTGTTTCCACACTTGAGTTATCTTTCAGAGGGGACAGTCAAGCAGCAACAGTGTGTGCATTTGTGTGTGGCCTATACTACAAGTAGTTACTTAGTTAACAAGTTAAACATTGTCGCACATCTTACCTGAGTGTTGCTATCCTTTCTGACTAACTCTATGCTCTACAAGGATCTATGAACTAAATTGGAGCACATCCTTAAGCATTTCTCCTTCGACTCATCTGATCCAAAACAACCAGAAAAATGAAGAGACACACTTACTGGCAATTTCCAACAGTGTTACATTCGCCTATCCAGACATTAATGAGATCAGTGCAGATCAAGGGAGGAGAAGAGAGGAGAAAGGAAACTCATTAAGACCACAGGGACGACCTAACCCTATTATCCCTATCACACCACTGAACCACACACTGATGATGGGAATTAAGATGTGCTGGCCTCGATCCACACCCACTCTTCAACCCAGTGCAGCAGTGTGTGTCTGGATTCGTGCAGTAGCTGCTGGGAAGGACGAATGTGAAGGAGTCTGTTATCAGTGCGGGTTCAGCACACCAGTATGGGCGTGTTCAGGTCGGCACTGTGCGGTGAAAAGGGTGCAGCAGAACGCTGCGCTCCCACTACGTTGTGTTCTTTTTTGTTCCAGCCTGAAACTGAGAGAAAGGCCCAAGGTTACCCCAAACTCATTCCACGATAAAGGAACAGTTTAATCCACTGAAGCTAACTCCCTTGCTGCCATCATTATCTCCATTTCCCCGTAAGCACACACACATATAGTACAGATGTATCCAAATAGGCGTGGTATTCAAAAAGGCGTGTGGTTTTAAAAAGAGAGAAAAAAAGTTAGCATTATCTTTCTTTCATGCAGAGTCCTTTTTTCTTTTCCTTTTTTTCTTACAGAAATTTGGTTTTTCTATGAGTCCTACTTACAGTATGCAGAATATCTCATATTCCCACATTGTCTTATCAATACATACAGTAGATGTCATGTCTGAAATTCCCTTAAATGTAGCCCCACACATCAGTCAGAGAGATGAGTAATTATTTAAATACATTTCATGTTTAAATACTGGCTGGAGGGGAGCAGGCAAAATGCTACAGCTAGTTCAATGAGAGGCAATATGTTAAAAAATTAGAATTAAGAGCACATACACACAGTGCATATGAATTCTTAATATGGGTTTGTGTTTCTACTTATGTTTTAATATGCTGCGTGTGTGTGTGCTTAATGTTTTCTGTATGAAAGTTAATGCAAGTTAATATATACTTTATGTTACACGGCCACTGAATCATGTCATAAACTGCGGCCCTATGCATGTTCACATTCTGTAAATGCACTGTATGAGTATGTGTTTACATGCTTAGGTCTGTGTGTGTAAGTGCGTGCATGCGTGCATGTGTATATGTGTGTGCATGTGTGTGAAAGAACATTTATGATACATGAACACTGTTAGACACTGTAGGTCTGCAGTGAACTCAGCATCTCAATCTACTCTGAAACGGTGGACACCAGCAGAGAGATAACACTGCCATTTTATCAAATACACACATACAATATATACATACAGACTGGGTGTGAAGGCAAAATAATAAACACTTATTTTCACACACGCCGGAATACTGTGGCACTACTGACACTATGAGAGCCTTGTATTCTGAATGTTTACATTTGATTACTGTAAAAAAGTCTTTCTTTTCACATTGTTGCAATTTGTTCTGAATCATTTATGTTTTTAAAGAACAATACCTGATTTTTGAGATCAGCACATTTTTTTCTACCGTGTAACTGTACAGTGACCACACTTTTCTTGGTGCTTTGATACTCTGTTTATGACTTGTTAAGATTCTCGCGGGATTAGCAATTTGATTGGTTAATATCCCCGTCTTGTGTTACAGTAGAGTTGATTAGGCATTAGAAAGTTTGATTGGTTTGAAATACATCCAAATAACTCAATCAAAGACCCGTTACTTTTTTTTCCCATCTCTTTACTGGATAAGACCTCAGTGGTTTTTTAGCAGATGGTTCACCAGTTGAGTCCAAATCTTGCCTGCTGTAGCCTCAGTAAAAGGTTTTATATGCACCGAGGCATTTATAGCATCAGGATTTACTCAGTCTCAATCTCTCTCTTCTTCACACAGATCCCTCTGTGGCAGAGGGTCAGGCATGCATTGGATTCAGGTAAAAAGAAGAGAAGAAGTTGTCCTCCTCCACATGGACATAATAGTATATTTGCCTGTAGGCAACTTTCACTAGTAGTTAAAAAATACTTTTTTTAGAAAGTACTCCTGGTCAGAGCGCTCCTAAGAGTTGATCCATCACTTGTTTACATCACAAGTTTAAGTGCCTATAAATATTAGTCAGAATCCAAGTTCCAATTTGATATACAGCTTTTGGAAAAAATCTTTTCTGACATTTTCACATCTTCACAGGTTTAAAAGGCCTTCCAAACTGATGACTTGCCAGTAAAGTCTTAGCCCTCCCTCTTTTTCAGAAAAGGGAGTGGTGTGGTGATGATTGCTCCACTGCAGGGCTGTCACAGGTAGACCTCGCGGCGTGACAACGTGAGGCAGGAAGTGGTCTTGTAGTCCCCTCCTGTCCGCGTCAGTGGTATGACCTCAGGTGGGTTCTGACCTTCTCCTCCTTCCTCCTCTTGCTGGCGCCTCCCGAAACCTGCGCTACTAAATGTGTCATAGGATGCTGAAGTCATCTTGCGGTTCAGAAGGTTACGGTTATGATCGCCCATGTTCCTGTTGCGGTCTCCACTACCCAGGGTGCCGAGAGGATCCCCGTTGGTTAAGGGTAATCTCTGACCGTCCCCGCTGACGACCACCCCGGGTTCTGAGCTCCCTGCGCTGCCAGCGCTCTCGCTGTCACTCTCATGGTCGTTACCACGGAGATTGTTGTTATTGTCTCCCGGGGCGAAGGTGGAGAGCCGTGGGGGGTCGCTGCCGTGGCGCTGACGCTGGCGAGGTGAAGGACGGACGGGCATCCAACAAGTGTCAGAGTGGCCAAACTCATCACACTCCCTGGTACACTTTCCTGTCAGGGCTACGTCTGGCAGCTGTCTGGCATCTGTACATAGGAGAGAGACAGAAAAGAGGGACTTGAAGGGCGAAAAGAAGAGAATTTTTTTTTCTGTCTTCATTAGATAGTTTTAAGTAGAGACACAGAGAGGAAATATAGGGAGAAAGAGAGGGGCATGAAATACAGCAAAGGTAGCCAACCAGAATCGAACTGGGGATGCTGCAATTAAATGTCATGTGTCTTAACAACTAGGCCACCAGAACGCCCCAAGAAGAGACAATTAAATAAGAAAAGAAAGCAGATGGATAGAGTACAACAGAAGCAATGAGGTGAACATTGGGTGAGGAAGACAGGTGAAAAAAAATGGGGGACAAAGGTTATAAGGGAGGGGATAGAGTTTGAAGGAAGCAAGAAATGCAAGAAAAATGCTGTTGCAAATTGGAAATTGCTGACTTCAAAAGAATGTTTAAAAAAATCCCAGCTGTGCTCAGCATTCCACGAAAGGTGAAAGGTGAGGTCAAAACAAACAACTATTGAGGCCAAAGATAAGATAATTGTCAGAAATTTGAATGACAAAAGAAATGTCTTTACATGCACGGGAAAGATTAAGTTACATATCAGCCCTATTACATCCCATGAGTGTTGGTTCAAAAGGTTAGTGAGGCCACCAGAAATTGACTGCTGATGTCCTACAAGGTTAAGTGTCAAAGGTTATGGTTATTATCTATGTAAACCAGTCATTTATGAATCAATACTGACATCATGTTAAATGAAGACAGGACTTATGATTATAGATGAGGTAAATGTGACTTTCCTGCCAATTACAGAAACGGTGCAGGTGTCATGTTACAGATAGTTAAAGGTAATGTAATACATTCCATACACATCTAATGAGCAACTGAAAACAATACATTAATTTGCTGTTTGGTTTCCTAAATTCTGCTTTACTTGAATTAAATACAAGAAATTAAATATTTCTGTTGTATTCTGAAAAGAAATTCCAGTTTTGTTGCCTACGTACAGCAGCAGCAGCAGTAAATCCATGTGAAACCAAACAAGCACATAATTATACTGTATAATTATAACCAACACAATGAATTCTCTGTTCAATTCCTCTCTCCATCTGACCGTGACGAAAAATTGATTAAACTCCACAAAATCCACAAGATTTCACACAGTGTTGAAAAAGTGGTATTTAACCCCAGAAATACAAGTCAGTCACCAAGGTCATAGTGACCTTGTGTTGCTGCTATTGTTCCAGCTCAGGCATGACCATATACAGAGGAAAGGGGAAACTAGAATTAGCACCTCACGGTTGTTTTCCTCCATCAACCAGTCAAGTTGCAGTTTACATACATGTCTATCCAGACTAATATCCACTAATATATGACTTTGAAGGAATTTAATAAAATATATTAGCCTAGTTGTATTTTTAAAATAGAAGTTATTACTATATTGACATGTATGATCATTATTTTTTTGCCTCTCACCATCCTTGACAAAGATCCTGGTAGAAAAAGGTAAAAACACAATTTCGTTGATGAAAGGGAAGACTTGGGCTTTTGACTGAAGACAAGGCCGTGGATACTGTTACACATTAGCTTTTTCTAAAAAGCTCTTCACATAACACACATGCATGCACACACACAGGAAACTTGTTTTATTCTATGAAATACATTCCCATCATGTAAGGAGAGAAAAGGCTCATGAAACCTTGACAGCAAGTCATGGTTTCAAAATGTCTGTGTGTGTGTGTGTGTGAGAGAGAGAGATTTGTGTGTGTGTGTGAGAATGAGAGTGTGTGTATAATCAAAACATGTCTAAGCCTTTCACAGAATACAGTACATAGCCTTGAGAGACAAAATATGTAAGAAAATGTATCTTGACCGCAATTCTTTTTAAAGATTTTTTTGTGGGGCTTTTTGCCTTTATTTGATAGGAACAGCTGAAGAGAGATAGGAAATGTGGAAGAGAGAGAGAGGGAATGACTTGCAGCAAAGGGCTGTGGGCTGGATTTGAACCCAGCCGCTGTGGTAAGGAGACAGCCTTGTACATGATGCGCACAGTCTACCAGGTGAGCTACAGCCTCACCGCAATTCTTAATGAGTTCAGTGAACTTTATTGGCTGCTTACTGTGTGTGTGTGTGTGTGTGTGTGTGTGTGTGTGTGTGTGGGGGTTGCTCTGACCATTCTCCACATGCTCCTCCTCCCCCACACTGCCTTCCGGTGTGGTCCGCTCATAGCCTTCCTCGGGCAGCGGCAGGGCTCCCAGCCGTGGCCCTGATGAACTTTTGCTGCTCGGCGTCTCCGAGTCCTCCAGGCCACTGTCATAGCAACCGCCGTCCTGGGGCTGGCTGACTACTGAGAAGGTCACCCGACGAAGGGTCCCCTGCAAGGACACACACACACACACACACACACACACACACACACACAATATGGGATTAATCATTCGGGATTCCTAATCTGAGATTCTAAATCTGGGGATTAGGCTGGTGGGCAGGGGTCTGCAAAGACATATTGAGATTATCTGATCGTGTTCGCCTTGATTATGAGCTTAGCTGCTACAGTGCAGGGTAATAGTCATCAACCAATCACAGTCTTTCAAAGTTTTCACTTGTCTTTTAATCCCAGTTTAGATTAATGCTGCTGGACATGGCTGATGTCTACAAACCTCTGGCCTGCCTGGAGACACATATTTTTCATATGGAATGGCTCCCAGTAGTAGCAGCTGGGTAATATAGAGTCCACTCTCAAAAACACTTACTTAGTGCTCTATTGAAATAAGTGAAGGATGTTAAAGGACGTTAAATGATAAATTTGGTGATATTCTATATTTTTCTTATTGTCAACAAATCCCGTTGAAAAAACAAAACCAGCAATACATTAATCTTATTAACAAGTCTTGTCTGTGTATCCAAAGCCTGATATAGCTCCATTGTTGTCAATTAAACATACATCAATGAGCCACACCTTTGCAATAAGTGAAATGTTCCTTTATGACAAATAACAAGGACATTTTAATTCAGTCTCAACTACACCATCCTGCTGTGTATACAGGATCGATATGTGTATAAATACTCACTAGCTGACTAAATGTGTATTAATCCGTAAATGAAAATAGTCCCCAACCAAAACACTATTTACTCCTGTTTGAGTAAAGATTGCTAAAAACTACAGTGCCCAACTGGTTTAGAAAACTTTTATATATTCGTGACCCAGTTTTAAAGATTTACATCTTCAGAAGGAACAAATGGGCTTTAGGCTGCCACAGACAGGGTAAGAAAGTTGGTAACTACCAAGAGATGGATTAACACATTGTTGGTTTTGGTCTTTTCATTGGATTTGCTGGCAGTAACAAAAATATATCAGCCTTATCTTTTCAGTTCTGATGATTTGTTGACAGTTTTTTTGTTTTCAGTTTATAATTTTTATTTTTTATCCTTTAGCTTGCAAAATAATTTTAACTTATTTTCGGATGTTTATGTTTGGTTTGTCCTGCTTGTTCTATTGACACTGTGTGATTTGAAATGGCTGTTTGTTTTATTATTTTATATTGGCCCAAGGAAGACTACCAACCATTATGTTGAAGTTAATTGGGATCTGAATAAAGAAATAAATAAAATGGTCACCACCAGTGACACGTCTCCCAATCCTTCCAGTGAAAGTGGATCATTCACTCAAACTGAGCATCACACCTGCTGCTATTTCAACACACAAATCACCCCAGTCTAGTTAGCACACCAGTTTTCACTTTGGAGAGTAATAAGTCCATGCTGAGAGAATATCAGAGGGAGTTAAATGATTCTGTCTGCCCTGAAGGGATCACTCTGCACCAGGAAGCCCATTTCTATACAACACCCCTCCTATCTCCTCTCATACTACCATTTATCTGCTCGCAAAATTACAACTCTTTCAATTTAGATCTGCTTTGAAACACGCAGCGTATAGAGAGGAAGTGAGGGAACAGAGGGAAGCCGCAGATTAGGGAGGAAAAACCTCCGCTTGGAACGTCACCTCAGGATAATCTGGAGGGAAACTGATGGACGGCTGGCATAAAAGCCAAAACTGAACCAATTCTTTTTCTTCCAAACACCCAGAAAAGGGAACATTTGAACGTTTCACCTCATGAACATGCAAGACAAGAGGAGTGAGGAACACAGCAAAATTAATTAAGCAGAAGGGAGAAATTAATGGTGCACTTGTTTCTTCCGCCATTTCTTAACGTTTAGATGAAAGAGGGATGAGAGAAAGTAACTCAGACAGCAGGGATGGTAAGACTAAGGAAGAGGAAGATATTAAAGTCTAATGGGAGAGCAGCAGTTATTGGAATCTCAGTGGCTTCATCTTAACTCTCCACCGAGAGAGCAATGTATTTTTAGAGCATTAGCTTAGATGAAGCAGTCCAACCTCTTTTCCATTCGTTCCGAGTAGGGGCAATGGCACAGAGAGGAAAAAGTGGGTGAAAACGTATAAGGGGCTGAGTATAGAGAGCCAGAGAGGGCATGGGTAAGGATAATGTTTGTTTTCTTGTGACAAAAAAAGTTAATTGTGTGATCTCACCATAATAAGTTTGTTTTTTGAGATCAGTGATGTCGACATCACAAATGATTCCTCTATTTCTTATCTTAACAGGCTGTCAAAACTGTTTTCTTAGGATCATAGAATAATAAACCTCAGCAGAATGCTTTTTTATGATCACAGAATAATTATTATTTTATAATAATAATGTTGTAAAATGATAATTGTTTCTGATCACAAGACAAGAGAAATAATTTCTGTACACACATTTCCTCTCCAACCATCTGTTCAGAGAAACAATATAAAACAGGAAGAAAAAGATTACTGTGGAGTTTGGATTATTGTTAGCCCCAGTTTGTGTCTCTTGTATTGCTGTTGAATTTGAGTCACAGAGCTATGCATCCAATTTTCCAATAAAGAAATACCTGTCAATCTTTGAAAAACCCAGAAGGCTGTTTAACAACACTTACTGCTGTTATGAAGCTATTTCCAGAATCCTCAAAGACTCTTCTAACCATCTCGAAGAAAGAATGTTTCATAATTTGCATATTAATTTTAAACCTGTTTCCAAAGTTGTGCTCCTTTTTCCTAATCCAAACAAAGATGGTAGCTGGAAATGACATATCTCCTTGCTCAAGTTTTACACATTGAAACAAAATTAAAACATTTATCAGTAAAATTGGTATGCATTGATGATACCTTCCAATATTTTGTGTTTTAATACAAAATAACACATGAATATTTTGCTTGTTTTACAAAAAAACGCAAGAACATTTAATTTTCAGCTACCTGCAATAGGAAATACAACCTGAAAAACATGTTAAGAATTGTTTTTACTGTGCAAAAGGCTAAATATTTTTTCATCCAGGTGGTTGGAAGAGTCTTTATGAATTCTGGAAATACCTTGACACCTTAACAATACTTACCTTGTTTACAGCGGTAAGTATTGTTAAACAACACTAAGTCTACAGCTATGTAATCTACTCTTTGAGACTGTACTTCAGTATAGCGGTGCTTTGAGTTAAATTCTAACGTCAGCATGCTAACATGACCTCAAAGACAATGCTAACATGGTGATGCTAAGCAGGCATAATGTTTACCATGTTCCTCATCTTAGTTTAGTGAATTGGCATGCTAACATTTGCTAATTTAGCATTAAGAACAAAGCACAGGTGAGGATGATGGGGATATCATTAGTTTTGCAGGTAAATGGTCATGAAACAAAGTATTTTTGGCAAATTGAAATGCTGACCTGATGATGGTGCTAGATGAAAAGTGAGGGGATAATCAAAGTAATTACAGTTCATCCCGAGGGGCACACAATCCAAATTTCATGACAATCCATCCAATAGTTGTCAACCTTCTCGTGGTGCTAAAGGAAAAGTCACGGGATCACTAGTAGGATTCATGCCCGGGGACCATGAATGTCTGTACAAAATTTAATGGTAATCCAGTTGAGATATTTCAGTCTGGACCAAAGCGATGGACCGAACAACAGACAGACTGTTATTGTTACCCCTAGGGCCATGCCGCTAGAATGGATAAAAACCGTCTGGATTTTTCAAACATCACTGAGTATTTATTTTTCTGAATAATGGATGCTTAACTCTGTGACTCGAGTGTGATGGTAATACGTGAGAGGCACAAAACAGGGCTAGGGTTAATATCATATTATGAATGTAGAAATCCAGACTTGATTGACAGACAAGGATTGAGTTGCTACTATTGGAGGCCTGGTGCTGGTTGCTCTCTCTGTGTGTGTGTTCTATTACAAAATTCATCTGTTCAGCCATGATTCCATCTAATTCAATTTCCCTCTAACCCTCTTTCTGGCCAGAGCTGCCCCCTTTCATTCCTTCATCCTGATAATTTTATTTTCTATTTCTCTCCTCTTCCTTCCCTCGGACAATCCTGCAGTCAACTCTGCTTTTCACAGCTGTTACTCTCCCTCTTTCTTTCTTTCTTTCTTTCTTTCTTTCTTTCTTTCTTTCTTTCTTTCTTTCTTTCTTTCTTTCTTTCTTTCTTTCTTTCTTTCTTTCTCCCTCTCAATTCCTCCACCACCACCCCCTCCATCACTTCTTCTCTTGCCAGTCAGCTTTATGATGTGGCGATCGATGATATGTCCTTGACCTCGTTATGAGTCCCTCTCCTCTTCCCCACAGCAGGCTTTATTGACCCATAACTCCTCTTCACTCCCTAACCCCCTTTCCCCCTCATTTTCTCTCATCCTCTCTTCTTCTCTATCTCAAAGTCTTCTGCTCATTGACAAACCTCTCTTCCTTTTCTTTTGCGAAATCCTATATTTTGGCATCTTTTATTACATTACATTCTACTAAGGGTACTTACACTCTGCCACTGTCCCTCTGGCTTCTTATAATTGTTGTCTCACTTTTTTTTACTTCAAAATTTGGCTTTATACTCTTTCACTTCTACTTATACTTCTACTACTCCCTACCCATTCTCCCTACCCATTCTATTTTTTGTCAATGTTTTTTTAAAGCTTTTTACATCTCCACCTTCTTTGCTCATACCTTAAATTTATCCCTTTTTATTTCCTGTCTGATTTACCAGCTTCTACCTTTCTCTAAAAAACAAAAACTCTCTGTACCCAAGCGCCCCTTGATGTTTTACTATCTGACTCACAAAGCATGTTTGTGTGTGTGTATGTGTGCATGCTTTCTATTATTTGGCTGAGCAAATGCAATAAAGACTGATTACTAAATATCCCAAATATCTACTGAACACATTTATATGTGTGAATACACACACACACTTTCAAACACACACACACACACACACACACACACACACACATACGGATGAATTGGCTAAGGTCCAGTGTGGCCTATGAATTCATGGCTGATGGAATATTAATTGAGTTTGACGGAGGACATAAAAAACCTTCCTCTTAATCTGACACGGGCCATTACAGTTCAATATTGACATGGGAGCTTCACTCATCTGCACGGCATGGTGAGTGTGTTTGAGTGGGTGTGTTTGTGTATGTGTGTGCATTTAATGCAACTGTACTGTACAAGCATATGAGTATCCTGATACGGTATGGGAGTTATTGTGTTAGTTATTTCTGGCACATTGGTGTGAATCAAACAGAGGCATGATGGGTCTGAACTCAGAATAAACTTAACCATCTGAATCTTGCAGCTCTGAAGGAACTGTAGAAAAAAAGTTCCTAATTTAGCTTTCATTTCAGGGCAAGAGCGCGTGGCAGCGCACGTGAGTGTGCATATGCTTATGTATATGAGTGAGACTTCACACCTTTATGTTTGTGCTTTATTGTTGCTTAAGAGTGTGAGACTTTCAAAGCCTGCAAGATGTGTCAGCCTGTGAGAATACACGTGTGTGTGTGTGTGTGTGTGTGTGTGCGTTTGTAGTGTGAGGAAGTGCATGTGTGTGTGTGCGTGCGTGCACAGGTTGGCTCAGTCATCAAGGTAATTAGTGTGTAAACCTTCTTGCTGTCGGTTCAAAGAGAATTAACGAGCTCTAGTTAATTAACAGTCTCCCTCTCTTCTCGTTACATGTGTCTGCATATTCAGCACATGTGTGCTTGTGTGTGTATGTGCAACATCTGCACATCTGACTGTTTGTGCTTGTGTGAGCACGTTTGGATGTGAGTGTGTGTTTTTGTTTGTCTATGCCCTGCTACACTCTGGTCTGCATAATGAATTGACAGGATGCGGCTTATGCATAAACCAAAACTACAAATATGGTTGTAGGACTAGAGCCACATTTCCCTTTGGCTCTCTGCTCAGTCTCATTTATGTTTGACATCATCTAGGTACGGGGGGGAGAGCCACCGTGTAATGGCTAATTCTATTATTTAGTAGTTGATTACATATACATTATATTGTTTATTTCCCCTTTAGTACATTTCAAGTATGTTGGTTATAACAACGCTCAGATTGGAGGTCAGATTCCCACTGCGTACACACATTTGTTCATCATTCACAAAACTTCAAGTCATGTTGCATGCAAGCAGAGTGAGGATGTCATGCATAATCCATAGCTGACCACAGTGCATAGACCAACTGTATATCCCATCTTAGATATACCACAACATATACTTTACAATCAACAATCAGCATTCTAAATACAGACCAACTTAACTTAATAATTAATTTTCTGCACCAAAATATAATTAGAGTTTCACTGATATGGCTTATTTAAGGCTGATACCAACATATTTGTAAGAGCAATATCTACTGACAGTGTATGATAGCTTTTTGCTCCTGAATTGATATTTGATAGAGTGAATGTAACCAAACTAATTGATAGAGGCTGTTCAGTATTTACATTTGGACGAAACAGCTCTTAGATTTTAATTACATAAAATATGTGTTTTTTCTTGCCTGCTTGCTTTTGTTTATTAAAAATGTAACAGACTGAGGCAGAACGTACGTTTTAATGACTGAGACCGAGGGATGATATTTTCTAGTATTTCATAAATGTTCATCAGTTATGCTGCTGCTAGCCAGTCCGATAGCATGTTGGCCAGCATCACGTGATCAAGTGATAGATTATTTTTTATTGATGTTTCTTTACCCAACATCCCACTTGCACTTCCCTCCATGTTGCTGCATGTTTGCATTTGTTGCTGTGCTAAAAAAATAAAACTGGAGGTAGAAAGCTATTTTTTCTTCCTAATGGTGATGTTTTTGTATTGAAACAGGCAGAAGTTGGACAGTTTTATGAGCCAAATGTCAATCAAACAGACACCTGACATCCTATTTGTAATCACTCCATACAGACGCCTGAAATTTTCCTAATGTTGACTGAGGGGTGTAGTTTTGAATGTTAATTACCCTGCCAGTTGTCCTTCACTGGTGTTTTGGACACATGATGTTTGATATTTTTAAATGTGATTATTTTCATGCCAGAAATAGGACCCTCATGGGATACTGAAAGTCTCAATGAAAGGCCAGATTTATGGAATTCTTTAAGTGGCAGGATGACCAATTGAATGGTTAGAACAACTCTGGCATTAAAACATAAAATATTAAATAATTAGTTTACAAAAAACATAATTTAATAAGTGAATAAATGTTTGCAGAATATTTTGATGTAGCTTTCAGGAAACTGGATAATCAGATATCTGATATTCAATGAAGATCAATATGACAGTCTAATATTACTATTTATATCATCAAATTATGTCACCTCATCCTGTTTTTCATAACGTGACAGCTTATTTACTACCTAAAAATAATCGAACTGATAAAATGTCAGTCTTCTGCATATTACAGCTATAACTGTGCGGAATATGTAAGGTGATACTGCACTATGCTGCCACACCACACAGTGAAAACTAATATGCTTCTGTTGACACCACATGGGTATAGTGCAAACTTCATATCTGGAATGCTGATCAGTCAAAATGACCTTTGTTTCTGCTCTCTTGTTTTGCCTCCGTTTAGAAATCATGTTGTGCTAATATGTATGTGCTCATACCTTAAGAGTGGAGTGAGTGTTGGAATGAATAATTGAACTCTAACTGCGACTTTATTAAACTTCAAATATTATTGAAAAATAATGAGTTTGTATTGTCTGTTCTTTCTATTCAAATTATCGAGTAGTTTTAAAGCAGGAATGCTGTGGCTTTGCAGGATTAAAGATACATGTAAAGATGCATTGCGTTGAGACACTATTGTCTAATTCATATTTTCAAAATGTGGCTCTACTGGTGACATGGTTTCATTACTTACATTTCATTTAATGTGTGCTTTCCCTTGCCATTCTTTGCTATTGTTTTCTACCATTTTAATTGTGTTACCATTCAGATTCTTATATCCACTCCAGATGCCTTGTTTTATAATTTTAACAGATTTTTTACAAGCAGTGTGAACTTTGGCTGTGTAAAATCACATGAATATCTTGGATGTTTTTTTATCTCATCTACACAAGTTAATCTGTATTTTTTTAGCATTCTGCTTCAACACTTTTTTCTATCACGTCTCCTTCGTCTTCTGTGTTTTATCACAGCGCCAATGAGGCCAATTAATAAAACAAAACTGAAACTAAACTTTGACTAAGCGATTAAGTCTACTGGTCAAACCTCTCTGTTCTTAGGTTACACTTGTTCAAAAGTCTCTGAAACGTTTGCTAGAAAATCTTTTGAAACCTTTTGCTGTCGACGGTTAAGTTTGCATCAAAGGCAGCGAGGAGGGGAAACAGTGAAATATGCTGACAGAAAACCTCTCGCAGGGGCTGTGTGAACAGGACAGATGTGTTAACAATTCATTTGATGATGATATATTTACACTGGTTATTTAAATATAGAAACTCATCTAAAACTGTATTTAAGACCTTGTGCCGTAACAGAGTGACGTGTGCAGTGTTGGAATGCAGTTTCCTGAGGCTATGCTGAAAAGAGCAGACGTCCTGTTTACACAGTGTAACCATTAGGTCAAGCAGACAGGTAAAGACAAGTGTCGGTAGACCAAGTGGGAGAGAGAGGGTGACAGAGGATGAATAAAACAACTGAAAAACGGTTGAATGAGCAAAACAAGAAAGACAAAGAAAGGCCCAAAAGGCTGTTAATCAGCATGTGGCAGGGTAAAATGTTGTAAGAAGAAAGGGACAGACTTGCAAAAGGTTAAATGACCACAGACTGTCTGAGGTAGAAATGAATAGACAAAGAATGCTGTTTAGGGGAGAGATGGTAGGCTGTCGTGGTATTTGCAGAATGCAGAAAATGGTTTGGAACAGGTTGAAACTCAGCTCAGGGAGGGATGAAGCAATATGAGCAGCATTTCTTCAGCTGTCTGACTCGCAGATGTTGAACCAAGGAGCCTTGTTACCACAACACAAACACACACTCACACAGCTTCCATGCAGATACTGTAAATCCACACATTAGGCACACCTGCTTGCTTATGCTCACACTTGCAGGTGTGCACGTACACGCACACACTCACACATTTATAACTATGCAGCGTGTATGTTGCAGTGGGACCACCTCTGCAGTAAGAGCAATCCTCCCTTCTCCATGCTTCTGCTTTCCCCTATTTTTTCCCCTTCCACATTACTCTGCTCCTTCTCACCTTTCGTTCACTCTCCCTTCTCTCATTATCCTTCCTCTCCTCTTTCATCCCTCTTATTCTGCAGATCCCCTCATCTCCCCTTTCCTACCCTTCCCTTCTCTCCTTCCTCTGTCTCTGTCTCTCTCTCCATTGCTCCCTCTAGAAGCAGGTGATGTAGAAGGGTGCTCAGCAGTATCTGACTATCAGGCCTGACTCTGTGAGAGGAATGATAATCACTGTGCTGCACTGCAGAGAGAGAAAGAAGAGAGGGAGCAAGGGAGAGACAGGGAGCGAGAAGAGGGAGGGAAAGGGGGCATGAGGTAGAGGGAAAGGGGGGCAAGTGCGGCAGTAGAAAAGAGGGGGCAAAATAAAGTGTGGGGGTGGGGGGATGGTGGTGAGAGGAGGAGGACAAGAGAGTGGGACAAAGAGAAATGAGGGAGAAGAAGACAAAGAGGAGAAGAAAGAAAGAAAGAAAGAAAGAAAGGATTGCAGAAATTGAGCACTGCTTTAGTAACATATACCTCCTCTGTGTCACGCTCCTGCTTTCCCCTCACACAAACACCTTCTCCTCCTCCATTCACCCCATCTTTCCACGCCTGCATACATACACACAAGCACACACACACACACACACACAACACCACCCCTACCACCACAATAGCTTGTAGTACAGCAGCCCCGCGGTATGAGGGAGAGCTTTAGCCTTGTGTCTGAGCACCAGAGAACATTAACTGCAGCAGCGAGGTCATCTGATCGCCACTATGCGGTCCCTCTCTCTCTTTCTCTCTCGACTCCTTTTCACACTGCTGCAGTTTGCTGCCGGCCCCCCTGTGGTCGCCAGTGGTACTACCAACCATGCTATCTACTGACGTGCCTGTCCCGATAAACAGTTATTGCAACGTACAATGTATGTATGTAATTTGCTGAAGCTCGCTGGCCATAAATAACTTTCTCTTACTGGGAGCAATTAAAGCTAAACCCAGCGGCGACTGCTCATTATCAATACCCTAACTAGTTACTGTAAGTGTGTGGGTGTGTGTATTTTGTTTGTAGGTACGTTGTGTATGTGTATTTGCGTAGAGAGACAGAAAGAGAGACTG
This sequence comes from Siniperca chuatsi, assembly GCF_020085105.1. Classification (NCBI taxonomy): domain Eukaryota; kingdom Metazoa; phylum Chordata; class Actinopteri; order Centrarchiformes; family Sinipercidae; genus Siniperca; species Siniperca chuatsi. Next base: position 16,735,093 of record NC_058044.1, read on the forward strand.
CTTCACTGCATGTGGGTCTACTGTATCGCCATCCACCACAGCTTTTTACCATCAAGCTGTCCACTCTGGCATTGAGCTTTCTCCCTTCTCCCTGTCTCCATCTGGGCTCTCCACCCTGCAGATACACATTGAAAATCACTGACTCTATTCACAGCATTAGGCCTTTGAAATGTTTATCCTTTTGTGTAGCTGTGGCTGTCTATAGAGAGAAAACAAAACAGAAACAAAAGCTCATAGAGTGACATGTAAAGCGAGGCTTACCGGACAAATGCCCATGATTCAGATTAGCTCCTTTGTTGGTGTGTTTGCGTGTGTATGCTCGTGATGTTCATCTTTTCACTGCCAGTCTCTAAAACAGTCAACTCTTATAATATCCATGACAGCAGTCATTGTTAAGAAAGATGCAAACAGGATGGTGGTGTACAACTGGCCTTCTGTGTGGCGTGTGAGTAAGACAGAACATCCATATGTATGTCTGCAATTTAGATGGCATTTACTGTTCATTCTGTGGGTATGTGTGTGTGTGTGTATGTATGTGCGGACCATTAGTCTAATAGTATGCGCGTTAGGAACAGTGTTTCCCACCCACTGCTATTGTCCATTAAGGGTGACCAGAGGAGAGTGAACAATAGCTTCACTGTGGGGGCCAGTGTATGAAAGAGTAAAAGTGAGGATGAGGCTAAAGATATGTAGTCTTACACACAAGGCTGGTGGACAGGCACACAAGCACACACAGAAACACAACCTCCCTGTTGAGAGTGATTAGGAGTGCTGCTGTGAACAATAGACAGAGTCAATAAAGGACCTCAGAGACATCCGGATACAAGAGCAAGGTCTCTATCCCCCCCACCTCCACCTCCGTTTCCTCCCCCTCATTTCCTGTTTCTCTGCATTCTGTGTACTTTCTCCTCTTTCTGTATCCCACCCTTTTTCTCTGTGCTCTTTCGTCTCCACTTCCCAATCTATATTATTTATCACATCTGACCCAGCTTGCTTTATATCTCTCTCATTTTCTTGTTGTCTCCTTCCTCTCTCTCTCACTCTCTCTCGCATAGACTCTATCTCCTTTGTGTCGGTCCTGTCTTTTGTAAAATGGGCGGACGGGCTGAGCTGACAGAGGCTGACACGGTGAAACGCCACGGCAAACTGAAATCTATCCTGTCAGTTTAGAATCAGTGTCACTCATTTTACAAGGTTAAAGATAGCTTTGCCTAATGTGCTGTCAGATACAAACAAACATGTACACCGCATAGGCCTTGCCACGCGTAAGCAATCACAAGCACACACATAAGCTATAAAGTACGCTGGAAGTGCAAACACACACACACCCATCCATGCTCTGCACTCCAGGAGAAGACCGCATTCACTCACCCACCTACATATGAATATGATGGTAATACAACATATCTGTGTGTTGGATATTTCTGCGTGTGTGTGAACCCCATCTCAGCCCTATCACCCCCGTGACAGACACAGTGCCACAGAAATGTCTTGGGGCGTCTCGCCCAATGTCTTGACAATAGTCTCAGTGTGTGTGAGTGACAGAGAGTGACTCGGGGACACAGAGGGGGCGTTATACTGAGTAGACGACACGCACGCACACACATACGCAGACACACACACACACACACACACACACACACACACACACACACACACACACACACACATACGCAGACACACACACACACACATTAAAGAGAGAGAAGACAGTGCGCTCTTTCTCTCCCTCTGCGCTATTTCTCATTCCCTCTCTCCCTGACGCAGAGAGACTCAATCATTCTCACACTCTTTCTCTTTTGACGTAGAGGAAAAACATAAAACAACTGCCCCCTCCTTCTCTCTCTCTTTTTCTGGGTGTGTGTGCGTGTGCAAACGCATGACTGTATAATTAATATGGCTTTCATTTTCTTTGAGCTATGAAGTATGCTTTTAGTATGCAAACAGACTTCTCGCATGTGAGTGTGCGTGTGTGTGCTGTTCGATACACCAGAGACCGAGTGCAAAGTCAGGCCATTGAGCGGAAGGAGGAGAGTTAATGAGAAAGCAGTAGAGAATCCAACCCGTTCCCATCGATAACTTCAAATCACACTTCAAGTACATACATTGGCTCCATTTCTGAAATCCCCTTGGAAAATTATGGTTCAGCATTAGGGTTAAGAAATGACTTCAGTGAAGTCATATCCAGCAGAGTTTCAGAGAGCTGAGCCTCTGCTGAGGACTCGGCCTGATTATTATGCGACTCCTGGCATTAAAAAAATGTTTAAAAATGCAAATTATTCCACAGCTACTGCAGCAAAATAGTTAAGCTGCAGCTGAAAACATAATGTTTGTTGCATAATAAAACTACAGGTATATACTGCACTAATAGCCATAATGGGTAAACGTGGATTCTTTTACCAGTATATTAATGTATGTCTACCTCAGCTGATAGCATAGCCTTACAGTGTGTCATTTTGGGGATATAAGCATTTAACAAATGTGTAATATATAAAAATATGAACATGTTTATAATCTTTGTCATTTACTTTTCTTTATGTGTGAGTTCATGTTGAGCCATCAAGAGTAGGGATTCATTTGCTTTTAGGTCTTCAGGGCCATAAATGTTAATAATTACTGTAGGACAACTATCGATTCTTTTCATTATTGATTTATCTGCAGATTATTTTCTCGATTAATTGATTAATGATTTAGCCTTTAAAATGTCAGAAAATAGTTGAAAATGCCGGTCAAAGTTTTCGAATTGACGATATATAATTGCTTGTTTTATCCAACCAACAGTCCCAAACCCAAATATATTCAGTTTATTATCATAGAAGACTAAGAAAATCAGAAAATATTCACATTTCTGAAACTACAGCCTGTGAATTTTTGGCATTTTGCTTAAAAACTGATTTAAACAATTGTCTGTTTAAACTGATTAGCAAAATTTCTGCCAATTGTGTTTCTCAATTATTCGATTCGATCAATCGAATAATTGTTTCAGCTCTAAACTACTGCTCTTGTATTGTGTCTTTAAAAGTGTTGATTTTTCATGAACTATAAGACAAACAGTCTGACTTGTTTTAAGCTTTGTGACAATGTGTTTTTGGGATAATGACTTTTTAAAGAAAGTAGAATCTTTTCAACTCATTAATCCTCCACTTTATCTGAAAACTGAAAAATTACCAAGATATATGGTTTTGAAAGGACAGCAACACAACCTCTAATGTAGGGAATATTTGCATGACTTAACTGTGTGCATGGAAAAGCTCAAACTTTGAATCAAGCACTTTGTAGAAGCAAGTGAACTAGCTAATGTCTACGCAAGTTAGGATGTGCTGTGTGTAAATTTCCACAGACATACATTCTACATAAAGCCCCATATGGGAGTAGGGAATTAATTATTAAACCATTCATAATGATCATTCCATGTGAGAGTAACACTGCTTTGTAAAAGTCACACAGATGAAAATAACACCAGCTTCTTTGATATTCAATTACTAGCTTAGTCAATAATTTTAAATTCAGCGTTTGATCACCCTTGAAACTACACTGCTGCTGCTTTGTGGTTGAGATCTACTTAAAATGTGTCCAAGCAGCACGCTTGACTTCTGCCTCTTAGAAAATTCTCCAAAAAAAGAGGGAAAAAAGAAAAACCAATGGAGTGCATGTTGAGGTGAAATCGTCGATTCAACATATTTTTGATGGAAGGCTCCCTGCAACGGCTCTGCTGGATTTAAAAGGGCCGTCGTCAGCAAAGGCCAGCATTAAGAAACACTCTCACACATCTAATTCTAATCAAAGCCTGCTCTTTTTAACAGCCGTGAAAGCTTTCATGTTAACACGACACCGCAACCAAAAGCTTTATCCACGCTTTTAAAAGAGACTGACCGGTCAATGAGCGTGTGTGCGCCTGCACCTGATAATACACCATATCTGTGTCAACACACTCTATCCTTGCTTCTCATCTTACCGGTGATACTGTGTGCGGCTCCCTCAACCATGCATAAATTGTCGGTGATCCCCAGTTACCCTGTGTATGCCTGTGTGTTTGTGTGTATGTCTGTATGCATGCACAGAGGGACGTGTATATTTTCCAAGCCATCTCAGGTTGTCGGCTCAGATGTGAGCATTATTTTATCCAGCCAATTAAAGGTTGCCATTTCATCCCCATGGAAACCTGTTTGGGGCTCTAATTGGTAGATAGATTTGCATGACTTTGATAAAAAATGTTTTTTGTGCGCTTGTGTTTAAGTTTGTGTGTACGTCTGTGGATCTGAGTAACGTTCAATAAGAGTGTGTTGTTTTGTTTTTGTTGGTTTCGTTTCCCTTTTTCAACTAACAAACGAAATGTTTCAACTAACAAGAGCTGTTAGTTGCGATCTTCATATCTCTGTATTTGTGAAACAGGAGAACAGAGCCTCTTTAATAATGCATGTCTGACTTGTACTTGTGCAGTGTTGACCCATTAAGAACCAGCGTAACTGTAATACTGTGCAATTACTGTGCTGTATTAGGAGAAAGCCATTGATTTAAAGTGGAGTTTAATTAATCACAGTTCAGTTTGTTTTGGTTTGGGAGTGTCTGTATCTACGGGTAAAAAAAAAAAATCATGTTATCTTACATATTGTGGATGATATTGGTAATTGAAGTTATTAATTTGTAATGTCCAAGGGAGAGATTAAAAAATAGTGATGTGTGAGTGCGTGATTATGTAGTCAGTGTGAGTATGTGTGTGTGTCAAACAGGTCAAACTATTTTAATGCCACTGTTTGAAGGCACCAGGGGGATTTCTCTTCAGCGGCTTGACCGGCTAGTTCTTGTATTTCAGCTCTACCTGTCTCTTGGTGTATATGTGAGTATGTGTGCGTGTACAGGTGGAAAATAAACCCTTATCTGGACTATTTCTGATATGAACAGGCAAGTGGGGATCAAAACACACACACACACACACACACACACACACACACACACACACACACACACACACAATGAGAGAGGCTTGGGTCAATGGTATAATATGGAGCATCGCTGCAGGCAGAGTCCTGCCCACTCAGATTTATGTAACTTCTTCGATAGGGCAGGTAGAAAGCTCTCATCTCTCTCTCTCTCTCTCTCTCTCTCTCTCTCTCTCTCTCTCTCACACGCGCGTGCACGCACACACACACACAAACACACACACACACACACACACACACAAACTCACACCAAAATAGCCCGAAGACTCTGAGCTGGCTTTACTCGCAGAGTGAAGCTCCCTCCCTCCACTCCTCTCCCGTCTTCTTCTAACCCTAGACCCATATACCTCATTTCTATCTTTTTCATCCCATCTCCTCCTTCTCTACACTCTCTCTCCATCAGCTTTCCACCCCTAGGCGATACCTAAGAACACATTCTTATTTTGTAGCTTCACATCTCCCCCCACGACTCACTGAAGCATTGCCTTTTCTCCCAGTCGCGTTATTTCTCCTCTTCTCCCTGCTCATAACCCCAACCGCTCCTCCTCCACCACCATCATCCCCTTTTTTCTAAGCCATGGGTGCTGACCAGGAATTTCTTTTCTCCTCTTCCACTCATTTTCTGTCTCTTCCTCTCCCCCTTTCTCTTCCTCTATCTCCATCTTGATCTTCCGATTTATCTATCTTCTATCAACAATTCTAAAACAGATGGCTACACTTAGCCTGGGGCAAAAACATTGGCTTTGGACTACAGTGCAACCAGGGCCAGTCTTTCACAGTCACGCAAGATCTAATAAGCTGAGAAATGGGCTCTGATTCGCCAGTAGCAAAAATGCATAAACCATATTGCACAGTGCAGATATTCACACCTTAGGCTTATTCCTTAGTAGCATGCTTAATTTTATCCAATCAGAAAAAATGAAAAGCAAAGATTAAAGCTGACTTTAACTACAGTCTAAAAAGGAGGGAGAGGAAAGGAGGGAGAGGAAAATGGAAAGGGTTGTTAAGACCCATTTGTAAAATTTAAAGAAACTATTAAGTGTTATTAAAAAAAAGTTTGGAACCATTAAAAAACACGTTTTGAAAAGATGGATCCAGATGGAGAATGATGAAAAGAGATGAAACCACTTAGGGAGAACAGAGAGATCAATCAGAGGGAAGACAGACGGAGGGGATGTGGGTGTGGGTGTGTGTGCGTGGTGGTGGTGGGGGGGTGGCGCAGACAGACATCATTGGGGATAGAGGGTTGGAATGAGACACTTTTTTACTGGATGAGTTACAGAGCACTGAGTTCAGAAGCAGACAGTGCAGGGGACTAGACTATGGAATATTCAATCATTCATAATGGTGTGCTTGAAAACAGAGTTTTGTTCTTGTCATCTTAGTTTTATAAGTTTGTACATGTAAACTCTGTTTTGAAAGTCTCTATATTCAGGTCTGTGCTTGTCGGCTTAACTTTGTAAGTCTGAACATTAGGTTTCTGCCTGTATACTCTTTTGCAAATTTGTGCATTCAGTTCCATGGCTTCAAACTTAATTTTACAACCTGTGAGGTAAAAAAAATCATGTACAGGTATCTGTCTGCATGTTCACAGACTTCTTACAGGTTTACTAGGTGGAGAGGTTTGGTATGGTTCTTTTTAAAGACAACAGAGGGTCCACAAAGAGAGAATGGAGGACATTTAACTGTTTTTTGGTAAAACATCAGTGCAGTTGGCTACCTAAATTGGCCAATCATGTGACAGTGAGAAAGCTGTTAGCTACGAGATCCCGGATGGATGTCTAAATTTAGTTTAGCGTAAGTTCAAGTTAAACCAATCTGATTTTGCCACAACCTCTGTGAGCCAATAATCTCATTGCCGTCTTCCTGTACAGCTCACTGCATCCCCCCCTTGAAATATGACGTCACGATGGGGTCTAATCGCCAAACACTTCTTCATCCTTCCTATTGTGCGCTATGTCAATAAATCATTTTATTATTCTTTAAGCATCTCAGCAATTACGTATCTCCTGACTGAACTAATGATGTACCAGAACCAGGTAAAATACCTGACCATTTATTAAAAAATACCTTAAACATGTGACGTATAAATCTGTATATACCCTATAACAGAGGAAATTAAGGCCTCGCTGTGGTTACTGTAAAATGATGCTTGTGCTTGTCGGATCATCGTTTGGTAACTTTTGAAACAGACAAACCGACGATCACGCCCACTGTGCGCATTGATTGGCCAGGTGGGCAGAAGTGATACAGAAAGGAAGGGTTTGAACTTCTCTGTCAAGCTAAAACATTAAGCCCACAAGCACAGACCTGAACATATAAACTTTCAGAACAGAGTTTACAGCTACAACCTTAAATGTACAAGCTTATAAAACTAAGATGACAAGTATAAAACTTTATTTTCAGGACATGTTTAACAAAATGAAGCCAATGATATTATGTCAATATTGTGATATAACAAAAGTCACTCACATCCACTAGCAAGGTAAACAAATTTAAATCACTTCACTTCAGCTCACTTAATTTCAGTTTGATTCAGTTTGAGTTGACTCAATCCGACTCGATTCCATACAATTTGAATTATGTAATTGAGCTGGGTTGGGCTGAGTCCAATTCAGTTTAATTCAAAATCCATTCAAGTCAATTTAATTCAACCCAACTCAATACCACTTAATGCACTGAAGATTCTTTTGTGTAGGTGGATAAAACCAGTCAAAGGGCTACTAAGCTGTCTAGAATCCCTGTCTAGTGCGAGAAAGAGCGTTTTTGTTTAGCAATATTGGGTAAAATTGCTCAACCCACAGACAGCCATTAAGGTAATGCTGTAAGGCAGATGAGCTCAATGCAGAGCTGTTCAATACAGAGCAGAGTCTTCAAGAACCAAATAAAAGGAAGCATCTCAGCGAGGGGTTCGCTATGTAGGTCTTTGTGTGTGTGTGTGTCAGGGAGTTAAGAGAGAGTGTGTTTGTAAGCCTGTATGGATGTGTGTGATTCTAGGAGACAGAGTGTGCCTGGGCTTGTGCATGTGATTTGATCCAGAGGGAATGGAAGAAGAAACTGATGTAAGAGCTGGAAAACTTTCCTCTCCGCTTGTGTGTCATCATATTCTTATCAGAGTTTGTCTGCTTGCGGTGAAAAGCGTATATGCATAAGGATCTGGGAGGGTGTGTAATTATGTGCTATTATGTACACACAAGAGCGTGTTTCAGTGGGCACGTCTGCGCGTGTTAAAATCACACGTCCGACAGTGTCTGCTGTTCCTGTCCCTGCCGCAGCTTGTCTGCATGTGTGCGTGTGTGTGTAGGAATGACATTCCCACATTCCTGCCATTTCACAGAGAGCTTGAAACAAAAGCTGAAGGGAGGAGTTGTTAACACAGTAACATTATTAGCTGAACAGCCTGTCTGTATTATCGTGTGTGGTAAACAGCCAAGACAGACAGGGGACTTCCATTCACATTCCAACTCTGGGTGACCTTGATGTGTGAGGAAACAGACAATTTCTCTCCCTCTGCCTCCCGCAATCTCACTCCCTCTGATTCTCCCCTTGCTTTTGTCTTTCTGTCTTTGTCCTGAGCTCACATACATGGAAACATAGACACACACATCTTTGAATACATTTTTGAGGACATTCCACTGACTTTCATTCCATGACTCCTAAAACTAACCTCAACCCTCACCACTACATGCTTCCCCTTACTTTTACCTTCACCAAAACATAATTTTTGAGGTCTCATCTTCATACAACTGAGGACATTTGGAATTACACCTTGTCTACTCTGGCTGTGAACGCAACAGGTCAGCACAGCAACAGTAGCTGCAGTCCTTCGTCACTTTCTACATTGGATGCACTCAACTGCAGTACAGCTGTGCAATCGGAAAGGTTTATGACAGCGCTCACAGCCCAATACACAATCAGTGTAGTTCACACCTAAGTCAGTAGAAAATAGACATGAAATGAAAATGGTTGCTTCAAGATGTGGCTAAAATGCGTCTGGTGTAGATAGGGTGTTTTCACATCTACCATATTTGGTGCAGTTCAAATGAAATCTGGTGATGAGGTGAATTGGTTACAGTTTTTCCTCCACCTACGACCACATGACATGGCCGAAGTTCACATGATCACTGCTGATCTATCTCCATGACAAGTGAGCAAAGTCAATCCACTGAGGAAGACTGTGAGATGACTTTGAAAGCTCTTAAAAGCTATTAAGTGGACCTTCAGTTAAGACTTTTTTGTCAAACTTTTTTTGTTTGGTTTAGGCTCGTACAAATGTCGTCATTTGAACTGTATTGCTTTAAAGTGAACAACATAGATTCTGTGACTGAAGACGTGTGAATTTGAATTAAAAAGCATAACTAAACAAATAAACAGGGTATGTTTGTCTGTTGATCATAGCAAATGTTATCCATCTCCTACATTATCCATCTTCTACTACTCCAACCAAAGTAACACAAATGTGGGGAGTTTTATCACGTCTGTATTTCAAAACGTAGTAAAACTTAATCATTCATGATTTACGGTACAAAAGATTAGATCCAGTAGCAGTGTTAACTAATAAGGCTCACAACCAGCTATTACTTTAAAGAGCGCTTTGTGACCACCAGAGAAGATGAATAAAAACAAAAATTGCAACGCAGTGCAGCATGTATTGTGGCTGGTTACCAGAATAAATTCTTGTTTTTCTGCGGCAGGTCCTCATAGCGCTGCAGGATGACAGGTCGACTAAAGCGTCAAATAGAAAAAAAAAGACAGTCAAAGTGATTTAATGTTTGCAATTCTTGGTTCGTTATATACATTTTTTATTTTATGAATTATTAAATAATTATTATTAATAAGTTCAACACAAAACAGACTAGAACAAAAAAGCACCAATGTTTAATGTTTTTCTTTGGTCTGGACCAGTGGACCTGAACTACAGGTGTGAAAGCACCTTTAAACACATTATATTTGTAAGGTATCCATATGATCCTGATGCCCACTGACTCTCACCTCCTCCCTGTACCCTCCCTTCGTTCTTTGTCTCCAGGTCAGTAGATCAGTTTTCAGTCTGGCTCGTTGAGTGATCCCCGCTTTGGTTACCTCGTCCTTCTCACCTCTCGCTTACCCCCACCTCCCCATCTACTCACCCTGTGAGCATATGGCTGGCTGCGTGGCCTGACCTCATTGTGGCTTTAATAAATACATCAGTGCGTTGGTATCACCATGACAGGGGTCATGGGTCGGTTACAATATGTGCGTGTGTAACAGAGAGAAAGATAGAGGGGAGTGTGTGTGTGTTTCTGTTTGTTTCTGGTTGGCAGTGCCTTCACCCCCGTGACCTAATGCACGCTGCATGTTATCACAGGAGGTGTATGTGTGTAAGCGTTCATGTGGCATGCCTGAGTGCATGGAGGGTTGAGTGTAAGTCTATGACAGACGTTCATCATATTTAATCCTGGAGGGATTTCGTTGAAATCAAAAGCTGCTTTTCAATTTTATAATCCAGTAGACCTAATCTCTCCCCCAGCAGCCGTCCATACAGTCCAATTAGATGGACAAGACTGGCCGGATGAGTTCTATTCACCACAAACTAATCTCCATAGCCTGTCCTTGCTGTGTCAAAACACTGTGGCACCCCGTGTCGTGACAGCCCAGCACTGACCTTCACCAAGCGTTGTGAAACTGTGCAATGCACAAAAAACTGCACTGTCAACCCACCTGTTTCTACTGCAGTCTTGGCCTTGTAAACGGCACATTGATTAGACTTTGGATATGTGTGTGTGTTTGTGGATGTGGGTGTGTGTCTGGTTTGATTCAGCCTTTGTGGCACCACGTACCCCCCCCCTACGCACACGCTGGGTCCAGAGAGAAAAAGTGCTCACTACAGTAAAAGAAGAAGTCGCACTAGTGAAAACGCTGAGTCGATTAATACTCAGAGGTCAGTGTGGTGCATGGAAGACGCAAAGGTAGCAGTGGTTGGGTGTTGGGATTTATGCCCACGCATATGGCAAAGCAAGCCCAAGAATGACAGAGAGGAACAAAGGGTCAAAAGGAGAGGTAAAAAGAAAGAAAAGGACAGTGCAAAGTGTTCCTCGAGATAACTTACACAATAAAAAGACAAGTAAATGATGAAAACCAGAGAGTTCAAACAACCACTATGACCTTTGTTGTGGTTGATTGAGGACAGAGGACAGGAAAAACTGTTTTGTGGTGGAGTGTGTGGTAGTGGTTAGAGGGTAGAACGAGGCCACTTTGCCCATATTGACTGCAGTGCCATGTGACTGCTGTGATCATTAATGTGTCCTGATGCCAACGGGTATCCTGATGACCCACATCTCAGCAGTCCACTCTCACTCTCTGGCTGCCACCCAAACCAGACCTCTCTCTCTCTCTCTCTCTCTCTCACTCACTCTCCCTGCCTCTCCCTACTTGAAAGCACATACGCCAACCTTCTCCTTTACACTTTCTCCATCAGCATTAGGGCTCAGTATCGAACCTCAATACTTTTCGGGCACCGACCAAATGTGTCTGTGGCACTGAGTATGAAGTAGTGAAAAACTAGTATCAAATGTTGGCCTCAAATGTCATGCCAGATTTGTAGACTTCATTCTTTTGTCTAATATTTAGAGCTTTAAATCACAATTTTGCTTATTTTAGACTACATTTTATTTATTTATTTGTCTGCTTGTATTCAGAAAACATTTAACATTTTAGAACTTTAATGTAACTTCTTTTGTTAAATAAAACAAAGCTTTTTTCTAGAGAAACAAAGTAATTTGTTTCTCTCAACATCCCCTTTGTCACTCTTTTACACTCTTTTCCTCTCTTCTCCTGTTCATTTTTGTATTTATTCATGGCCACTGATATGGGTATCCTTCCTCTTCCATCTCCTCTCCCTCTCCTCTGTGAGCAATTTAGATTTAAAATGATCCAACACCATTGACTGAGCTGTTTTATCATGTTTTTGCCTATGATGCAATCTTGATCTTCATCCATGATGCCCAGTTTGTATTACTTGCCTTTTTTCCATTTATTTTTTTCCTATTTTGAGCACCCTAGTTGGTCTGATGATGTGCTGACTTCATATGAACAGTTTTTAGAGTTTTCACTGACCCAGTAAAGTAGCTTTGAAATTCAAAGCCCCCCCCCCATCTCGTTTACTCCATCCGCCACCCCTCCTAACCTCCTGTAATTCTCTCCCACTCCTGATCTAATGCTATTCCAAATTCTGTCAGCGTCCCAGTTCCTACATTTGGCACATACTCGCCACCTATTACTCCCTGAGTCTATCTCTCACTTGCACTCACATATAAAATGCATATGCCTTCATGAAATAAGCAGTCCCTCAAGCACAGTGACAGACACCCACCAACACAAACCTGCACATGTCGCCAAACTGTTAACAAATTCTGACACGTACGTCAACGCAGTCACACACGAGCATCCAAAGTCTTAGACACATGCACAGACACACACACACAGAGCTGTGTATGAAACCACTGGCTGTTGGATATTTTAGGGGTGGGTTGGGGTGGGGAGGGGGCAGACTCCACTGCAGAAGAGGAGTTAATTACCCCATACGATCAATAATTCATTACGCTGTCAATTTGTGTATCTGCGTATTTCTGTATGTGTGCTGGCGTGTTTTGAGTACACGTAAGCATGAACACCAAACTCTCCCAGTAAGCATTTTCTTTCCCTGGGAACGGCAGATTAAGAGGATTGACTCTGTAATGGATTAACCTCTGGAGTGTGTGTGTGTGTGTATGCGGATGCATGCGTGTTCCTGCGCGTGTGTGTGCGTGTTGAGCAGGATCAGAGAGCCCATGTATGAATTGATTAGCCTAAGAAGCTCCTCTCCTTCCCTTTTAATGACCACATCAGCACTTTTTGACCACGGGGAGGATAAATGTAGAACTGTCCGTCAAGGAAATGAGACACCGCCCCTTTAAGAAGGGTTAGCTGTCACTCAAACATCACTCTTGGGAGTACTCTCCATGGACTTGGGAGACCCTGCTGTGTCAGTGTGTCTACGATGATAGATGGTGCCTGTGTGTGTTGAATTAATGCGTGTGTTTGTGTGGGTAGAGGGGTGAGTGACTGTCTCTATGCAGTATTTATTTGTCAGCAGGACTTCAGCTTTTAACTGCAGCTTCCTGAGCAAACACTAAAGCCAGTGCATTCATTATCAATGCAGCTGATAATATTTACGGAATGAACATATATGCTAAAGCTTGACTAGGGAAACAGAAACACAAAATGACCAATTACCATGTTGGAAGCAACTATTCGCCCACTCCCTCTGTTTCCTTAGTCCAACTGAACTCCTCAGGGGTTTATACACATGGTCCCACACACACACACAGTCATGCATGTATACACAAATGCACATTCGCATTTTGTTTGGCTACAGTAGGGGGTTGACTCATGTCCCCCACATTAGATCTTGCTAAAGAGAGGGCTGATGTTTGACACGGAGCACACACACACTCTGACAGCAGGGTACTGTCACACTGCTCATAGGCTTAGGATGCTGACACAGACACACTGACTATTTTTTGCAGATAAAAAGGTGTTTAGACATTAGCGACAGGAGCGCAGCACAAAATTCTGGACCCATTCTCTATGGGCCCCTCCGTGCATCCACAGCTATTCATTCTAGTATCTTTGTGGGCCCTCCTCACACGATTAGTATACTCAGTCCCCTTTTCCCCCCAGTCCAACGTTGGTTAGCAACAGGGAGTGCAGTACAGTATGTCAGCAGATGTGTGCATAAGAAGAGATGAAGCCGGGGAGGAGGAGGAGGAGGAGGAAGTGACAGATATCAGGAGTAAGACAGTGTGAGAAAGAGCTGACTGAGATTTTTAAGATACATTTAAATAAAGAGGGGACAGAGCCAGCCAAAATTGAGGATCCATAGAGACTATGTCATCCCAGTCCCTTCCCAGAGATCCTACCTGTTTGCTGTACTTGTTCCCATTCTGGCAGCCATATTCTGAGCACTGGTCAGATCCCAGGGACATGGCATCTGCATTGCCACTGCCCCCACTACTGCTGCTGCTGGATCCGGCACTCCCCACACAACCCCCACTACCCACAAAGGTGTTGGAGGGAGGCAGGTCCTGGACTGCCTGGTGCTTCTTTCCCTCAGCTGGGGGGGAGTGGGGCTGTAGATTCACTGCAGGGAGAGGTGAGCTGGATTTGTAGTGCCTGGCCAGATCTGGGCTTGACTGGTGTCTCCTGCCGCCGCCCATCCGTGGGCTGCCGGGGTCGCCGTCCACAACACAGTAGCGGGCTGCCAGGCGCTCACTAGCACTGCTCAAATCCTCCTCATCGTCGTCATTGGCATGGCGACGCAGCCCGTTGACCGTGACGATACCGCTGTAGAGTGATCTGTCTGACTTCCCTCCTCCTGCAGCTGCACTACTGCCACTTCCATTGCGTTTGTCCCGGCGAGGTTTGCGTCCACGGTCTGATCCCCTGCCGCGGCCGGCCTGTGGTTGAGCCCCTGGAGGACTGAAGAAGTCTTCCTCTGGCTCCTTCTTACCGGCCTCATAACCATTCTTGCCCTGAGCGCCGCACTGACGAGCTGTGACTACAAGGAGGATAACCAGGATGACCGCTGCGGCTCCCGCCAGGACTCCAATAGCAACACTGAGGCGCTGTTTCCCTAATGCACGCTCGCTGTCTGGGTCCCCTGCAATGTCCAGTGACAGTGGAGCCATCAGGCTTCGGGCCACCTGGGGTGATAGGGATAGTGGAGAGGAACAAGAGAGAGAAGATGCAGAGTGAAGGAGGAAAGGCAACAAAAAGAGACAAACCATCAATGAGAAAAAAGTCCAAAACGGCAACTGTAAAGGATGACACAGTGGGTGTGAGCCACAGAGAAACATCAAACAGCATCTTCAACTTAATTAAACTCATCATTGCGTTTTAGTGGGGGAGCTTCTCCATTATTCCCAGACACATAGCGTGTCACTAAATATATAATTGCTCTTGCTTCCGAGTTGCAGTATTTCAAGTTGTGTCTGTAATTCTCCACTTGTGATGACGCATCATCTGCACTGGTACAGGAAATGCCTAGGATTATGCTGTTTAAATGAATAAAAGGAAACTTTAGACTATGGATGGTTAGAAGAGGAAAAGAAGGAGTAATTGTCAATAAATGCACAATAAAGGCAAGAGACATGCTATGACTACATCCCCACACAAACACATCTTCTGTCTCATCAATGAACAATGTCCCTATTGTAAATGATAGCGTAGGCGTGGATTTGTTAAGGATTTGCTATCACAATGTTTTGCACTGAGAATTGGATGGACAGAAGGATAGAAGGCTACTGTAAATATGTGTTCTCTATGGAATAATTTTTAGAGCCATTTTCTTTTTGTCTCTTTATGGCCTTGAGTTTGTTGTTCTGTTAAGCATAATAGTTGTTTTTTGGATGCAAGGCAAATCCATGCTAATCCATTTTGATCAATATATATTACACTTATAAAATATTTTATATTTGGGTTTAAGATAGAGCAGACAAATAACATTGATCTTCCATTATAAACACATATGCAGTGCTGAGGGCATGCACACACACACACACACACACACACACACACACACACACACACACACACACACACACACACACACACACACACACACACACACACACACACACAGACATGCTCTGAGCGTGTACACTAATAAAAGGATCATTACAAGAAAGTGGGTTATGCTGAAGCACAAACACAGCCATTACTGGTTATAGAGCCTTGCTCGCCAGGATGACAGGAGACAATGAGGCTGTGGAGGTCTGGTCTGCAGAACCCTGCTGATAATATGGGGCAGGGTCATACATTTGAATATATCTAATCAATACATAGCAGCAACTATGTTGGGAAAATCATTATGCAGTGACAAAATACAGAACCCACACACACACACACACTGAAATGTATGCATACACCTACACAAGCCCACACAGAGTGTAAGCTGTCCGTTAGTGAGACAACTAATTCTGCAGCCTTGACATCTCGTCTCGGAGCTCATACGACAATTCCTTTGGCCTGTCAAGGCTGGAAATTATATACTCATGTAATCCCTGCTGCCTTAAGAATGGTGCGTAATAAGGCTTGCAGGAAGACACGGGAGACAAACAGAGAGTGAAGGTGAGAGAGTGAAGTTAAAATTGAGCCCCCATGGTTTGCAATAACCAAATAAAATAACTACAGTATAACCTGGAGCATTGGTAATACTGCCGAGAGTGCTGCTCACTCAGCTGCACTGTGTGACTTGCTTATTGCATTATCCAAGGCATATTAGGCTTACTCGTATAGAGCCACATTATTCACTCTCACTTCTCGTCACCCCCAAGCTAAGAATGGGTTATATTCTATTGTTTCATCACCATCTATCTCTGGGTTAAGTTTTATTGTTTTTGAGCGAGTTGTGTTGGTTCTATTCCATTATTCTGCTTCCACTGCATAAGGGCCTCTCCGCCAGGCTCCGCTCTCCCCTCAGCCCCATTGTTCTCCTTTTGCCTGCAGTATTCCTTTCCATTCTCATTCTGCTGGGCATCTCTCTGGCTTAGCGCATCCCTGCACTGTCTGCTGTATTATGTGTGCAATTGGGAGTGTGTGTGCAGACACATGTGACAGAGAGAAGCAATTGAAAGTGCAAGGTGTATGATTGTGAGTCAAGTCACATGTTCATGTATGTGTGTGCATGTGAGAAGAAGAGATACCCCACTAAGTGCAAGCTATGTATAGCCATCCAAGTGCAGGTGTATATACCGTAAGTGTGTATAGGCACACGCAGGGCAGTTAAGTGTTCAGCAGGATAGGAGCGGGATAGGAGCAGCGGCCACCTCTACCGCCACGTTCGAACTCATCCCTCTGATGCATCCCAAACTCCCTGTGGCATCTTCTATTCTGCTGCATGAGCCTTGTTCCAGATGGGCTTAACACCACCATCTATCTGTTCCACTCTCCAAGGATTCTGTTATCTGCATGTCACTGCAGATGCCGATGCTATGACCAAGACAAGGAGATTTCCCCTGACCACACTATTGACCCAAGTTTAGAAAGTTGCCTGATCCTAGTTGTAGCTCAATGTATTCACAGCTTATCATAAGAACAGCGAGCTGCAGTTAATCGTAATTCTATTAATATAATTAATTATGATTAACAAAGCTGAATGTACATATTTAAAAACATGGAAACAATCCCACATTTACAAGATTTTAAAAAACTACTGATCTGAGATGAAACACAAATTGTAAGAATGTGAAAATATTATCACTAAAAGCCTTAATCAGATTCACAGTACAGGGTACTTCTGATGTACAAAGCACCTAAAGTTTCCCAAATGACAACCATGTCTAAAATATCACAACTATTTCTAACTCCTTCTTCCTCTAGCTCAAACTCTGCAGCATCATATTGTAGCTAATTACCCAACATGTGGTTCACCCAGTGCTGCTGGATAGAAAAGACTGGAGTCATTTTCTGCCGCGGTGCTGCAGCAGTAGCAGCCGTTTTCCTTCCCTAATTACATCTGGCATTCATCCACCACTCAGTTTGACTTCATTATGAGATGGAGGTATTCTCTCTTCAATGACTTCTACTCAATTACTCCGCCAAGTTCCTCCCTACAATCAAACTAAACTATGCATATTGTAATCAAAGACGGCTTTTATACCGACTTGGACATATTACACCCTATTGTTCCATTCAATGGCCCCGGACATTTAGGCACTTTGCAGTTAATTCCACCTGTCAACATCACTGTTCCACTGCTTACCAAGTGTTCTATTCTAATCCTCACCCCCTTGATTGTTCAATTTGTACTTTTGATTCTACTCTTAAATGACAGCGTTACATTCATGAGGTGTTCTACTCAAATACTACACCTTCTATCTGTACTCGGTTGTTGGTCTTCGTTAAGAGTGTCACGAACCACATTTTTTGTATACCAAGTTGTCTCCATATGAGGTGAGTCAAAACTCTCAGGCTATGATTATACAGGATGTGTTTTTCTGCTACTGAAACGCAAGATTTAGCTTTAAGTGTTGTTCAAAACAAGGATACCGAGAACTCAAAGGGTACACAAAGCACGTCATTGTAGTTGCTATGCAACTTCCTAGAATAAGCTATACAGTAACATAATTGAAAATGGAAAATCAGCTATTACTCATTTGGAAAGTATACACATTCCCCCAGCTGCTTCGATTTTATTCTCTGTTTGAGACAAACTGAAACATCCAGGGAAGCACTACAAAATGACCACATGTTTTGCACTGTAAGGTGTGTCCTCTGAAATCACAATCTTTGACTGATGTTTTCACACAGGTTAGGCAGAGTGCCATAAAACACTTTTTTTGAGTGTTTTGATACAAACGCGACCTGTCAAGGTATTTCAGGATGGCACAGTATTTTTGGGTACTAACAAAATCAGTGCTTACTGCTTTGAAACATTGTTTATTTGCCTCTTATCTGTCTGTCCTTTCCTCTCAAATGTCACGTCATGTTACATGCACATGCACAGACCTGACAGTTGAAGACCTTTTCCTCAGAGAAAATATATATGAAAAAGGAGGGGTTAAAACCACAAGCTGCTAGTCTCAGAACAAACACTGTAACCACAAGGCCACTGAGCCAATTTAATTTATTAGTCAATACAAATTACTTTGCCCACACCAGAGACAAAGTTTTAGTAATTATTACCTGCCAGCATTTATAGCTTAGTTCGACATTTTTTCAAGCATAATGGGAAGCATAAGCATAAGCTAAATTTGAACTAATGCTGTTGTAGTTATTTCTGGTATCTCAGTAATGTATTTGAGTCTCAATTACCTATTCACCTCAGTGTGGATTATTCAAGCCAACTCTAATCTTGCTGTAAAGTCCTTCCAGAGGACCACATAGATTTATTCAATAATAGCAGATGTACCAGTACACATCTATTTCACATTCCCTTTATTCCCCCTGTAAACATTATTCATTTAGAGTTTATAGTAGTTTTCAGTTACTTTCCTCTAAGTCTGACCACTTCTGTTCTGCTCAGAATGCGCTGCATGACACAATGAAAACTCCTAAATCTCATCAATATTCAGGCCTATAGTGAAGAGACACTGCTAAAGTACAACTTTTATTCAAATGAACATACTTCAACCTACTCTGTATTACAAGGCCAAAACTGGGACAGGCCCATCTCTCTCTCTCTGCCTCTCTGAAACACTCACCCCTAATGCTCTCTCTCTCTCTGTCCCTCTGTCCCGCACACACACACACATACACACACACCTAATGCTCTAAGCTCTGAGTTCAATGTACCATAAAAGAAGAACCACTTCAGTAATAACAGTTATTTTAACCACATAGTCATTATAAGAATGTATGCTGGACAAAGAACATCCAAACTACAAAGAGGCTGGCATTGCCAATAGCCCTCAAAAAAGAAATGGGGTTCTTTATCTGGGACAAATATAGACACAATTACTTCCTCAAAAATGGGCAGGAAATTGCAAAACCACGCAGACTGTAGAAATTGTGCATGTATCTCATTCTATCAAGAAAATAATCTTCTTACCAGTTTAGTTGAAACAGCTACAATCAGTTGTCATTACCACCCTCCACCATTGTAATGTGTTATCAGAGTGGCCATTATTTGAATGGATCAAAGGACAGTATCATCGCTGTCATTATTGGTTATCATTACCAACTCTGTGGAACAATAGAGGTCTGCACACACCAAAATAGGATAGTATATATATCTCTATATATATAAAGATTACCTGTGCATCTACTAGGGTGGCGTTGGCCAAGCTCTCATTGATGAAGACATGAACCAGGGCAGTGGCACAGAGAGAGGGGGCCCCACTATCATTGACCCGCACCACCAGGCGATGCAGACCTTTATGGCGCCGCTCCAGAGGTTCTGCCAGGGTGATCACTCCATTGGTGTGGCCAATCTCAAACAGTCTGAAGGGATTTCCCCCCACTAGAGCATAGCGAAGATCAGCATTCGGGCCAGTGTCTGAGTCTAGGGCTGTTACAGTCCTGACAATTGTGCGGGCACTGCTGGCAGGTGGAAGGAGGGTGTAGGACTCATTGGCTGGAGAGGTGATTGAGGGGGCGTTGTCATTTTCATCTGTCACAAAGAGCGAGACAGTGGCCGTGGCAGTTTTGCGGGGCTCCCCTCCATCCACAGCCCGGACACGGAAGGTGTAGGTTGAAAGCTTTTCACGGTCAAACGATGCAGAAGAGAAGATAGTTCCTGTGTTGTTCTCAATAGAAAACACCTCTTCTCGCTCTTTCTCACCATCTTCTCCTTCCATCTTCTCTCCTGTCGTCTTCTCATCAACTCCATCCATCTCTACGAACAGACTAAGTTCTGCATTCTCGCCTTCGTCAGCGTCAGTCACAGTGACCATGCCTACTGGGCTGTTGGCAAGCAGGTTCTCTTTCACGTAGAATGTAAAGATTTCCTGAACAAACTTTGGCGCGTTGTCATTGCGGTCGGTCACCTGAACGACAACAGTCGCAGAGCCTTGCAGAGACGGGGTACCCTTGTCCTTCGCAATAACCCGGAGTTCATACCTCTCTCGCTGCTCACGGTCCAGGACCCCGGTGGCACGGATATCTCCATTATCTGCATCTATGTAAAATGGCCCATTAGCAGCAGGGTCCAGGGAGTAGGCAATCTCTGCATTCTTGCCGCTGTCTGCGTCTGTGGCTACCACAGTGACTACCCTTTCCCCAGGTGAGTTGTTCTCAGCAAAGTGGACCTCCACGATGTTCTGGGCAAAGGTTGGGGCATGGTCATTGATATCTACCACTCGCACCATCAGTGAGCTGTTGCTGGACAGACTGGGGCTGCCAGAATCTACTGCCACAATGGTAACACTGTACTCTTTGATGGCCTCGTAGTCCAGCAAAGCAGAAGTATGTAAGAAGTATTTTTTCTTATTCCTGTGAAAATAATAAGAAAATACATTTCATGATTGTAGTTGCCCCCTACACAGAAATAATACAGGTTTTGTCCCCAAAGTAGCCAAACACAATACTAGTGCTGCTCCCTCTTAGTCAATTAGCTGACTTATCAGTCACCAGGGTGTTGGTTGACTAAAAATGATGTTGTCAGTAGTCATTGTGTTGATCTTTTTATAGGGAATGTTCTATTATATGGTAAATAAATGTCAGAAAATAGTGGAAAATTCCCATTTTAATTTCACAGAGCCCAAGGTGACATCCTCAAATGTATTGTGTTCTCCAACCAACAGTCCAAAGCCCAAAGATATGTAGTGTACAATGATTTGAAACAAAGAAAAGCGGCAAATCACATCTGAAATGCTGGGACCAGAGAATTATTGGAGTTTTTGCTTGAAAAATGACTGAAACGATTAATCGATTGTCAAAATAGTTTTGCAATTAATTTTCTGTCAATCAACTGATTGATTAATCAACAGACCATTTCAGCTCTAATATGCTTTGTTCTTTAATACACACTAGATTTTAAGAGATCTTCCTGCACGACTGCAGTCGTCTGCAGAGAGAAACTGTGACAGATTTTTTAAATTAAATCAACTCACCGATTTGCTGAAGATCTCTCATGATTATTACTTCAACAAAGAATTTCTTTAATCAAGGATAGCCCTATAGTCGATACAACAACCAACCTTATTGTACAGGTGTCATAAGTAGCATCAGTAATATCCTAAAATGGCCTTCTCTATTTCTCTCACTCCTTCCATTCAATAGCTTCAGGAAATATCTTTACAATTGACTTAAGGACAATGACATTTGCAGACTGCACTGCTGGAATAACATTACTAAAAAGTCTAAAACCCTTGATTTGAATGAATATTTATGCTCAAACTGTACAGATTGTATGACATTGTAACTACTCTGTAGCCTTAGTGAATGAGTACTTGAACCAAGCTTAAATGAAATCTGCATACAACAACACTTGAGCCACTGTTCTCTGAACTTGTAGAAATACCTACTGGGGCTGTGATGTGGGTGAGACTTAAAGCAACTGCATGGTGAATGTGTAGTTGTCAAGATTATAAAACATACAGGACAAAAACGGCACCTGCCCCTGATAAAAACATACATACTCTTTGTCTATGAATGATGTAATGTTTTTAATTTGGTAACACTTTACACAAATGTTTAAACATACCATACAGAGTATATGTTCAAATGAATGTATAGTTTACAGATAGCTCCTGCATGTTAATTAACCAGTGTCTATTAATTATGGCCATATTCTTGATGAATAATAGCCAGTTTTAAATGAATTGTTCCTGGTAATTTGAATCAGGCGCTTATTGGCACATATCCAAATATTCATGATTACCTGTCCATTACTTACACTTTTTGTGTTCCTTCAAGAAAAGTAATGCATCATCCTACCCAGATGTCAGAAACTTATTAGATACTGGTTCATTCCTGTTTTCAAGTAACTTATTATCTATCATATAGTCCTTTATTCAGAGTTATTCTGGAACTACTTATTAATAAGCAGTTAGTTCCTTTCTTTGTGATGACTGGAGATTTCGGTAACTTACTGTGAGGAGTTACCTTTGGTTTGGCTTACCTGTCAAAGGCTTCATCTGCAGGTAGGGGTGGAAGGGCTGTTTCACCAGCTGGCTTCAATGTGAATGGGACGTCTCCTACAACTGTGCACGTCACAGCCCCATTCTCTCCCTGGTCTCGGTCTGACACCTGCACCAGAGCTACTGGTGTGTCCACCAGAACATTCTCTGGTACTAATGCTGCTCCATCTCGAACAGGGATCCGTCCAATCTTTCGGATCTCTACGACTGGGACATTGTCATTTTCATCCCGGACAGCCAAAACTACAGTGGTGCGGTCAGTGCGTGGTGGCTGACCCCGGTCTCTGGCCGTTACTGTGAACCTCAGTTGAGCCACTTCTTCCCTGTCAATCCTGTGAAGAACGCTCAGCCATCCAGTTGCCTCGTCTAGCCGCAGGAGTCTCCTTACAGATTCAGTGGCAGCTCCAAAGACATACTCCACCTGTCCATTAACTCCAATGTCACGGTCTGAAGCTCTGACCTGGAGGACAGGTGTACCCGGAGGAGCATTTTCTGCCATTTCTGCCTCATATGTGGACCTCTCAAACTGTGGGTTGTTGTCATTCACATCAGTGATGGAAACACGAAGCAGGGCTTGGGAGGAACGTGGTGGGTTCCCTCCATCTCGAACCCTGAGGACGAGCTCATATGAGTCTTTTTGCTCACGATCCAACGTGC
This sequence comes from Siniperca chuatsi, assembly GCF_020085105.1. Taxonomy (NCBI): domain Eukaryota; kingdom Metazoa; phylum Chordata; class Actinopteri; order Centrarchiformes; family Sinipercidae; genus Siniperca; species Siniperca chuatsi. The sequence continues at coordinate 16,758,290 of NC_058044.1, forward strand.
CTTTCACAATGAGCTGTGGTTGTTTTTCACCATCTGGTATATCTGCAACTTGTAGTTCAAACACAGTGCTCCTGGCTCCTCCTCCATTATCTCCACTTCTACCCCTCCGGTCCCCAACTCCATCTACTCTGGTAATGGGATTTCCTCCTGCTGTGCGTCTTGTCGAACTTGACCCAGCTCCACCATCTTGGATCAGCTCATAGCGGTCAATGCCATTTCGCCCAAAATCCCTGTCAGTTGCTGTGGGCAGCAGGTAAAGGGTTCCTATTGGGCGATTCTCCTCAACTGAGAGCTGGAGCACAGGTGAGGGGAAGGAAGGTGTGTTGTCATTGATGTCTGTTATGACCACACGGCCCTCAAACAGGTCTACCCAGCTCTGCAGTGGCCCTATCACTGACACCTCAAAGTCCAAGAAACACTCATTTTCATCAAATATCATCTGGCACTGTGGGAGCTTCTCTCTGTCGATGCGCCGTGGGCCTGTTGTCAGCTCACCTGTCACATTGTCAATCTTGAAGAACTCTGAGCCGCTCTCCAGGGCGAAGGTGACATCCCCGCTGCCTGTACCTGCAGTGAGGCCCAGGTCGGCGGCCACGTTGCCAATCTTGACGTCAGGTGGGCCCTCCTCCGCCACCCGGTACCGGAGAGCTGAGTCGGCACCCGGTGGCTGAGTCAGCAGCTGCAGCACTAAGACCACGAGGCTGAGAGCCTGCGCCGCGGAGGAGTGCACTGCACCAAGCCTCTGCATGGCTCCTTCTTCCTCTCGCCTCTCTCTCCTTCCTGCTCTGTCTGCCTCTCTGCTGCAGCTTGTCTCGTCTTTATTGGTGTTTTGTGGTCTGGTGAACCTCACAGCGTGGGTGTTTGATTTATCCTTTCTTGCCTTCTCCCTATCGCTCTCTGCGGGCTGCCGCCTGAGGTCCGGAGAAAAGCTTCCGCACTCTCCCCGTAGTTCACTTCAGCGGTGCAGGCTCCTTTCTTTTATTCTCCTCCTGTGCTCAGCAATGCTTTTTCAACTTCTATAATAATAATTGCGTTGTCTTGCTGGGATGTTCATGCCACAGAGATATCATAAAATCCATCATGCTGCGAAAAAAGAAAAAAAACTAATTCATCCGCCTTTGATTAATCCACTTCACTATTTCTCATTCCCTTCTTTCACGTAAAACCGGAGAGCTATCCCGTTGTCACACGAGGACGCTTATCAGTTCATAATGCCACGTAAGTTCTTTTTATTCCAGTCACATTTGGGACAGCGGCTTTTCTCGCGTTTTTCACAGTTAGAAACTGCAATGCAGCACCAAACAAAAGAAAAAAAAACACTGCTCGGCTCTCCGGACGCCGAAGAAAATTTAACTCACATCCCCCAAAAAGGAACACAAATCAGTTTGAAAAAAGTCTGTGGGATGCTGCTACTGGATCTTTTCATACCTTCAGATCCAGCTGCGTTTCCCTATTTTTCCCGCAGTCGAGCAACGTGCCAAGCCGTCGGATTCCTTCACGCAAGTTATGAGGAGACAAGAGTGCTTTTCAGAGCGAGTTTCTCATAATATTTTTTTCTGATGAAACATAAAATAAGAGCTTCTCTTGATGGGCTAAAAGGGAGATCCCAACATCATCATCAATTTAGCGTAATCCTGTGCAGCCTGTGTTTGGGATGGATGCCTCGGTGATGGACCGAGTGTAGATGCGTCTTTTTCCAAGAGTCCCGCATTCTCTCTCTCTCTCTCAACATGCGCCTCCTCCTCCTCTGGCTCCCCCCCCTCACCTGCACTGCTTGGGACTGCTGCTGCTACCGGTCTCAAGCGATGCTGCAGTCTCTCTCTCTCTCTCTCTCTCTCTCTCTCTCTCTCTCTCTCTCTACTCGCTACTGCAACATTTTCCCCGGCCGCGTAACTCGATCGCTGAGCTGTAACGGGAGAGGCAGCAGAGGCGGTGTTGGGTCGCCGTGTGTGTATGTCGGTTACCAGGGACAGACCTCACCTCCTCCTGTCATATAGGAAGATTAAATGGGTTGGTGTCCCGGCTGCTGACAGCTCCTGGTGGGGAATATCTTTATTCACACATTCATACAAAGGACAAAGAGAGGGGAAGAAAAGAGATCTGGCTTTAATACAAGTCAGCCCAGTGCTCAGTCATATTTCTGCTGGTGCAGCTATTTTGCCGGGGCAAGTGTAGAAGGCTTAATTCATTCTTTTTTGAAAGAGACAGGAATTATCACATATTCTCTAAAGTAATGGGAAATTGCTACAATATTCATTCACATTCATTTATACTGTAGGCTAGTTGTAGTAGTCTACTACACTGTCTAATGTTCCAGCCTGATGTTAGATAACTTGCCTACTGTACTCCACTACTGCAACCAATATTCTAAGGGTAAATAAATACATAAATAAATAAACAGGCGAAAGCAAAGCAGTATATATCATATTTATTTCCCCTCAGAACTGTTATATATATATATATATATATATATATATATATATATATATATATATATATATATATATATATATATATATAAGCTATGCATGTATTATTATTTATTTATTTATTAATAATACTCAGATATGCTTTCTGTTGTTCCTTCGTCGGCAGTACCTATCCTCCACCTCATACATACACACACTGCTGCTCGGTGAGGAGCGCAATGCAGCAGCGGTCTGCTGCTATTGAACACTACCGGGGCTTCCACGCTGCCGCTCTGTTAAACTCCCTCTGCATTTCTAATTTTTAAGCCAGTCAGGCCGTTTGTTGGACCGGCCTGGCTACAAAGTATAGGGAGTTCTTCACCATAATGGTATTGACCAAGAGAGAGTTATGTGCACCAGCTATAAGTGAACAGTTCAAGGCTGGCAGTGAGTAAACAAAGACTGACAAACTACAGAGAGAGGTCACATATCTTTCTCTCTCTCTCATGACTCCTCCTCCATCTCTCACTGACTTTTCCTCTATTTCTTTCTCTCTTCCTCTCTTCCTTTTCCATCCGTCACTCTCTCAGCTGCACCAGGAGGAACTTGCTTGTGTGCGTGTGTTTATGGGTTTACATGCTTAGTATTCAGGAGGCATCAGGCACGCGCTCGCTTCAAGAGCACCCACGCCCTCTGTCGTTCGACCTGCGCGCGCTTTTATTTCCCTCGATATCAAATCGCGCGATTCGCCCTGTGGTGCCTGGTGCATTAGCATGCATGTGAATTTGGAGAAGAGGGGAGAGAAAGAAAGTTTTCGAGAGAAAGAGATATATGTGCATGTTTCTCTGGGTGTAGCTTTGCTGCCTGGGTCAGGTCAGTTCACTTTTACTTCACTTGATTTATTGAAAAAAATCATCTAATAAAAATCGGTTGGCCTGAGCATGCTGTTATATCCAACCCATTAAGATATAATTGAGCATGAATCCCCTTTCATCAGCAAATGAACTGCAGTTTCAATTTGCATATTGAATGAAAAGTGGTGTGTGTGTGTGTGTTTGTGTGTGTATGTGCATCTGTGCACATGCGCTTGTGTGCGTTAAAGGCAGGATGTTCTTTGGAGAAACATAACCTGGGTTGACATCCTTTATAGCCTAAAGGCATAATCTACTGTTTGTGCCATCATAAAAAGCGTCACAGCGTCACCACATGATCTACAAGGAGAACTATGGAGAAAATGAAGACAATCTTGACATATTTGATAGCATTTGGCAACTGCAGCTGGTATTCAAGTGAAGTATCAGGGATCAAGTTTGCTAGATATCATGAAGACATTTTGTGCTCATTCCACAGGCTCTTTTAAAGGGACAGTTCACTCCAAAATCAAAAATAGATATTTTTCCTCTTACCTGTGGTACTATTTATCCATGTAGACTGTTTTGGTTTGAGTTGTCGAGTTTTGGAGATATCATCCATAGAGATGTCTGACTTTTTTTGGAATTTTTAAAAAAATTCTTATAAATAATGTTTTTTGATCTACCATTTAATTGGCTTTGGCTTTTTCTTCAGTGTCCTCACATTTTCCACACAACTTGCAGCATAAATGAGCATTGCTAATTGTTTATTGATTGCTGTTTCTCTTTTGGTGCAGGCACACATATGAATTACTCCTCTTAGTTTCGAGAGGCTGTCTAGTGACACAACACTAATTCTAGTGTACTTGTGGCACATTTAGTCGTTAGAGCAATAACAGTAATGATGGAACCTCTAATTAGCTGCTTTCAACTGTAGTAATCCTATCCATGGAAAAACTATGCATCAAAGGCCATTATGACTACAAGCCCTTTGACAGTCTTGTGTTGACTCACCTGAATCACATCGCAGACCACCTACTGGACCCTCTGCAATTCACCTCCTACGCAGACCAGTAGAGAGAAGCCCAGTGATATATGGTAGGATCCTGCCTGGTGGTGGACTAAGCTCAGCGTTCACCACTTTGATCCATTAACTGCTTCACACTAAGCTCTCCCAACTCACCATGCCTGCCTCCACCTGTCATGGGATCAGCAGCTTTCTGATAGGTAGGAGAGAGCAAATTAAGCTGGGGAAAGCATCGCCACTGGTGAACCCCAAGGATGTGCCTGCTTTCCACTGCTCTTCTCCCTTTAGTTTCCTACAGTTGCCTATTAAATCTCATCAGACATATTTTCCAAAACGGTAAGGTCCAACCATTAAAATATCAATCCCTGACCATAGAATAAGTAAATCGGATATAATGTATCCTAGTTTTCTTGCCCCGACCTGCTGCTACTCTGGCTAAAATCATAGCTAAAAATATTGACTATGAATGCTTCCAGATCACCTTTTGATAACAAAGATAATTTAAAACCGCCCCAATTTTTTCATTTTGTAGTAATGGAAAGTGGATTTTTTCATGTTTGACTCACTACATGAAAATCTGTAATATGGAAACAACACAAAATTCAATTTTGAGGACAAATTTAAATGGAAAATGGCTCTATTTCCGTTTTTATAATGTTGTTACAAACATTGATGATTTTCCAATTTTTGTTTCAGAATAAAATTCTCACAGGTTGTCAAAGTAATGTAAACACTTCATTAAATTGGACTCTGGAATAACTTAATCACATCTGCAAACATCTGCTACTGAGGTGGTCCTTATTAGGTATGGGGTCTAATTAAGACTTGGACCCCCCAAAAGAGATAAAAAGGTGGTCGAAACATTTACTTATCCTTATTACCTGTAATCATAAATTTTACAATATATTTCCCATATTCATGCCTGGAAGAATCTTGTAATACGATTTCAGACACCCCTAAAGTGGACCGAAAGTTGTTATGTGGTAGGTACTCCATGATCTGGTGTAATGGATTTGATTTATCATCATCTTGGATTGTGAGACTTAAGTTCACTTATGCACACATCTGCGCTGTTCTGGGTTCATCCCTTCATGCCTTGGAGAAAAAGTTGACCCCCTGATTGTCATTGTATAAAGAGTGACAAAACGCATGTAGGGAGGAGATCATGGTGGATGAATGGGTCAAACACAGGGCTTTCACCCACTAGACCAGGGTTTGTGTCCCGTTTGAAACCAAAAGTTGATTTTGACTTATTATTTTTAGACTTAGTTGACTCATTATTTTCAGTTTTTAGGATGTATAAAGCTGCTGAATGCACACTGTGTACATAAACTTTAGCAGAATAGCTTAATAGGCTTGTTCGTGGTAACGACATATTTCGACGTTGCTAGAACGCCCAGTAAGGATGGCCAGGTAATGTCCTGGACGTTGGCACAACTATTTTTGAACCATAACTGGACGTCTTGATTGGACATTCAAACAACAGTCCTTCAACATCTCAATATTTGCTGGGATGCCAATTAGTCAGCTAGATGAGGCCTGGTAATCAGCAGTTTGATGTCTTTTCAAAGCAACATGAAACAACTACTGTAACAGTGTTCTAAAGAGGCCAAATCATTTGTGCTCTAACTGCAGGCGTATCAGTCTAAAAACTGTTAAAATATTTAATAGGTCCAGGGGAGAGTGTCCAAAATCGTGACAGCATATTCCAACATAGACAAACTGCAGTGACAAAGAGCAACAGAAGTCACAAGCTGAAACCAACAGGGATATGACACATATAAAGTACAGGGGGTTGATAATTACTGCTAATTGTCCTGCAACCTAATATGGCCAGCTGTTGTAGGATTTCACTACTTAGAAATCCTTTTAGTTTGAAGTGTGTATATGACCTGCATTTGTATATCCTGTGCATGCTGGTATATAATGTGTATATTTGCCATAATAATGACATACTTTCCTTACCAGTATACTTAGGCATGTATATATTGTTATATGCAATTTGTGTAGCCTTGATCTATATCTGTATATCTGTCTATAACTGTTTTCTCTTTTGCTGCTTTGACATCTAAATTTACCCCTGGGGATCATCCTTAGCTTTCATATTGTATTGTATCATATTCTTTCCTTTCCTTTTTTATTATTATCCCTTCGGGATTTTCTCTATTTTCCATGTTTAGTTACATGTAATGCAGGGATTTTACATGGCTGTAAGTGTTTAAACTTACTACTATGAATGCAGCTTAATTAGTTTGTATGAAAGGTAGGCTACATGAGTTTACATGTGGTGAACTATCATGGTTTTTTAATTTATTTTGGCCTAACATCCTCCTAAACCGAAGGTATGCATGGTGTGCGCACCCCAACTTTGCCCAACTATCAAGTCCTGTTCATTGACAATAATAATCCAATTATTAATAACCCCAAAATATGCGATCTCTTAAAATGACAGTACCGACATTAACCAACACTTAGTGTGAAAACGAAATAGTTATTGAAACTTAAACAAAACAGTTTCCTCAATATTTAGTAAATTTTACCAAATTAAAAATGTGTCAATTGCCTTCTGTCTGATAGAACATTTGAAGGGCCTAGTAATGAGTTGTGTTTAATGATAGGCCAAAATATGTTTATAATTTGTCAACTTCATTCATTTATTGATAAATCCTGAGCTCAATTAGAGCTGTCTAAAAAAATGTGTTCCAGAAGCTAAAAGTTTAATTCTGTTTCCTCTTGAGCATTTCCTCTGTCCTGTCAAGTTTATAACTACAATTTTTAGTTTTGCTGCTTAAATATCCCACAATATTTGCTGTGACATTACTCCGCGCATGAAAACATTTAAAATGACTGAAATCAGCCTCTCTAATCATTCAATGAAATAGTTAAAGAAAACACTCATACATCAATACAACACACATTAATGAAATCACCTGGAAAGCTTGCGCTCTTCAACGTAATTTCAGCTGCAATATAGCCTACAGGGACCAGTAGAGGTGGAGTGAAATGTCCATGCCGGTGCGGGTGGGTGGTGGGTGGATGGTTTATGTGTACATTCGGATCACGTCAGAGTCGATCCGCGCATCACCACTGCACACCCAATCTGTGTTTGTTAAAAAATATTTACATACATTATATTATTTTATTTTATCAGACCTGCTAAATTTCAGGCGCACCAGTGTGACCAATGAAAATGTTTAGTCGCACTTGATAGATTTTTGGTCGCATGTGCGACTGGAGCCGTGATATATTAAGTCGTGGCTTAAGTATAGTGGTTTTTGTGGTTTATATTTACTTAGATAAGTGAGGTTGAATGAGTTAAAGGTTCAACAGAAGTGAGAACTTACACACACTTAGACTCTTTATTTTACTCTAAGTAGGCAATCACCAACTCCATAATGCAGCAAAAGTACACAGGATAGATAGCATTACTTTTGGGTTGATAGTAAACAAACTGGGTGCTTTTCACACAGCCTGGTAGAGCAGAACAGTGCTACAATTTTATTTCAGATTTTTATTCTGCTCTATGCACTGTGCACTTTGCCCCTGAGGACATGTGCAGTAGTTTTCTAGTTGGTAATGTCACATATGTACACACTGTTTTACCCTCAATGTTTTTGGAGAATAGTTTTGAGTTATTTTGTCATATATTTTTCCTCCCAGTGGACAAATCAAAAACAATCTGCACTGGGCCACAGAACAAATCTACAGTGGCTGTGACCACTGTGAATGTTTATGAGGAGTTTCCCTTTGGGATTTATTTTCAGCACTAGTAGGATGGAATGACTGCATAGACTCCACCAATCCCCACAGGGAATTCCCAGGTCAGGTGGGAGATATAGTGCCTCTAAGTTATCTTGCTGTATCTATCCAGGTTCTCATCACTGTCAACTTCACCTGGTAGGCTAGTAACTGATTCATGTTTAAGTGGACTAACATCAATACTCTTTGAAAGATACAGGTGTTGTATTTGTACCTTAATTAAAGACGAGAGTTTAATTGCACTTTGATGTACTGTAAAGTGAAGAACCTTGTGAAATTCCTGTTTTAATCTCTATGAAAGATTGTTTCTTGTTAATAACAACACACTGGGGATAGCTACAAAAATAAGATTCAAACCTCATGTAGTATCAAGTTACATTTAGAAAGAGATACTACTACAGTTCATCATGGCAAATATCTTTTTTTTAAACTGGCAATTACATTACCTTTTACCAACTGAGGATTTACATTGTTTTGTTAAAAAAAACGTGCTTTCTGTAGCAGGGTTTTTCCACGATGATGTACGATAGTAAGCATGATCGGTCTGCGTACAGTAATGGCAATGAATCTGTGTTACCTTATTTGACAGAAATCTACGCATTTTCCTGTTACGTCTGATCATTTGATAAACCAAAATGTAGGGCTATACCGAATGTAATTTTTTTACATTCGAACCTTCTAGTGAAGTTTTCCCATGAAGCTTCAAATGTCTGTCGACATATTTTATGACGTCATCACCCTTAAAAAAAAATTCCTCAACCAAAATCCTCAATTTGAATAAAGTGATTCATTGGATTAAATGAGTTAGTATTTAAAGGCAGAATGAGTAGGATTTGTCGGTTGCTGTTTGTTTGATTCAAAGTTGGCCCAATGCAGAGAGAGAGTGAGAGCAGTAGTGGTCGAGCGAGCTAGAAAGTGAATGAAGCGAGGGAGCGGCATTAGTGAGAACAAAGCAGTGAATCAGAGAAATAAAAAGTTATTTTCTGATTGTTTCATGCCAGTTACGTTCTAAAGCACAAATAAACACAGCCACACCTCCACACACCTTCACACAACCCTGCAGGAAGGAGCCACATTGCTGGATGTTGTGTGAGTACAGCCCTATTTTGATCTTCACAACATTTGAGGGAATGTCTTGCTCTTAAGCTGCTAAATACTCCACTATGTTCACCAGCTAGTCACTTACTTTGTTTGTGTGCTGTTTGATGCTGGACAGGTCGTGTACATTGTGATTTTTTGTTGGAAACAGCTGTCTGCTGCAGCTGAAAACAACACTATGAAAGCAGTGAGAGTGACCCAAAACGGTAAAAAATGCAGGCCATAAACAATGAGCTGAAAGTTGCTATAAGGCTCTGTAGAGCTGAGGGGAACTGTAGTCAGGTGATAATTCCCTGCGGGTTTATCACTATAGTGATACCTTTCATATACAAGTAGTCATGTCCATTGTTAATATAAAAATATTAATTATAACGTCTTTAAAAATGCTGATTCCAGGGGCACGCGGGTGGCCTAGAGGTTAAGGTGCAGACAATGAAATGCAAAATATCCAGTTTGCATTTGATTGGAGACCTTTGTCATTTCCGGTCTCTCTCCTCTCATTTCCTGTCATGTCTCTACTGTCGGCTATCAAATAAAGGCATAAAATGGCCAAAAATACATAACATTACTGCGGTAATTTCTGCATTATTAGTTTGTTGTAATCTAAACAAAGGTGTGCTTTCATGATCAAAATTTGTTATATAAGTATTGGAATGTTTTAAATTATTGGCAAGTTCTTCAATGGTTGTAAGAAAAACAACGGTCACACTTTTTTTAAGGCAGATAATAACCCTATTGAATGTAATTTTAAAAAATGTGATCATTGTGATTTGATCAAGGGAATAGGCTAATACATCGATCTTGGCTACTCTGTCAATTGTATGGGACTAGCTGAAGAAGGTGTGTCTCAAGTAGCAGATATGTGATTTCACTTTAGGTGACGGTACAGATCTATTGTAATGTGTTGTAAATTACTCTCTTAAGAAAGTCTAATAAGGGTCTAACAGTAGGATATAAAGATGCAAGGTCCTGGAAGCTTCCATAGCCTAATATTACTGGGGTCGGATAGTGACATGGCATTAAACGGATGTCTTAATTGGTATGGGAGTAGAGTGTCGAGGAAGCATGTATTAGGCTATGTATTACTACCTACAAACTACATAGGACACTGGAGAACATCCAGGCTACAAGGGATGTGTGAAGTAGCAACTAGATGTGACCTGACTTTAGTTTATGGTACAGTTTTCTCTTAATGAGCAACAAATGACCCTGTAAGAAAGTGAAACTATGTTAAATAAAGGCCAAATAAATGTATTGTCCTCTTAGCTCTTAGTGTTTTGTCTGACTATTATAAAGGTTATGCCCGATATAATATGGCATTACATTCATCTAATTACAGCCTGTGTTGTCTAATTAAGCTATCACAGGCCCATGTTCTTAGCATTAAATGTGGAGTCTAATTACAGCATAATTTGGTAGTAAGCATCTAACTGTAGCATATTTTGGATCTGATATGGCATTGTATTTGATTTGTAATTTGACTATGATTTTGTAAAATGGTGTCTAATAGTATATTAGGATCTCCTATTTGGTTTCTAATTACAGTATAATTTGATATAATAGTGTCTAAGTATAGTTTATTTTGGCTCTAATGTGGCATTAAATACGGTTTCTAATTACAGCATAATTTAGGTGTATGGTGTCTAATTGGGGTACAACTGTTTATTTACTGTCTAATAAAGAACATATTATTTCTAGTTTTTGTCTAATTTGATACAAAGTATGGCTTATAACATCTTATTATTATACTGTAAAATAAACTGTGACCCAAACAACAATGAAAGAAAAACATTTACTGTTAAGTTCAACAACCACTGTCTCTGGTCTGCATGACTATATCATATTACTTATGTTTCCAAAAGGCTGAATAATTTCCTCTTGTCTCTTTGTTCACTGATGCATACATTTAGGCTTTTTCATTAATTAATTCATTATACATTTTCTTTTAGATCTTTATACAGGGCAATATGGGTATTGTAGGGGATCCTCAGTGCAGTTAGAAGTGCAAAATCCTTCTTCAAGTTTTCAAATTGACTCTTTTATTCATAGTAGGGCTATTCCACTTATGTGTTTTGAGAAACATGCCAGAAATCCCATCAACCATAATCATTAATTCATTGCATATAGTGTGATTATGTTTCATTGCAACATACTATATGTGTATTGGGATTCTCATGCTGTTTAATGGACCTGGGAAAGAAACTGTCAGGTTGCCAATGGTAAATCTCAGAAGTCAGCCGAAGCTGAGAGAGAGAGGGAGAGAAAGAGAGTTGGCTTTACTTTCCTCTCTCTCTCACTCAGCCATTCTCACCTCCACATGCACGCATCCACCCACACACACACACTAAATCATGATGCAGGAAGTGGAAATTCTAGTCATCTCACACGCATACAAAACAAACTTGGTCTCAAATATGGATCCACAACATACATAATTGCACCCATGCTATTCTTGTTTCCTTTTACTGTCTCTCTCTTACTTAAGTCAGACATGCTAGCATGCACACACACACACACACACACACACATGCATGTGCGCACTAACATACGTTCTCTCTTCTATTACCACTTTTTACTTCCCACCTGTCAGGTCTGGAAGAAAGGTATAAGAACGGATAGGTCTTCACAGAGCAGTGAGTTTACACAATGCATGTGCATGTGCACGCACACACACACACACACACACACACACACACACACACACACACACACACTCACTGAAGTCAGTTACTGACTCATTTCCTTGTGATCCCTCATCTCTCTGAATCCCTCTCCAAGGCTTGCCTCCTAACCCTCTCTTATGCTGCCGATAAAGATGTCTCTCATTTTTTTTTCATCCTTTCTTTCCAGTGTTGTGTAAGTTCACACTTCACAAGAGTTCACTTTACACAGATTAAAATGAACTAGTTCACGTTCATAGTTCACAATTTGAATTTTGAACTAAATTCACAGTACCAAAAAATTAACTAGTTCACATTAATTTCTTCCGTTTTTTTTTCCTTACAGAATGCTATGAGTTTGACTTGCGTGGAGTAACTTTGCAGCTTTTGGCTCTTGGTCTTACCCTTTAAGGATTTCTTGTGATCATCATTCATGTGCAGATATTTCCTAAGACTGCTCAGATGATTCATCTCGCTGTGTTGTTTCAAAAATCTGTGACCCATCAGATTCTCTGACCCAAAACACCGGCATACTGGGTGCCGTAAAACACAGTGCGCTCACGTTCACTAGTTGCAAATAGATTTGTTCAGTTCACCATTCATCAAAAACATGAGCACGTTTAATGAATGGCGCTCATTGAGCACGTTCATACACAACACTGAAAGAAATCTCTCTTGACTCACCACGGTGGTCATTTGCTTTGTTAATGCATTGCAATTCAGCCAGCTTTGCTGCAGTGGAAAGCAAAAAAAGGCATATTATGCTGAGCAAAACTGTAAGCATTTTTGTGAAAATACAGTCTATGCCAGTGTTTTATATATATACCTGCAGTTCTACACCATCTGAGTTAAAACGTTTATATACAGTAGTTTTAAACAACTGCTCAGTCAAAGAAATGAGTGAACAATTTTATTCAGTTAACACTTCAAGAAAAATGAAAATCTTAATGCAGAATAACAACTTGGAACATACATAAGGCTCATGCTTTTTTCAACAGTTTTTATTGAAAAAATCCCCACATTTTTATTACATTTCCACCCAGATGTATGTCATGTCGTTTCAATAATTCACTGAAAATACAGAGAAAAGTCCTTTTAAGAAGTAAAATAAACAGTAAATAATCAAAGTACAGTGTGTGCTCTTGATTTTTACCCAGATTCAGTTTAGTTAATTTTACAAATGTGACTTTTATGTGTATTTTAAACACTACCAAAAAAAAGCATCAATAAATGATCTTTTTATGGAAAACATCAATTTGCAAAAACAAATCCTTAAAGGGAAAATTTGGTCCAAACAGTGTTGATGGTAAATCCAGTCAATTGAAGCAAAAAAAAAAAAAAAATCTTTATTGACCATGAAGGCTGAGTTTGCCAAGTAAGTAAGTTGCCAAAAAACAAAACTTACTTGTTCTCTTCGCTTGTATTGCAAGCTAGCTATGTTTCCAACAGCAAAAATGGCACCCCAAAATATGATTGCAGAGGATATTATGGATGAGGATACATTTTACAATGTTTTGGCTGACTCAGATATTCAGCCGTATTTATTCAAGCCAGAGTATACGCCGAAGAAATGCAGCGGAGAAAGGCTGAGGCTGCGGCTGCATTGGCCGTGCAAGAGGATATGGCGGGGACCCTGCAGAAGCTGAGCTGCCGAGAGCAAACAGCGACTGGTGGTGCCTTTGCTCAAATTGCCCTGCAATGCCAACAGAAACAGAATCATTCTGCTGCAATGAATTTCAGCGTGGGCAGTTTTTGATGGATGCCGTCACCAACCCAGAGAGAACCCGAGTGTGCGTTACTATGCATGAAAGTTTTACTTCTCATTTTGTGCTGGAGAGTTGTGCTGGAGACCTGCTTCAGTATTCCGAAAGATAAACTGGAAAATACCACCAAGACCAGCAGGACCAAGAGGGCAGATGACCATTGAATGAGTATATTTGTCACCTAACGCTATGTTTTGACCAACAAAGTAATAGCTAACATTATAGGCTAGGGGGGTAACTTATTTTCACAGGCTGGGGCGATGTTGGACTAATGTTGTAATATTCAGGGACAGTCAAGAGAAAGTGTGTGAACTTTAAACCTCATTTGAAGCCAACTAAATAATGAGAGTAGTAGCTTGGATGCCGGTAAGTTTTTTCATGTTGCTGCTTTTTGTGGAACATTATACTGCAGCTCAACTAGCATTAGCATTGTTGTTATATGGAAGCCTGACACCGGTATGTGTGTGTTGCGTGTGAAAAAGAAATGGTCAAATACAGGAATTCATTTGCTTGGCAATGTTGTGTAACTTGGGTTAGCACTGGCTCAGAGCTGTAATGGCCCGCTGGGTGGGTGTAGGCGTCAGAAGCTTGTGTACAATGGCTCCGCATGCAGGAGAACTCTGCTTAGTCGGTCAATATAGCACGCACTGAGGAATTTATTGCTTCAATTGACCACAATTACCATTACCACTGACTGGACATCCAAATTAAAGGTGCCGAATTTTCTCTTTAACTTACAGCACTCATATCAACATTTATACAAGGAATAAGAGTTGAATTAGGTCTCAACTCGTACTTCTTTTTTAATAAGTTTAAGAATATTAATATAATGCGCTTATGACAAGTTCTTAGTCTTTGACTTTGCCTTTACTGCCCCAAAAAAAAAAAAAAAACCCAACACACACACACACACACACACTCAATATACAATGTCTCTCACACTTGCCAATAATATATTAATTTAAGCAGTGGCAGCTTTAGTCTTAAACTTTCAGTGGAATAACTCTCCCAGCAGCCCCCTGGAACGTCATCAGCTTTGGAAATGCTGACAGACTGAAAAAACAGCTGAGTCATTCTTAATGAAGATCAGGAAGCTTTTCCTCCTTTCCTCCTTTCCCTCCATCATCAGAATAACAAGCATTCTGGCACAGACAGCATAGGCTTACCCCACTGGAAATTTACTGCTACAGCATTAGCTGTCAAAAAGTTACAGACCGTCGGCAAATAAAAGGCAGGGCCAGAACAAATTTTTACTTTCCACACTTCACCTTTATTTGTTGTAACAGGTTTCCCACCCTCTACGGATGTCAGTACTTGATTTGCATTGTTCAAAATCGCACAAGAATGTTGTTGAGTCAAAACATTCAGGATGGCCACAGAGTGACCACTAAAGTGTTACCAGGGGAGAAATGGCAAAGAAAAAGACTCAAAGATTAAAGAATCAGCAGGCTCTAAATTTTTTGTAGAAGATATCCTTTGCAGCAGAAATCATAGTTTATTGTAGCCACAATCGCTTGAGGCAAGATGAAACTGTTAACATTTGGTTTAAAATATTATACTGTATATTGACATCTGTGCAAATATAATCCCAGTCATGAAACCACCTTGCAGGTAAACTCAGAAATTCTGTCATTGTGTAGACCAAACTATATGTCATGGATGCAATCATGCATGGAGCAGAAACTAAGTGTGGCTGTCAAGCAGCATACATAAATCTTGTGCCAATGTTTTGAGAAAAGAAACTGACTGAGCAACGGAACCGTCTAAGAATGTAGATTATGATGGAAATTCCTGCTCTCTTTTATGCAGCAGTTGATACATTTGGCCTTGAGATGGTTGAAGATGCTTTTGCTTTGATTTCAATTTGCCAAATACTTGTGAAAAAAGTAATTCCACACTTGTCAACCAGCCAGATGATATTCAGTGCAGCTGTTGAGAGTTTAGGCCTTGGTGTCAGATTTTATAAGTCTGCCTGAGTGACTCCTTTTGTGCTTGAACATTAGTTGTGCTTCCGGGTTAGAATTCGCCATGAAGGAAAAAGACAATGACGCAATAACAAACACCAGCTTTATAGTGTATGAAATGAAAGAAAAAGATGGAAGATGCAGAGGAGACTCATATGCCAGAAAGAGATGATCTTGTCTGATAAAGAGAAAAAGAAACAAGTCAGTGGTTGAAGGGAACAGATTAAGTGCTGTAATGAATGTGCTGTAATCTTGGTAGTGTTGATCTCATTATTTGTTTATTTCTCCTCACACCTGCCTAGACATGCCGTTCCACAATGTTTCCCCTCTTCATTAGTAAGGAGCTACTGCTGTGCACTAATGCATGTACTCGGCTGATGTTCATGTCCTGGGCGTTTGTGTCTGTTTGTGTGTGTGCAGCTCAGAGTCTGTGTGTGTGTGTACACGATAGCATATTTTTCCTTCTGATTAAACTCCTGCGGGGAAGCGATACCTCCCATGTCTCTGCAAACTCCTCCAGTTTTTGACCTTTCTGTCGAACGTGTGCACATGCACACATCACATGCACACATGTCCACAAAAGCTGGTGATGGATGGTGTTATTACCTGAAGCTTTTAAGGGGCAGAAAGGTGCTTAAGAGAACAAACAGACCTGACTGTTTGTGCTTTATCATCAGGAATTAACCTTCAGATGCACGCGCACACACACACACACACACACACACACACACACACACACACACACACTTATACACACATATCCAACATAACATATGCAGTATTCTTTGATAACATTAGCATTTAGCAAGGGAAGACAGTATGTTCTCACCCAATTTTGTTTTCAGCATTTTCTCACGCACACTCTCTCACCTGTGAAAATTATTCATTAATGATTTATTGAGACTAACACAAGCCGCCCATGCTTGAGAAGCTGAATTAAGCTTTGCATTTCTAACACAGCATTAAGTACAGATAAACACATACACATACACATTATATATATATATATATATATATATATATATATATATATATATATATATATATATATATATATATATATATATTGTTGTCAGCACTCGGAATGACCTTGCTTTGTTGCTCAACACCACTGAGGAAGAAAATAAGTTGTGTGTCTAAGTTCTGTGGGTTGATCATGCTCCTGGTAAAAGTGATGATTCACATGCATATCATTTTGCTGATAGTCCACATGTCATTCCAGGACCGGTATAGACATATTGCTTTCATCCGTCTCTCTTTCTTACTTTCCCCCTTTCTGTCTCCCCCTCTCTTCTTCCCTCTGTCTCCCTCATCTCCATTTTTGCTGATTGCTTTGCACCATTAATATTTCATGTGTAATGTGGCTCTTTTGGATAGTGTGAGCATGTGTATGTGCCCCTGTGAGCCTGTGTTTGCGCGTGTGCATGTGCGTACACACATATGCGTGTCTGCGTCTGCATATGTGCTTGCATGCACGTCTGTGTTTGTGTGTCTGTGCCGCAGTATCAAATTCTGCTCTCACAGCTGTCGGCTAGTCTCAGCTTGGTTGTGATCTGTCTGTCTACCTCTCAACCTTCAACCTCTCCTTCTGTTTCACTCTTTCTTCCAAGTTTTTCATCTGCATCCCTCTGTTCTGCATCCCTCTGTTGCTCTGTCTTTATCTTATCATATTCCCTGCTTGCCTGTTTTTATCTTCCACAGCATCTTCCTGCCTCTCCCTCAATGCCCTCTCCATCTCTCCCTCTGAGCTATTCCGCCCCCCCTTTTTTATTTGCATTACTTTTAATCTCTCACTTCACATTGCTGTCAGTTAATCAGTCTTTCTTAAAACACTTCCTCAGTTTTCTTTTTTTCAAATCTTGGCTTTTACTTGAGAAATATAGAGAATATGGGAAAACAAAATGTGATGAAACAAAACAGTTTAGTGTACTTACTATAAAAGATATATTATTTTTAATTTTGTTATATTTATACTTATGTAATGCATAAAAAAGTTTGGGGCTCACATAATTTTTCTTTCTTAAGGCTAAGTTGGACTGTGACGATGGACACAGTGGATAAGAGGATAAACAGTGGGGATTCGTGATACATACGATGAGAAAGTCTTACAGTTTATGTTAGTCTCCTGTTATAAGCCGTCGCGTGACAGTACTCCCTGTCCAACTCTTGATGGAGTTCTGTAAGGACAGTGAGACAGCGGCAGCAGTCAAGTGACAGCCCCATTTTGAACAGAAGTGATATGTAGGATTGGGTTTGACCTCTCCAGCAAATGAGAGGGGAAAGGATTTTTAGAACAGTCTTGGAGTGCGGTTAAAGAGATGTAGAGCTGGTCAATTTCACATGCAAAGTTCTCCTCGTAAAATGCTGCTACAACTCAGAAAAGTTCACAGGTTAGAACGGCTTTATATTGCCTGTCATAGAGCATCCTTAAATGTCTCCTTAGGTAGCCCTTCTAGCTGGGGTGTGTGCACGTGTGCTCTAAAAGCCTCCTGCTGATTATAGGCACACACTGTTCCCTGCACCTTAATGAACAGACACACACACACTTTCCATTTATTACCCTTGTCTCTCATTATGGAATTTCCGTGTATGCGCTCCTGTGAGTGAGTGTGTGTTCCTGCTGGCATATGTCTATGTGTGTGTCTGTGTGTATGCATTAACGCTGCTCCTCCGTGGGCCCAGGCGTGTGATTGGCTGCGGATGAGAGCTAAGGTTGGCACAGCAACATTTCCGCAGAAGGCCGTAAAGCAGTAGGCCTGGAGCGCAGGCAGCATCTGCCCCTCCGCTGCTGCCAAGACATACACATACACACACACACACACACACACACACACACACACACACACACACACACACATACACAAACACTTTTACATACATGGATTTGCATAAACACTCACGCAGATTGATATACATGAATTGACACACACTTGATAATTCACAATCTCTCATTTAGCCCCAGCCCCGTGTCCCTTGTGCTAATCTATCGTCTCTCCTGGCACTCGTCCGGCATTCTGTCACTCCGCTGACCTCTCTCTGTCTCTCCTCTTCCATCTCTGCCACAGCTTTGTCCCTCCTAAGCCGTCTCTCTCTGTCTCATTTTCAATTCTCCAGCCCTCCACTCTATTTGTCTTTCCTTTAAGCTGTCGTTTTCTATCACGCGCACTGAGGTAAACTGTTTCTGTAGACCCACTTCTCCAGTGTGGTGCTCATTTTCTTCCTTCTCCACCTTTCCTGCCCTGCGACAGCACCACACACTCATTACAGGTCTGCCCCTGTTCTCTCTCTCTCTCACACACATGCACACAGACATTTACCAAACACACACACACACACACACACACACACACACAGTGCTCTACCACCCACGCTTCGGTTGTTGTGGCCAGGAGATTCTGTCATAACTCAAAGGCTGACCTTTCATAAGCCACTGCTCCAGACAGATGAATAGCCCTATAGCACTGTGTCTATGTGTTGTTGTGTGTGTGTGTGTGTGTGTGTGTGTGTGTGTGCATGGGCGAGTGTGAGAGGTTGGGTTTGATAGTTGTCGTTCAGCAAGCGCATGCTATTGTTTGGGCACACGTGTATTTTTGTGTGTATGGGGGGAGTGGTAATGCATCATGAATTTGAGCCTATGTGTATATGTTTTAAGTGTGTGTGTGTGTGTGTGTGTGTGTCATAAGGGCTGTGGCCTGGGTAGTGATAGAGAAAGAAGTGACTGAACAGTGTGGATAACAAGGAAGTGTAAGGAAAAAAGTGAATCAGAGCTGTAAAAATAAAACAAAAACTTGCTTGCATGCTGCTTATTATATCTGCATTTATTGTGTTACTGTTTTTTTATTCGTGCATCGATATTATAAATAAGTGATTCAATTAATAATTAAAATGTGTTTATATTTTTTGCATTGAAGATTCAAACTGCGTGGGCTTGTTTATCGCAGCATGTGGAGGGCAATTTTACTCAGACTATGTTCTTGGAGGCCCTCTGGATATGTTGGCATACTATTGATAATCAATAAATCTTCTGTCCCACAATTTCTACATCAAAGAAGTTTTAGTTTCTCTCTCTCTCTCTCTCTCTCTCATTCTCTATGTCTACCACATACAGCACACAGATATGTACGCTGGCACATGTACAAACTCAAGTAAATATACAAATCTGCATACTGCTGCACACTCAGATACAGACACGCACACAAATAGAAATATGCACGTAGACACAAACACATGAATTAATAGACTAAGAGCCTTTTCTCATGATGTCTGTTTTTCTTTGCCTGAAGAAATTAAAAGGCAAGGTGGTGTCAAGAGACTTTTACTTTCTCTCTTTTTTTCCTTGGGAGGATTATGAGCCTAAATGTTTGCACCTTCCTGTTATTACTGTAATTCTTATGTTTTTGCAAGAGCTTAACACATTTGTGCTTTTTATCCTATTGTAACAATAAACAGTACCAGGGACAATCCTCTCAACATTAAACAATAATGCATCACGATTCTCAGGTCGACTAAATACTGTTCCAAAGGAATATGCCACACGATAACATTTTGCACTTCAGGTCTATCTTCCTCTGTCTCTATGATATCTACAAAAGCCATGGTAACAACGTTGCCATGACCACCTTAAAACCACTAACAACAGAATGCATATTGAGAAGGTAATGTCAAAAAATTATGCTAAAGATTTATTTATTTATTAAGAACACAGTGTGACTGATGATTTAAAATATAATTTTAGACTTTGTTTAGGCCAAAACGGGTAAAAAATCTTGAACACAAATGCAAACCTACATCCTCTCTCTCTCTCTCTCTCTCTCTCACACACACACACACAGACAGACATACAAAAACATATACACAAACACACAACACACCCTGACAGACCGTCTGCTCATAAGTAAAGATAAATTATAGATCATGTTCCCACTCAGAGCTTGTGCCTCTGCCAGATAGAGTTTTGGGGCTGAAATGCTGAGACAGTGTTTCAGCGTCTCAGCTCGGTCAAAAGTGAGAAGAAACTGTCACAGATGACATACAGATTGACACTTAAACATTTACCCTGGGACCTCAGTATTTCTGGGTAAAGTTGCTTTTCAAACTAAGTTAGCAGACATGAAAATATTGCTAGAGGTTTCCTGAGTTTGATTGATTGGGTAATTCTAAAAGTAGGCATATGTTAAAACAATATCATCTAACACATCATAACATATGCAGTGTATTTTATATTGAAGACATACAGTACAGTGCCGTATAGTAATTATCTTCTGTGACATGTGTGACATACTTGAGTGAGCAAGTGCCTTTTTTTCTAGCATGAAAATAGCCAGTCAAAAGGTTTTTCAGCCCACAGGTTTTTTTTCCATCTTGTGAGCTTTCAGGTATTAAATTATAGATTTAAGGACATTTGAGAGTTCAAAGCAGGGATTTTTTGTTTACATTTATTGTGACTTAAAAAAAAAATCTCCATAAAACTAGTAGACGCATTTCTTTTTTTTATGTTTACTTTTCTTTGTAGCCCACAGGTTTTTGGCAGAGTTTTGAAGGTTCAACTTTGGGCTCTTTCACTATAAATTTGGAGCAGGTGCTTTGGGAGATCAGGTGTCATGTCATTTGGAGTTGGAGGACTGTTTTTGGACCTGTACACATTTTACCTTTGTCACTTTATGTTCTTTCTCTTGATAAAGAAATAGGCATAGTTCCACCTAGTACAATGTCCTGCCATTTCTCATCCTAACTAGATCAGTGTGAGAGGACAATGCCTAACTGTTACAATAACAAATCACTGGATGACAGTGGTTTTTAATTTTTTGATAATTCAGCTTTGATCTATCTATTACAGGAGGTTGAGAGGGTAATTATATATGTTACTGCAAAAACAATACTATTTCTATTTAGTTCTGTTAAGGAAATTTGCTTAATTATTTGCTAAACTGATCTTTACCGAGAAAACTAATAAATACAGTGGATTGTTCTTGCTGACTATATTTTTCTATGAAAACCTTTGCCCTCATCCATGAATTATTATACTGCTTAGTCTGGTACTTTTTAATTAAATCCCACCATCCTTATCCAAATGTCTCTCTCCTTAAAGTCATTGTATTTGTTTTTGACTACACCCTTGTTCTCCATCCCTTGGTGTAACTACTTAATCATAAAGTTATGTGTCTATCAAGGGAAAGGCCCTTCAACATCGTCCAGTACATCATTAAATTTTGCTGCAGAAAAAAGACAAGAAAGGCAAAAGGTCAGTGAGTGGGAAGAGCTGCGACATTATAGGTGGTAGTTAGCTGGAAACACACTCCAGTATTCAAGATTAGATTGGATTACATTTGTTTAAAAACTAAATTTGAAAATTCTTTTCTGCAGAACATCAGGACAAATTGCAGATGGTTCAAACAAGTGACATGGATAAAAGAGTACACAGACTGCCAACAGAAACAAACAATAAAGGTTATTACTCCTGAAAACACTATATATCTTTATATAAACACTATATATATCAAGGTGGATTATATTTGCTACACACAACGACCATATTTTGTCACTGGATACTCTTATCCACCTTAAAAATGGGCTATTCAAACAGCTTTGCACTTGGGGGTCTTCAGTGATTTCAATGACACATAAAGACAACAATGTAGTAGACACAGTAGCTCCCTCTTTGCTTCTTGTAGTAAAGGGACAATGACTGAAAGAAACCCGAGGGCTCACATGATAGCAGCCTGGTTCTTTTCATCTCTATTTTCTAGTAGCAGAGAGGAAATTACTGATAGAAAACAGAGAAGTTGCATAGTGATAACTTAATAACACTCCCTCTTTCTGTACCTGTCTGTCTACAGTACCTCTGCCTATGTGCGTGTGTGTCTCTCTCTCTCTCTCTCTCTCTCTCTCTCTCTCTCTAAGCTGCTGACTCTGCAAAGCTTTACATTGACCAATGTTCTAATTATAGACCACATGTGAACTTGTTGGACTGGTATGTGATTGTGTGTGTCCTGTCCTGCGTACCTTTCTAGTACCTGGAGAGTTTTAAAAAGGACATGTCTGTGTGCAGGTCATCCCTGCACATCTTTGTGTGTATGCAGCTTGCATGTGTGATGCATGTTTTCCTCAATACACAAGTATGTGTATATGTCTGCATCTGGCTGCTTCCGTGCATGTGTCTCTGCGGATACATGTGAGTCACTTTGGGCCAAGCCATTTTATTTTTTTATTTATTGCTAATCCCTGTCTCTGGCCAAAAATACAGACTGAATAGTTTTTATCCATGGTACTTTTGGGAGGAGAAGAAGAAAGGAGGAGGGGAGGGACAAAATAAGTGGGAGAAAAGCATAAAGGGGAGTGATGGGAAGAGACTTAAAGGAACCAGGAGACGCAAAGGAGAGAGGACAGGAAGTGGGACTCTAGGGGGTCATTTAGGTGAAGGCAGAGGAAGAGATAAGAAAAAAGTGAAATGAGAGGGAGTGACGCACACAGAGGGAGGAGTGTTGGAAAAAGAAGCAGCAGCAGCAGCAGCATTGAGGAATATAGGGAGAATGGCTCAGGTGTTCAGGCTGGGATATGCTTCAAACAAATCACATACTTCTCACCTTCTCCAGGCACAGCCAATCGCTGTGTGAAGTGGGCAGGCTTGTCGGGTTTCGGAAAGTTACAGAAATTGTCGGAAAGGTGTTGGAGGAGGAGGTTTCAGATGCCATTTGATGATGGGAAAAGAACCTACTTTGAAGCATACTGAGAGCTTTAAGGTGTGTTCAGACTAAATGCAAAGTGAATTTTAGAGGAGACACCATTACATGTAAAGGCAATGTAAAGATGCAAGTGGATGCGAACAGATTGTGTATTCGCCATGGGTGAGACAAACTAAAACAAAAATTTCTATTTGAGCAAAAGTTCTTACTCTCTTTTCATATCTTAAAAATGTACATTGACAAGAGAAAAAATGGGAGAAAGTGGAGGAAAATAACAGAAAGAACTTGAGTTCAGTTGATACACGGGCTGTTTGGACAAAAGAAATACGGACTGCAAAAACGCTCCAGCGGTCAAATTTGTGCAAATAACGTGAAGCAGATATTTGTTTCAGTCTGAACACACCTATAGGAGGGAGAGGAAATAGGCAGCAGAAATAGAGGAAGATGAAGAAAGACACAGGGGCCTGGTGTAAAGGAAAACTGTCATGGGTGAAAGTTGGAATAGAGACCTCTCACTATGGAAACAGGGTTGGAGCTCACTGAGTGCAGCTTATTGTTGGAAAACAAACTTTCAAATAGTTGAGAGGGGAAATGGGAGCATGGATAGAATTGTGCATGAGGGCAGAGAGAGATGGAGGAGTAAAAGAAACAAGGAGGGAGAAGAGAAAAGACAGGAGTAAGGGACAGCCAAAGTGGGAGGCTGAAGGGAGAGAGAGATTAAAAAAAACACACAGTGTAAGGATTTGGGGGGAGAGGAGGGTGAAAAAGTTTGAAAGAGACGGAGAGAGGGAGCGGGAGGAGAGGAGAGAAGGCTGGAAAGTCAGAGAAAAAGGGAGGTGGAGAGAGAATCAGGCCATTCATCCATGCCTCTGGAGATGGACGCAGTCTGAATTCAGGATAACTCATTCAAAACGCCATCTCCACTTTGTCCCACAGCACCTCTGTCAGTCTCTGCTATAGTTACCAAGTGGCTGGGACCCATCCAGAGAATACCTTAACACCATGACTGACAGCAATTTGGAGTATATGACACCCACACACTCTCCTGCACACACACACACACCCCTACACTTACACACACCACATAACACTGCAGGTTCCTCATGCGCTGTTGTTCAAGTTTTTGGGGCAATAAACATTATCAGAGCAACACCCTGGAAAGCCATGTTTGTTGCTAATGTGTAAGCTAATGTGGATTCTGGTGATAAATAACACACACGTGCTCATACGCATGCATTCACAGGACATGCACAAACACACTCAGCATGCCCGAGGAAACTTGCTGGAGTGTTGTCAGAAACCCCACAGTCTCCCTTCTCTGGCACCAGAGAGTTTCCTTAACCCTGTCAGATAATTGGTCTCCAAGGATACAATGCTGCTTAAAGCTAAAAGTTTAAACTTAATAAGGCTGTAAACACACACACACACACACATGCAAACATAAGAATAAATGTTACAGACACATGCAAGACTGAGGGATGCAAAATACAAGCACGCGTACACATAAACAGGAAAGGAAATCATTTAAGTCTGTGTTCTGACAACAAACATGAAAGGTGATAAATGTCAGAGCAATAAAAAAACAAGTCAATCAATTTTGCTGCCTTTGCATTTTAGCCTCTCAGGCAACAGGAGCAGTGCAAACACAGGTACACTGTTCTGGTTATGCTGTGGTTTTTCACCCAAGCATGAATGTTTTCTTCTTCTTTTCTCCAGTTTTTCGCTTTGCAGTTTTATGTTTTAGAAACAGCAGCACATCCCAAAGGTGTTTTGACCAAGCTCTCTGCGTGTGTGTCTCCATGCGTGTGTGCGTGTCCCTGTGTGTCTATACGTGTAAGTCTGTGTGACCTTGTCAGGAGCGTTCCTATTTAATCATCTCGGGGAAATCTCAAACATTCCTTTAAAATTGAACATGAAAGGTAACCTTCTCTATTTTTACTCGCTGTCTCTCTGCAGAGAACCAGGGAATTATCTTTTTCACTCTGCCTCGGATCTGTGGAAGGCGCATGAATAGGATGGAGAGAGAGGGAGAAAGGAAGAGAAAATGACACACACACACAGAGGAAGATGGGGACAGAGAGAAGTGAGAGTGAGTGGGTAGACAGAGGGGGAAAGAGTGACTGAAAGAGGAAGAGTGACAGCCAGACAGGAAGTAAGTCAGAGAGAGAAAGTGAGGCACAGGGAAGAAAAAGATGTAGAATGAGGCGCCAGGGGAAGAGGGGCTGCTGGTATAAGTATTGAAGCAAAACAAATATTTGGTATAATTCAGAATGCTCCAGTCCTGAAGTGCAGAATAAGAGGCCCGTTTAACAAGGTGCAGACAGAAGATGCTATAATGAGGTAGTGGTTCATTGTTGCAAACGGGGAAACTCCATTTGAAGTATGTTGGAGATGTGGAGGTGCAGCTCAACCAGCCGTTTGCTAGACAGTGGTTTAATGACAATTTGTCATTATGATATGCTGGTTTCCACAGATGGATGTTGCCAACACTTGTATGCGCTTTGGTGTTTGTGCTTGATGTTGATGTATAGCACCTTGTAACCTGTGTTAAAAAAGGTGCTATATAAATAAAGTTTTACTTACTTGTTTTCACACTCACATTCACACCCTCTAAGGTGTGTGTGAGCACTATGTTATGCACACGCAATAACCGGTCACCGTCATCATGAACATTCTTTACGTCTATTAGGCTCTCTTTCCTTTTCTTGCTCTCTGTCAGCAGCGAGGGCAGCCGGCTAAGTGGTGGTGTTGGCTGAGCCTGAGGCGAGAGCAGGGAGACCTCACGTTTGGCTGGGCTGAAATATTTAAGGAAGCCATCCAAAGCCTGTTTCACTCGGTCAGTACCCAGTGGGTCAGTCCCATCAGAGACCAATTACAACTACTGCTGAGCCACGGATGAAAGGCTTGATTGAAGGAAAAACAGAGATATAGGGCGTGCACATACACAGACACATGACACATGCATGCACATGAACATGCAGTTCATGAACACATGTATATAGCAGGCACACGCTCGACCAACTAAGCACATGTACACACTCATGCACATCTTTTCCTTTTCTTCTATTTCTATTGTCATCTCTCTCACCAGCTCTGTCTGTGTGTCTTTTGATCCTTATTTCTGTGTTTCTTAACAAACACAATAATCCTTCTGTCTTTTACAGCTCTACCAAATCCCAAGGGCTTCACTGTAACACTCACAGAGACCCACATACCAAATGTTCCGCTCCCAAACAATATTTAGCAAAAAAGTGTCTTCCATGAATACAGAATTAACCAAGGACAGTGAGAGGTGAGCGAGTGTGCATTCACAAGCACACACACACACAGTCTGTCCATTTGTGACTCTGTCTGCAGCACACACTCACATGCACATTATCTTCTCATTGTGACACACACACACACACACACACACACACACACACACACACACACACACACACACATACCAGCAGAGCATAAATCATTCATAATGGTCATTAAAAGGAGAGAGAGGGGCATAGGTAGGTGGAATAAATCGCTTCTCTAGCCCCCTCCCTTAGTCACAGTGATGTGAACTGACAGGCCACCAGATAAGGAGCAATTACCCAGAGTCATCTGGGCCAGGGAGCATAAGGCACGGACACGCACTCCCATAGATACACTCACACACAGGCAGGTACACGTGCACATGCATGCAGGCAAACAGAGACAACCACACACACTCAGATATTGTGATACTGATACACACTCACATGCAGATAGACTGACACGTATAAACACACACTGACATAGATGATCTCTCTCACTCACACAAACGCAATACACTTACCTTGATTTATTCCTTTTTACTTCCTGGCTAGAGGGGAAAAGGTTCAGTCTCTCTGTGTCTTCTTTTTTGTAAGCTCCAGGGAGAAAAGGCACTTAAGATAACATAGAAACGGCACATGTTGAACTGGGGCTGCTGCTGAGACATACGGAAACGGAGGCGAGGGGAACAAGAGAGCACTATTCAAACAAAGATAAAATACCTCTTCTTGACTGGCAAATGGCGAGCCCAGAGGCTGGGGCTGGATTGGGACAGTTTAGCACTCACTGTATTTACATTGTAGTTCCCCCTGTTTTGCAAAAAGGAATTTCATTTTAATGCGAAATCCCCTTTATTGTGTCATTTAAAGCAATTTCCACTTTTTCAAATGTCTGCAACAAAGGAAAATAACCCGCCCCCCAAGTCATTTTTCTGTGGTTGATGTCAGTTGACCTCTATTTCAGTTTAGCGAGGGAGTGCATTTATTTAATTTTCATAGCTTTTTTAAATAAACATGTTTTATATGCTCAGCACGATAAAATATAAAAGCATAATATCTGTCTAATTGTAGGTAGTCCACTGCGTTATCAATTTATACTTGGCAGACTAAACAGAGAGTGATTTAACTGCAACCTTAGGGAGTATTTGGAGTGGATGCAATGTGGATGCATTCTGAAAGACTAACCAGCCTGCTTGTTTTTAGAGGCTTAGCCAAGATCAAATCCTTTTTGCAGACTTACCAACCTATTATTCCAGATTATTAGACCAGATTTTTTTTTCATTCTGCACAGGAATGATGATGATCGCATGAACACTTTTAACGGCACTTGAGTTTGTCTAAGAAGAAACGTTTGTATTTCACCACAGGAATGTGTTATAGAATGATACTGGTTGTTTAAACATGAAGAAGGAGAATTGGAGAGCACTGATGTCTTAACAAAAGGGGTAACCAGCATGGATGTCCTAGACCTTGTGCATAGAGAATGCCAGAGTTAAGCTCACACAGTGTGATTAATTACAGCTAAATTATTTTCCTAAAGTCTGTGTAAGGCTCATTAAAGGAAGCCTCGGAGCCTTGGAACATCTACAGTGGCTGTGTAAGAGTCAATCGCTGAAAGAGAAACGGTTCACAAAAAAAAAGCAAAAGAGAAAGATAAAACATGCTGTGAGGTAAACAAAATCTAAGAATATCAAATACAAGTTTTTTTAATGTATTCTGTGAACCACATTTAAACCTAATAAGGGTTAAAGGTTTGCAAAGGAAAATGGTCATTTTGTGTGGTAATATTTATATATAATATGGATGGATAAGGGTCACAAACTTCTGAACTATATGCAAGGAGTTTTTCTAGTCTGAAAACATATCACACAGTATGCTACTGTCAGCATTGGGTAAACTAGCTTTGTTAGAAATGAGCAGATTTGATATCTGCAACATGTATTCTGAAACTGTGTCCTTGATAAAGATACTAAACCCCTCCCTGCACACTTCAAGGTCCAATAAGTAGTGTCTCAGGAAATGTAACAATTTCAGTGAATTCCCATTACAAGTTTTATTTTACTGTTATTCATCAGTTCATAATAATCACCCTACAGGGGGTAGCACAACAAAAACATTTAATGAAAATACATTAAAAAGGGACTTAACCTGAAACAGCTTAATCACAACTGCAAACAATGCAACACAGGTGGGTCATATTAGGTTGAGTGGCAATTAGCAGCAATTTGCCCGCTGTGAGGTTTAGAGACAACAACAAAGAACTAATAGGCTCAAAAGTGCCAAACTTTGTTCCCAAATTAAATATAGAAAATCACTACAATCTGCCAAGCAAAGACATACTGCACTGATAATGAGTAGCATCAGTTACAAGCTCAAACTAACCAACATAGATCAGAATCAGAATCAGAAATACTTTATTGATCCCTGAGGGGAAACTCTTTAAGGGATATGTACAGTATAAGGTTCACAAATACAGTCAGCCTAACTGGGATTCAACCTAACATGACCCACCTTTGTTGCAGTGTTTATTTAGTCTTTTGCTGTTTTCATTATTTTGTCTATTTTTCAAATAGTGGATATAAATGCAATTAGACTCAAACTCAGAACTGACTCAGTTGTTACTGAAACTGAGGATGCAGCTGTCATATGTGCTGGTGGTTGGAGGTTGCTGTTGGGGCCACTAGAACTATAAATAAAAGTCAATATTCTCTTAAGCATATAACATATATCAGCATTCAAACTCTAGCAAGCAAAGTCAGCAACTAGATTTGTTTTTAAGTTGTTTATCCTCAATTTGATGTCAGAAATGAACACGTTTACTTGAGTGTTCTTTCTTTTTTGCTCCCTCTCTCCCACTGTTCTCCTTCCCTTCCCTTTTTCTAGCCTCAGATGCTCCCCCCTTATTTCCTTTAAAATACTTTCTAAAGGGGGGTGTCTGAACAAGTACAAAACATGCATCAGACCATGTGCCTGGCCAGTGCACACTGACATGATGCAGTGCTGCCGCTGAAGCGATGCTGTGTAGAGGATGTAGCCCTCGGGCCCCACATAGACGTCAGGCTGGGGTTGAGAACAGTAAATAGTAACGCTATTATTTAACAGACTGCAGAGTCAAATGCCGCTGCAATGTGTGACCTTTACATTGCTGGTGGGCTAATACAGAAATGAAGAGCGAGCAAGAGAGGTGGAGGAAAGAAATTGGGAGAGAAGACACACCCAGATGAACACCCACACACAGTTGTGTTTGCGCATACGGTCACATTTAAAACTAAGCATTCATGCATGAGTGATCTAATTTTGTTATTAGTGATGCAGAAGATACTCATACGCATAGCTACGAACACTTGCTGACTGTTCTGGTTAGACTATGTTAACACCATACACGAAAGGGTGTGTGTGAGTGCATGTGTGTGTGCATGTGGTAAATTAGGCAATTCTGCAGTGAAAGTGACTGTCAGACCCGACTATTGCAGGGATGTGCTGATAGAGAGGTTTTACAGCAGCAGACTACTGCCTTAGGCCTAGAGGAACTCAGAAAATGAAGAAGGAGGGGAGGCAAACAGTGGAAAGGAGGAGAAGCAAAGGAGATAAAGAAAACAGGAATGCAGCAGAAAATAAACAAGGTTATAGAAATAGGGAGGGAGGCAACAAGCAAGGGATTTGAGTGAGGTGGGAACCAAGGTCAAGCCAGTGAAGCAGAGAGTGAAAAGAGAGAGAAAGATGAGAGAGGAGGGACAGAGAGAACGAGCGACAATGAAAAAGAGAGGAAGGAAAGGAGGGAGGGCTGGGGGGAGGAGGTGGAGAGTGAGACCTTTGCATGATAATTTGTTCATTAGGAAAGACCTTGACAGAGAATTTTCTCTCAACATCCTGATCTCCTGATTCTGCTCCTCCTTTTTCCTCCTTTCCTCCTCCCGTAACCCCCCCACAACCCACTCTGCTTAGTTTTCTCTTTTTCTCCCTCTCAACGTCACCGTTCTCTC
Source organism: Siniperca chuatsi (assembly GCF_020085105.1). Classification (NCBI taxonomy): domain Eukaryota; kingdom Metazoa; phylum Chordata; class Actinopteri; order Centrarchiformes; family Sinipercidae; genus Siniperca; species Siniperca chuatsi. Next base: position 16,788,772 of record NC_058044.1, read on the forward strand.
ATTATAGAATCCCTACTCAGCAAGTCTAAGACATGGAGGCATGGTGAGAGAGCAAGAGAAAGAGGGTGATACAGAGAGAGAGAGACTATGACAGGCTACCATCATGTGACTTCTTTCTGCCTTTCAGCTTCTTGTTCAAGCATACTGTGCATGCACATCGAGTATCCCCTTCTCAGCTGGCGGTCTCAAGTGCCCTAAGCTTAAATGAGATAAATAAATCCTTTCAAAGGAAAACGAGAGAAGGGGGAAAAAGTGATTTTTTAACAGGCATTGTCTTTGGCAAACAAATGTGAAATCAATAAGGAGTGCCCTTAGACACGTAAAGTTGCCCCATCAGCTGCATACAAAAGAACAGCAAGGGGATCTCTAGGCTCATAAAATGAAAAAAAAAATGTTTGAGTGAATAATTTGTTTAAAACAAGAAACTGACAACAGATCTCTTAAGAGATACAGTAGATGGCTCAGACTTTGTGGTTTATTTAAAATTTTGTAAGGAAGAGGGTGTCACACGCAGCAGTTACAAGGAAAGTTGGGCTTCATGATTCTGTCCCGATTTGTAAGGAGTGCACATGTAAGTCAGGAATAGCAGAGGCAAATATTTTGTAGGTTTTAAATACCAAACTCCATCTGATGCTGATGGCAGGTGAGTCCAAATAAAGTCACAATAAATAAAGTCAAAAATGGTACAGTGCTACACCAGCTCCTGGAGATGGTGGCAGGTACCAGATTGTGTAGCAATCAGGCACCAGACACAGCGACTGGAGGCTTGTTTGTCGTCAGGAAAGCAGACAGTCAAAATCAAGACTAGTGGTCACAAAGGACAGAATTTGAGCATGGGGAGTCATCCCCTATGAAATCTGGCCTCCAAACCAGGCCCAAAGCGTTCACCTCAGGAAGATGTGGAAGTTGAATACAAATATGTTGGAAATGCCAAAGATGACTCCTTAGCCCATGACCCTTCACCAAATTTTTGGTTTAATGGGTAAGTGGACCAAGATGATCTGGCAAAATATGATCACAGAGGAGGTCAAGAATGGGAAGGCAAATTGCACTGTTAGGTCAAAAGGCAAAAGCAAGTCACTTGGTACCTATGAACATGCGGAGCTTTTACTGACTGTAGACCAACACCTACATTGTTGCATCAGCCAAGAGTTGTTTGGAAGAAATGACTTCTTTCTCCTTTTCAATGCAGGAAACACAAGTGCTACTCAAAATGGGACTTGGTGGCCAGTGTACATTCCGGCGTCTTTGCACTTCCTTGGTCACCCCAACTAAAAACCTTACACCAACAAGAGGTGCCAGGTAACAAGTGTAATGGGCCATTCAGAGGTGGTATCAAATACACTTTACATGTCTCTGAATACTGTAAAAGAGGCAGCCCGGATTAGGGAACAACAGCTGGCAGCCTTGGGGGGACTCAGAGAAAAGAGAGAGCAGCTTGCAGCTCGTGAGTAACTCTGTCTTCGCTGTAAAGAGCTCAGAAAAAAAAGGGCCTGAGTAGTGGAGTCCTCAGGCAAGGAGGAGTTGGGCTTGACTACAAACCAGCTACGTGTTTGTGTAATCAAAGGGATTACACACATACATGCTCGCAAGCACATACTCACGCTATTCCACTGATCGAAAGTTGGTGGCGGTGATGCGCCAACAAACGTAGTAATGCTCCGACAAAGGCAGGTAAGAAGAAGACTGCTTGTTCCAAAGACAAATCTGTCCTTGAGTTTTCGTCTTTTATTAGAGTGAGCCTACACACAACAACCCTTTAGGTTTGGACACTATATTGGTGCTAAGTGATCAGTCAAAAACTGCGGATGGTGGGGTTTCTTTGGACATTTTTATTAGAATTTTGTTGGTAGGAAATAGCTTGGGGCCAAGTTGCTCTCTGCCAGCTGTTGACAGCAAACAAAACTGTAAAAACAAACTTGGTCCCATTTATAATGTTTGTGTTTGAAAAAGTGTAATGATATAGAGAACCAGGGATAAGTAGACTAAAGTAAGTGAGCTTTGTGTGTATCTGAACAATCGTGATGAGTGTGCTTTTGGCCTTTGGCTTTTAGATAGCATATTATTCTTTAATATCCTTTAATATCTATTAAGTGCACAGGTGTCATTTTATAGTTTTCCTTCCTTTAAATGTCAGGTCATAATGTAATGGCCTATCTTCACACACCAAATTGCAGGCTTTCCATTTACATTATTTGCTGTGTTGAAATACTAAGGCTCTTGGTTTGAGTATCCAAATCTGATATAAAATACATGGGTGGGATTAAGTGCCTTCTATTCTTCCCTCTCTTAGTAGTACTGTTGATAAATGCTGGTTTCACCTGCCATTGATCGTGTGGTACCTGCTCAATGGCTATTAGTGCAACAGTGTTTGAGAGACTATTTGTGTACTAACTCTGCCATTCCTACACCATTTTGCTGTGAATAAATAACATGACCTTGGTTAACTTGTTTCATTAAATGGACACAGTGGAAAAGGAGATGTAACAAGGGAATTACTTTTTTATGCTTTCTTAGTTGTACAGCACAATATCAGCACAGTAGAAAGAGAGGTTTTGTCATCAGTAGCAACCAAGCTGGTGAAAACATTTTGCTGGCTTAGCTACATTTAACTTCTCATGGGAAATCCCATTTTCAGACTGCAATGTTGAAACACACCATACTGCTCCGAGGTGTCCATCTTTGGGTATGGATCAATATGGCTTATAATAGATCTGTTTGGGTATGTTTCACACTGCAGTCTGTGCTCATCTTGATTCCACACCCCTCGGCTCAAATTAACACAGGTGCAGGTATTGTTTATTGGGAGAAAACAATGTTAATACATTTGTAACTCACTATAGCAACTGCTTTCCAGGACTTAATGATTTTACCATTTCATGATGTGTTTAACAAAACTGCCAGGCTGCAGCAGGGAGTGGATGTCATATCTTTGAGATAGTGTATCTCAGATTAAACAAAGCTTATTATATGTAATATTGTGGTCTGATTTCAAAGAGCTGAATATTCAAAGGCCCTTAAATGATCCTTTAACATTTCAAAATGACCTGATGATAAATGAGCTCCACAGTACTGTATTGAGCTCTGATGATGCTGAGGCCAGCAGGGCCAGAGTGTAGTCTGACTTGTTAGATAGCCAACAACAAAAAACTAAAACTAAATTTAAACTCCAAAAGTTATAGCTAACCAACCCCAGGGCTATCTTGGAGCTAAGAGCTCCGTTTCCGTGACAAGAATCAATGGCTCCTGAACTGACAAAAAGAGCCTGTGGTTTGTTAGCAAGCATTGATTGAGTATGAGTATTGCTACACTCACCATTGAATTTTGTTAAAACTTCCTTGTTATAGAAAGGGGCAAGGTTTCTGCTGAAGTGAACAGTTCAGCAGTACGAAGCTGTAGCTATTTTAGCTATGTTTTTACCTTGAAGTGTCACTTAATTTACCCAGAATTGATAGCAAATTAGTCCTAAGTAAGAAATGAACTTGACAGCTTTAGTGAGGAACATGAAGTTCTAACTGAATTCTAAAATATGCTAGTTCTGAGCCATAGTACAGTATTTTAAATGTTTTATTGATCTTGATCTGGACTGATTTTAAATTGAACTGAATACACATGTGTTAAAACTGTCTGGTACTGCTTCATTCCGTGCTGCAAAATATACAGTTGTGGTCAGAAGTTTTGAGAATGTCACAAGTATTGGTTTTCACAAAGTTTGTTGCTTCAATTTTTATGATGGCAATTTGCATTTACTCCAGAATGTTATGAAGAGTGATCAGAAGAATTGCAATTAATTGCAAAGTCCCTCTTTGCCATGAAAATGAACTTAATCCCAAAAAACCCATTTCCACTGCATCTCAGCCCTGCCACAAAAGGACCAGCTGACATCATGTCAGTGATTCTCTCGTTAACACAGGTGAAAGTGTTGACAAGGACAAGGCTAGAGATCACTCTGTCATACTGATTGAGTTAGAATAACAGACTGGAAGCTTTAAAAGGAGGCTGGTGCTTGAAATCATTGTTCTTCCTCTGTTAACCATGGTTACCTGCATGGTTACCTATCATTGCTTTGCACAAAAAGGGCTTCACAGTCAAGGATATTGCTGCTAGTAAGATAGCACCTAAATCAACCATTTATCAGATCATCAAGAACTTCAAGGAGAGAGGTTCAATTGTTGTGAAGAAGGCTTCAGGGTGCCCCAGAAAGTCCTGCAAGCGCCAGGACCGTCTCCTAAAGTTGTTTCAGCTGTGAGATCGGGCACCACCAGTGCAGAACTTGCTCAGGAATGGCAGCAAACAGGTGTGCACGCACAGTGAGGCGAAGACTTTTGGAGGATGGCCTGGTCTTAAGAAGGGCAGCAAAGAAGCCACTTCTCTTCAGGAACAGACTGATATTCTAAAGTCATTTTCTCTGATGAATCCTCTTTCTGACTGTTTGGGGCATCTGGAAAAAAGCTTGTCCTCAGAGGACAAGGTGAGCGCTTCCATCAGTCCTGTGTCATGCCAATAAAGCATCCTGAGACCATTCATGTGTGGGGTTGCTTCTCAGCCAAGGGAATGGGCTCACTCACAATTTTGCCTAAGAACACAGCCATGAAAAAACAATGGTACCAAAACATCCTCCGAGAGCAACTTCTCCCAACCATCCAAGTGACAGTTTGGTGACGAATAAAGCCTTTTCCAGCATGATGGAGCACCTTGCCAAAAGTGATAACTAAGTGGCTCAGGGAACTGAGGGAGGAACTCACTTTTCACGAAGGCTTTGGATCGCTGTCAGATGATGACCCGTCAGTCAACCCTGGACACCGCTCCTTCACTCAATACATAGCGCAAGTCTAATGCCTGTTTTGCATTCATAACTCTCTTGCTCTTATCCAAATTGAAGGTTAGCCCATGACTTGACAAAGCTCTTTCACGCACGGTAATAGACAAAAGGTGCCAATAGAATGTTTTTCTAAGCGCGCAAAATTAATATGATGAAAAGGATTTTGTTCTCTACTGGGGTAAATTTTACCCGCTGCCGCTTATAGGTATAAATGCCCATTTTTGGAAAATTTGGCTTTATCTTGTGTATATATATGTAGTGTGTGGATTGTGTTTCATAGACTGTGACAACTTGGGTGACGTCAGAAAAACATCCAAAACTTGGATCTGTGTATGATGATTATTCAGAAATTTGTGGATGTTGCCTGGGAGAAACAACAAAATGGAAGGGCGCGGAAGATGGCCTTGAAATACGGGAGAGCCCGGGAAAAATGGAAGTGTTGGCCGGTATGACTCAGGGTGTTTATTCCTCCAAAAGCTCCAGCTCTGCCCCAGCCTCTCTCCTCCAGAGCTCCCCTGGCAGTCAGCAGCAGTCTGTTGACGAGCAGCGGCTCTGTCCACCCTCTCTGCCCGGTTCTCCCCACACAATGCTCAAGTTGAATATTTTCAACTCAGGTGAATACGCAAATGACACGAATTTTGCGTATTCACGTTGTATGTATGTAACCATGTCACACAAAAAATTTGCTTCTCTTTGTGTGTGAACACACCATTAGGGAAAAGAGTGACAAAGACACAGAGAAAAGAAGTGGAAAGGATAAATGTGAGATCAAGATACACTGAATGCGTGCATTATGGCATATGCCCTCAGGGAGCTGTAGAAAACCTTACATACTCATATAATCATGTGACACACTGCAACAACTACGTATACGCACACACACACACACACACACATGACAGAAAGCAGCATCTCATGAGCCATAACTGGTTGAGGGCATTGACCTTGTTTAATGTGATTGTGTGTGCGTGTGCATGCATTTAAGTGCTTATACAGGTTTCTAGGCAGACTTAGACTCCAGCATGCAGGTCTCAGAAATTCCTTGTTTAGCTGCGTAAGCATCTTTTTATTCCGACCGTATTAAAATTAAATGTGATGATGGATGGACCTTTAATAGATAGACCCCCTGGGCTCTTACACCATGCGTGCGTGTCTGGGTCTGTATATGTATGAGCCTGACTGTGTGTGTGTATGTGTGGAGAGAGAGAAAGTGGTACAGAGAAGGGGAGCTGAGAGAGAGGGGTCACAGTGAAAGTGGGCCTCCTGTCATTTTGGTGAGAAGCATAATGTAAGATGGGGGATGGAGGGATACAGAGAGAAGGAAAAGGGAAATGTAATACTGACCTTAAATGAACAGATCTTAGAAAACAGTCTTATTCTTTCTGCATCTTATATATACTGTATACTGAAGACTACAGTGCATATAGCAGTAATGTGCAAGCACACACACACAGACAAAGGTATTTGCACATTGCCACTAATACACACATCAGACACAAGTACCTACTCACACACACACTGGTTTCCAAAACCCACATGCCTTTGGATGTAGAGTGCTGAGAGGAGAATTGCCGGTGGCAAGAGTTGTCCTATCTAATAACACCCTAAAATGGAGAGAACGGGGGGAGAGGAGTGAAAAAAGGAGAAGAAAAAAAGAGTAAAGTGCTGAATATGTATTTTGAATAGAATGTAGCCGATCAGGCAAGCAGGCATGACGGCACAACATGCATGGACAACCGCAACAGAGACAGAGACTCTGTGCTCATGCACCCAAAAAGACCCAAAAATGTACACACACATACAAACCACAGATACGCATGCACACCCATACAATGTCAGGCTAAAGGAAATGATGGCTGTTTTGATCTGGGCTGCTAACAGTCTTTGTTCAGAGCTCTGGGGATATACGAAGACGGAGAAATATCGGCTGATCGCTCAGCCTGAGCAAACACTCAAATGCAAATACACAACACTAATACACACTTGCATGCACACGCAAACACACTTGCATACACACTATGTGAATTCCACATATCTCCACGTTCATATTATAAAACATACCCAAACCAATGGCCTAAAACATTCCTAACAGGCCTATATTTAATGTGTTTACAAACAAGAGAAAAATGAAAAATATTCAGTGAACAATTCACTCATAGCGAAAACAAGTCACGTCGAACTGTTTCACTAGATGAGTAACATGCATGGAGGCTATTTTTCTGTACAGAAGATGCTGATGAATATTCTAACAACCACAACAAGAAACACCACGGATTGCTTGGCTCTGTGTTCTGTGTCAACACAGTTTGCAGTCTGTGATATCCTGCATCTATTTCTCATCTCACATCCAAGCAGCTAATTAGTGAGTTATGGTGCTGATTCTTCTCGATTATTATGTATAGAGTTTTCTGTGTAACATCAAATCTGTACTTCTTCCCATTTGAAAATTTCGTTCACATTGGGCAGTCGGGCCCAGTGAACCACATTCTTTAGGACAATGACTGATTTTGTTCATGCTCTGAGGAAGTGGATGAATCAATTTATTCAGTGGCACACCATGGTGATGTGGTGTCCTCATTCTCAGGTCAATTGGTGGAAATAATTTAAGAATTTAAAGTTATTTCTCTGTCTCAAACTTAATAGAATATTAATAACAGCAATAAACTGATCACAGCCCACAATATACCTGAGCAATTTCTAAACAAAGCAGATCTTTCTGAACCATGTTGTATACTATACCTTCTACTTGAAATAACCTTTTTGCATCACTAGCTGAAACTAGGTTTTTAAGTTTCCAGCCAGCCACTCAGAATGTATCTTAACTGAAATGGTTTTCCTGAAATAAAACAGGTCATAACTTATGGTATACATTTCAACATACTTATTAGCAGTAAATAAAGACAATGACAATGAAGACAGCTACAATTTTTTTTTTCTTTCTTTCTTCTTGCATTTTTCAGATGTATACACCTGACATACCTGATTTAGATTGGTAACATGTTTTTTTTTGCTGATCACGACCAGATCACTATTTGGCATTAAGGGGCCATTTTAAATGCACAAGCGCAATGACAAGTGCACAGCAATAGGTCTTGGGCGCATGGACTGTGTGGGCGTCTCCAACAGCAATGCTAATTTGGTTCATGTTGGTGCAACAGAGCAAAGTGCAAAAGGGCCGGATGAAGTGGAATATAGATTGGAGGGTGTGGTGATAAATAAATATACTCTCAGCCAGTCACATAACTGGTTTCATTACTCTGAAACAGTTGTGCCATTCATTTTGACGCATAACAACATTGGCTAAACAAATGAGGAACTGGTTTCTCCAGGAAATCATGCTGTTGTCTGGATGGTGCAGAGCGGCATCACAAATCTGCAGAAGGCAGGTTGTTTTGGTTTTTTTTTAACAGTTAATTAGATAGAAACAAACAATAGTTTGGTGAAGCAGTTAATATGATCCCATCACTCACACTATTTCAGTCATAATTCTACTGTATGCCATGTTGTAAATTGTAACATCATATCTTGAAATGTGACACGGCAGCGTTTTCTTCGTAATGCATTTCAAGTATAAAACATGAACCACTGAATTTGTTTTATAAGTTGGAAAGGAGGCTCTGATGCACAGGATTAGTGAGCCCTGGTAATTAGACATGTCCCGCATAACAGACAGAATATAGTTGTAACAGACCAGTCTGATGTGTGTAGAGGTGTGTGTGGTTACTCTGTAGCAGCCTGGTGTCATTTACATGTGATTTAATGAAGGTAACACAGTGGACGGTCATGTATAATGACCACTGCGCTCTGCCGCTGCACATCTCCAATCAGAGGCTGCAGATTATCAACAAATCTGCTCTGCTGCCTTCAGGTGGCTGCAGAGATTTAATGAACTGAAGGAGAAGCCTTTCATTCAGTATGAAGCAGCTTTGGACAACAGAAACTCTAACCACATTAAACATTAGTTTTTGATGCCGATTTGGATGACACTTTCCAGACAATCATAATATCATTTTAAACTCCTTGTTAGTTGTTTCTTTTGACAGCCACTGCTTTAAGTAGAACCAGCAACATATACACATGTGTCAGGGACCTCAATTTCTGGCCAAATTTCAAAATTCACTGACTCCAGTATTTCATACAAATCATTGATGAATCTAAAGGTCTACAGTTTTTCAAGATATATCTTGGTTTTCCTCCTGGTGATGAGTGGTGAGACACGTTGGTATCACGTAGAAAAAAGTGAAGTCAGCTCACATCCTCTATAAAGACCAGATGACAGCTACCCTACTGAGGCTTCACTTCTCATCCCAGCTCCCAATGAGTACCACTAGTTCTTCAGTGTTGTGAACTAGTTTGACAGAGAATATTGTGTGTTGGTATATCACAGCATGAAGCTGTAGTTGAGAGATCTGTGATTTGTGTGTGGGTTTTACACTGCTTGAGGCTGTAATCTTGACACTTGTAAATATTTGTAAATAGAAAACTTGCAAATAACACTTTGTAAAAACCACAATCTTTGTTGTGTAGCAGTGTAGCATTTCTGTAGGGGTGAGAAGTCAGTTTTTTTATTTCAGTTTACTTTTCTCTTTTTTTGTTAGAAGTTTGGGTTCTGTAGTTCTGTCAATCTGTAGTTTAGTTTCTTTAGTACTGATTAGCGAAATGTAGGTTTGTTTTATGTGCATTTTTGTTTGATGTTTTGTCAATGCTCACCCTGAATAAATATATCAAACTTGAAATGCTTTGAACTTAAAATTCTGACCCTGGCTTATACAGGAAAGAGTGGGGACAAACTGACAAAGTGAATCTTAGACTGCAGTTAAGACAAATATAATGATATAAAGCTGAGTCTGACAACCTGACAAAAGATTCAGCAGACCTATACCTTTCAACCATGTCAGTGAGCTGTGTGGGGTTTTATATTTTAAACTGATTTTATTTAGGTAACAACATGGTCTTTCTTCTTCTGCCATAGGCCAAATATTAAAGTGGTGAGTGGTGGGGTAAGGATGTGGGAATAGATACGTTTTCTCCCAATAATCATCAACAATTTTGTTTTCTTGTTGCTAGCCTTTTGGTTTTGGCCTCTTCTGCACTCCCGGGATAAACAGCTTTTGCACATACTGACTTTTGTGAGCAAAGCCAATGAATGTAGGCTGTTATTTGTGCTGCAATTATAGATAGACAGGTAATAAGGTGTGTTTTGGAGTTTCTGGAACTATACAATAAAACTCATCATACATAAAGACCATTCTGAAAGAACTTGCTTAGCCAAATTTTAGCATTCAGATACAGCTTCTAGGTTTGTTAAATAAATGCTGTTTGATTCTCTAAAGGTATTACAGTGTGCAGTTTAGCCTATACTTGAGGTCTTTGTCATAACTGGCCACCAGCATTTAATGTTTAAATAATTAAGTGCTTTGTTTTTTCTCTCTTTTACCTTTCACTCCTGATTTAATTTGTTGTTATAATTCTTGTGTGTAGAGGAAAGGAGGTGCTGATAACTGAGAGACAAGTATATTACTTAGAGAGTAGAGTTGTTAGGGAGTGAACTTGTGTGTTGCATTTAAAGGTTGTGTCACTTGGCCTTGTTTGCACTATAATCTCACCCATTATTCACAAGTCATCATCTTTTCCCTTCTTTTTTCCTTGCTTTGTTGCCCATATTAAATATTTCCACATAATTTGCCTTAAATGGTCAACTGTGAGAACAATTATCTGTATCTTGGCCAGTGGCTATAGGTTAAAAACAGTTGCTGTTTGAAATCTTGCACACTCAGTTGTAATACCTCAGCAGACCCCACAGTGACAGATGCACAACACCAGTGCAAGCTAATGGTTGTTAGACATCACTGTGTATATGGAATTTGTGGAACTGTGACTAGGAGAATTGTGGCTTAATCCCACATCCGAACATGTTTCAGACAGAGGCACAAATATTTAGAATTTGATTCATCACCAGCCATGCTTTTACTGGAAAAGATGCAATCCGTGGGTGATGTCTGAGCCTATGGCTAAAATATGAGGCAAATATATGTGTAGTGTTCAAATGGATGATTAGAGGATGGAATTAGTATTTTTTTTAATACAAGATTCCTTATTGGCCATAATGTAGATCATTCACTGTGCACAAACATGCCATGGTAAATGGGATGTTAAATGTTCAAAAGGTATGTTAGGCCTGTTCCCTTGAGTCTTTTATGATATGTCACGGCTCGTCTGGCAACACCACTTTACTTCTATGGCTAATGCCTGCAGGAACAATTACAATGTGGTTGTATTTGAATTTTTAAGGAGCAATGGTAGAAGGCTGCAATGAGTTAAATGTATGAGTGTGTATGTGTAAGTGTATGTGCATAGGTTTGAGTGGAGTGTGTTTGTGCTGCGGTGGTGAGAGTGAAAGAGTTTGTGTGTGTCTGTGCCAAAGTGAAGATGAGAGGCAGCGGTAATGCATGTTTTCCTTTTGGCTGAGGATCTCTGCCTTTAGGGGAATTCCCTCTGCAGTACCCCTCGTTGAAGCCCTGAGGCCACATTACACACTCACACACACATACACACACACATAAACACACATACACACACACTGCATTCATATAACAAATCTGCACATACACATTGGGGTGCATAAATCCAAACATACACACTACAACCCAGACACATAAACACAGTTTTTCCCTATGTATAATATTCTGTTTGGTCATTTGGTGTTATGGTGATACAAGGAAACGCATGAAAAATCATTAAAAGGAGAAAGAGGGTGTGTTGGAGTGATAAAAATACACTTTAATCTATTCCTTATTATTCTGGAGATCCAACTGAGCATCAAACATGTGACAGACAGGTGTCAAACTTAGCATTCTTTGACAACCTCTGTGACAGCTCACACACACATCCACACAACGGGTTCAGTATGCTAATTTGACTCCTAATTGTTTGGGGGTAGACTTTCGATCATGAGTCATCACAACTTTTGAGACACAAACACATACTTGCTCATGCTTAATAATTTCTCCTACATAATATATTTGCATACTACTCATTTGCTTTGCCAAATATGTTTTGGAAGAAATATAATTACTGCCTGAATTACTTTCACTGGCAAAAAAATGTCCTACCCAGGAACTGTAATATTCCTATACTGCACAGAAGTCATAGGGAGGAGTGGATAGTTGGCGTACAAAGCACAGGATTTTGACTTTGTTTACTGGAGTTTTACATCCTGCATCCTACGTGTTGTTAGCACAGACTAAACAAACCAGATATATCGTGTTAATTAGTGAACTTTAGAGGTGCTGGTAATTAAATTTTGGACAGAGCTATGCTAGCTGTTTCCACCTGCTTCCAGTCTTTGTTCTAAGCTAAGCTAACCACATCCTGGCAGTAGCTTCATACTCAAAAGGGAACTGATTATACGCATTAAAGTCTGTTTACAGGTGTTGGGGAGTACTACTGCGTATGTGAAAAAGCTGTATAAAGCTCCAGAGGGAGCTGCATGAAATCTGATAAATTACCTCAAGTGATGTCACTTGAGTCAGCGTCAGTTGAAGACTACAAGTTTGACAATGAAAATAATCTGGAGCTAAAAATAAGTGAGCTTACCAGACCTCTGTAGCTTGCTCTTCATCTCTGCTTTAGGCTAGCAGCTCGAAGCTATTATCTGGCTGTCGAATTGCATTGTGATGTAGATGCCAGGTTTTGACGTGGAATAAAAAAAGGCAATATGTCTGATTATGCTGCATTGAATTTGAAAAACAATGTTCGATTTTGAACTGTCCATCATGGGTCCGACAATGTTATAAGAGTGCAATGCTAAATCGGTGTAGAACTCTTTTTTAAGATAGTGGTATCAATCTTCTCATCTAACTCTCGAAAAGTAAGTGAATAAGAGGTTTTCCCAAAATGCCATACTTTTCATTTAACTTTTTTCAATATTTAACCAAGACCATGATCTTTCCGTTACCATAACCAAGTGCTTTTAGTTACCTAAACTTTACTTTTAAAATGTCAGTCATGCTTTAGTTGCAAGAGTAGACATAGAGTAAACAAATGAAATAGGTTAACAGTGAACATTTTGCAGATTCTTTCATTACAAAAACTCATTATGTTGATGAACAGGCATTCATCAACATAATGCAGGCAGCATTACATTTCCTACAAAACATATTTGCTAATGCTAATTATATATACATGAACATATTTTTTAGAAGACTAGGTTGTCACTCTATGTCTAGGGACTGCACTGAAGCACAAAGGTGTCAGCTATTGTAATCTGTCTGGTTGTGGGGACAGATTGCCTGTGGGACTGACTCCACTGCTTAACAACGAGGGGATGACAGTGATGCTGTCCACAAATGGAAAGGAACAAGAAAAAAGAAGCAAAATAAGACAGAACGAGCTGATTGATTATCCTGAAGATTGGAATGAATGGCTGGGAGGGGTAGAGGTGGATACTCTGTGTGTGTGTGTGTGTGTGTGTGTGTGTGTGTGTGTGTGTGTGTGTGTGTGGAGGAGAGGTGGTGGTGGTGTTGGTGGTGGTGGTGGTGGTGGGGGGGGGGGGGATAGATAAATGACATGATATGTGACACTTTCAAATTTACAATTCTGACCTCTAACTCCCTCTGCTCGTCTCTTCCTCACAGAATGACACACACACACCGCTACACACACACACGGCACGCAAGCATTGTAAATCAGGTTTGATCTGTCAGAGAAGCGTGTCTTAGCTGTCAGTCGGCAGCGTTTGAGTGTCAGATGAGTGTTTTGAGTGTCAGGAGATGAGCAAATGTATGTGTGTGTGTTGTAGGGTTGTGAGTGCATGTTTGACTCCAATTGCTTAACAGGCAGCTGACACTACTTAGGCTTTAGAGTATGAAGGTATTATTGGAGCAAAACAACTGAGCACCTGTGAAAGTGGAATCTGTAGTTGATAAACAGTAAATTCATCAAATTCAGTGCCTCATGTCGCTATTAGCTGTCATATACCGTCTAAGCTTTTGTCACACAGAAGTTTAATCTAAACTGGGTTAGAAAAATGACAGACGATATATATATGTATATATATAATAGAAAATATTCTACAGGTGTGCGACTCTCATTGCATGAATTCACATACTGATTTGCAGATGTGCAGATTTTGTCCATGACTTCACATTTTTTGATTGTGCGAATGTATTTTTCACCATATTCACTGCAGCAACTGTAGCAAAACTGTGAGCGTATGAATTTCTTAATCTGTGATTCGTAGCATAGGATTTGTGCACCTGCAATGAAGAATTTGAGGAGGTGTAACTGTTGTGTTGTTTGTGCAAGAGAAAAAAAAATCTACTAGTTTGCAACTCCTAAAGTATTTTTCTCTGTGACTTCAAATTTACTGATACATGTGTGACTGTTTTCTACAACTACAGATTACACTGTCACAGGTGCTCAGTTGTTTTGCTCCAATAATACCTTCATACAGAGCTCCATCAGTGGGGTCCTTACGCATTTCATTTAACAGCCTCATTGTCTTCTGTGCGCGCCTTCCTTTGTGCAGAGGTGGTGCTCTTTGTATATGCATCTGTCCAATTAGCAACTGCTTTGGTACACATAAATTCAAATATCTCAGGATGTGGGTGTGTTTCATAGTAACAAACTTAGCAAAGGAAGGCCTATTCTATTTAATTTCTTACACTTACACAATTCTCATTATTTCTAACATATTCATTTATTCACAGACTTAAAATAATAATAAATAAATAATTGTTGTGTAGACAAATCATTGAGAAGTTACCTTAGGTGAGGTTTGTTAAGCATAAGTTACTATTTTTGCAACAGTTAAACACAGTCACTACAATACAACAACTTTTCTTTTCAACCTAAGTTAGAATAATTAAACAGTTCCTTTTAACAATTTTCACTGAAGAGAGAAAGATCTTTTTAACGTAACACATCGGTTCGTGCTTTTATATCCACACACATCCATTGTTGTGTATCCTGCTGAAGGAAGAACAGCAAAAGATGAAGATGGTCCTCATTTTTATTAAATCCCTAATTCTTTCACACTTTCCAAAAGACATTTCCTCAAATTTTCATACACTCCAGAGTGCATTTGACCCATCCGTTTCAGTGGTGCTTGTTGCTACCATTGGTCACTTTAGATGCCTTTACTGGCTTATCAAATATTAACATCACACCAATTACCCAGCTTTGCTTGATTTAGCAAAGCTTTTTGGTTGGGATTATTTATTATTGCTGCCACTACTTGCCTCCCTCCCTTTGGGGAAATTACTTGGAACTACCGTTAACTACTGTCTACTAGTTGAAGACCATCTGCTGCCTTGGTAGGTGTTGCTCTTTGTGCTTTACTGCACTGCATGTCCCAGACATAATCACAACAATATAGCCAGTAAATCGGCAAGTTTGCTCTTTAGATTTTACTGTTTCTGTTGTTTTTTTTCTTAATCTGTTCAGTCATGGCGGCTATCACTGCTCATTCTAATTACCCACTTCTTCTTTTGTTTGTTCCAAACAAGCCTGTTGTTAATGAATCATCTTCCTGTGTAATTACATTAAATATTGCAGATTATTCTTTTTGAATATAAGACAGCTATATATATATATATATATATATATATATATATATATATATATATATATATATATATGTTAAACTGCCCTCTACTTAATTCTTTCCTCCACTCTCTTCTCCCATCTTTGCCTTATATCTTTCCTCTTTGTTACCTCCACTTATTCTTTTTGTCCTCAAACCACCTATCTCCTTGTTTCTCCCTCTCTCTTTAATTTCAACTTGCCTCTCCTATCAGTCTCTGAATCTGTCACTATTTTCTCTTTGTGTTAAACATTAATATCCCCTTTTATTTTTTTTGTTTCTTCTTCCTTCATTTCTTCATCTCTATGACAGACACAAGAGCAAAGGCACAACGCTTTGCTGTCATTCAGTGAAGGCTGATAAAGAAGAACAGGTTATAATTCCACACTGACACTTACACACACACACACACACACACACACACACACACACACGCGCTTTGATTCATGTTATCAATTATATCAATCACATATTAAATGGCAAGTGTTATCTTAGTGCTTAATTACCAATTAACAATGAATGATTAACTGACAATTTACAGCATGCAGCTAGTAGATTGAAAATGTGGGCAGAGGCAGTGAGCACAACACAAGGACACATGGAAATTAGAGAGGATTTATGCCTGTTAATCTGTGTGTGTATGTGTGTTTCTACAGTAGTTTAATTTACTTGCATGTGTGTGTTTCTTGTACATGTGCTCCACGTGTGTGTGTGCCTGTCTATGTGTGCCTGATTGAGTGTGAACTTAATCAGTTGTATTGGGTTTGTGGCGTCAGTGTGACTCCCCACCTTCATGGAGATTTATCATTCCAGCATTGTGAACGCTGTCACGTTTTATCTTAGCACGCCTGCTCCATTAATCGAGATGAGAGCGAGGACAGATTTTCATGTCTTTGGGAAAACACGATATGGCAATGATTTAAGACTTCATTGGAATTGTGCTTAATGCATTCAAAACCCAACAATGCACAGCTACTACATAATAAGTCTTTTAAACTGAAGAGAAAACTGACAGCCCCCTTGATTTACTCAGCCAAAGGTGGTATATTGAACATGCAGTGCTACAGCGAATTAACAAGCTTACTTTAACGAATTTATTTCTTCAAACATATATATGTTTAGACATCCAGCTGATAACAAAGCAGCATGTGGTAGCCATTGTGAAGGTTATTCCATCTGTGCATCTCCAGGATTTGTCTATGGCATCATATGCTTGGGTAATAATGTTCAAAGTGCACACATTGTGCAGCAAGTACAAAAAGCCCTCTGTGATGGCTGAATATGTAAGTTCAATGTTGTGTGTGGTATGGGAAACTCAGCATTACTGCAGTGGTGGTAGATTATTTGAATAACACACTAATTCGGTTGCTGTGTTAAAAGCACTTGCTGGATGCAAGTATATTTTGTAACTAGAAGGAGCAGTGTAGCATTGTAATATTTCTATGTGTCGCATATATTTACATATTCCTTCATGGAATTAGGATTGAGTTGAAATTGAGCCCAGGAGTTTCTGCCTCTGGTGAATTTAATTTGTTATGACACTTTTCCTGCGTAGAAGACTGAATTATCTTGTGTGTGCGCCTGCCCACTTGCACATTCACCCTTGGAGACATTTCTCAAAGCAAGACTCATTTTCAATCTTTAAATACGTTGAAAGTCAGATAGACATGCCTGCGCACATTACACACACACACACACACACACACACACACACACACACACACACACACACACACACACACACACACACAGACACCTCTATCTATCTGCAAACAGGGCAGGTATGTGAGAACGGGTGTAGTGAGAAGCATCTCCCCCTCTTGCTCTGCAGGAGATAACACACTCTCCTTTACACTGTCTCAAGGACTCTAAAAAGAGTGAGACAGAGAGCGAAAGAGAGCAACTCTACTACTAAAATGTGTTGTAGAAATCTCTCTTGTGATTGCACACTGAACAGAAGGGTTTAGATAAGGTTCAAAGCAGCTAGCCGCTGTGGTAACTACACATATTTGTTGTGTCACGCTGAGGCTTAAGACCTAACTTTAAATTCCAAGCAATAGCCTGGCTTGTGCAACACTGCTTGAGCAGCAGTGTCATACTGCTAATAAGGAACACCATGTTAATATAATGCACCAACACTGAGTTTTCTCCAAGGGGACACATTTTAATGGCCTGGTTTTTGTTTTAGTAAGCAGTGCCCTTACCTGTAATACAGCATATGTTATGATGGTTGGAAAGGGCAGGGGGGGATATCAGGGAGGACACTCAGTGCTTGGCTAGTAGAGGTCCATGTGTGGATCCAGAGGCTGAGGATTTAAGCACTTGACTATCTTGGCACACCACCACAGGTCTGGCTTCTATGAAAAGGATTGACCTATCTTTTTTCTCTCATACAAGCCGCTTCTCTGTCTCTCTCGTGCCACCTCCATTGTCATTTCTCTCTCCAAGGTCCTGTGCACACACTGCTAAACTGTCAGGGCACGCACACTTTTCTCAGCTGCAGAGACAAGGACAAACAATTCATTTGAAGTAACAATGATTCCGTGAGAACATCTTCACTCTCTCGTCCAGTGTTCGAGTGTTCAATCCATAGCTTGCTAGGAAGTGAATTCTTAATCCATCTTAATATTAGATATTGCATCATCATTTCTTGGGCGCAGGATTCTTTGGACATTTAGTAATAAAATCAGGTCTTGAAAATGAAGCTTAATAAAGCTAATGAGACCAGTTTTATCTGTGCAAGGGCTGTTTTTTTTTGTCTGAAAAAAAGTATCCCATTTGTCTCAATGTTGTATTACTCACATGCATTATTCACTTAAAGCTCTTGAATTTTCCCCATAGAAACAGCTACTCCATGTCCATATAGGGAGGAGGTCAGGGTAGGTTGACGGGTCAACAAAACATCGGACTTTAACACATGAGACCACTGTTGGTTTCCTGTTTCATACCAACAGTTAACATTGTTTTTTTTTCATTGGCATTACGATGGTTCCCTAACCTTAACCAAGTGTTTATTATTGTCACCATGATAATAAAGGTCCCCTAACCTTAGCAAAGTAGTAATTTTACCCCAAACCACGATGTTTCTTTAACATAGGTATGGTGCTGCCGGAGCGCACCGGAACGACGCTCCGCCACTTTTTTTCTCCAAGTGAGGAAATAGAATATTTGCAGTTCGCATAATCCGGTTCACAGTGATTTGTAGCAGTTTTGGGAGGCCTTAACTAAAAAAAAAAAAGCTTACTTCAATACTTCTTTGTATATATTTATAAACTTATTTATAAATACTTTGTTGAGACAATAACATTGATCAAGACCATTTAGTTGAACTGCCAAATACATTTTACATTTTAGCAGACCAAAAACATGAGTAAATCATTTATGCATTAGTGCACTAAAAACCTGACAATAGCACCCCCTAAAATCTGCATATTTATACTTGACTGCTTTGTGCACTCACAGCAACATCTGGATCTGCAGAATTCTTAACGTTATTAGAGTATAAGAATTGATTTTTGAAATTTGTGCATTGATTCAGAATCTTACAAGATAAGAATCTTAATTCTTATATGAATCGAATTTTCCCCACCTTTATTATTTCTGCCTTTGAAGATACAGTATTGCCATCAGTCACCTGCTACTTCTCTGCCTGCCTGACTCTCTTTCTCACTCACTCATGGATTCAATGAAATTAAAATGAAACAACAAAACACACAAACATATGAAGTAAAAAATACACATGCACGTGCACGCACACACACACACACACACACACACCTCCCTGCATGGATTCAATTGCCTCTGTGTTTGTAATTACGGCTCTGCAGGAAGTAAAATGGAGCACCTGGGTGCCCTGCAGTGGAATACACTCTAAATGAACTCTGGATGTTAAAGGGGCAGTTCACCCCAAAATCAAAAATACATATTCTGGTGTGAGTTACTGAGTTTTGGAGACATCGGCCGTAAAGATGTCTGTAGGCAATGTCTCTTTTCAGAAATCATGACCAAGTTACTCAAGATAATCCACAGACCTTGTTGTGAGCAGTTTCATGTAAGAACAAATCAGCAGAAAGAAATGAAACTGCTCACAACAAATCTGTGGATTATCTTGAGTAACCTGGTCATGATTTCTGGAAAGCGACATTGCTGTTGAGTTTTTCAAATGTATTACATTAGCGCTTTGAGCACCACAAGCTGAGTGCCATATTGTCCCATTATATTAAAAAAATGCAGACATCTCTACGGCCGATATCTCCAAAACTCAGCAACTCACACCAAAACAATCTAGATGGATAAATAGGTAAGAGGAAAAATATGTATTTTTGATTTTGTGGTGAATTGCCCCTTTAAAATCATTCTAATCTAGGAAATAAAGGTTCAACTGCTCTTGTGCCCAGACAGTTAAAATCTAATTGAAATACCAGGACAGACTACACTTCAAATATTTATGCTTTCCAAAGTGGCCTATTTTTGCTGTGGAGGTAGATTTACTCACAGAAACAGTAACATTCAAAAGATTACACATAATTAACATAAAGGTTTAACATTGCTGTTTTTTGTTTTTGCCTGTCTAGCAATATGAAACACTTACTACATTCAGTACATCAGAGAAGAAGACAATTTATACAGAAAAATACAGAAAGCTTACTTATTTCCATCTATAACGAAGATGTACAGTCATTATCTCCCATATGGTCGTCAAGACATTGCCATTCACTCATTGCACAGTGTTTTGCAGTGAGTGTATGATATTGTTTTTATCCCCATTTATCTTTTCATTTAAGGTTGAAGTGGGTTTAATCAAGAGTATGGGCAGTGGCATTCAGTTGGAATTACTTTACCAGTCTATTTCATGTGGAAAAACAGGTATTTCTAATGTTTTGTATTTTCACTCAATTGACTTTTACTGTGTGGGCAAAGTGTGTTCTGCAAGTCTTGGTTTCTCGGAAGCAATTTTCCACCGTTTGAAGGCAATGTGAGAAAAGCCAAGACCAAGTGAAATGATTAATGTAGCTCAAGTATTTATACACTGATAAGCAATTAAAAATCAAGAAATGTGTATTATAGAGGAAGAATGACGCAAAGAACGATTTCTGAGACCCAGTTAAAGGGTTTTAGCTCAGAGCCAACATAATTCTACATATGTAATGTTTTTTATACAGAACGTGCAGCCATGCGTGGCTCTAGTGATGGAAATGTTGGTCCAAACCAAACCTGACCAAAATATAACTATTGGATTGATTGCTGTAGAATATTGAACATACATTCATGGTGCCCAGAGGATGAATCCTACTGATTTGGTGATCCCCTGACTTTTCCTCTGGTGCCATCAGCAGGTCAACATTTTCACTTATCCAGTGAAATATCTCAACATCTACTTGATAGGTTGGCACAAAATTTTGTGCAAATTTTCCTGGTTTCCACAAAATATAATCCTAATAACTTTGGTGATCCCCTGACCTTTCCTTGAGGTTCACTAGGAAAATCTGGTTCAAATCTTTACTACTGTGGCCAGATGTATAAAGGGTGCGTACGTACAAAATCCATACATAATCATTTGCCATTTCCCGCATAAACTGGTATTTATCAAAGAAGAATGCGCGGTGAGAATGTGCACACCTCATGCGTACTTTAGACCAGTTTTCTAGATATAGCTGCAGGTGACGTGATAACGTGGATCTGAAAAATAAGGTCAGAGAGGTATCCTTATAGTAAAACATTGTTTAGGCTGTCAATTTCAATAATTGCATCATTATTTTTGTAGTCTACACATCGTTTTGAGAAATGTCAATCAAAGGCGCATTTATATAAACTTAATTTTAAATTATTTATGAGTGATGTTGAAATTTATCATTCACTTTATTTATTTTTCAGCCATCATTTCCCTGACTTAGTGATCTTTTAATTGTATCCTGAACTGTGAAGCACTGTGTACAGTATGTTTCAATATGAGCTCTATAAATTAATCACTGATAATCTGATGTTTTATAATGATGATATCACTGTGATGATGGTTTACAGGTACTTTTGATGAATTAGTGGTATGGGTGGTGGTAGTGGCTGTTGGAGAACCTAGCCAATGCAACACAATTGGTTAAATTGCACTTCTTTGTTGTTCTTCTCATTGACAGGTCTAATAAGAGGTGTAGCGGGCACAAGTATCGATACACAAACAGATGTTTGAGGGGGTTTCTACATCCATTTATGACGAACTGCAAGAGTGGAAATGAGGCTTGTGCATATGTGCCCAGTTCCACAGTGACTGAAATTTACAAAACAGAATCAGGCATTTGTACAGCTTCATAAATTTGATGAAAAGACTTCTGTCTTTGTGTATACACAGTTTTAGTCATAAATCCACACAGAGTTTTATGCATTTGGCCCTTGGACTGTAGAGTGCTCCAATTCCGGGTCTTCTCTGAGGTTTTAAGGATGGTGGATCCTCTTGGCTATGTAGGTTGTTTCATGCTCTATCATGAAAGCTGTCATGATGTTTTATTTCACTGCTGAATAGTTACAGATCTAAGTAGCACAATGATGATGATGAGCAGACATGACCTTTTTTACAATAAGGAAAAGACTGATGTGGAGTTGATCTAGTCAAAAAAAAAATGAATGTGGTATTGTGTTATTTACCATGTCATTTGATTGCATTATAGTACCTAGCTGGAGGCTGGATTTGAAGAATTACAAACTGTGCATGACAGTTGCACAGCTATTTAAAACTCTCTCTGCCGTTACAGATTTGGCTCTTCATTATCAGGTGTTGACAGATTTCATATGACACAATCACGAGGCATGTCTGCAAATAATGTCTATTTTCAGTCATTAACTTAATTCAAATTGAACTGTAAATGTAATATTTAGCACTTCCCTGTGTACTGAGCAGTCACACAGCAGACACTTGTTAGTACATCGCTCTTCATACAGACCTTTGAAAGTCCTCAGAGTGGAGACTCAGTACTTGAAAGGGCACTTGGACTATGGCTAAACTGCAAACAGTCAAGAGGAAGCCAGCTCACTTGTTTGTGCATTGCAGTTTCTCAGTATGGCGCTACAGGTGTGTGTGTGTTTGATATTTATCATGATACAATTCCCAAGAGGAGAAGGGGAGAGAGAGGGGAGGCAGAGGGGGGGGGAGAAACCTGAAGTCAAACTGGAGAAGTGAAACAGCACAGCCCACAGTTGGAACTTATAAGTTCCAAGGACACGGTACCTGTCTGTATGTATTTTTCAGCTGAACAGCACTCCACTCAACCATGTCAACCTGAACATGGCTGAAATTTGTTTCCAGTCAAAAGTCCTTCCCATGAACAGTTTTTGATTCTGTTGCATTACAAATTAAATAATTTCCGACAGCAATAAACATGCAGCGGAAAAAACATTTATGTGCAGAGTTATGAAAATACTGCACTTTCTCATGCTTCTTTATGAAATACTGCACACACTGCAGTTAGAAATACTGTAATAAGATGCTCCATGAGTTTGTCAGTGCTAGTGGCAATATGTAGCAGAGGAACGAGAGGTATAAACTGTTGGTAATTGAATACCGGGATCCCAGTGGGAAGATGAAGGGTAGCCATGCTATTAGACAGAATTAGCAACCCTCTCCCACAGGAGCACACATTTAGACACTGTGCACACAAGTGGTTGTGTGTGTGTGGATATGTGTGCAGAGGACCTGCATCTGTAGACACGTGTGTCTACGAGTCCATTTGCACTTCCATCCAGGTTTTTGGCAGACTATAACCCATCACATTAAGAGAGTTAAATTTCATACCTTCAGCTTCATTTTGACATGTTCATGAATAACCTATCAATGATTAATAAACATTCATAAATTAAAGAATTGGGTTTCCATGAAAAGGTTGGATCCAAAGTGGGTTGTGTGTTTGGTGGGGGGGGGTATGCATGTGCAAATATGGGGGGGAGGGAGGGAGGCGAGTTAAAGTGCAGAGAAAACATGAAATACTTTTGAAAACAGAGTGTTAAATGTCAAAAATAAATATAGCAATTACAGATGAGAGGAATGAGGCATGAAGCCAAGGCTAGTTTGGCGGGAAGTAAATTATTGCATTATTCAAATCCAGTCAGGTGATTCCCTTTGCACCTGCGTCACTGAGTGCCAAATACTAATGGATAGGTGTGTGTGTCTTTGTGTGTGTTTGTGTTTTCTGTTGCTGGCACATTGTAAAGAAGCTAAAATAGGTTGTCTTTTAGTTCCAGTATTAAAAGCCTATAATTAGCTCTAACAGAAGGACATTACAAGCTGTTATGGCCAAGGATGGATGAATGGATGGATTAAATATTTGGATGAGATGCATGCTTGAATAGACTATTTGATGGACATATTGTGTGAATGGGTAATCTAGAGGAATGATTATGTGAATAAATGAATGAATGTAGAGCACTTGTCTGTAGAAATTGATAAGTGAGTGAGACTCTGAGGTTTATAGCTGACATTTAAGCACTCAGTCCATTTAATATGTATGCTCTTGGTTGAGATTGCCTTGATAGGGTTTTTTAAATCACAAAATATGCCAAAAGTCAATTTTATCAACTTTACTGATTTACACGGGCCTTCCCAGTGTAAAGGATAATTTTGGCTACAGTTAACGTTAATCCCATTTCCCAGTTTGCCCTTCCTAACAATTCCTGTGGATTTCATATTACCAGAGAAGCAGTTAGCTTAACATATGACTTCCTTCCATATTTCACTTTATTTCAGTTCTGAACAATATCAAAACCAATTATCTAGGATGCAAAGTCAGTGTAGTGTAGCGTGCATCTACAACATTTCTGCTAAACGTTTTGCTTGATAAAGCAGAAAAACTCCATCATTTTGTGAATCAAAAGTAGGCTAAACCTGACACAAGCACTACAAGTGAAGAGAGGATTTGCATGAAAATCAACTCTCTGTATCCAGCAGACTTACTATATTTATAACTTTAGCAGACAGTATACATGCAGTACGGTAATGGGGCACTGGGACATTGTCAATTGATGGCAGCTTAGGTTATGTTTCATTGTCCTTCTTGCCTTCCCATTTTTAAAATACGTACAGAATTATTTTTTTGAGATGCCAACCTGGAACACAAAGAATCTGTTAGAGTTTGGAAGTGCATTTTTATACCTGGCCCTACATTAGTTTTTATTTGTCAAATTTTTCCACCTCATCAGTGACAATTTTATTTTGAATATGAGTCATGTTTTTAATATAGCTTGCAAAACTACAATTAAAGTGATTTTCAAAATGTGTATTTACCTCCAGCAGGAGGTGGAACATCTAAAGGCCTCTGAGCACCAGAAATATTAGACTTGTATTGACAGAGTAGTGCTACTTATGAACAAAGAAGGATTTCAAGCAATAAAAGACAAAATAGCTTCCATTGATCGACAGATTGCAGAAATCTTGAATGTGTGAATGGAGTATTTTTTCTTTGGGGCCTTTTTTTCTAAACACTGTATACTACTGCATATGGTGATCTTCTCTTTGATGTCAAAGCTGTTAATTCATTCATGTTGATTTTAATTTTCATATTGCATTTAACTGCATTTGCAATTTTACGTTACATTTAAATCTCAGCAATCTCCACTCTCCTCTGAAATCTTGTAGAAGGAAGGATGGTTCTACCATTTAAAGTGTATTCTTTATGTCCAGTAATACATTAATTTGACTGATCCTGTTAACAAGCTGGCACATTAGGATAGATCATTAAAATTAACAAACCAGTCTGAATTAGATCTGCTAAGAGCTATTCTCACTTGTATGGTAACACATCCTAAAAGCATTCATATGCATATCAAATATGTCTACTACATGATTTTGGTACAAATCATCTTGCCACATACTGAAGTAGACAAACAGTGGCTCAAAATGTTAGAGGACCACTTCAAAGGAATACTACCAAAAAATGATGATCTAAAAAATCAGTCATTAACATTATAACCTTGACTGGTGTCTTTACTCATATCCTTTATGAACAGCAAGGCTTCTGAAAGTGGAAGGTAGAAGGTAACCTGTTAGTGAGCTGTGACTCAATTAATGCCCAACATACCAGAGGCACAAGACGATTTTGGAGAAGTGGTTGACACTTTTGTCAAAAATACATGTGTTTGGGAAATATTTGGCATACAACTGGATACCTGAGACTTAGATCACCCTATTCTTTTTCAATCTTATTCTTTTTGAATGGAGGTCTCCTCTGAGATAAAGAAGTCAAGAGCAGTGCTGCTGTAAAACAAGAAATTTTAATAGAATATCTCAAAGCTGACAACTTGCTGAGCAGTGTTTTGGAGTATTAAAGGCAAACATAATACACAGCCAATATGTCAAAAGCATGCTATTGTCCATATAAAAATAAATAGCTCCTCTGAGCAAATAGCAAGATGTCCTTTGTTGGAACCATTGTTTTACGTAATCTGATTTTCTTTTATCTGTTTTTATGAGTTATTATTGTTTAGAAACCAAGTAACTAGAGACCAATTTTATCCATATATTTTCATCAGAAACTGGAAAGAGTTGGATGATATTGCAGTGGGTTTCTCAAACGGGAACTGAAGCAGATGACACAGCTATAATTTGGTCTCTCAGATGCTCCATCGACAGTCTCAGCACACACTCTGCCTCTCTGTCACTGATGGAGAGTCACGACTTCTCAAGTTGACAAAATATGCAAGCACACACGGACACCCCCACACCCACACCCCCACACACACAAACTTACAGAAACACTAACACACATGCACACATAACGTTTGTGTCTGTTTAAGCCTTCTGAATTTAAGAGCTTCCACATACACACAGATAACACTCACAAACACATGCACACACACATAAACACAAATGCACACATAAATTTAAAAAACTCTGAATCATGAAACCACATAATGAATAGTAATCATAGGCATTTCCATAACGCAAAACATAATCCCTGATGAAAATTCAAACGAGGAAATGAATTATAGAGAGGAAAAACAACCAAGCACCAAAACAAGTGCAATAAAGTAATGAATGATAATGTGAGGGAAAATGACACGAGGTCAGCAGTTAGAGGGGGTGGTGATGCTGGAGTGAAGTTGTGCATGAATGTACACGTGTGTGCATGTTATGCCTCCACTCGACATTTATGCATTTATGTATCATAAAAATACAAGCTTAATTTCCAGACAGTATGCCTTTAAATGTTCATCTGCATGCAGAGGTGTGTGTGTGTGTGTCTGTATGTGTGAGTGTGTATGTAATCTAACGGTTTATGCAGTGAAGTTAGAGCTTATTAAAGGGAGTGTAAAGCAGAGAGTGTAATTACCAAACATAAATGAGAAGCTCTCACCCAATGCATTAAATTACCCTGAGAGAGGAATGCCAGCTGATAATTGGACTTTCTCATCTTAGTGTGTGTGCATGTGTGTGTGAGGGAGAGAGAGAGAGAGAGAGACAGAGTATGTGTGCGTACATGTGGACACAGGGATGAAAATCATCTTAAGTTGAAAGATGTTGTACGATTTTGTACTTGTGTCTGAGTGTGCGTGAGAGTTTGTGTACGTGTGTGTGTGTGTATGTGTATGTGTGTGTGTGCGTGTGTGCTTGTACTTGCTACATAATGAGGACTGAAACATGTTTTTTACCTACAGAGTGAGGAGATTTTTGGAAAGTGAGGACAGTTTGGCCGGCCCTCACAACTTTAAAGGGTTGTTTGAAGGTTAAGACTTGGTCTTAAGGGTTAGGTTAGAATTAGGTTATGGTTAGGAAGGTGAGGGTTAGGGTTGGGCATTTTGCTGTGATGGTTAAGGTTAGGGGCTAGGGAATGCATTATGTCAATGACGGTCCACACATTAAGACAGAAGTACAAGGATGTGTGTGTGTGTGTGTGTGTGTGTGTGTGTGTGTGTGTGTGTATCTGCTGTCCTTCCTCTCTGGGAGAAACTGTTGTTGCTAGTCCTCTTGCACACTTCCAGGGTGATAAATCCGTCAACGCTCCAGTTGTGACAAACCATGGTTCACTTTAGGCTTCACCTCCCCTGAGTGTGTGTGTGTATGCCATATGCGTTTCTGTGTGAAACCCCAACATCGTGTGCAAAAAAACTAATACATAGTGTATATCCACCTACATGTATATGTATGAATAAAAGCGTTTGTGCCTCATACAGAATGTTCTGTGTATTCCTTTGTGTTCTGTGTGTGTGAGAGTATAATTGTGTATTGGTGTTAGTGTGTCAGTGGAAATGAGAGCTTGTGTGTCACGGGAATGTTTGTGATAAAGACTGATTGTCTATCGATATATGTGAGACTGGAGACATGTATATGGAATTTGTGAGTGTGTGTGCATGTGTGTGTGTGTTTCTCCCTGTTGTGTGTCCCTGAGTGCATTTCCCTCCTCCTGCTCCCCTCTCTCTCCTCTGCACTGTCCTTGCAGTGTCCTTCTCTCAGCCTTGCTCTACCCTACTCTCTCGCCATCTCCATCTTCTGGCCTTACTCTCTCTGTCTCTCCATGTCTTCTTTACCCCCGCATCCCCCCTTCACACACACGAACACACTTACACATCCCCTCGTCTCTCTTCCTCTTTGCGTCTCACTCTTTCCCTCCTTCCATCCCCTCGCTCCCTCTTTCTGTCTAACTTTCTGTACCAGGGGAATAACATGCTTCAGAGCTTTCAGATAGAGACAGAGAGGGTAGCTCCAATCAGAACTGCACCAGACCTTTTAAGTAAACACAGCAGCAATGTTCACACACACATACATGCACACACACACACCCACAAAGTCTCACGGTCAAATGCACACGAATGTGCACACACACAGGAACACATACAGGGAGTTTTATGTGGGGAAAACTCAGCTACATGTGAACATGAAAAAAAAACCCCATCACCTTAAAAAGCTGGAGCGCAGGGCAGATGCCTGTACAGAGGGAGAAAGATGAAACAAGCTGTCAGAGAAGAAAACTTGGAGCAGATTAGAAGAGAAAGACGAGAGAGAGGGAGCAGTGGGCAAAGCAAACAGAAGCAGAGAAAGGGCTTGCTGGAGAGGAGAATATAGAGAGAAATAAAACAAGGTAAACACTCTTAGCCAGACTGACCAACGTAAGTAGACAGAAACACACAGAAGCAGTGAAATGGGGATAATGGGGATAGAAAGATGGGCATTAAAGCAGACAGCACACAGAGCAGAATGACAGACTGACAGAAAGATAAACTGACAGAGACACAGCGAAGGGGTTAGTTTGCTAAATGGGTCTGCTTGATAATTGTGTTCTGTGACAGCTGACAGTAGCGCCACTTAATTAAAGCCAAGCAGGAAATTACTATTTATAGATGCTCCATCCCATCAGCACTAAATGACATGGTGTTTTATTTCCCTGCAACCCACTGGCCGCAAAATGCTGACTTTATTTAATTCGATAAGTGTGTGTTTGGAGAGGAAGGGAGGAGGGTAGTGTGTGTGTGCATGTGTGTAGTGACGGGGGCAGTCAGTGGGAGGAGTCTGTGTGTGTCGGTTTCGGCGTGTAATCCGTAGGAAGTGTGTGTGTGTGTGTGTGTAAGAAAGATATATCTATATAAAGAAATAAATCAGCATTGTTATATAAATTTGCCCCTGGCAATTGAAAGGAAGCATTATATCTACTCAACACACACAAATTAACGCACTCCTACAAAACACATGGGCGAGCTCACACACTCACACACACACACAGAAACACAGCCACATACAGTCATGTCCCACGACAATGCACAGTTTGACAGCATTCTCCCTGACAGTTTGAAATGTCAGCCCCAAGTGTCTGTCCAAGTGTGCAGATGAATGTGTGTGTGAGAGTGTGCATGTGTGTGAGCGCAAAGATGTGTGAGGTTGTAGAGCCACCGTTTCCAGGATGTCAGATATAAAAAACATTCACAGGTATGCTGCTGCCTCCTTGTTTAACTGCTGTGCACTTGATTGGCCTTGAAGTGAGGGAATTTGAGAGACCAAAAACACTGGATTGTTGTACCATAACAAACAACCAAAAACAGAACAGGTTTCTGTTCCCACATATGCACTCAAAGCACTTTGGTGAATTTTTGTTTTTGTTTGTTCAGTAACTTTAGGTGACTTGCATTAAAAAATGATTACTCCTAACAGTTTGAAGACTGTATGATGAGTTAATTTTATTGTAATTACATGTGACTATGCTTGTTTGGAGAATTTGTGAATAGAATTTAACAAGACGGTAAGTTTTTTTTGTGCTCTTGATTTAAAAGATATAATGATGGAGATTTAAAATTTTTATCGTATTATTGGTATTATGGATGCAGAGGCTGTAGAAAAAACTAAATTAAAACTTTCAAAATGTTTTTTATCTTTCAGACAATCATAATCACATATTATTACTTAAAATAGAATCTGATAAAGCATTAGCAGGTGCATGGAAACAAGACTAAGACTCCACAGTCATGCTAGCAGCTCCGTGAAGCTGTACTTTGAGCTAAATGCTATTGTAACACATTTGAGTTTAGCGTTTTAACATGCTAACATTTGGTAATTTTGCATTAAACACAAACTACAGCTGAGGTGGATAAGAATTTCATTAGTTTTGAAGGTCTTTAACCAAAGTATTGGGTAAATAATATTTTTGACCTGATGATCGTGCTAGTTGAATTTCAAAGAATCAGAATTCAATCTGAGGGGAGCATGAAGGTCAGTACCAAATATCATGGCAATGTATTTGATAGTTTTTGAGATATTTCACTGAAAACCACAAATGTGAACCTCATGATGGCGCTAAGGGAAAAGTGAGGGGATCACCAAAGTCTATTGGATTCATCCTCTGTGGACCATGAATGTTTGTACAAAACATCATATAACAAATAGTTGTTGAGATATTTCAGTCTGGACCAAAGTGGTGGACCAAACAGACCAACTTTCAGTGCAATGAAGGAAATAGTGCACCTTATATGTAGCATGGTGTCAGGTTAGAGTTCCCCACCCTTACTTCTAGTGGTGGGTGGGTGTGTAATGAGTCTCACATCATACTGCAGACCTGTCACAGACCTGCAGTTAACATTTTTTTTGTAACCGTAAGCACAATCTTCCCCTAACCTTAACAATGTGTTTTAGTTGCCTTACCCTAACCTGCCCTGAACCATGATTAATTTCAAACAATTACAATCTTTGACTAAGCTGTAGTTGCCATGCGCAGGTATTGTAGCAAGCAAACATTTTCAAAATGTTACAATGGACATAAAAAATTGTTGGGATTATAACTGTCTAAAACTGACATTGTGGGCCAACCTTAAAAAAAAAAAATCCAAACACTCTTAATTGTTTAAACCCCAACTGAACTTAATTTCTCCAAGCAATCCTCCTTAAGTATCCTCCAAATGAATGAAATTGTTGTAGGTTACACTCAGCCATTATTCTTCATCTGCTGATTCTTCTCCTCTTTTCATTCAGTGTTGAATAGAATATTCCAGCATTTTCTCCTTACATTGGAGTTACATCACCATTAAACATTCGGATGTCTTAATCCCTTTATCCAAGCCTGTTACTTCAACTTCATTTACTGTAATATGAAATACTGAGTCTGAGTGCTGTGTGTAAGAACCATTGCAGCCATGTTAAAATACCTGTAGTTTTAAGTATTAAAAGACCTAAGTGAGTCCAACCATGTGCCTCTTTTCACTAAACAATTCATTTTAAGAGATAATGTGCGAGGATGAAGACATAAAACAAGGTATCAAGGATTAATTCAGTGGTTTTCTTCATCCTACTTGGAGGACTATGCGTCAATATTTTCTCAGACAGGCACAGCACATCTCCTTTAACGACTGCCAGCACTGTTGGCACATGAAGAACAGAACACAAAACCAGAACAAAACACATAAATGCCTGCTGGTTTCAGCCATACTAAAAACGAATCCTCTCGAGCTCGGTTTAGCCTCGTAGACTTTCTTCTTCTCCCCGAATCCCTCTGTTTCTGTGGATGTTGCCCAATCCAACACTTTTTCTTCTGACTTTTGTGTACTTAGGTTTTGATTGTTGGATTCTACCACCAAGATGAATTATAACAAAAATCTTAATGTGAACATGTTTCCCCAATTGTAGCCTAACATTGGAAGGTAACTTGAAGGTTACTTGTGTCAGAAAAAACGCATCATCTTTAAAGAACATAGACTTAAGGAATTTCAGGTCTCTGGCTTTTATCTGGTCTGCTTTTATTGCTAAGCGGTTTCTGATTAATTAGTCAACAAATAACAACATGTGTGGTACAATAAAAAGATTAAATAAAAATATACTTTGAGCACCTGAAATCTGTAAAACTCTTTTATTCAGTCAGTTTTACATTCTTGTTATATTCACTCCTATCCCTTCTTGTCCCCGCCCACACACACAACTCTTCTCATTTCCTTTCCATCATAGATAAACATAGGCAGGAATAACATCCTCCTATTTCTATAAGTAATTTATTATTCAATGTGTGCTTTGACCTTACAGGGGCATTTTGCAGATTTTTAAGCTAAATCCTATTGATTTGTTGTCAGTAGGAAAATCTGACAAATTTATGTCTCAAGAGTTCAGCCTCACAGGCTGTGAAAACGCAACGGCAGCCTCCATCAAACATGGCATCCAGTTGAGTGCAGAGTTCTTGTTAAACTACAGCTTATATTTCCTCAGTACTAGTAAGCCGTTGGCACTCGGGCATTCCCTTGTCAGTGGTGGAGCTTGAAACTTTCTTCAAAAATAACCCAAAAGAAACAGCCACAATAAACAAATACTGAGCAGTTTGCTACTCTGAATCCATTATACATTGCATACCCTTCAGACATTGAAGGTCATCTGTAACTAGCTTTGAAATTGTTCCTGGAATTCAAACAGAACATGGTTAATTAGCATTTAGTTACTAAGCATTAGCATTTAGTTACTAAACTTTGTTGGAACAAACTTCCAAAAGATCTTCTTAGCACTAACATGCTACTTTTAAATCCAGACTGAGGGCATTCCTGTTTTTAATCCTATCTACGGTGCTATTTTATGTTCCAAAGTACAGTAAACCTGCAATGAATGTGATACTTCATTTATGTTGATTCTGCATTCATTTGTCAGTTAATTCAATGTCCAATTTATTTCAATCTTTTATAATAAATATTATTATAAAGTGGTAGTGCTTCATGATTCATCACATAATACCATGCAGTTAATTAGCATTTTTAAAATCAAATGACTCTAGACCTAGAAATAACACCTTTATTTTGCTGTGTCCATGGATACTAAAAGTAGATGGTGAATCTGTCCGTGGTAGCAACTTGGCAGAGCCAATGTGGGAATGTTCATTGTTTCAACTGATCCTTCCCAACAACACAAAAATAGCCATTCATTATCAGTGTATTGTACGGGCACATGCAATATCATGTACAAATGATGTTACAGTATTACAGTATATTGCATTATATTGAACACTATCATTACAAATATTATAACACATACTAAAATAGAAGCCACAGGTTTCCCAAGGAATATATGAACACTGTGTTGAAAAAGATCTCAGCTAGTATTGCTTAACAAAAATTGTTCATATGAACACAGGAAACATTAAAGAACATTTACAATAATGATGGTTAAGTGTTTCTATGTCTGTCTTTTCCCCATTCATGTGTCCTTCTTTATTTAACTATAACTCTCTTTCTGAACCGTCCGTGTTTTTCCTCTCTTGTAGTCTTCTGTCTTTATCCCCTTTTTCTTGTTATTTCTCTGCTGTACTTGAAAATAGTGCTGATGACGACACCATCTTGTTTGAACAGGTGAAGTGGCAGTGATTCACAGTCATCAACACCTGCTTACTTGAGCGGTGCTGCGAGTTCTGCTTCCACTTTTGACATTATATATCACCCCGCCCATGCCTTTCTCTTTTTTTAAATCTCATTTTCTATCTCACTTTCTTTGTTGGCCTTTTTTACTTTCACTTCTCTTCTGCTGTTTTTGCAGCCACCTCTCATTCTCACATATGGTTTATCATTTGTTCCTTCCTGCTCACCTCCTTCCTCCCACACACACACACACACACACACACACACACACTCACTTTTTGCTCTTTTTCTCCCTGTACCTGGCTGTGTCCCATAGCAGTGCTGGCAAAGCAGAGAGCAGATGAGACAGTGTTAAACAGTGTCATCTGCCAACACATCCAGCCCAGAAAGCTGCATTGTAGTATGTGTTTTGTGTGTGTGTGTGCGTGTGCATCCACAGGAGTATGTACAGTATTAGTGACTATCCGTATGTCGCCTCTGTGTTAAGGTGTATCCTGCTTGGTATGATCAAGTTTGTGTGTGTACAGATGTATACAATTCAACAGCAACAGCTCCTTGATGTGCCATCTCTTGAAATGTGGGAGTAGCGACACACTGAGACTGTTAAACTGAGAGGGCCCTTGGCTTTGAACACTGACAGCCCTGTGGCTGGCTGTCTCTGCCATACAGTGGCGGTCGTTCAAAAGTCACCATCTTGATTGGCAAATCAAAGGCATCTACCGCCAACTGCTGTACTGCAGATATATTTCATACGGAAGTTCTCTCCTCTATTAAATGAAACCCCACTAGGCAAGGGTGTGACAAAAATGTTATAAAGGGGCTGGGGATGTGACTGACTGTTCTCTGCTGAGGACTCAGAGAATGTGTTTTATTTATTTATTTTCCATAGATGTCTAAAGTCTGATGTCTTGGCAACAGCTAGTTTTCCAAAACATTTCAAACACACGGCTTGAGCATTTATGTCTTTAGACAGCCTGATGGGAATGTTTTGATAGGGAGGTATTAGCTCCTCAGGGCCTGTGATGTGAAATATTTGTCATATGATTTACATAAAAATGTGGTTAAACAGTTTAACTTAACTCCTCACAGAGATGTCACTAACTCAGAACAGAGTGATATTATAGAAATCGAGTCCTAACTAGTGTGATGACTCCAAATATTACGCCTCACGAAGTCAAAAGAGCCATCAAGAAAGGCCTCTACTTTCTAGAGTATGATTTACTAAATCGTCATGCATCGCTGGCAGTGACACCATTTCATTGATGGCACACTGCAGCATATCTCAGCAGCTGATTAAAACTCTGCCCTGATTTTTTTCCCTGTAGATGACTCGAGTGTTGCCAACACTGTTGTTATGATGCAGAACAACTAGAGGTCGTGACCTTGCCGAAGGACTGCAGTGCTGTAGAAGTAGATGTGGATTTGTTTGTGCATGTGTGTGTGTGTGGCTGTGTGCGGCCCTATGTGCCTTTGTGCACACATGAAAAGCATCCTCACAGACTGCCATGGCTTTCATTTGATATGCAGTACAATTCATAGCCTGCTACTATTAATACCCATTCACTCTCCATTCTGCAATTTATCTATTTACTGCAGGGTGGTGGTGGAGGTGGTGGAGGGGTCTGAGAGCATGATTGTGATTTGAGTAATGCTTTCAGAATAAAGGAAAGAAATGGAGGCAGAGATGGAGAGAGGGAGAGAAAGACAGGAATAAAACAGGGAGGGAGCGATTGAGAAAACAACTGCAGTAAGGTTAAGGATGGGGAGATGAGTGCACAGAAAGTGAGGGGATTCAGTGGAGTGGGGGTTGGGGGTTTGGGGGTGGGGGTGGGGTGGGGGGAGACAAGGGAAAATAGAGGGGGATTGAAATCCTCCCGGGATGCACAAAGAGAGGAAACACTTAAGATGACTCAATTCATCACAATCACTGCTACAAAAGAGAGGGAGGGAGAAAAATGAAGGGGAGAGACGCTAAAGAGAGCAAGAGTATGTATTGCAATACATTAGCAAGACAGGAGTAAGTGTATAAAAAGGCTGTACAAAAATTATTAAGAGTTTGTGGGGGTAAATGCTTAGGCCAAAATAGCCTGACTTTTGGTTTAGGAATTGGCTCCAAAATAAAAACTGTT
Organism: Siniperca chuatsi; assembly: GCF_020085105.1. Classification (NCBI taxonomy): domain Eukaryota; kingdom Metazoa; phylum Chordata; class Actinopteri; order Centrarchiformes; family Sinipercidae; genus Siniperca; species Siniperca chuatsi. The sequence continues at coordinate 16,824,089 of NC_058044.1, forward strand.
AAAATTATTACATATACAGTATTCTACAGTGGTTTAATCATGATTTAATACTGTATATGTAAATAATCTGTATTCATTTTTTTTAAACCACACAACTGACACCAAAGAAATGCACAATATGGGGCAGTACATACACAGAGATAAAAGAAAATGCTTCTCGATCCTCTTAGCCTTGAGATGTTTTTTGGAAACAATGTCCAGACCCAAGACAGCTTTGACATAAATTCTTGTACTCTAGAAATAAAAATTTCTGTGATGTTTAGTTTTACACTAAGTTACAGTTTTGGTACACTAAGGGACAGAAAGACTTTCCTTGATATACATATAGTTCATCATTTACAACTATACATTCAACTGACTAAGCAACATAAGCATCCCAATGCACTTCTCGATGACTACCTGCATCTCTGCTAGGTGTTTGTACTTCTTTCCTGGCTAATAGCGTTTTTGCACCATGAATGTAGTGTACAATCATTGTGTCTCAACACATGTGTTGGACGTTGGTGGCAGTGAGAGCCCTTGGGACTCAACTATGAGTTCTAAAGAGGCAATGAGCTGAAAGTAGCAGAGAATGTCAAAAAAGTTCAGTGTTGATTCTCAGTGGGATCAGCAGTATTAGCCCTTTCACATTATAATATAGATATCAAAATAATACTTAATTTGGCTTTATATGTAGATGGGAACTTGGCCACATAAAATAGTATACAGTAATAGTTGCATTGTGCTGCTTAGTTGCATTGTGCTGTGGGTTTTTATTCTCGCAATATAAAGGAATATAGTCAATATTAGTGTATATCAATAGTGAAATAAAAACTTAAGGGTTAATATTCTTCCAGCTGGCAGAACATTAGTGATAAAAGCTAGCAAGAGGAAGTTGTTGGCAGTTACATAACTGTAACAAAGATGGAAGAGCATTACGAATTTGTACTCTTTTATTTCTGATTTTGTTGAGGTGATGTCAGAATCAGAATCAGAAATACTTTATTGATCCCTGAGGGGAAACTCTTTTGTTACAGCAATGTTTCACCTTTATGTCAGTGCACACAGGAATAGAAGTAGTAGCAAAAAACATAATACACATTTGTTTATTGAAAAGCATTTTTGTGGCTGGTGCTATTGGTTGAGTTTTATGACAATAGGAATTGTATAGATAGCTACTGAAAACTGAAAAAGCAAGTTGGTCACATCATCAGCCCACGCTTTGTCCTTCGTCAGCATGACATAGGCCTATTTTGACAAAATAATAACAACAACAATGTATTTATATTAATAACGTGAAATATGTCCTGGCTTTAAAACAATAAAAGAAAAAAATATGAAATGCCAAGTTCATCCCCTGCCTGATAATAATCATATTGTTCCTAACAAAATACCAGAATGACTCATTGTGGGACTGATACAATATATAGGTTGAGTTTTAAATCTCTCAGTATTCATGTGTGCATTCTACCTGTTCTTAACTGTATGAGGACGCAGTATTGTGGAGGAAGTTCATAACTCCACAAGATTTAGAAAAAAACTCTCTTTATTGAACCACATGCACTCCTGAGAGAGCTCTCTCTCTCCCTATGCCTCTCACACAAGTGTATTTTAGAGAGTGTGAAAAGTGAAATAGTGACAGGCAGGTGACGAGGTTCATCCACCAATCTCAGATTAGCTTTATTAAAAATGTACCAAGGACAAATGGAGGACCTCTCGGGAGACCAGATGAACTCTGAAAGGCAGGAGCTGTCTTTCAGGTTTGGACAGCACAGACCCAGGGTGCACACACACACACACACACACACACACACACACAAACACAAGAGAGGGAAATCTGTCTCAGCATACATTCTTTGAGAGGCAAAATGTGCCAAATAGAATTAGAGATGAAAAAGAGGTGAGGGAGGCAAAGGCAGAGAGTCCCAGAGAGAGATTGAGAGTGAGGAGGAAAGACACGGGAAAGAGAAAGACACAGAAAGTCAGTGAGAGAGTACGAGGGGAGGGGGAAGAGAAACTGAGGAGGGGATGGAATGGGATGGATGCAAGAGAACGATAGAGTCCTGGAGAGGTTAATTGGAGGTTGTGGCGTGATGATATGATTCAGAGCGGTCATTAGCATTCCAGAGCTAAATATTAATGACGGCAGCGCTCAACTTCAGCCGCAGGAACACAGTGCTACTGCAGGTGAGGCCCCAAAGACAGAGTCAGAGGAATGGAAATGCAGAGCTTGCAGCACTAAGAACTATAAGCCATAAATGTTTTACACCATCATTAACATAATTTGATGGAGACTTTTTGTCTGAGCATGGTGGGTGGTACTGCAAGTCTTGCCAGGGTAAATTAGAGAAGGAAGCTCGCTTAATCAGTGTGGATTTTACAATAAAGTTGTAAATTGTGGTATTTTTTCCCCCATTCTCTTTTTTTACACAAGGCAAACCCCAGACAATAGGTTCTAGTATAAGCTTTGAACATGCTGATGTTGTACATGGTGGATATTGAGCTGAATGGCCCGGGAGCCTCAGTGGCACTGACAGATACGATACTGAAGTAATTAATCATAAGCACCAAGATCAAAGTTCCTCTCTAGAAACTCTTGCAGATGGGACTATTTAGTGTTTTGCTTGCGAGACCACACAGTTACAAGCATTCAAGCACACACACGTGTTCACCTGCACACACAAACATGTGCGCACACTTCTACAAATATCCCCTCCGGATGCAGCAACCTGCTCTGTATTGTGGGTTATTTATGGCAGTAGATTGAAGGCCCAGGACTTTGAATGTGTTCGGAGACATGTGAACTACAGTAAGTGGCTTTGAAATCCACAGTGGCACAGTATTAAAGAATTTCTCCTATTAGTGAGCTGGCAAATGCTCAGTGGAATGGAGACAGCTTACATGAATCACAGCAGATATTCATTGTGTGAGCATCTGTGTACGTGTGTGCGTACATGTGTGTGAGACTGCGTGTATTTCAAAAAGCTCTTTTAAAAGGGAATCTAGGAGGATGGAAGAAAGGATTGGGAGAAAAAGGCATTACTCTTGAGGTAGCAACACAGGAGCAGATCTACAAAACTATTAATCTCTTCTTCTGCCTGTGCCCCCATCAGCTGCCTCTTTCTATCTCTCCCCTCTTTCTCCTCCTGCCTCTCTTCTTCTCCTATCTCTTCTTTTTTCTCCAGAGCCCTCCTCTGCATTTATTTCATTAATTCAACTCTCCTATCCTTTCCCCTCACTCACAGCTACGCCATCTATTTCTTTCCCTTTACATCTCCTAACTCTGCTCTGCTCCCTCCCTTCAATGCGCTCCCCCCCGCCCTTTATCACTCTTTGTCTCCATCATGACTTGCCTGACTCACTCCCTCCCTCCTGCCCTCCACCATGTCCATATTTCACACTTTCCCTCCTCCTTTTGACCTCATCTCCTCTTTGTTTAATCTTTGTTTTTCTCAATCTTTTAGTCTCTTATTCTCTGTCTCTCTGGCACTTTCGATCTCTTGTTCTTTCACTCACTCTCTCTCTCTCTCTCTCCCTGTCCGTCTCTATTTCGCTCTCTCTCTCTCTCAGGTCTCTCTCATCCTCTCTTTCTCTAACCCACTTCTGCACTGCCACTCTGCAGTGTGTTGCAGAGATTCAGACCTCAGTCTCGTATGTGGTCGAGGTTTCAAAGCCGCAGTTCCCACCACAGGTTCAAATGAACACACACACACACACACACACGCACACACACTTTAACTTGGTCACATACTTGGGCACTCACACACACGCCCACTAACTCTCAGCAGTCGCAGCTGCAGTGGTTCTGGCTCGGTGGCTGAGGCTGCATGGGGTTCCTTTGTGGGTGAGGAGCTCTACTGCAGCGACTCACTCTTCATCTTTTTTTCTTCTTCTTCCCTGTCTGTCTCACATGCCCACCCCTCCTCACTCCCCTCCTCTGCCTTTAGTTGCCTCACATACCCTCCCCCCCCCATCCTCCCACTCTTTTCCCCTGCCCTTTTATTATCCTCCTCCACAATCAGAATGGTTTGTGTTTTTCTACTGTACATCCAGCTGTCCTCTCCCACACCTAGCAAAAGCCCTCGCAACCCCCACACCCCATTTCTGTCCTCTGACGCTCACCCCTACCATTCTTCGGCCTCTCAAGACCATACCCAACTACCCTTGGCCCTATTATCTGCAGACAAGAATACACCTCCTTATTATTCTCACTCTGCACCACCACCGATTGCCATGCATGCGCACACTCCCATTCATCTTCATCACTTCCCTTTTGCTCCTCGGTACCCACACCTTCCCTGTATATTTAGTATTGGCTTCATGCGCACACACATATACACACACATAGTCACACGCTGACATGTTCTCTCCACCTCTTCCTGTTTGGCTACACACAACACTTCTTCTCGGGCCACTAGTTACACTGCATCTCCAGTGATGCAGTCATGTGCTGATGTGCCCCTTCAATGCTCCATTCTTATCTCTCGAAAGACTTTTTCTACCTTCATGCCTCCTTCCTCCCTTTCCCCTGAACACCTCCACCTCCTCCTCTCCCCCCATTCTTCCTGCATCTCCACAAACAGACAATAAAATCTTCTTTCCCCCTCTTCTCTCCCTCCTGACCTCTTTAATCTCATCCATCCCGTCTGTAGCCACGGCTCTCTTTCTCTATCCCCATCTCACCTCAAACATATCAGCCTATTCACAATGGCTGCAGTTTAATAACACATTTTTCTATAATGGTTCTGAAAGAAACAAAATCATTGTACCACTGGATATAGCATATTAACCTACCTACCAACTGTGACTCTTTTCTTCTAACAGTCAGCCGCAAATCAGCTTCTCAACTATTGCAAATCCAAGAGGCTGACATTGCCTGTCCCTTATTTACCTCCCCCGTCCTCCTCCCTGCAAAAATATATCCAATCATTCTCACTTTTCTTTGTTGAGGCCTCTGTAATGATAAGCTGACTTAGAGCTTGTTTTCAGCTAATTATCCTCCTTTATTTATTTTCACGGTGAGTGAATCATTTCCTGGAAACATGACGATCACATTAATGAAACACAAGCAGCTCCTGTATCCAATTAATCGTCCTGCGTCTGTGTTGTTCTGGCAGGAGGAAGGGTACACGTATGAGGTAAATATAAAAATAATATAATACATGAACAGTATATAGACATGTATGTTTATGAATATGCACTGTATATGAATATGCACAAACATAGATAGACAAGTTGGATGGGGTAAAGACACTAAAACCAAAAGATCAAAGTTCAAATCCACAACAGCGATACATCCTTCTGAAGAACCCTCAAGCAAGACACTGATCTACTTCATGCTCACTTATTGTTAGTTGCTATGAGACAGAGTTGGAGTTTCTGGAAACTTTCAAATTAAAGATCTAATTAGTTGTCATTGATTTCATTTAATTGGGAAAAAAATATGAAATAAATAGAATACAGAGTCTATATTTGTTTCTTCTGTTTCATTTTATCCCTCTAGATTACATTAACACTCTCCCTGCCTGTGTGTCCCTGCTTTGTGCCATCTTCTCCCCTCCACTCGCCTATTGCCTCATTTTCTTTGTCTCTCACTGATTCTTTCTCCTTCTTCCTCCCCCTCTACACTTCCACCAGACACACAGGCCTCCTTTACCTCTGCAAATGCTGCATTATTAATTGACCTGCATTGGCTATACAGTAGAGAAAACACTCAGTCTGAGACACACAACCAGTCATACAGAAAGATCCATACACAAACCTCGCACACAGATGCTCACAAATGCATGAGCACTCTCGCATATGCATGGCCACATGCACGACTGTTGTGTGTGTGCACGTTTTTTTAACATGTTGTTTTGTATACAACATGTATATATTCTATCTGATCCCGTCACACATGTTTAGGTAAGCCTGGGGCAACTCTCCTCTGAGGCTTCAGTTACCCCAGTAATGATCACAGCTTGGTTCCCTTGTGTGTATCACTACATGTGCCTTTGCCTTTGTCTGCATCTCTTTGTTTGATGTCTAGTGTGCGTGTGTGTGGATGGATGGATGTGTGTGTGTTCATGTTTCAATATGTGTTTGTTTGTGTGTTCCTTTGTCGTTATCTCTGTGCTACTCTAGCCTGTTTCTTTTGTGTGTGAGGGTGTGTGTGTGTGTGTGTGTGTGTGGATGCAGCCTGTATTACTGATACACATGACCTGTATAGTAAATGTCTTTGGTGAAATACAGCCCGAGACAATATTCAGTGTCATAAAATGGTTCATAAAAGCAGCATGATGTGATCAAATCATCAGCTAATTTACAATTATTCCAGCCAAACCAGTGAAACAGACTGGTAACTAGGAGCTTATCTGTTCTAATAACAACTGTTGTCAATGCCAGTTGCTGCGCACTAATTACTTTTGTTGCTTTGGTTTTTATTTTATTATTTAGTGAAATTGATATTTTTTTATCTCTGTGTATTTTGTCATCAGGTTGACACAGCTGTGTATTTAATGCCCACACAGAGTTCTGTTGTTTTACCAATTCTGAATATAAATGAATTATGGATTTAAACATTATATAATCAGTGAGTCAGTTTGTGTCTCAGCAAATTACTTAAATTGTATTTACCTGAAAGCTTTGCGATTGGTTATGGAGATTTGCGTTTTTCATGCCCTGTTAGCCAAACATGAGTGCTTGAATATGTGACAGATACACAGAGTTAAAGCGTTTTATCCTCATTGGTCACAGCCGTGATCTTAAATCTTGTGATTGGATACGGAGATATTGCTGAAGTGCTTTAATTGCTTGAAGGGTTTAATGCATGTGTCTTTTGGCCACAAGGGAGTTTCTATGCGTGTGTGTGTGTGTGTGTGTGTGTGTGTGTGTGTGTGTAGGCGTTGCTATTGTACAACTGTGTGTACCTTTGAAAAGTTCAGCACTAGAGTCAGTTCTTTCTTTATCCAGTTTGTTTTCACACACACAAACACCTCACCGCCCACACACACACACACACCCACACACATGCGCGCACACGCACAGACACACCCACACGTACAAACATGAGCACACACACACACACACACACACTGACACAGCAGGGAAGAAAAAAACACAACAAAGGAAGATAAACAGTGATTATTTACAGTGATTTATTTGCTGTCATTCAGATGAAGAAACACATCACACACACTCGTGACAGACAAGCCGACACTCACACTCACAAACAGACACACACACTGCCTCACTGACACAGAATACAGGTACAAACAGAAATCCAACGGACACTGGTATTATAAGAACCACCCATCTGATTGACAGATTGCGAGGGTGATCTAATGGTCTCACTTTCACCTCACTCTCCCCTCTTCTCTTTCCTTCACCCCTCTGAGAGTGATAGAGCACTCCCTTAAATATAAATCAGTAGAATCACACCACGTCAGGAGTCTAACTCTCCCCTGTAGTCTCAACAATCATCAACATACCATGCCCACCACTCTGTCTCCATCTGTCTGTCTCTACATGGTCTGTCTCCTTGTTTTCTGCCTCTTCCATTGTTGGCCACCACCTATCCAAGTGTTTTCTTGTCCATTTGAGGCTCTTTACACATGATCAGTAGTTCAGCGGTATGATATGTGAGCAGAAAAAGCTGTTTTTACACACATCTGTTTTGTTGGAAAAATCACCTGTATTTACAGCATATGTCAACAAGAATCAATGTGATTATGTGTACAGCGCAAAAAAAAAAATAGTTTGGAGTTCCTCTTTAAGGTGGTGTTGTACAGTAAAGTGCATCACAGACACGATCGAGTAGATGCACATTGAAAGCCACAGACAAACAAGGTCAAAGTTGAAACTGATTGAGGCATAAAATGTGGAGGGTGTGCCACGTTCAAGGTAGTGCTGCTGTTAGTTTCAGCATTTTCGCTCTCTCCATAGGAAAACAATAGCTCTCACCATGCAGTGCAAAGCGATTCTCTCGCTGAGATCCCAAGGGTAACCTGCAAAATTAAATCTGGTTAGGCTGGTTATTATTTTTATTTTGGTTAAAAGAAATGGTAGACAAGCAGAGAAAATAAATAATGTAAAATTCTGGATGAAAATTGGATGAGTATCCTCAGGAAGCAGGAAACAACATTTTTGGGGTGCATGCAGAAATAAGATCTGGTTGAAAATTGGTTTAAACCAATCTGCCCTTTTAAAAACACATTTTTCTGTGAAAATCGATGAAAACTGAAAATGATTAGCCATTTAGCAGTCATAACAAACATGGTCAGAGCTCAGAGCAAAAGATTGCACCAGCTCCTCCCAATCTCTGGTTAGAGTTTGTCAATTTATGGTTTCCAATATTTTCATTGTTTTTTAAATGGTTTAATTATGATTGAAATGATTTTAGTAGTAGAATGGTGGTTGTAGTATAGCCTGATAAGCTCTTGTTTATGGGTATAATGATACATTAGATTGACCAATTAGCACTGCTAGCACTGCTTGAATGTTCCTGGAACAGGACCGGAACAACAACCAAGAAGTAGTTGCATGATTAGAACCCTGGAAAGTGATTTCACCGTGTGGCCCTGTCGTTAAGTGTAAATGCTGTGTTGTTCCTTGTTTCTCTCATCTTACAATACCCCGTTCCCCACCACACACACACACACACACACACACACACACACACACACACACACACACACACACACACAACACAAATTCTTCCTGCAGTATTCTCTATCTTTATCCAATTTTCTCTTTACCTTTTGAAAACTGTTTACCCTCTCTGTGCTCCCTCTGTCTCCTCTCCTTCTTCGCTGCTTCTTCTCTGCTCTTCCTTCCCTCTCTTCCTCCTCTTTTGTGACAGGCTGCCAGTGATTCATGTACTGTAGATACTTCACACACACACACACACACACACACACACACACCTACACACACACAAAAGTGTATTTATCGTGTTGCAGACAAGGACACAAACCAGCAGGAGAGAGGTGAATGCTCCAGGCAGTAGTTTGTTAGCTACACATTACCTTACCTGCACCTTAGGAGCCATCTTACAGTGACAATATTTACATTCATCTCATGATGTAACTCTGGAAACTTTTACAGAAAATGTAATAAATCAAACGTTATCTAGGTATACTATATTATATTTAACAGATTAGCATAAAATCAAACAATTTCAGTGCATTGGACTAATGTTAAAGATCACAGGTAAACAAATGTATTATTTAATGTATGCTACACACTAGGTAAGAGAAACATTGGTTGCAGGGGTAATATGTAATATAAGACAGCAGGGCACAATGATAAAGCACTAGTAAACGGATACAGTGAGATATCTACAGTAGCTATAGCATCACCACCTGCACTTTTTGCCAACCAAGCAATAAAAAAAGAATGTATATATTATGCCCATACTCTCTGATGAGAATAGCTTCTTTGTTAATGTTTTGTTTATGCATAATTGAGTCATTTTCCACAGCCATATGTTTAAAAACTACTTGAAAAAAATGGTTTAGTGTAGAGACAGATTGGATTTTAATCATTAAATGGGAATTAAAGCATATCTCCAGCCTGTTGGAACTGCTCATAGGTTAAAATTTCAAGTATGCACCAAACAAGCAAACTCAGTGACAGTCTTGTTCCAAGGAAACAATGGTGCAGTTTGTTTCTGGTGCAGAACACGGTGTCACAATGATCTAGACCGCAGGAAACCTCAAGGGAGGAAGGCGATGGATTTGGGTAAGGAGAGGTAAATATTGCAAGCAGAAGGAATAAATATAAAGCTCTGTTTTACTAACAATATAATGAGATATTTAGAGTTATTAGTAATTTCAGTACCTGAATTGAAGAAATGACGAGGTATCTAATAATTGTAGCTCATTAATTCCAGTGAAAGTTACATGCCCAGTAGTGAATTTGTTTCTCTGGCAGAGCCAACTCACTGCCTATGCACATAAATGACACAAAAATAATATTGTTGGTATGACTCATGATGGCTTTCTAAAATATACTACAATGGACCTAGTGGTTCAAATTGTGATGATTTAAAGAGTCATTTTTGAATGTGGTGCTGTTCCTGGAGGCTTGCACATCAGCACTGTATTGTATCTATTCTTCATGTACAACATTCATTTTCAAATCCTGACCTCTGGGCAGACACTCATATCATTTGACCAATTAACAAATGCAAATGTGCACACGCTTGATTTAAAATGTTGTGCGCTTGACTTATGTGAAACCAACCAAACTAAATAAATGAAAAAGTTCATTGCATTGTATAGCAAATAGTGTTCTATCAAACAAAGTAATTTAACTATACACTGAGTTATCAATTTAATAGTACACCTGTGCAATCGAATAAAATCCATTATAACAGTCCTGCAGTGAATTCTGTCTGTGTAAAACTATAACATTCATTTTAACACCGTCAGATGGATGTTTATTAAACTGAATCCATTGTTTAACGTGGTATTGTACTGGACTTCATTATATTGAGAGGTGTTTGTAATGTTTACACATATCAGGGGGACACAATATGACAATTGTATTGCATTAGATGGTAAAGGTGGAACAAATAAACTGGCACCTCACTGCAGTGTCAGGACTATGAAAAGCACTGTGCATTTGAGAACTGTCATCCTTGTTTTTAGGAGATCCTTTGTTCCATGTGCAATTGGTATTTTACTCCCAATAATGAACTTCAAAGATCTTTTTTTATCTTCAATTTTTCATGATTTCCTCTGTTCTATGATCTCTGTGGTGATGTCTTGTTATGATTTGATGAGTTTCACACAGTTTTCAGCTTAAATTCTATTCTATTCTCTTCTCACAACACTGCTCATTCCGGCAACTCAACGTGTGCTCTAAGTGATGTCATCAATTAGAATGGAATGAATGTGTTTGTACCGATTGTGACCCACAGCCGAGTCACTGAGATCTTCAATTAGGCCTTTAGGCCTTTTATCAAGTGGGCCTGACATATACACAGACACACACATGCACACACACATCCTTATACAGATATTTTTTTACACACAACAAACATACTGGACATGCACACACAAGAACACTCACACTTTGTCCATTTAGTCATTCACTATGCATTTCCAAGGGCTTCCATGTTATTAGTAGCTAAATCTTTCAATGGATCACAATTACACTGTGAAGAATTTCATGTACACTCACATGCACACACACGCTGCCAATTAATTATCATATTGATTTTAGGTTTTTCCCAGACAGGTCAGTGGGTATCGGATACTTGTAAGCATTTTGCAGACTGGAGTGGTGGTGCTAAGACTGAGTTCTGATTAGTGCTGACTTACATATGTTGTCCCCAGATCAATGCACATGTCAGTGTGAAGTACTGCTGCCAAGTCACTTTGGCAAATGTATGTCTCTGATCTGATTAATTAGAAAACTTCAATCATAACAACATCTTTGTGTTTTCAGTGTGGTTTAAGCCTTTTGATATTGGGCTATGAAAACTTAGTGATGTGACTCTGTACCTCTGTATCATCAATTAACAAATTGGCATATTGATTTGTTCAGTCACATTCCACTGAGACTGAATCCAATACATTGCTTTTCCTTGCATCATTTGGTTTTCCCAAGTTAGAATGAATGCCTGTAAAAAATGACAGAAATGAACAAAAAGGATGCCAGCAAATAAATGCAGAGAATCACAGCGAAAAGGAAAAACAGAGGAATTATTAATACCAATAAAGATCATCTCAAATGTGTGCAGGGCTTAAAGTTCTTCAGCACAGTGCCGGAATTTCGGCATGGGGCCGTTTTAGATTCGAAAATATATAATTATATGTCTTTGTAAAATATTCTTGCATATTTATTAGCTGTCATTTCTGGTCGAGCTATTCATTGTCCTCTCGGTGGACATTGTTAGAGATGAACCAGGTGAAGGTAATGTTTTACTCGAGTTGACGACAACTCGATTAAAACGATATTTCCACCTGCTTTGTCCGCAGTTGTTGTTTTACTCAACCACTGTGCGCTTGTTAAGCTAATAGCTAATTGTTGCGAACAACCCATAATGAAAGCTGTCTGTATGTAGCTTAACTGTTTACAGGTATCTTAGTTTGCCATGAATCTTAAAATATGCTGAATTCTTTTAAACTTAGCTACTGGCTGAGACTGCAGCCCCCCTCCACACCAGCCCCTCCAAAGGACAGCAGGAAGGACTGACACTGACTGATGTCTGTGTTCTTCATTCTTTCTAAACTTCACTCGTTATTTGGTGTCAGGAATATTATTTATTTTACTGATGATTTAGATGATTATTATAATCTAAATCTAATTATTATTGAGTGTATATAGTAACTTTGCTGTTGTGAAATGTACTGTTGCTGCAATAGAAACACTGTTTAGTGACACTTAAAATATAAATCACTTCTAATCCTGTTCTGAATTTATTCATTAAAAAAAAGATAATAAAAAAACCCCAAAGCCCCAAACACATTTCAGCCACATACATTTTCCTTGCTTTAAGCCCTGTGTGTGTTTTTTTGGTTCTTACCAAGGATGTATCAATATGTGACTGCATCAATCAATATACTGATTGGAGTACTGAAGCCTGACTTCATCAATCAACATTTTGAGTAAACACACAATCAGACCATAGCCACTTCATTTCACTTTAGCTTTCTCTCTTAAACATGCATACATCTTACACCTAATGGTGTGTAACAGATTATGTACACATTGCTACACATGCATCTTAAACACCTTATGCTAGACACGAGCAACCATATTTGAACACAGATGGCATTGCTTTCCCATCCCCCAATAACCTTGCATAGCCATTCACTTCTATCACACTCGACTGAATTAGAGACATGCTGTGGTGACGATGACTTTGAAAAGAGATACTGAGAGAAAAACACTTAAACTGGGTGCGATATATCAATTCACATAACAGCATATTTTATTAAATGCCTGCAATGTTGTTAAATGTGTTTTCAATGTCTGCACTAAACCCAGTGCATCTGTTATTAGAGCTGAACAATATTGAATTCATATTGACATTGAAATATGGAGAGTACAATACCAGCATCGCAAATGCTTCAACATGGACATTTTAAATTCATTTTTATATATAAAATAAAATCTGGTTATAAAAGTTACATTGAGAAGTCCTCAACAGATATAAATGGACAAAATGGAATGGAAAATGCATGCATGTATACATTTAAAAAAGTGTGTTGAATAAATGGAAAATAAAGTACAGCTAATTCACAAGACAGATGCTAAATGACTGCTTGTCTGTCCACTTCAATGTACTGAATGTTTAAATGACTAGTGCAGACAGAGTCAAGCTGCGCGGAGACTGATGTGAACTGAGTTGCTTCCTTGATATTCTAACGTCTGTGCAGCTGTGTGTCCTGTCTTTCTGGGTCATTTCTGTTTCGCTCACAATCCCAGTGGACTTTTCAGAGATGAGGCCCTGCACGATAGACAGTGGCTAAGCCCATGACGACTTCTGCTTCATCACACACACATACACACGCACTTAGAGACCAGCTGACACACAGGGATGTTATTCATAAGTTTCTGGGACAATGTCAACCTCAGTAGAGTGATGTACACGGTACCTATGCGGCTCCCATTCCCACCGATGCCGTTTCCTCTCTCTTCTAAGCGTCACCTTCTCTCCTCAGGTCCTTTTCTCTCACCTCTTTCTGTGCTCTCTCTTCCCTTACAATAGACTAACAATTTAAAAGAGAAAATATTCTGCTACTATACGCATTTCTGAGATACCAAATAAAATGGATTAGACTCCACTCATTTCAGAGCATTTCAGAGCTAAATAAGGAGTGCTTAGAAATGTCTTGAATTCAGCTTCAAAATAAATATAGGCCTGTTTAGTGAAGCTCCTCTTGCTGGTGGCATTGTGCCCCCTCTTGCCTCCTCCTCCTGCTCCTCTTCTTCCTCCCCTGTTCCTCCTGGGCATTCTTGGCCTGGAGGAGCAGAAGGTGACAGATGTACACTCTACCTGCTGCTCTCCCCTCTGACCTCCCCTCCTTCTGCACTCCCCCCATCTCTACATTTCTTGCAAACCAACTCTCTCTCTCTCACTGTACCTCCTGCCACTTTCTTCCTATCTACCTCTCTCCCAAGCCAGCTATCTCTTCTTGCTCAACCCTCCTCCTCCTCATCTATCCTTCTGCTGTCCTCAGTCTACCTTTTCAACTGTCTTCCTCCAACAACTAATATGAGACATATTGACTCTGTGTTTTGGTGCTATACACTTCCTACCACACAAACACCAACACATGCTGGGAAACCAATAGGTTGACAGATGCACTCCATGTACTCGCCACCTATCCTTCTGTCTTCTTCCTACTTTGATTCTCTTTCCTATACTGTAGTTCTGACACCTGATTAAAGTTCTAATGAAGTACATAAGTGTTTATACACAAAGGCAAACAAGTACTTTCACATCACAGACTCACACACAGATGCACACATCCAAACACACTGCCCCCTCACTCTGCAGGATGACAGATGTACTTTCCCCTTACCCCTGTCTCTCTCTCTCTCTCTCTTAGCTCCCCCACACACACACACACACACACACACACACACACACACACACACACACACACACACATACACACACACACACACACACACACACACATCCCCTGTTAAGGGCTCAGCAGGTACAGTGGCATCTGTACGCCCAACCTGACTCATGGATATTTCATGTTGTGGAGCAACATTGAACCACACCACACAGTTGTAGGTAGGCAGACCAAAGCTGCACAGCTGGAGTCACACCCATGCTGTGCTGATCCACAGTGTACATATATTGGGCTTGCCTGTGTGTTAGCTGCTAGAATTGAGTCATCTGCTCTGCCCTTCCCTGCAGTATACCACTGCACTATACACTACGCCATGACTATAGCCTAGGGGTAGAAGGCTGATGTGAGGAGGAAGGAGTGGGGTTTAGAAATGGTTATGCAGCGGTAAGACAGAAATAAAAGCCGAAGGTGGTAGTGTGATGAGCGCTCCACCAACC
Organism: Siniperca chuatsi; assembly: GCF_020085105.1. Lineage (NCBI taxonomy): Eukaryota > Metazoa > Chordata > Actinopteri > Centrarchiformes > Sinipercidae > Siniperca > Siniperca chuatsi. The sequence continues at coordinate 16,839,090 of NC_058044.1, forward strand.
AAGGCGCTGAGAAATGAATGAATGAATGATGAAATTCAATTAATTTATGATGCTCCAAGGAGAAATTGATCTTGCAGCACAGCATTTATTTATTTCCAATATATGACATGTACTGTACATACAAACATGAAGCACACATTGAGAGGCACGAGAGGCATGAAGATGAAAGATGGAGATTCGGGAGACAGGGTTTGCATAGACAGGTCAAAAGGGGGAAAAAACAGACCAAGAAATAGATATTAAAACATATTCACCTCTTAATCTTTCTTCTCTTGTTTCCTCAATCCATGGACAAGACCCTGGGAAAAAGAGAGGGAAAGAGATACACGTCTTCTGTCTACCACTTCACATTAAATGGGAGCAGACATGGCCAGTCAAATCCAGATAGCCCCGGGGAGAGAGATTGGTGCAGTGTTTGGGAGACTTTTATTAAATATAGCCACACTGCCATATAGCTATTTGACTGCACTTAAAATAGACCCTCCACTCGCTACTGCAGTGCTCTCACTGGAAATGGGATATTATGAAAGTGTGTGGACCACAAAGCACTAGCGATATTTAAATACTAGTGTTCTATCATAACCTCAGAGACACTGTATGTAGGCAATTTGGAGCAATATAGAAAATAGTATAGTGATTTGATGATAACAAATGATGCATATGAAGTGGAGATTCAGTCCAGGAGTTTATCATAGATGTTATTGCTGGTCATAACCAGCCCTCTTTCATGAAGATTGTATGTGTCAGTTTTCCTTCAGACCTGGTGTGATAACCTTAATTCAGGGCTAAAAGGTTGTGCATAGTCATAGGTATCAATATCCTCATTCAGTATTGATCAGATACTGACCATTGAAGTTGTAGGCTTCCCTCTGATTGTGTTTGAGTGTGTATATGATTGAGGTGAAGGTTTTTTTTTAAACATAGTTTGCATTGGAATGTAAGTACACATTACATAACATAATATAATATATAACATACACTCAATACTGTACCTTTTAGATACTTTACTGGAATATTTAATGCAACTTCATACCTCCACTACATTTCAGAGGCAAACATTATGCTTTTCACTCCGTTGCATTTTTTTGACAGCTTTAGTTACTAGTTACTTTGACAGTATATATTTTACATACAAAACATACTATCAGAAAGTTTTAGATTTAACAACCGAGCAGTATATAAATTAGGGCTGCCCCCTAAATGTCGATGATTCGAATCATTAGTCGAGAAGTGCCCCAAGCCGAATCTCATTTTGCCAGTCGAATCACTGCACTTTTTTTTAGCTGTGTCATTGTAGACAGAACAACGCAGGACTGTAAACGTGTACCGTGTCTTGTCTCAGAATTACCTAAATACAAAACTAACTGTAATGGAAATAGAGAAGGGTGACGGAAACATAAAGCAGCGCGACTCGTTTCTGTTTGCTGGTCTGACACCAATGCTCTCAGCTCCAGTGCTGAATGCAGCAAAGGCAGCTGAACTACTTTTGACCCAGACACTGGCACAACCTCCTCTACTGCCGTACAGTGTGATTGACTCTTCAGCTGACTGACAGTGCTGTCAGGAGCCATGCAGGAGCGATGCTCTGTGATGTGCTAGGATTTTATAACTGAACTGTGACTGGGACACACACTTTTTATCTTTTCTCTGACTGTGTGAAAATGGGATATTTTCATATCACAAATGATGATCAAAGGCATTAAAACATCAGTCTTGTTGGTAAAAACCTGAGACATGTAACTGTTTCATGAGTTTAGTGTGGGGTGTTGTGCTGAACTGGACTGTAAGTGGGCGCAGGCCGTGAATAATATATTTCTCATAATTGTAGGTGTATTGAAGACAAAACATTAGTAATTAAATTGAGTATTTGTAAAAATGGAAATCTACAGATAAGAAAAAGCAGGAGTGTTAGTACATTGTGACATCACTTTTTGGTGTGGTTACAGGTGCAATAAAGCACACTTTGACCAAACCAAACCACTCCTACCATGATGATGCTGGGTGCAATCAGAGGTTCAACACACTGGAAACTTTCATCCAGAGAGGGCAGTGAAAGGCTGCTTTTCAGCCTGTTGTTATGTTACTCTTGAAGTACATTTTTCCGACAGTAATTCCATACTTTTACAGTAACATTTGGAATACAGGACTTTTACTTGTAATGTAATATTTTTACATTGTGGTACTTAAACTGTGGACCAACACCAGCAATACTATAAAGAATAAATTTATTGTGAGATCAACTTTTCGGCTTGTAGCCTTCATGCTGTTTTGACTTCTTCAGGCTTTATCCCTTCTCCTTGCACCTGACGTAAGTGAAGTAGTGCAAGAAATCCCTACAGTATACTTTTACTCAAGTAAAGAATCTGACTACTTCTTTCACATTGTTATGTGCATGCTTATTTAGTCCAGCACTTCAACAATAGGTTATTGAGTATGTATTTAATATATTTGAAATAAGCTAAATGTCCTCAGTGTGAACTTACATAATGTCAGGGAAGTTATTTTTTTAAGAACATCTTTTGATGGAGAGTCGAGACACTGAAAGCATAACAAACAACGCCATCAAAGAACTGACTTTTTAGGGAAACAAGCAAAAGAGAAGAACAGCCAAAGTATCTAAATGTGCTATTCTGTTATTTTTTAATATTGAAGGCAGTGCATGATGGGCCACCCTGGCTTGCTGAAGGGGATAAAACATAAATAACATAAATAAAAGCACTTACAATGCAATTTTGTTGTATTCCCAGAAAGCTACCTGCTATACCTTTTCTTGCTATCCCAGATCTTGACTTACAACATAGAGTTCAGAAGTTCATTAGTATCCATATACAGAGACAGCTCACACAGGGAACATAAGACAACTACTCTGGCTCCTGGAAAAATAAACCAAGGGCATAAAATAAGTCAAGTCACTTACCAACTCATGTGAAAGCACGACAGCACTCACGCTTGTGTCAAAGAAGCACTACTTCAACCAGCAGAAAGTAGAAAGCTGACATATACAAAAAAATATCCTCTTTATATTCCATGCATAAATATGCCATGCGTATAAATCTGCCCTGTATGGACTACATTTACAAGAACACCCCTACATTGTGTGTGGGCTGGGAAATGAGTGTCTCATTTCCAAGCTAGCTGACAATAACACTCAGATGGGCTCAAACACCGAAGGCAGTGATATAGCTCTTCATTACACATATATATAGTACAGTGTGTGATGCACAGCAAATCCATTTAGAGAGGCACTTTGATACAGATGACCATAGTCGAGCGCCTGTTTGGGTGGGCCATACATCAGCTAAGAGATAAAGCTCCTTTCTCACTCCTAAAGAAAAGCTGACAATAGCAAGCTTGATAGAAGTCACAGCTTCAATCGAGGGATGGATGACAATAACATCACTGTGTGTGTAGGTGGGAGATGTGTGTATGGGTGTGTGTAGGAGGGTTGCCATTTGTCAAAGCTATGGGTTAATGGCACAGTCATAGTGGCAGCAAAAATCTCACACATGCATCACCTATAACCTTTATAAGAACAGGCGGATGACACATCAAACATGCAAAAAAAGAAACACACAAACAGATTCAGATGTTGAACAATTCCATATAGTTTTGTACTTAAAAAATAGAACAAACAAATGGTATTTCTCAATGTCAGAAAGTCATCACTGTTTTTTTTTATCAAATTATTTACTCTGGAGTTGAGTATTGCTCACTAGATATGATGGCATCCATCCTCATTTTCTGGGCACATTTTCTGATCCACAGCTATTAGTGGCATAGTGAAACAAGGCTCAGCTGTGAAAAAAAGCTCAAATACACATTTTATGAAAAAGTTGACTTTCCATCTGTTGTTAATGGCGTGGCTCCAGAATGCATCTCAACATTGGCATCCCAAATTGTCAACGTGGCTCTGTTGATTCCAGTGTTGAAAGATGCTAGGTTTTGCAAATATTGGTTAAACTGTTCAATGTCAAAGGAGAAACATGTAAATTGTTGTTATAGTGGTGCAATTTGTATAACCAACCTCCAGCAATTCAGCACTATAAGTGAGGCATTAAAACACCCGACTTCCCACAACTACAGTAGGCATGACACTGAAATGGTTTGCAATTTCAATAAATACTTTAGCTGAGCATAATGTAAAACAGGCTACAAGACATATACAGAGACATATGCAGAGACACACACAAACACAGTCACATGTCAGTTTGGCTCTGATGAATAAAAAAACCCCTCATCAAATGGAGGGAGACATGTCTCATTGGTTAAATGAGCTTTCACAGGTGGTGCACACCAAGGTCTACAAACACAAACACAGACACAAGGACGTGATAACATACTCTAACTAATACTCTAACACACTCACTAATACACATACACAGAGACACTGTAGAGCAATCAGTGATGGTTCAGTCATAGCTCATGCACTCCTAGTTTCTCAGCCAGCCACTGTGGAGATGGCTTTCAATTACTCACTGGAATTATAACTCTTGCTCCATTCTTTTTTCACTCCTTCTCTCTAAAACACCCATTCACTCTGTCCTTTCCTCTTTACTTGCTGACCTCTCGTCTCCTCCCCTCCTACCAAATCCTCCGTCATCGCCTCATCTCTCTTTCCCCATCTTTCAACTCCCTTCTCTCTAAATCCCTCGTTCCCTCTGTCACCTTAACCTGTCTCTGCCCTTCTCTTGCTCTGCCAATCCTCTATTCCCTGTCCCTGTCATTGCAGTGCTGTGAATTTGCATTTAAACACTGTGCCTATTCACTGGGTTACAATAACACCGTCGCTCCCCTGATCTAGTCTGAACAGAACAGCAAACAACCACCCAAAAAAAAAAAAAACACCAAAGAGACGGCATGCACGGCGCATGCGCACACACACATGCAAACACAAAGGCGGGGGAACACACACAGTTTGGCTTTGATTAAATGTGTAAACAGTGATGTAAAAGTGAAACGAGGGAAGAACGATGACAGGCCGGAAGCATTGAGGACACACACATACACAAAGACACAAAGACACATTGAAACATGTGGCGTTTTGCTCAGTGTAGTTGGTAAACAGTGATGTGCATCTGAAAGGGATAGAGTGTCAGCGAGGTGTCAGCACAGCACGGCCGACACGTCAGTCAAAGCAAACAACGGCCCTGAGCAGTGTTAGTGTGTGTGTTGGGTGTGTGAGAGAGGGTATAAGCATGTGTGTGTATGTCCCTGAGCTGTCCCCTTAGGAAGGGATGCCAGTCAGCAGCTAAGCAAAGGAGGAGAGCAAATGAAATATTGATCACTGATAAGACATGAAGTACCGTGTTGACAGCTCTTCTCTGTTTGTGTGTGTTTATGATCTTCTTCAACACACAAATCTGGATAACAAATGTTCATGAGTCATAAATGTAGTCAGTGATAAACAAATGTGACAGGATGCCGAAGGTCTCATGTCTTGGTCATTGTAACACCTGCAGGGATACTAAGGCAAAGTGCCTCATTAGGCTATTGTTTGACAGGAAAGCAGATGTACATTTGCAAGTTAATACGACTGACTTGTTAAGGAATCGTAAACAAGATCAGTTAGCATGAGTTTATTTTGCATTAGATTTGCAAGAGCCTGACTGATACTGGATTTTTGAGGCTGATACCGATTTTGATGTCTTAAAGTACAAAAAAACCCAATAACAATATATCTGTCAATATTTGATTTTTAAACAGTAACACATAAAATAAACACAATTTTAATTACCCCTTAAATTTGGTTATTAAATAACCAAGATGTATACTGAGGAGGACATTTTACAGTTAAAAAATACAGTTTTCAGTGCTCTGTGGTTTATAAACTATGTAAAGGTGACATTGTTTCTAAATTACCTTGAAATAAATACTTGATATTTCTGTACTGCAATTTATTGTTACTCATTAGCCGACACTTACACCGATATTGATATGCTGACAAGACTAGAGTCTCCATGTTAATGGCTCAGTGTAAATGCTAACATCAGCATGATAACATGTTCACAGTGACAATGCTAACATGGTGATGTTTAGCAAATATAATGTCTGCCAAGTTCACCACATTAGTTTAGCATGTTAGCATGCTAACATTTGCTAATTGGCACTAAGCACAAAGTACAGCTGAGGCTGAGAATGTCATTAGTTTTGCAGGCTTCAGCAAGTATCAGAAAAATTAAAACTTTGACCTGATGATGGCGCTAGATGAAATGTTAAGGGATCACCAAAGTTATTACAATTCATCCTGAGGGGGACATGAATGACTGTACCAAATTTCATGGCAATCCATCCAATTCTTGTTGAGATTTCACTCAAAATCTCAAATCTACAAATGTGAACCTCACGGTGGCGCTAGAGTAGTCAGGGGATCACCAAAGTCAATATCATCTGGGAACCAAAAAGGTTTGTACAATATTTTGTCGCAATCCATCTGGTAAATGTTGACCTTCTGGTGGCACTAGAGGAAAAGTCAGGGGATCACCAAAGACAGTAGGCTTCAAACTCTGGGGACCATGTATATGTTTACTAAATTTCATGGCATGCCATTCAGTTGTTGAGACATTTCAGTTGGAACCAAAGTGGTGGACCGACCAACCAACTGATAGACTGACAGAACAATTGCCATTCATAGAGCACATACCAACTAAATGAACGATTAAGTATGCCATTACCAGCAGACTGTTCACACAAGTATACTTAAGCAATACGTCTTCTCTGCATCACATGACTGTATTGATCACAACATTACTGGTCTGAGCTACCGTTGTATGAAAATTGTTGATAACAAATGTAAATCAACATTACCTCTTCCACTCACTGTAATATTTTCCAGCATTATTTTAAGGCAAAATAAAGAAAAAGGGTTATTGTTTGTGGTTCACATTTGATTTAAAGAAGAATTAAGGTAAAATAACTATTAAGATCAAAGATGGACTGGGCAGTGTTAGCAGCTACCATCGGTATGCTTTACTGAAAAGAATAAGAGGAGGCTGCTGAGCTGAGGAGGCGACTGCAAGTGAGAAGAGCCAGGAGGAGGAGGATGGAACGGCATTGTGCTATCTTAGTGTTTGTCTCTGGCAATGTACGTTATCTTGTAAAGTTTACCTAAAGCAGTGCTTAACTAAAAAGAATAATTACGATACAGTAGATAGAAATGTTGCTGAAGCTGTCTGCTGTGTTGGCTGCAGTGGTCTGTGTGACCGTGAGGCAAGAGGGGTCTGTAAGCGTGACTGGCTGGTTGGCTGGCTAGCTAGCTCCGCAGGCGCTCGTGGAGCTTCTCAACTCAAAAAACGTTGGTGAGGATTTTCAATTCGCCATCAATTTTCATAAACTGCCAATATTCAGAATCTACACAGTTGATTCTCACCTCAAAAATTCTCAGAAGTGAATTTAGTGATAAAATAGCATATGAAAATTGTAAAAAAAAACAAAAAAACAAAACTACAGTGTGGAGAACCATCTGCTGGGCAGTCGGTTGGGCAGTCTGAAGAGACACAATGCAATGTGGGGCCATTGAGTATGTGCAATAAGCTCACAGTGTATACTCAGAAATTCTTGCTAATCTAGTATACATCTGGGCATTTCTCACATACACAAAATCCACACATTGTGCAGTTGGAATGCACTACATACTCAATTTGATGTCATACTTAGTATGAATAGTATGTTAGTATGCAATTCCAAACACAGCCAATGTATTAGTTCAGCTTGTACAGTATTCCTTACCACATGATGGAATCAGGAAATTTTTCTTTGTGCTTAAACACATACTCATAAAAACATATTTCCACATAAAACATTTCCACATAAAAAATCTATATTTTAGGCTCTCAACTACTACAAAGCAATCAAAGCCTTGACCTTTAAAGCTCTAAGACCTTCCAAATTCTTCCATCGGAATCTCATTGACCTATTATTTATTGATGTAAATATTCTAAATTAATTAAATGTGGTCTTAGTATTGAAGGGTAAATACGGTAAAACAGAGACAATCTATACTTCTGCATTGGCTCCAGCTGTCCCTCAAGGAAAGGTGACTACCCGTCAGCACTACACGCACACATTCATGTACTGCACATATGCACACATGCAGCTGCGTACACATTGGGATGTAGAAGTTTAAGGAATAAAGTAAAGTAGCAGTTTAAAAATAGTTAGCATAGGCAGCACAGTGTTATGGAACTCTCTGCACTCTGTCTTCTCATCATCACTTCCAGAGGTTAAAGATAGTGTGTGTCAGTTTGTGTGTGTGTACATGTGCATGTGGGTATGCATGTGTGTGTGTGTGTGTGTGTGTGTGTGTGTGTGTGTACAGCCCTCTCACCCAGCTAGCTCATCATCACTTTCAGAGGTTGAAGAGACATTTTGTGAGTGTTTGTGTATGTGTGTGAGACGCAGCTCTGCTCTGTATTCATGTCTCGTGCTGATTGTGCTCTGAGTGAATCTTGCTCCAGCCTGCTGGGTAGAGAGAGAGAGAGTGAGGAGGAAGAGAGAGGACAGAGCAGAGAGGGAAGGAAGGATTAGAGGGGGTGCAGGAGGATTGGAAAAGTGCGTGTGCTGGGGATTTTTCTCCCCCCTCGATCAGGTGCAATGCGGAGAAGGTGTTAAGATCTGCTGAATTTGCTTACCCATAAGCCTTAGCAGGCCGCTGCGAATAGGTCACTGCTAGGAGCAGGAAGGGTAGTTATTGAGAATGATGCCAGATGAAGAAAAAAAAACTTCTAGTTCTTTTAAACCTTTTCATCAGATACAAGCCTATAGGGTGTTTGGAGCGATAACAATTAACAGCTTATGAAGCTGGTAATACTTAGGACAGTACAAACATCTCTGTCTCTTACACATATTAAATCACTGGCAGTCATTTTAAATGTTCCCCTGCAAGCATTTATCTTGTTTGAACCCTTCACAATTTCAAAACTGGATAGTTAAAAAGTGAGTCTTGGTAACTTGCAGTTACAGGTCTAAACTGTATGGTTTCCTGTAGTGCATACAACTGTCCTATATATGAGAAAAACGTTGTTGCATTTGGTGATAGATGATAACCGACAGAATTAAATGTCTCAATTAACAAAATGATTAATGATTACCATTTTTATTTAATAACTGACAGGGAAAACAAGAGACAGCATGTCCTACACCTGACAGTGTGGACTGGACAATGCCGAATTAACATAAAATAAACAAATGTAATCATTTTTTCAAGGCTGTTAACTTAAAGTTAGTAGCTTCGTAGCCCAGTGCCATCAGACTGTATCATGGTTAGGCATCTCTATTTCTATATTATGTCAGGTGGAGAGCTTTTCAGCAGCATTCAGTGCTGTCACTGGTGGCTTTATTACTTCAATAGCACTGAAAGAAAATGGTAGTCTCCTTTGTATATCTTCCAGCCATCTGTGGGAGCAGTGGCGGCACTGCTGCAGAACAGTTCTCTAGCCGGTGAACTAAAAAGACATGGTTTGCATTGATTTTAATCGAAGAGACCTTTCTGGTCGAAGTCATATTTTTTACTTTGCGTTACTTTGTACCCACCTAACATTGTTTTTTCCTTCCTTGTAGGTCACCAAGAAGATTGCCTACCATCTGGTGAATTCTTCCTGTAATCCTAAAAGAACTTGTATGAGCCCCTCCGTGACTAACTTGTCCAAGTTCCAGGAGATAGCGATACAGGACTGTGGTCTAGTTTCCATTCAAATGTAGCACATATTTTACTTCTGTTATGTGAATATTATAAATTGAGCGCATCAAGCTAGCTGGTGGCGCTAATTCTCCAATTGGGTGCCATTAAACTATTGCACAAGAAGAGGGCACAACGAGATGATGTAAATAAAAGAGCGGCAGTCAAACTTCAAATGAATGACAATAATGTGGACAACCTGATGGAAATATGACATTTAGGCTTCAGTCTCCTCATCGCCCCACACAGATCTGATATTTTCCTCTGTCCAATTTTTCATTTTGCTTTTATTAATACACCAATTTTTCCACCTAAGCCACCTTTTTTGTGATATTTTGACTTTTTTAAAAAAATTTCCACTCAGGTTTTTTTTTGTGTCCGTAAATTGAAGATGAAACAGGTGAATGGAAATGCACTTACTAATACGTTGTATGGCGGTCGTGGTTTAGAGCTAGCTTCTTGGTGGATAGAAGCTTAATGGGCTTGAATATTCAGCAGTCACCAGAAACTTCTAAAACCTCCATTCATATATTCAAGATTTTAATTGTCTAAGATATGATGAGATATCTAGATTGGAGGAAGCTTGGATCTGTATAACCTACTTTTTAGTGCTGTAACTGGTATTGTTTCTTGGCATTTGCCTCATTTTAAATGTTAACTGTCATTCTAAAAAAGTCTTAAAAAATTGCATTGAAAAAGGCCAAAGTACATTTTGAAAAGTAAGTGTCTCCAATGGCTACAGTACTTTACATCTAAACACATGCACTCACACAAATCAAACTCATGCCTGCACATGCAAGCTTGACTCAGAGAAGAAAAAGTCTCAAACTGAGAAATAAAATGTCTCAAACAGGTTTCAGAATGAAAAAATCCAGAGACTGACCTTGTCTCACTAGGTGAAATTCAACCACTGTGTACCACACATTGTTCTGTCTGTTCTGAATAAACTCTTCTCTAACAAGAATCACCGATGCCATATATCAGTCAGCTAAACAGCCAGATTCACACAGACGGTGGACTCCAATCCATTTCTCAAGCAGCTGTATCTCATTGGTTCATTCATCAAAGCCCGCTTCCTGTCCTCCGTCTCCCACCGGAACCAATTTGTCCATAACCCCTTGAATTCTGGCACCCTCGCCCCCAGTGCGCTTCCTACATAATTAGTCTGTACCAGGCATTACCGTCACAGTGACAAAAACACGACCTTATCCAGGATGGTCTGTAATTCTGGTCTGCACTGAAGGAAGCACAGAGGGAGATGGGAGCCACACAAAGGGAGATGATAAGGTATGAGCAAAAAATGAGTGAAAGATTAAAAATTTGTTATAATTAGGTTGTGCTGTTAAGGGACCAAGAAGAATGAGTGAGATGGAGAAAAAAATTAAAAGAAAGACAAGACAGGGCAGAATTAAAAAGGAAAAGGACAAAAAACATAATGAAACTGTGAACTGTGTTGTCGTGTGGAACAGTGAATGGAACAGCACGTAAAAGGTACATACTAATAAAAGGGACAGATAGGCAGACAAAAAGACAAAAGAATATGAAACAAAATGTTCATGAAACAACACAGTTGTGTGGGAACAAAACTCAAGACAGATGAGTCTCATCTCCTGAAAGTTTGTGAAACAGGTACACGGTCGGTGCAGAAAATGTGGGAAATATATCGTCCCAGTATGGAGGGATTTGTCTGAAGAAACTGAGACCATAAAAAGGTAAAAGAGGTAACAGTAAAACAGAAATACTTGGATTGTAAGTTGTCGGGGGATCGATTTGCTGTTTCGTTTGCCTTTAAATGTGACAACCAGAGTTTAATTCCCTACTCAAGATGTCTACTTTAAGGAAAAACTTAATTAGAACTTACATTTCTATGTCTATATGCAAAGCATCACATGGTTCTAGAAATTTTTTCACTCATTCAAATGCATTTATTCAACCACATGTAGTCTATATATCACCATGCAGATGTTATGGTAAATGGACTGTACTTGTACAGCGCTTTTCTAGCACTTCACACTACATCACATTCACCCCATTCACACACATTCATACACTGATGGCAGATGCTAACTGCTCATCAGTCCAAAGAAACTAGCTAATCATTCACACACACTCACACACCGAAGGCGCAGCCCTGGGGTGAAATTTGGGGTTCAGCGTCTTGCCCAAGGACACTTCACCATGTGGACTGGGGGAAGCAACTGCAGACCTTCCAATTGATGGAGGACCCACTCTACCACCAAGCCACAGCCGCCCCAAATTTCTAAGTTTATACTTTAAGTTACACACACACAGTGTATATAGTAATAGTTTCACACAGGACACTAACCCTGATCTCCTGGGTGTAAGTCCTGTGTTTAACCCATTCATCCTCCATGACCTCATGATGTTAGTGGGCTTTACTGAGATAAACTGAGCCAGGATCATTCAATCACCTCCTCTCTGGCTTGTTTTTACTTAACCATGACTAAAACATTTATAAGTTACCCTGTGGAATTTTTGGTGCTATGGAGCAATGTTTTTTTTATGATATTTGTGTTTCTTGCTCACATTGTCCTCCCAAGAAAAATGAGAGCAGCATCATTACATCAAGTCCTCTACCAGCCATGGGAATTATAAATCTTGCACGTTGGGAACAAAGGAGGAAATAGCATGATGTTATTACAGAGCCACCAAGTCCACAGAGGGAGGATAGAGGTTTGGTTGGATTTGCCGACAAAACATTGGACTTCAATACAGGAGAGAGCTGTTCATTTTAAGATTTTTACCAACAGTCGACATTGGTTTCTTTTAACTCTGACCATGATTGTTCTCTAAGTACTTATTCTAACCCAAACTAGCTTCCCCTAACCCCAACGGAGTCCTTTTTGCACCTAAACCTTACCAAACCTGAACCATAGCACTTTTAGATCAGAAAATGGTTTTATTCTTGAAACTGTGATTTGTAATGGTTTTGGAAGGCACTGACAAACTTGCAAGTTGATAGGAGAGACAGATCAGACAATGCCTATATGTGTCGTTCTGGAGGGCAGTATCGAACAATGTATTTTGTTGTTTAATTTTAGGACTTGTTTTTACTCTAACGTGCATGAGAATGTGGGTAATACAGGGAGCGGTAATACAAATTAAAAATATGTGACAGTAATGCACCAAGAAAAAAAGCAATGTTCTAGCAAAAGGTTTGGAGGACAAAGACTGCTAGCCAGTGGAAACATTAATATTACACTTAGGACTTATATATACACAGAGCATTTTGGCAAGCAACATTGAATATAAACCTGTGTTTGTTTACAAGAAATCTCCACACTGTACCTTTAATGTCAAGAGAAGCTGCTTTAATTGCCAATCCTTAACCATTATGTAACTTTTTGATTTCAAGAACAGGAAAAACAACATGTCCAAATCATTTGTGCATTGACACATTAAAGGAGGGAAAGCAGACAGTCAATTATACTATATGGACAGTATATATACATAGAGAGAGAGAAACATCAGGGGAAACAACAGAGAGAGATGACAGGCAGATAGAGATGACAGGTGACAGATAGATCATCATAAACATGCACAGAGACAGCCAGGAAAAGAGAGAGAGATACTTACTCATATAGAAACAATTGACAGTATGTGTTATGCAAAGTGTTTGAGGACAGAGTCTGGTGTTAAAATAAGCAGAGTGCTGTACTGGCGGGGCGTGGATTACTGAGGTGAGATCTTGCCCTCCATGATTGCCAGTTGCTCACAAAGAAGTACCGCTTCCGTCCACAATGACAGTAATGACAGGATGGCGCTGAGCAACACCTACCTACCCTCTTATTAAAACCAGCACATTCTCTTTGTCATGGGCTTAAGGTGACACACATGTACACACATATGAGCACATATACATTCTGTAAGTGTGGGCAAAATGCATCCTGCAGCATCATTACGCTTCTCTAAACATCAGTGAAATAAAACTCTAATAAGAAATGAGGGTGGAAAAGGTTAATAACCACCCTTATTAATTTTGGATTAAATACGCTCTAATGAAATCACAGAGCTGTGCTCAATAAACTGTTAAATGTTGCACTTCAGAAGAAGTATGCCACCGCCTTCTGATCTCTTCTTGCAGGTGTTGTGTTATCTGCTGGTGGAGGGCTTTTATTTTGTTTATTTCTTGATTTATTTTTTGTGAAAATGAAGGGTGATTGTCATGTAACCTGAAAGCTGTTAAGCCATTGGTTGATGAAGCTGTTTAATTCCTGTTTAGTGAACTTGAGTTGACTTATTGCCATGGTGACTCACAAAAAAAGCTAAAGTAAAGGTTTTGTGGAAAGGTTTTCAACAACACAAAGTTGTGTCCATCTGCGTGATTGTGTTTATGTGTGTGCCTCACTTGGGATGACTGAGTTTGATTGCGTAAAGTCTATTACTGTGAGACACATTTTGTTGAAAATGCCACCGAGACAGTTTGAAGATCAGTGTTGTCCAATAAATATTTACACAACGTCATTAACAACTCATTTTGTGTAACAACAACAGACTGAATCAGACCCAAATGTTAATGAGTTATGACTGGACCTTTTACCTCGACTTGTCCTTGAAGAGAGCATGCGAGAAGGATGCAGACTAAACGACATTCTCCTGTTATTACAACACTGCTGTGGCTATTTATGGCCTGAGTTTGTTTTCATTATAGATAAAAGTGAAGTATGGCCCAAAAAATCATAAAAAAATTATTCTGGATGCTTTAGCATAATTAATATTTCCATGTATAATCGATCCATATTAGTAGTAAATGGCTCACAGAGTTGTAGACTGATGAGGGAAAAGGAGAGAGAACATTAGATGGATGGAGGTACAGCCTGTGACATTAGATGATCTTAAATGAGCCAGCACCAGAATAAGGCGGGGCCGGGGGCAAGTTATCGGTTTATCAAACCTTTCGTACTTTTTGAACAAAATGTTTCATTCAGTTCACACACTCTGCTGCATTTGCTCTCATCATCATATCTGTTTTGCTTGGTATTCCTGCCTTCATGATGTTGTAGGATCTACCTCCATTATGAATTTGTCATAGCAGTCCTGTGAAAACCATGTATCTCCAAAACCTAAACTTAATTAAAAACTAATTTGGAGACACATGGTTTTGATTGGACAGCGATGTTTTATTGTATGATCTAAGAAAATAGAGGAGATTAAAACTGACTTGAATAAGTTCTGAATGACAAAGACTTAGAAAACTTATTTTCTTTGCTGATAAAATATAACAACTTTTTGTAACTTGTTTATCTTACTGGGCTAACAGAGCCAATTCTTGACATAGTACACTGTAAAAACCTACATTTCTATTTACATTTTCTTAGTTGAAAGAGTCCGTAATGCATTTGACACAAAGAACTATAGCTGCTGTTGGAGCCACTTTGCACCAGAGTGAAAATAAAGACATTAGTTCCTAGTGCCCTTGTTAAACTCTAAATTTATGGGGACTGAATTGGATACTAACCTTCATCATGGTTTGCATTGTTGTCATTACAGTATTATTGAAAAAAAAACAACAACTGTGACTTAATTCAGCATGTATTAAATACACACAGCACACAAAGTTTCCATCATGTCTGTTTTCTTCAAACTATAAAAAAGGAGTCTCTGCAGTTTTAACTCTCAAACAAAGCATGCTGGGAAGTCTGCAAATATGCTGATCATGTTTGATGAGTTCTCTCAGCAGTAATAAAAGGTTACAAGTCAGAAGAACTTATCTGAAAATATCTGAAAATGAAAACTATAAATTTTAAATTGAATTAACTTGAAATGAACAGAATAATTATAAAACTTATATATTTACATGATAAAAGATTAAATGATTCCATTAAATTAATTTAGGATGTTTTACAGACTACAGGCAAATGCTAGGGGCACAGGGTACTGTACTGCAGGGTGCATAATTTACACACTGCTGGTACATTGTGGGCACATTTGTTAATTATTTTAATCCTCTAACACGTCACCAGAATCTGACAGTAATTGACCTTCTGTGCTTTTCTATACACCTAGAAGATGTTCTACACAGATTCCAGGTTTATGCAGTAAGATGATTTGGAGTACAGCCGTTGTACTCAGGATGTGTCCTGAGCTTCATCAAAACCTCTGCCGTGTTAGCAGCAAGTAGAGGCATAATTGTTTTTACATGTAAAAGACTAACTGAATGCAACTTTTTCAGTCAATTAGGTAAAAAAAATATAGACAGTAATAATGGAAACAATTTTTTGTCTTACAAATTTCCTGTACTGAAACCCTATCTGCACAGATACTGTATACAGTAATTGTCTTGCCTTGACTTGTCTGGCAAAGGCACTGACCATAATTTCAATGTCATCTGAAATGCAAATTCAACATTGTCTATGGTTGAAAGCATATTTGGGGCCCTGTGTAATAAATTTAAGGTGGTCTATATTCAACACGTCCTCATACCTAAACGACAGAATAGCTCGATTTTCAATGACTCCCAAAATGAGATATACAACTGTTCGGCAAAACGACATATGACGTTGGAAATTACCAGTGACAGGCGTACCGCTTAGATAGCTTACGTAAGTCACATGACATTAGACACGTGGTTAATGTTGTGAAACTGCTGCAGTTTGGTGAGGTTTGTGCAACATTCATGTAAGTCACATATGTAACATTATTTAACTTAAAACTTTACATAAGTCATTGTTGACTTGGTTTCACACAGGACACGAACACTGGTCTCCTGTGTTTGTTTGACCCATCCACCAACCCCAACCACCTCAAATATGGACTTTGTCACTTGACTTCCTTCTTTTCTCCCATCTTAATTCCTACGGCCACTAGAGGTTGCAGCCTAACAATAAATGTAAATATGGTTCGCAATAACCTGCTTGCGCATTCCACCTATACAGACGTTTTTCTGGTGAGGAACGACAAAAAGTTAAAGATAAAATTTTGGGGTGCTTTATGTTTATATTTGAGTTACTGTATATTTGTCAGCAGGCAGACACAGGACACAGAGGTAAGTACAATGACGAGGGAGTTTATTGTAAAACAAGACAGAATACTGGGTAAAGCAAATACAGTGGAGACGAGGGGCTGGAACTATGAGTCTTATCTGATTATGAGTAGTTTGTTCAGTCCACTGGAGGAGACGGGAAACAGGAGAGCCAGGAGTCGAAGACACACACAAAGGTTGAGTGGAGTCCAAAGTCCTTGGGGAATCTTCAGGAGCCACTGCAGTCAGGTTGAATCTCATAGTAGGTTTGAGACCAGACAGTGAGTGAACCAGGGGAGTGTGACTTTATAGTGTGGGGTTGGTGATTGGTGGCAGGTGTGTGATCAGTACTCTGGACTCTCCTCTCAGCTCACTGTCTTTTAAAGGTGAATCAGAGGGGCTGTTGTGATTGCATTACTGAGGCCAACTCTTACTTCGCTGGCTGTTATGAGCAATATTTGAATCTTTAATAATATTATAACTGTATATAATAAATTATTTAATAAATATGTTTTTTGGCCTAGGATGATGCCCCTCTGCTTATCTGCTCAAAATAACAGATACATTTCCCTTTAAAAGAAATGCAATAGAAGAGCCCTAGCAACAACACACCTGTCTCTCCTACTTGCTGTGGTCTCTGTCGCTGAAAGCAGAGGCTCCACATTTGCCTTTTCGGTCTCTAAGCTAGTCACTTGTGAAAATAGAACAAGAGCTGCAGTGTTAACTTCAGTGTCTTGTTCACCTGGTGTGAAGTTGTCTTACAGTGACACATACACCCAGGCTCTGACAATAACATTTTTAAATGTCGTTCAAATAATGTCAAACCATTTGTTCTGTGCGATTCAGTTTGATTCAACAGTGTTTTTAAGAAAGAAATGGTGCTACCATCTCTCAAATGTTAAACAATTTGGTGTTTAACATAAACTTTACTGTTTAAATTGAAGAATTTAGTTTACTGAGACTAATGTTGTTCACTGAAACTGAAACTGAAACTTTTAAAGTGATAAATCTGGTATTGATTCTTGTGGTTGATTCTATTCATGATAATATAGCATTAGATAAGATATACTCATCCTAATCTGAGATAACACAAATTTAATTAATGTTGATAGCTCTACCACAGAAAGTGCTGTCTAGTGTAAAATATGTCACAATAACATGAAGATTGTCATGAACCTAGAAAGCTAGATGCTCATTCTCAGTCTGTATCTGTTTCTTTCCCTCTCTCCCTATATTTTTCTCTTCATAAGATGACATTCTGTATGTAAAGTAGGCACTCACTTGGCAGCAAACTGTCAATCTAACTAATTCAAACAGACCCAGTCGTCATACTTAAAGGTACCCTGTGGAGTTTTTGACCTCTAGTAGAGCTATGGTTCTACTCTAGTAGAGTGGGCCCACGTTTAGTTTGTCTCGTGCACTCACACGAGGACACACATGCACGGCTAACAGTCCAGCCCGTGGGTTCACACTTTTCCACTGATCTACAGGTGGCGGTAATGTGCCAAGATACACATCAGTGCGCCACCAAAGGCAGTGAAGAAGAAGACTGTTAGCAAGTAAACATGAATGTAAACAATGCAGTAAAATTGGCTTTGCAAATGTTTTATGAGGAAGGAAATGCACTCAGCATGTTTGCAACACCTGAAGGATTCACACAATGCGTTTTGGTGAGAAACCTTGAATGTAAATATAACTTTTGTTTGTTTACAAGAAAACTCCACAGGGCACCTTTAGAGGCAAAATCCACAAATGCTAGTTTTGTCAAGAACTCATATTTACCTGACTGTACCTAGGACAAATAATCTTGTGTTCAGAGTATTTTTTTTCTCTCACTTCATTACTTTGTGATGACTTTTATCTGATATGCTTCTCTTAAGATGTTTCCCATTATGAACAAGAAGACGATAACAGAGACAGTGGATTTGTGACAAATTTGAGCTGAGATCTTAGATTGAGATAAATGTTTTAATACTTTTTGGATGTTTGTCCTTCATTTGATAGTTAGGATGTGAGGAACAGGGTAGGAGAGATATGAACCAAAGATATGGTGTGTATTTATATATGTAATTATTTATTTTTTTAAATGAAAGAGTGAAGCGAAACAAATTGGCAATTTAGTTTAGATTATCAGGCTATTAGCACACCAGCACATCAAAACCACCAAAAATGCTCAAAGGTTTTATTTAATCTAAATGTACCATCTCTGCTGGCTTTTGTCTTTGCAGCAGTATTTCCTGATACACTGAAGAAGGATTAAAATGTCTGTTGACCATGATCGAATGCAGAGCAAATGAATGATTGTCTTATACTGAATGCAGTGTCCTGTACTACCCCAGAATGCCGCTAGACAATACATCAAATGTTTAAATTTATTGAAGATGCTTGTGCTATACATCATGATAAGCTATATGGCTTATCATCATATATAACTACTATCTACACCCCTGCCTGTGGTTGTGATTCTCTCTCTTTCTCAAGTTCAGTACAAGAGGAAAATTCCCCTGTTCTCATTTTAGTGTTAAAACATGCACATTGAACAGTTTCTAGGAATAGTAAAAGGTGTAAATGTAAGATCTCTTTTTGGATTGTGTTTTCTTATAGACTGTTAAATCAGAGCTCACTGGACTTGTGAGGACCCTGGTTGACTACATTTATTCCCAAACCTCCTACCTAATCTTTAAAGTGTGTTTTTGTAAGCGTCTGCCAATTATCTTGGTGGCTCCTTTCCTTTCTGCTTATTTCTGTTGGTGTGTGGATGAAGATATCAAGGCTTGTTTTGTTTCAAAGGAAGGTATGGGGAAAAAATGAATGGCATTCATTTTTGTGCTGTTTGAAAAACAACTTCCACAGACTTGAAAATTGCTCTTGCTTGGTAATCCATCACAATGAACAGGGCACCTTAATTTGGTTTTGTTATAGTTGCTGTGTCATTGGGAATGAAGTTTTTTTCATATTTCTTCACACCTACGCTGTGCTTACTGTCAATCACTTGACAGCCACAGGAAGAAATGGAAGTCTCCACCAGAAAATAATCCCTCAAAAATGTCACCTTTTAAACTTGGTGTCAACTCCTTATCTTTTTATTTGGGGCAGTTGGCTTAGGTAGGACAATCAGTATGTTTTGATAGCCTAAAATATGTTTTTTAAATACATGCTGAATTAAAAAAAGAAAACAGATTAGGAAGATATAAGCTATTATTCAAAGTGATGGTTATATTGTGCTTTTCTACTAGATGCCAAAACATAACACCGAACTTGACCTTAACTCAATGTTTTGTTCACTAAAAGTTCTTCCTGCTTTGGAAATACTTGCCACATACTGTCACTCAGTAGGCGATTTGAGGGGGGACGAGGGGGGGTGCCATCATCCTTGTTGGCAAAATGACCAAAATCCATCCCCTATGCTTTGTCTTGTAGTGGCGCTTCACATTGCCACTTTTAATAATCGCCACGATCTTGGAACATATGAGACATACTGGATTTGAACTGCCTGTAGGAAGACTGAACATGTAAGAGTCTGTCCATTCATGATTAAAAGCTTTGTTTCCGCTGTCTACTTTTCTCTTTTTAGAGCACGCCGTGTGATATTATTTCTCCGACTTGTCTTGTCTCTACTCTCCCTGTGTGCGTACCTCATAGGGGTAGATGAATCGATACCAAACTATTTGATCTACAGATACTACATCTTGTTTTGAATATCGATTCTAGCGTCAATAGGATCGATACCAAAAAAGGGATCCGTTTTTCTCTTGTATTTCATCAAAGAGTAGAACTGTCTGTGCAAACAACGTTCAGTTGTCATGAATACATCTTAGTGCATGGAATCTTTGCTTGTCCTCTGCTGTTGTCGTGATGTGTGCACTCTAACAACATACACGCTGCGCACCTGCAGTGTGCCCTGACTAGTCTAATCTGACACATAATTGCAATGATAGCTGAATGAAAGACGATCATTGTTTGGAGCTATTACACAGCTGTGAATGAAAACGTTGCTAACTGCAATTTATGTATCAAACCCAGCTCTCACAGGTGGCAGGTAGAAATTCTACCACTCAGCTAACCTTACAATTATTGATATCGGTGATTCTGGCCCTGTATTACTTGGCATTAGATCGAAACCAAATTTTGTGGTATTGCCAACCCCTAGTACCTCACTCACTGACTTGACTTGCGTGTGCCGTAAAGCCTAGAAAAGATGTGCTGATTAAAATAGAAACGCTCCGTCAAAATTGAATCATTCCCAACAATTGACTGATATTCTCTACAGCAGACGGGGGGGAAGAGAAAGTGCAGCAGCAGCATGACAGGGGCCGGGTCAGAAAATAACAGAGCTTGGACCAAAAGTGCCCTTGAATGCTCATAAACTTTTTTTTTCTCACTTGTTATTTTTTCAAATAAAACAAATCTTTGTGCGGCAAATTGACTGTTTATTTGACAATATAACTTAATAATTATACATTATTTTTAGAGTTTAGTAAATGCCCCTAAAAATCAGTTAAAGGGGCAAAAAATACTTTTTTAATGGGGGGGGGGCAATACCATTAGGCCATCCCCCCCGTTGAATGAACAAATCGCCTACTGCTGTCACTCAGCATGTGTAACCGATCTACAGGCATCATTGTATGCTCTCATTGTTCTATGAGTTGAATCCCCCCAAAAAATGTTAATTTCGTTACATCCTCAGGGAATATGGTCTTCATTAAAATAGAAATGCAAGTAAACACACACAGAGGCAAAAACTTGTACTGTATATACTATATGTGGGCAAAAAGGTAAACAACAGAAAACATTTATATATAGTATTTGGGTGAATGGTTGTGTCAAACACACGCTCATAAACACACACATAGACAGATTTTCTACCTCCCACTGGAACTTCCCTAAACATACCAAATTTTTAGCTCTGACAATACTTTCTCTCCACCGACACAAAAGGTTGATGACACCGCGGCTGACTCAGCCAGACGGTAGAAATCTTCATTGTGCTAATTAGATCCTCCGCTGTCTGTTTAAAGACTTTTATCTCTCCCACATCTCCATGCCCATCTAATCTGGCCTTATCTGCAGGATCCATCTCAAGGTGATTGCTGAGATAGTTTCTGCCACGGAGTTAAAAGGAACACTATTGTCTGAGTGAGCAGAAATAGTATCTCATTTCCCCTCAGTCAAACTTGTCCAAAGTCAGGCTTTGCATTAGTGTTTGCGTGTGCAAGTGTGTGTGTGTGTGTGCATATGGGTCTTTTTGAATGTGTGTGTGTATTGTCGCCATCACCCTGGGGAAAATTCTCTGAATTGGTACGAAATGTCATTTTGTCACTACAGGCCATCATGCAGCAAACAAAACCAGACACTCACATGGAGGCGCACACATTAAAGTTAAATAAAAACACAGCTGGCTTGTTCAAACCCCAGACAATTGGTTTTGTTGCAGGATAAACATTTTTATTCAATGCCGGTACCAGCTGTGTTCAGGCCGTTGTCATAGTGTTTATATACTTTTCTCTTCACATTTGGTTTGTTACATTAGGAGCACCTCAGGGACTCAAACTCCTGCTTTCTGTTCAAGCAAACATTTCTGTGAAAAAGGCTCCAGATGACTTGGATGAGGCAGTTTGACTGTGTGTTGACACTCCATTTCAGACAGCTGAACACATGAGACAAGCTCAAAAGCGGCCATGGATCGCCTGTTTGTAGGCGAGGGAAAGATGCCTGCAGCTTTATTTGTGGCCAACATTTTGGCAGGAACAACACATATAAAATCTGCCTGCTGCTACATCATCACCACTGGCACTTCAGGTAGCAAGTTCATAATCATTACATTACCTCAATCAAGTTCTGCAAAGTGGCTGGTAGTGATCTGAATACTCAATGTGATCTGGACTCCCTGTAGGAGTCGAAACGAAATATGTCTTTACTTCCTTGGTGTAAAACATGTAGAACAAAAATTAGGCTGTGTTTAGACTCAATTTGAGTCTCTACAATTCTCACACAAGATTGATAGACTCACATGTCTTTCCGGGGGGGAAATAAAAACAAGACGAGATAGCAAATGTTGTTAATTCAACACTGAGTTATTATTAGAAAGGTTGCTATATGGTTGACCTAATATCAACTCAAAATAAAACATTTCTACAGCAGTCACAGGTTATAAAAAAAAAACTACTTCTACTACTGCCATCTTTCCTGGCAAATGAAGGTATTAATTTATTTTAAATTAAATGAGGACTGGGGTGCCACCACTTTAGGGGGTGTGGGACACATGTACTTTAAATAAAGCACTTCCTCACTATGATCCTTGTTTGGTTTTAGATGACAAAGAAAACAAACTAATTTATATGTAAAGATATGTAAAGATTTATATGAAAAGATCTAAAAGTCACTTTTTGAGGGAAATGGTAGAGAGGGGAAGAATTAAAATGAAGAATGAAAAAATGCTATATTCAACTGCTCCAAATGCCCAACTGCTTTTTTTAAAAAGATTTTTTATTTCTTCTTCAGGACCAGAGTGGTGGACCGAGATTTTTATTGCTAGCGTGGCTAAAAATAACAAACTTTGGACAGAGTTATACACAGTGATGCATCTTCTCAAAAACTCCCAAGCTGTCTGTTACATTTAATGTGTTTTTATGTTGTTATTGCTTAAATTCACAATGCAGTTATTTTTGCATCTGTGGGCAAAGATACACAGACCATTTAAGACAAATATCTCACATTTGGCTGTGAAGTTTCCATTACCCACTATCAATCTGTGTTTATGATGCCCCAGCCCCATGTGCACTGAATGCAGGACATTACATTGACATGGTGGCATCTGTCTGTGTATAAAGACATGAACACAGTAGCTCAAGAGCGATACAGAATAGATGGAAATAGAAACTTCACCACTGCCTGCATCAATTGATCTTATTAGATTTTGAAGCACCTAGTAGCATAAATTTGCATGTTAGTCAGTTTAATTGATTTATTGAAACTACTATGTCTCCACAGGGTTCCCATTCAGGTTGCATGTGAGTTTGTTAACATATTAATATGTGCTAATTAATGCTTTAACTTGATTAATGGCCTCAGCAGAACTGACTATCTTTACTACACTATATCATAGCAATTATTGCAGGATATACTATATTCTAGACTTTTAATATTTAAACACCTGCTGCAGAAATGTTTCTTCAGATGTGTCTCTATTATGAATGCATTCCCGTGAGCGTGATATGTACATATATTTTCTTGCACCTGGCTCCATGAGGCAGTTCACAGTTACACAGAGGTAACTACATAAAGAGAACTTTACTTTTCTTTCCACAACACTACTTCTTATCTTTCTGCAAGCCTTTTAATGATAAAACTGCCATCTGAGATGTATTCAATGCCGCTGCCATCTGAGATCCCCATTACCAATCTGTAAAGCATTTTGAATGCAAAATGTGAGGAATAGTATGCTGTCAAAGACCTGCCATTGTACACAGTGGTTAATAATAAAGTGCACTGCAGTTTTATTTATTGACTTTAGGTTTGGGTAAGGTATATAGTGTATAATGTCAATATTGATTAAAAAAAAGTAAGAGTGTAAGTTTATAGTTTACAGTTATATACTGTATATAGACAATATATTTTATCCATAATGAACAAGAACACACAAGCACAAGACAATAGCCAGCCTGAATTGTTTGGTGGAGTGGGCACACACACATACACACACATTACCAAAACACCAGACTATTACAGTGGTGCCCCGAACACCCTGGGAAAGAGACGGATCTAAAGTGAGTTTATCACACAGATTTAAACATTAATATCAAAAGCACAGTTGTGAGTCTAAGTATACAATACACACACACACACACTTACACAAACACATGCACACAAAGACACACACATGTCACAGCTTTTGAAACATTCAGGGTTTAATTATTAAGAACCAACACATTTTATTATATAATTTTCTTCCTCTCTCCTACTTTACTTTGATATGGCATTCTAAAATGACAATATACTTGCAGAGTAAGCAGATATCGTGACAAATTCAAAGACTGTGGTTGTGTGGGAACGTCAGAATCAGAATCAGAAATACTTTATTGATCCCCTAGGGGAAACTCTTTTGTTACAGCAGCTCACTATCACGTTAGTGCACACAGGGATAGAAGTTCTAAGCAAATCTGAATATAATACACTATAATACAGGTAAGATAAATTAAGTACAAAGTGGATATAAGTATAAAATTAAAATAAGTGTAAAGTACAAAGTGGATTTACCGGTTGATGATAAGTATGTACGGTCTAATAATACAATGTAATAATACAAGTAATAAGTAATAGTGGATGTACTATCAAGTTAAGTGTAGCTTATTAAGATGATTATGAGACGGTGGATATTGCACAGCAGTAACAGAAGTATGAATAAATATCAATAAATAGTGAATTTTAAACTGAAAAGAGTATATTGCACAGCAGTATTAACACAGAATATTGCACAATTATTATTATTTCAAGTATTGCAGTGATGTTAATGATCAATGTCCAGTTCATTGACTTAGGATATAGACTATAGACTAACACTTAGAGGGAGGAGTTAAAGAGTTTGATGGCCACAGGCAGGAATGACTTCCTGTGGCGCTCTGTGGTGCTTTTTGGGGGGATGAGTCTTCCGCTGAAGGTACTCCTTTGTTTGACCAGCACGTCATGGAGTGGGTGGGAGATGCTGTCCAAGATGGCATGTAGTTTGGCCAGCATCCTCCTCTCTGACACCACCGACAGAGTGTCCAGCTCCACCCCCACAATGTCACTGGTCTTACGGATACAGCATACAGGATAGCACTGGCCACCACAGACTCATAAAACATCCTCAGCATTGTCTGGCAGATGTTGAAGGACCTCAGCCTTCTCAGAAAATAGAGGCCGCTCTGGTCCTTCCTGTAAAGAAAGAGAACGTGCACATGTGCATGCGTGCTTTGCAATGAGTTCTAGTGTTTTTCAACGTATCTTTAGCAACACCATTTTACAAACAAGTTTATAATATCTTGCAATTTAAATACTTTGAATAAAGACAACCACTGTGGCTCAGGATGTACAGCAGGTTGTATCTCTGGGTTGGCCGTTCGATGTCCGCATGTCGAAGTGTCCTTTGTGTGCTAGTCGTGCTTTATAAGTTCAGTCCATTTACCATTTGCTGTTGCTACAGTAACTGCTGTCATTATTTAACTTAATTTCTCAAGTTTTGGCTTTGAGTTTATCCAATTTAGAATGTTTACTTCTGTTAATTAATTCTAAGTTAAAGTAAAAGCCAGTTCAGACCAAAGATTTGCGACAAGACGAGTTGAAACTGCAACATTCTGAAATCTGCCAGTTTACACCAATGCGACTAGACGAGACGGTGTATCGTCTCCAGAGCAATGACTCTCTGTACTTCCTTTCTTAAAATATGAATGAGGATAGCAATAGTGAATTACTTGCTACAGTTGCATTTCTAGTATTGATGAAACATTGGCGAAAACAAACAAACAAAAAAAAATACAGATATGACCGGTACTCAGACAAATTGATGAGGTGATCCTCTCTTTCCTCCATCCAAAACTCGGCCATTTTGACCAGCTGACAGTTTAGTGACTTGACCAGCTGACTTTGCTACGAGCTGACTGGCTATTGAAACAGGTGACATGCCTTACGTTCTTAAACCAGGCGCAGGCGACACCATCAGCTGGCTTGAGTCAAGCTGAGACGGGCCGGTTTACACCACTGCAACTTTTCCCTGCAACGTTCTAAAATGGTTTCGTCTTGTCATGAATCTTTGGTCGGAACTGGCCAGTCTTTAAGCTTTATTCACTTTAAATTTTCAGTTTATAAATGAGCTTGGTTTCCTTTTTTTTTTTTTTCATTTTATGATTTATTGTATATTATAAGTTTCATCCCTCATGGACAGCAGTTTCTACAGCTTTTGTTGTTCTGCTAGCATTCATGATTCATAACCCACAGCAGGGAGTGGCTGAAGTGCATACCTATCTTCATCATAGTTTGCATTGTTTTCACTTTGATCAGAAAGAAGACCATCTGACTCCTCTGAGACACATATAAAAAGGGATAACAGCCTAATCTTCATGTAACTTTCTTCATATTTGAAAAAGGACATCTTGACAAATTTAACCTTAATGCAATGCATTCTGGGCATTATATGTTAATAAGATAACAATGTTTCTAAATAGCATAATTTGATGAGTTAAGTAAGCGATCAATTGAACATTTTGTCAACTTATTATTTATTTACAAGACTTAACTCATGATTATATGTTCTGAAAGTCTACTTGACTTGAATTTAAACTTGAAAATGATATCTAATTAATTATATTGTTACCCTCACTTAATACTAAAAGAAGAGTTTATTTAATATAACTGATTCGGAGTCTTTACAGTGCAAAAGAGTCTGATATAATGTAAACAGTGAGTGAACTCTGAAAATTGGCTTTCCTGCATTCCACAACTAAAGAACACAAGTTAACAGAACTTTCTTACTTTGTAATGAATCACAGATTAAGACTATAGATTATCCAAGCTCTCACTTTTGTTGAAGCAAGAGACTAGCTCGAATTACTGGCACAATTTCAGTTTTTACTTTAATTGTTGTTTATGCCAAAGAATATAAGTAATCATTTTTACAATGTACTACTACCACCACCACAGCTGGTCTTGTCGATAGTCCAAAAAGTCATTTTAGTAGTACATAATGCAATATTCAACTTTCAGAAGGTGTGTATATCTGATATCTGTCTGTAGTCTGGTTCCCCAGCTCTCCACAAACACCTTTATTCTCTATGCTTCCTTACCTTTTAGAGGTGGTAGCAGTGATGGTTCATTTTACTTGTTGAGGTTTATGCTTCTGCTCGTGTTATTTACATTAGGTAGCTTCAGTTAGCAAAAAGATTTGCTCGCCACATCAGATGCTAGTGCCAACAACCAAGTCTGTAATTCTTGATAGCTGCAAGCAAAGAAAATGGCTCGGCACTGACTTGTCTCTAAGAGTCTAGATGCATGGGGATAACCGCTTCACTTCACAAGCTAAGTATTTGCTGCTTGTGCTAATGTGCATATTGTGAGTCAATGTCTTGGCTCTGTTCAGTCGGTGGTTGTGTGCTACAGTAAGCAAACAAAATCAGGAAGCTATGACAATGTCTCAGCATCTGCTCTTCTTCTGCCATCACCTACTGATGTGATGTTAATCATGAATAATGTTGCAGTGGCTTTTCATTTCTTAGTTGTTGTATGACATGTGCATTGTGATGCTTTAATACTGTTGATTTATGTAGTAGTGAAATAAAACCGGCTTTAGGTATGTAAACATGCTTCACATAAGACAGACACAACCAAACTTTCTCCACTCCACTTCTTATAAACCTATAAATTAGAGAAATATTAAAACAAAAGCAATGGATTTGTAGTCTTCATATGAATCACATTCAAACTGCTGAGCTCCGGTTTTACACTCGGCCATACTTGCAATTAAGCTTATATCCATGTACTAATGGTCATCATCATCTTGTCACACTACATAACATTTGATAAGAGACTGTCTTCTCCAAGCAAATATGTGATTTTAATATGTACGTCAGTGAATAATTATCTGCTGTGCCGAGCTTAATGTATTCTTGCAGGGAGTGATGATGTCAGAGCCTAGATGCCAAATATCAACTCTTTGCCTCTTTGCATAGTGTCAGTTCATATAATAATGCGTTCGATGTGACTTGGCTGACTGAAGTTGCTTTATTTTTCTTTGGCTTTGATTTTCTCTTCCCTGTTCTCTTTTCCATCCCCCATTCTCCTCTGACTCAGATCCACACACACACACACACACACACACACACAGGCACTCAGCAGTGGGCGAGACATTATTTTACAACGATTCAAATGTGTTCCCAAACATGCATTGTGGGAACACTTTGGATTTTGTAACAGAGAGACAGAGTTATAATGGAAACCTCTGTGTGCAGTAAATGTGGAGCTGGACTTCTGGTGAAAGGAGAAAACTCTAATATCTTATTATCAATACACAATCAATTGTAATAAAATGAATGCTGACTTCAGACTGAAATAACTGGGCAGTGAGTATTTATGTACTAATAACCAAATAAACAGAATAGCTGCATCAAAGCTAGATCAGATCTAGAGCATTAATTGTAGTTCAAACATGACAGCTAATATTTGAACAAAATCATGACAGAATAAATAAAAATCACAAAAAAATCACATTTAATCCAGATTAATCTTCGACTCGCCTACAGGCTTATGGACTGACAGTTTATTGCAGATATTTCTACCTGGTGCAAATTGGGACATGGTCCAGTGATGTCCTGGTTACTTAAGTTATTTTCCTAGGAGACAACTCTTACTCACCATTGGAAGATGATCCGTTGCATGTGTCCTCCTCGCCTGCCCACCACACATCAGTCAAACTGGGCACCTCTCCATGTCTCTCCATCACTCAGTTTGCACAGTAATACTGAGGTCTGCATTCATATACTAACATTATCACCCAAATAACAATATGATATAGTTAATGTTATCAATTAAACAAACTGTGGATTTTTGGCTTCTTGATGGCAGTTTTTATGTTAACTGAAAGCTCTGTGATGCACACTGGTCGATTATGTTGCTGGAGTTTGGTTATGTGAACATTTACACTTATATACTTTTTCCCACTGTGAAAAGTTCAAGTATCACTTTAAAGGTTCAGTTCAGCACCCAAATAAAGCAAACAAACAAAAACAATAACATGTTCCCACTTACCTCTAGTTATATATAGCCACGCAGATCATTTTGTTTCAATTTATTCAGAGAAGTCTCCACCCGAGTAAAATGGAGGTGAATGGCATTTTGTTTGTGGTGCTCACACCATGGCTTAACAACTTTGTCCATAAACACCGAAAGCACTGAATATCTTGTAAGTAGTTCATTTTAAAAACTGTTTACAGTGAGGACTTATTCTGAAAAGAGATGTTGCTATTGAATTTTTTTAATGTAATTTTTCAATGCTGTGAACATCAAAAACAAAATTCAGTTCACCTCTAACTGTATTGGGGTGGATGTAGAATCTCACATATCTCAAACCATGTGCACATAAAACCAGAACTATCTCCTGGCCAGATACCACTAGAGGTAAGTAGGAAAATATGCCCATGCCAATAATGCATAGGGTTGGGAATCTGCTGTCCAGTCTGGCTTGCCTATCGGGCCAGTAGTAATTTCATAGATTGGAGCTTCATGCCGTTCATGTACTGTATCTAAGAAAAGACATGCTGTATAAAGCTACTTGCAGGATCGCTCTCCACCAAACACTTAAATAAATACACATGATGGAGAGGACCTGGATAGGATTTCTGAGCTGCATTCACAGTCTCAGTTTGCTATGCTAGGCCAGTGTAGGACCTACAGCATATGGTCACCACGTTTGATAGATTAAGTATTTTTGTAAATCAGCCTCACATATATGACCTAGGTCCTGTTTTGAGATATAAACTGTTGTTGAAAGTTGTTTTGCAGGGTCTATTGTTGTACTGGAGATAGACCATAATGTATTAAAAGACACCATTATTCAAACTGGATCTATTATCCACTGAGAAGCTTAAATTTTGCATGTACTTATAAGCAAAAAGAACATAATTTATAGCCACAGAGAATGAGGCAATAATGTCGCAGCCATTAAATAGGGTTTTAAGAGATGAAATTAGTTTTCCTGCAATTATGAGTCTCCACTAATTTTTGACACACAGGCACATGAAGAGGGGGAGGTGCTGTGCATCACCATGGGGACACACACACACGAATCTCCACGCGTTCACAGACACGCACACACATAGATACAGACATGCACTTGGGCAAACACTCTTCCTCAGGCATGATTGAGTGCTGTTGGTTGTTAGTACCTTGTCATCACAGGAAAATGTTGTTAATTAAAAGTGGATGTGATGTTTATTAAGATTGCTCGCAAGGCATCCGCCCACACTTCCTCAAACATCTTTCTTAACTTCATTAGCTCGATCCAACACTCACAGCTCCACAAACACACTGTAGATGATTGCTTTCTCACTAGCCGTGTGTCGGTGCACTTTTATACAACCTTGCAGGGGAGGGATTTTGAAATGTATGAAATTGATCTTATTCTCATTACTTGAAATTTTGTACTGTATGTGTGCATCGTTGTGTATGTTTGTGTGGGCCCAGGTGCGTGTGTGTCTGTGAGCAGTATGCAGACACATGGGCTTGTGCGTCTGCATGCGTAAGTGTGAAGGTTCTTTGATTGAGCATGTCAAAGGTGGCTGCCCACGCAGCAATTAGAGGTGCTGAGAGAGTGTGTGAGTGTGTATGTATGTAATGTGATTGTGGTTTCTCTGAAGGAATTTTTAATAGAGGTGCAGAGAGACATGGCACGCATTCATAAAAGCATGATAGGTTAAGACATCTCAAAAGCTCCTCTTCCTATCTGTCCATCCCTCTCAATCAGACTTTCTCCAGCCTTTCTTTTCTCACCTGACACAAAGCCTCAATAATCAATGCATTCAGTTATGACACAAGATCCGCAACTGCTATACGGGCCTTGACATTGACATTTTCTCTTTTGCTGGAAGGAAGCACCATAATCAGATACTCTAGTATAGTAATATCCACACAAAACACACAAACCCCACTTCAACCCAAAATAGGTTTCAGTTTTAAATGTATTCACTGTTTGGAGAGGGATATCACTTGCACAAGGGACGCTGTGTAGAAACTCTAATGCAGTCCAGAACCATAATACCTCAATTGGGGAGTTGAAATATTAAAACTACCATTCTGCCATGAAAAAAAACTTATGAAAACTCCTGAAATATATGGGATTTTGTCCATTGCCACCAGCCCAGCCCACCCCTGTGCTCCAATATCCTTTCAGAAAAGATTGAAAAGTCTCTCAGAGTCTTCCGTCTCATTTCTACGCCTGTCAAAGATCTCTATGGTGAAAAAAAGGAGAAGAGTGCTAAGAAGGGTGCGTATAGATCAAACACTTTATAATGTAGTCCAATGAAGCTGGGAACGCCAAACGCCATTACCCGCAATGACACGCTGCCAAATCACCATCAGAACCTCCCTGTCAGCTTTTAAGGAAATAGACTTCTTTTTTCTTTTTTTTTTTTAGAAAAAAACGAGGGCTTTTGACAGTTAAGGGGTGTGGTGGAAGAAAAGGAGACTGCTGAGGAATAAAGTGATAGAGAAAAGGAGAAAGAGAGAGAGAATGGGAGAAGGAGGCTCGAGATATGATGAGAAGATGAGAGGTAATTGCCTCTATTATAGAAAAAAGGGGAAAGATGAGGAGAGGAGAGTAGGTTGGGGTGGGGGTGAGATATTAAAGTCACACCATCCGGCTTTAAAAGGTCACCTGTGATGTGCTTGTTCGTTATGAATGCACACACACACACACACACACACACACAGGCTGAAAGATTTTTTGCTTGCTACAGTGGTTTTGTCAACCAGTGTCTGTTCTATTATATTGTATTTGCTATATATACAATGTTCACATAGTTTTACCCACACATCTGTGAATGCCAAATGTGAGCCTGGTGTTATTGCCCTTGCACCCTGAAAACATATGCAATTTTCTCTCTAAATGGAGAGAACAAAAGTGAATAGAGCATCAGCCTTGGTGGTAACAGTTGCCTCTGACCTATCTGTATCTCTCCACTCTATCGGTCTTGTATCTCTGATGCCTGAATGCATAAGTGGCTAACCTGTCTTCACATCTGTCTTGCTTGTTCAGCTGCCTTCCCTCTCCCCTTCCACCCCTCCTTTCACTCACAAGACCCAAAGGAGGTTTATCAGCTTGTCTTTTCTCTGTTTTCTTATCTGCCTTCACTCTGCGCTTCCTGTTAAGATCTCCCATGTTACAGGACTTTTTCTTTTTATTCACAGTCATCAACATTTCTCCATCACCTTTGTGTTTTTGGCATCACTCTCCTTAATTCATCAACCTTTTGCCTCTTTTATTGGCCTTATTTCTTCCCTACTATCCTGCTCCTTCCCTGTCCTCTTTCCCATTATATTTCTCTGCATTTCATTCCTTCTCACATCTTTCCTTCTCTCTGTCCACTTCACCCCATGCCATCCTTCTAAACCCCCCCATTTCCTTCTTAAATCTCTCCTTTCATTACTCATTTAATACCGCTCAAATCCTCCTTTTTCTCCCTCAGCTTCATCTTTCCCTCTGCTCTTCTGTACTTTCCAAACTTTGCCCTCCTTTTCCTGTCTTCGCTCTTTAGTTGCCCCCCCTCCCGTTATCTTCAGTCACTCATACCCTCCCTTGCCACCTTTCTCATTGCCCCCTCCCATGCCCTGTTCTCGACTAGCTATTTCTCCGTCCCCTTGCTCACTCTCTTTCACCTGCCGCAGTGCCACCAGTGAGGCTGTCTGTAAGATAAGCAGCCCCAGTGTAGAGCCATCAGGTTCCTGACAAGATACAGCCCCACGTGTTCAGGCATGACCCACAGCCAGGCAGCCATTGAACTTGTCAGAGAGAAACTGGCGGCTCAGGGCACAAGATGGCTGCTGGCGGACAATGCAGGACTCACAGAGGGGACCGTTTAAAGTATGAATTGTTGTTTAGACACACTGGAGAGGTTTGACCTTGTCCACCTCGAGCATGCTGTCAAGAGTTGTAGACTGGATAAGGTTGAGCAGGGGGCAGACAGAGAAAGTCTTGGGCAGTAACAAAACCACAGTCCTAGATTCAGTTGTACTAACACGCTCACTTATATACACACAGACAAGAAAGAAAAATCACCAAATTATACTCTAGTAAAAGGATATGACAGATAATAGCCCACAACCAGAGACATGACAAGGCTTACACGTTTGTACAATATAATCATACATACATTTTGTATTAGAAAAAGTCATCATCATTCTCACAGTGAACACATCCGCCCATACACATCCAATTCTGAATACCTAATCAGTTGTTTACTTAAAATCACACACATAGATGCACACACACCAGAGTCCCTGTGGGCCTGATGGCACTGCGTTTGTCTTGTAGTAGGGCCTGTGGCTCTTACCAATTAGCAGAGCAGAAGAGAGAGATTTAAAACACGATGACACCATAGTGCTTTTTATCCCACAGGCCACTGAGGCCCCAAAAGCACAGATCACAAGTGATCAGATCACATCAAAGTGCTAACACAAGCCAGATGACAAACACACATACTGTACTTACCTCTACAAACACACACATGCAGTCAGTACACTCACACTTTGGAGTACAATAATGCACACAGGCATTGTGGAAAAGCATTTGCATGTGCTTGCAATAGACTGTAAAGGGTGCCTGCAAACCAAACAGATTAATGGATATGTAGTATGTCTAGTACAATACATCCTTAACAATTAATATCAAACAAAACCTTTTAAAAATCTGCACTTTAAAAAATATCAGTTTAATTACTTAAAAAGCCGTACGCATGTGGATGAGAGGCCAAAACGTAGTGGAAAATGTTCATTTTGCAAAATATCCGTATACGTGTGGACAAGGCCTTAATTAGCACAAAGCACATGACACAAATTAGTTACAGGTGTGTGGACAGAAGCTGAGAGGAAGGAGGAGCTACAGAACTCACACAGTAGATCAATGAGGAGGCACTATGAAAACCTACCCAATACAGGCTGCCTATTTGTCTTCACAATGAAATGTATATGGAGCAAGCATAAAAATACTATCCCATGCACAAATAAATAGGGCACTCAAAGTCCTGAGAAAACAAGTGTCTACAGAGGGGGAAAACTTGAAAAAGGTAAACTGTTCAAAGCTTTGGGATGGCTACTGTAAATACGCAATCACCCTTACCCCTTAGCCTCGAACGCAAGACAGACATTTTTTAAATTTTAAATTGCAAACTTGGCTCTACAGATAACTTTTGCTATTTTAAAAGTAATTTAAAAGACAGAAGAGGCATTCTGTCAAAAAATTTATTTTAGTGGTAATTAAAAAGTTAAAGTAAAAAAAGCCACATGGCTAATTCTAATGATTATCATCTCTTGAAGTTTGAAGAGGTTAAAGGTTGACAGAATTTGGTTTGATGAAAAAATGTTTTTGTGTTTGGATGAAGGCTGTGAGCACAGTGATAAGATAAGATGGAACTTGATTGATCCCAAAGGAAATTCTTGGTCCTGTTGGGTATACACATTTGCACATTTGCTCAGTTTCTCTGCATATTAGATACTATTTATCATCGTGTTCTGAGATTTGTTAGGAAAGAAAAGGCAAAAACACAAAAACCCCCAGAACTGTACACACGTATTTTTTGTCCATGTTAATGCTCAGTCACTGTGGTATCTTATATTTATTCATGAATCCATTCTGTCTCTACTCCCCTTATTTATGTATTTAGATTACAGAAAACTGTAGATGTGGCTACAGCAGGAGTTCCCAAGATTCCCTTCTGCTGACTGTCCCAAAAGCTTTGTCAACAAATATGGACTAGAAATCTATCTCGATGTCTGCCCTCACAGTGAGGAACAGCCTGCAGGAAGATTTCAGATTTAAAGAACGAACTCTTCTCGCTGAGTTCACAGCAGTTGGTACAACTATGAAAGATGATTCTGTTGGGAGTTGTTAAGGCTTTGAATTAGTTTCTGTCTGTATAGCATTTAGACTGTACTACCCCCCATCTCTCTCTCACTTTCTCTCACTCTGTCTTTCACATGCTCGCTCTCCCTCACTTTCATCATCCATTCATTTCTGTATTGTCTTTCCAGACGTATTGTATGGCTTTACATGGTCTGTATGTCCTGCTATGTTCTCAACTTGGCTTTCCTCCTATCTCAGTGGGAATACCATGCTAAAATAAAGGCTACAAGCTTACACTGTGTGTGTCTGACCTTGTAAAGTGCTCCATATGTGATCCGATCATAAGTTAAAAGGGTCCTGTTGAACTTGTGAACAGTATATGTGTGTGTGTCGTGCTTGAAGGCAAAGTGCCCTAAGGGGGGTCGCTGTGGAACCACTCAGAGGAAGGATAAATAACCTCGATCTTCAATCATTACCCCTCTGTTGTCTTTCTTTACCTCGATCTCTCCATGATTCAGGAAGGAAGGCTTTCCATTCATCTATTTTTCATGCCTCTTGTGTAGTTTTCATCTGTGAAAAGGGTGCAGTCCAGGCTCTCTGCT
Source organism: Siniperca chuatsi (assembly GCF_020085105.1). NCBI lineage: Eukaryota > Metazoa > Chordata > Actinopteri > Centrarchiformes > Sinipercidae > Siniperca > Siniperca chuatsi. The sequence continues at coordinate 16,874,927 of NC_058044.1, forward strand.
TCCCTTCTCCCCCCTAAAAATAAGACACCCTTAATATCATCCACTACCTGCAATCCTCCATCAACTCATCTCCCCTCTCTCTGCCTCAGGAGGGGTGTATGTAAGTGTGTAAGGGTGTGTTTGAGCAATGTGTTTGAATGTGTGTGTCTATGTAGGAAAAACAACTCATCTCCTCCCGGAACAAATGCTTCCTGAGTGTATTTTGCTTTCAGAGGCGCAATCTCCCCTCCAACAATAGTGCTCCCTTTTAAAGATACCAAAAACAACGCTCTAGTACACACACACACAATCCACACACACATAAACATAAACATCCATACTGGCCTTCTGCTTGCCCTAGTTAAGAGGACACGATGTTCACTGCTACTCAACATGTATGAGGAGGAAAAAACATTGGTGTCATGTCAAGAATGACATTAGTGGAGCAGTGGAGTAGAAGGAGGGCAAGAAAGGCAAGGCACTGCGTGTTGGGTTGTGTGTATATGTGTCTGGTGGTGGGGGAACAAGATTTTTATGGGTGAATGAGTTTTCTGTGTTTCTCTCTTTCAATGAAGATGACCATATGTGATCTGCTTGTGTGTGTGCTTGTGTTTTTATTGTGTGTGAGCTGTGAGCTTTCCCTCTATGTGTCGACAATAAACATACTGCATTTCAATACAATCTATGAATTGTTTTGCTGATTTTGCTACTTTAAGCGTATAAATATAAGCCAATGACTATTATATATTTCATTTTGTTGCGAATTAATATGTGTTTAAAACAATGGTGAAATGGCTGTCCTGGTAGCCTAGTGGTTAAGACATACAACATTGCAATGTCCAAGATCAATTCAAACCTCTGTTGCACGTCATCCCCAGCTCTCTCCCTTGATAAGGACAGGGAACGACATGATATTGAAAGGGAGGATAGTGTGCATATGTGTATGTGTGTTTAGCGGAGGGGGGAGTGTAGTTAAGTAGAGGATGAGATGGATGGGGGTAGGTGGGTGAGGTTGAGGGGGTAAGGAGCTTAGGGGGGTGTTTGGTAGAGTCAATGAGGACTTGAAAAACAGGCCGGTAACAAGGCTGTTTATGGCATGCGCTGTAACCATTCGGCTACCAAGGCACTCCAAAAGGTTGTTTTCTGTCTTCTGTCTCTATCAATAAAGGCAAAATGTTGATTCTTATTTTATTTACTTATAATTTATTGATTTTATTTTAAGTTTCTCTATTTATATGTTCATATATGTTGTTTTTTGCTGCTGTTACACCCGAATTCCCCCCTGGGGGATCAATAAAAGATTATCTTATCTTGTCTTGTGTTTCTTTCATATCTTGTCTTAATGCCATTTTATGTCTAATGTACATCACTTTGAATGGTATTCGCATTGAAAGATGCTATACAAATAAACTTGCTTTTCCTTATGTAGATATGGATGGGTGTCAAATTAAAGGAAAAACCAATATATTACAAACAACATACAATACAAGTGTTGCCACCACCTAAAGCTGCAGAAACAGCTTCAGTGCTCCTTGGCATTGATTCTACAAGTCTGTGGAACTCAACTGGAGGGATGAGCACCGTTCATCCAGATGATATTCCTCATTTGACTGTGATTGTGGTGGAGAGCACTGTAAAACATGTTTGTTAAAAATGTTCCACAGGTGTTTAACTGGGTTGAGATCTGGTGGCTGCAAGGCCATAGCATATGAGTCACATCTGCATTTGTTATGTTTCTCCACTCATATATACAGGTTTTTCCTAAAATGTTTTGCCTTTCTATAGAAGTAGTTATAGATACAGGCTGTAGGCATTTGAATGCAGCGCTGTAAATACTGTTTGTATGCAAACTGTTTTCAACCATCACAGCCATATTTTTTGTAAATAAAATGTGCTCTAAGTGTATGAGTGCGTGTCCATGATTTAGTGGATCAAAGCGGCCTTCCTGCGGAGTCGGCCTGGTCATACTGCCATTGAGCCAGCTAAGATGCCCCATAGGTCATGCCTTGTCTCTTCTTGTCAGCGCATGCAGGTAACATCATGTAATGTATCCCTCCTCTCACTATTACCTCATGGCCTGGGGTTCTGGCACAACTTCTGACCGGTGTGTGCAGCAGTGCACGGGCCATCCTCCCTCCTAATTGAATTATCGGACTGCAAAAACAGGCATCAGACAGGATTCATGTCAGACTTGCCCCTGAGCATACAGCCAGCCAGCCAGCTAGGCAGGCAGGCAGACATTCTCTGGTTTTTCAAAGACAAGCACAGTGTGTGTTGATGCATGTGAGTCCATGTGCTAAGGGCAGGAATGTGTGTATGTGTGCAAGTCCGAGGCTTTGCGCATGTGTGTGTGAGTGTGTGTGCCATGCGGCTCCAAAGAGAGCACTCTAATTTCCGTCTCAGAGGAAAGTGTGATTGAACACAAACCCTTTCGCCAGCGGGTCGAAACAGTCACACGCTGCAACAACACAAGAGGAGATAAAAAAGGAGAAGTCTTATTTTGTCCTTTATTTTCCCTCTGCTCTGTCTTTATACTGCCCTTTCTCTGTTATTTCTTCTCTTTCATCTTTCATTTTCCCTTTTCCAATTAATTATATTTTAGCCTTTTCTTGTATTTTCTTTCTTTTCTATTTCCACCAATTTGCTGGTAGTGTAAAAGTAATATGGTGCGTTGAGAGGTTTAGCAAATTTACTGTATTTCAGATTGCTTTCCTGTGAGAATTTGCTTCTGGGCATCCTTGTGCATGAATGTGTGTGTGTGTGTGTGTGTGTGTGTGTGTGTGTGCGTGTTGTGGACCATCTGGTCATGGACAGACCTGACTATGGATACAATCACAACAGATTAGAATGAGGTGGAGGGGAAAGCTCCTCTTCTCTCCTTCATTTAACTCGTCCCTCCTTGTCTCCCTCGCTTCATTTAACCTGCTCCACTTCTTCACTTTGTGTCTGCGTGCGTGGGTGTTTGTGCGTGTGCACGCATTTGAGCATCTGTGTGTGTGTGTGTGTGTGTGTGTGTGTTCCATGCTGAGCTTCTTTCTGAAATGTCACTAAGTGTGATTATCTTGTATTGGTCAGTAATTGAGAACAAGTCACCTATTGGCTGCTAATGGGACGTGTTTAGCTTTTGAGGCTGTGGTTGACATCATGTCTAACCTGCTGAATGTTAATCCCCACTGGGTCGGCATGAGGGTAACCCTGATGTTAACGAGTGTGAACACTCCGCTGATTAAAAAGATTAATAAGGCTAATGGGTGAAAAACAGCGTCAGTTTAGGCTGAAGGACTGAGACAAACAGACGTGAGGGGGCACACACAAAGGGAGGCAGTGATAGAGAGAGAAGAGAGTGTGTGTTTGGGCTCCCCTCATCTCTTCATCTGCTCAAGTCTGTTTGGCACTCATTCGCCACGAGTGGCTGTGACCCCAGTTTTGGCATGCGGCGAGAGTAAGCTGTATGAGTGAGTGAGTGTTTATATGTGTGTGTGTGGGTGGATGCTTGCGTGCGTTGCATGGATCTATGGCTCTTTGTATGTGTCATTGTATGTGTGTGTGTGTTTGATCAAAATTGGCTCTGCGTGAAAGAAGCTAAATGGGAGTCACCCAGAGAATGATTTTGGGCAATTTGTCTCATGTGTCTGCAGCTCCACAGTGACGTACGTTGCTGCTGCAGAGCCGTTTTGTCCTCTTCTCCTGACCGCCGAGCGGGCGGGCTATGAGGACCGAATGTGTCTTACTGACAGACGGATTCCCCGCTGTTAAAATGTGTATTCACGAGATGAGGCGTGCAGTGCACTTGAGGCGAGTTGAGAAAGCTCCACAAATTGACCTTGATGGGATGTCGTGGTGAGAAGAGTGGCTTTTGGCCCTTTTCTTTATCTTTCCCCCTGGAGTAGTGCTTGCCGCTGTTATACATTTAATTCTTGAAGTTTTACTTATTCCTGTTGGTGGATATTGTAATGATGTGTTCTACAGCTTTTAGCAGTTCTCATACAGTGTATTTCCTATAGTAGTTTCTGCAACAGTGTTAGTCCTTAACCCTGTCTCCTGTACGTTAGCATACAACTGATTTGCAATAGCAAATATGTTTTGAAGGAAACGTAATTCCAACCGGATTACGTTTCTAGTATCACAAGGAAATTTTAATTTACGTATCTGGCAAGTACTGAACATATCACTAAATTGTTCACTGACAATGTATTTGATTTGTTTTGCACCAAAATTTCTTATCTTGGAATACAATATCTGCTTGTAGTGACTACAGCCTCATTAAGGGTTTTTTATATTTATGTTTTGGCACACAGCAACAGTTTAAACAGTTTAAAACAGAAAAAGTCCGTAGTAACTTGAATCACGAGACACACGGTGATTATTAACATGTAACCGAAACTACAAACTTTTCTTTATCCTTAACCAAAGTGCTTTGGTTGCCTAATTCGGGTGATTCTAGGGTCAGTAGAGATGTTGGGTTTAGCCCTGAAATCTTTGAATGACTGATCGATAAATATTGCAATATCAAAAAGTGCTATATAAATAAACTAAACAAACACAAACTGTCAAAGCACAGCTTTTGTCTTCTTTGACATTTATGAAACAAATTAAAACATTGCTATAATTAAAACAATGTATGAGTAATTCATCCTAGCCTGTAATCTGACTGAATTGGTATTTTATTTCACTTCACTGATTTATTGTATGGAACAATAAATTCAATAAGAAAAATTTACATAATTTAAAAAAGCCACCAAGGCCCACATTAGAAAAAGTAAAAATTAGCAGCTGCCAAATTTTATGGCAAACAAAACAAAATGCTCCATCCACTTTTGAACAAATATTCCAGCCACTCTGTATTTGAAATAAGAGCTAATAAATGAAGGGTTATTATCAGCTGCCACTGAAAGAACAAACTAGATAACGTTATGTATTAAGGCACACCTTCGAGGCTCTGTCACCAGCGGCATTTGTTTTTTCGGATCAGTCAGGCAGTCTGCAGGTTGGACTCAAACCGGGCAGAAAAAACTGTTGGGGGGAGGACTTCAACACTAGCATCATCTTTGCCATCATTACCAGGAACATATCTTATGTCGTTTAGCTTTCTAAGGCATTTTAACATCCAGGACCTGCTCTCTAATATAATGTTTACGTATTATAATCAGTCTGCACATTCATGTAGACACATAACACACAATGCCACGTTGTGTTTACTTCACTTGCTTCATTTTAGTGGCCTGACTGTCAGGGCTTGAAAGATGGTCACTGGGAACCCTCCCAACTGGTGCTCCCAATACCACTGTGGGGCTGAGCAAAAAGACTACATGGGGGAGGGGTAAGGGCTCTGTATTTCGTTCCATCAGTGCTTCGCTCTGACCATTCCTTTTAAAACACAATGGTTCCTATGCAGCTATGATATGGGCTCTGTACAAAAAATGCCACGCAGGATAAACAGTAAAGATTTGGGGCTTTGGCCCCAGAAGCCCAGCCCTGGGGCCTCACTCCAAAAAATTATGCCTCTGAACATAATCCAGGCAGCGATTATGTCAGCATAACGTAATTGGGAAAACAATTTAGTAATGTATTAACATAATTTCTAGGAGACAGGGTTGTAGCCATAGAGGGGTTAATGCAGGTCACTAAACTTTAATTTGCTGCAGCTCCTTTTTCATCCATTAGGTGGCACCTTTACCTGCAAACTAGGGACAATTAAAGATATCCTGTTAGGGGCCACTTAAACTCAGTGTTGTAGCCTGATGTGGCAGCCCAGTCCCTAATTGACGCTGGGGTGGAAATAAATTGTTGTAGATAATATAGGCATCTTATTAGGTGCTAATACATTGATGAATTGTTGTGTCAAACGATCAAACCAATCAGGAAACACTGCTCAGTCCTTTAGTATCTTCCGCAAGCTAAACCATCTTATGCCACAGATACTTAAGCAGAGATGCACAAAAAGTGATTGATTTCTATTTAAAATTGCAAACTAAATAAGAGAGTGTTAAGTCATGTCAGTAAAAAAAAAGAAAAGTATGATACAAAATAAACATAGAGAACTTGAACAGAAGTGATGGACCGATGACTTTTTTTTGTCATTGATTCAGCCCTTTGTGTTTAATATACAAAATGAAATGGTTGGTTGGTTTCAAGCGTAGTAACTTGGAATGCCATCGCCAAACCATGCACGCAAAATTGAATGATATTTATCCACTTGGGAGTAACCTCAGGTGCATCAAAACCAAGCAGCATTCTGCTTTGCTTTGTGAGTAGCAAAATTCATCTTCAGAACAACCTCCACCTCAAAGCATTTAACTGAGGCTTCTATTGAGATTGCATGGATCTTGCAAGGACAAAGAACCATTTTCTGAAGCAAAGGCTGTTTTTTAAGCTACAATAGACATACTGAATGGAGACCTTGATAACAAAAATGCATTGTTTGATTCAACCATAGTGAAGCAGATAGAAGACATCAGTGAAGACATAAGTAACCAGTTAACAGCATATTTGTCCATCAAGATTTACTTCAGAATCGTAGTAAATGAAAGCACAAATGTGACTGATGCTCCCCAGCTGTGTGTTTTGCTTAGGTTGCTGAAAGATTGGTGAGGTGAGGATATTATAAATACACCTCTTTAATGAGAAAAAAACTTGTTGGGGCAAGTGTGTGCACAGATGACATCTCCAGCATGCAAAGAAAACAGGAGGGACTTGTGGGTCACAAGAACTCCAACTTTGCAGCTTTTCACTGCAACATAAAACCAGAAATCACTCAAAACACACACACACAAAAAACACTTTCAAAAGTTAGAAATAATAATATGCAGTGACACAGTATGGTGACTTGGTGATGCATAGTGAGGTGATCACTAAAATTTAGAAACAACGAAATTCATCAATTGAGCTGACCGTGCATGTTTACCTGAACACGTTGGAGCCACTGTGACTTTAGTCATCAAAATATTTCATTGATTTTGCACAACAGTGCAGAAAACATTTGAGGCTGAGAGAGGCAGAGAGGAGGAAGAGAGAAGAGACAGTAAATTATATCTGGAATGACAAGACTTCTATGATATTTTTGGCAGCGCATACTTTATATTTCAGTATTGTAACAGATTGCCTTGTGATCATATGAAGACATTGGCTAACCGAGCTGCCTCAATCGGTCAGCCTTTTTGTTGATGTTCAAAAGTTCCTTGAATTTATCGAAGATGATTAACCGGCTAACATTGACATGGGTTTTCATTAATTACTAATATGTAATGAGAGATGACATGAAAGATATGTCTGCTAATATACAATAATAATAGTTTAGAAAATAATCCATCACTTCGGATTTACTTTAATTAGGAAGGAATAACCCGTTTACGGCCAGATAGTTTCAGTTTCTAACAAATATTTTCCCCCCACAGGCTGTTTCTGCCTGAACTGTGTGTTCGGGAAACAAACAGCGGTCTACTGTGTTGAAATCCAATGTTTTGTTGGCCCATCTATCCACCCCGACCCCCTACACAGACTTAGTTGCTCTATAATAATGTCACCTTACTTCTACTTTTCTCCTGTCATAATAGACGAAGCAGACATTGTGGCATGACTTACTGGGACGCTTAATGGAACTGAGCTATCATTAACAAACTGTATTTAACCTGTGCTTTACTTGCTATGACAAGTCAAAATGTCTGCTGTGAAAAAGGTCTATTCAAACCAATGGTCATTTCTAAAGCCGGAGCTTATGATGTTGATCATGTTGTATTGTAAAGGGTTCCAGTTCTTTTGTCTCCATTTAGAGCCCTTGGAGACAACACCTCTAAAACAAAAACTGGATGATTAAAGCTTTAGAAATTGCAGTGCATTGTACAGGTGTGCATGCCATTATGTTCACCCCTGGTATTTAACATGTCATTCTAACCCAAGATGTATTCTTTTGGATGTGTTTCGAGGTGCATTACTATATAAGCATGTGGAACTTTGACAGTTTCCCAAACAATTGACAATCTTAATACTGCACTGACATCTGGGCAAGTTGGTCACATTGTTAGTCATTACATATGTTTCTTTATCACAGATAATGGGATAAATGGGATGGTTTCTATGTCTACTATAATTGAAGAGGTGAATATTACCATTTAGATATGTGTTTGTGTGAGGTGTTCGTAATATTACTGCTAGTGCCCTATTTTCCACTGTCTGAATGATCTCAATTCTCAGTGTATCACAAGACAAGAGAGACATAGAGTATGTGTAATCACAAAGTAGAAAATACGAAGTGAAGGCTATAATCAAGCCTGCCTTTTTTGCCATAATGCGGTGAAAATCACTGAGTGTTATTCTTATACCACCCTGAAATACTTGCATTTTTCTTGTTGCACAAAACTAATATTCACCACTCAAATACAAAAAATATACACCAATGGCTATAGGGCTGCAAATAAAACTGTGCTTTGCTAAATGGAGATGAGCACAGTGAGTCTATATGTACTAAACAGGCAGTTTGTCTCTAATGGCCTCTATAAGCAGCCACATCGCCATCTAGTGACACTGAAAGGAAACACAAGCTTGAAATCTGGCAGTTGAAGGTACATTAGCAGCTGCTTTAGTGCAGGATAGTGCTGACCTTGTGTATGTCATTGGGGGTATAAACATCCATTCAGGTATTCTGCACACAGGAAAGGTGTACAAACACATGCACAAATCACACACACACACACACACACACACACACACACACACACACACAGATTCCACATATTCACATAAAAGGGAGTCAGTGCAAGTAATGCAAAGTAATGCAGCTTGTCCATAAAATCGTACTTACAAAGACAAATACTCAAATGTTACTTGCAGACTCATACAGCATATTGACTAATGGATTTATATTTAAAATTTCAAAGTGTTGTTTTACATTTGAAAATATGTGCTGACCTTATATATGCAGACAAATCCACATGTGTTACTTCTTCATTTATAAGGGTATTCCTTAGCACCATTCATAATATCTCTCCTCATATGTACTTACACCACCGGCAGACTACAGCTTGCGCTCTCAGGTCTCCCTTGCCTTGTCTGTACCAGCTCCATTTTCTTTGAGTGAACTGCAAAAAATGTGATTACGGACACTAGTGACCTTATATGCTTTTAAATAACCTCATAGACTTTTTCTAATAACTGAAATGGGCAAGTGCTTTGTTTTATCAATATTTTTAATGAATAGTTTAATAAGTGTAAATGTTGGTTCATGGGTTCATAGTCAATGTTGGTTGGTTTGTCCAAGACTCTCTCAAAAAACAATGATTGCAGTCTCAAGAGACCATCCTGGTTAAAGGTCAAATAAGATAAATAAATAAAGGGCATAATAATAAAGCCTACATCACACTGACAAGACAGTCATTCTGTCTGTAATGATTTGCATGTCACAAACAAATGTCTAAATGTTCACACTGCCCTGGAGGCCTTAATACACTGTTTCCTGCGTAGTTGCAGATGCAAATGCAAAACACATACACATGTACAGACACACACACATATAGTATGTGCCTAGACTAACACAGGGCTACAGTGGGTGACCAAGCAGTTGACATTTGACAAGTGGATGGAAACAGTTGTGGTTTCTGCAGGCCCAGTCCCAGACGCCTTCCTTGACGCTGCACCAACACGCATAGCAACAGTATTGTGAAAATAAATGCATATACACTGAGAAATATAAGCAGTTTTGAAAAGCTTCCTTTCCAGCCTGCATTGCATTTTAGCTGTGTTAATTCTTCAGCCCAGTTTAGTTCATTTTAATCAGCATCATCTAATAAATCTCCAGGCACATCTCTGTCACACACCATTTCTGTTTACGACTCTCCTTGGACTGCAGTTCAAGTCTCATTTTTTGGAGATATTGTCTGCATGATGATACTTACAAATCTTAATGTGACTCAAGGAACATTCAAAATTTCAGATATAGCTCAGATATCCACATATTATTTTAGCCTTAAACAATTCTGTGAGCACGACACAAACAGTGTGATCATAGTGGGGCTTTTCTGGTGGCAGAGGTGGAGTTGTACTAAAATTTTGGATCGAGCTTCCATGACTGAACAGCTACAAACAACCTTTAAAAGGTCTATTTTCATCGCGACAAAATGAGACGAATAATTTGGTTTCAGTTTCCCAGCAGGCAATGCAGGGCATTGTGTTTTAGAGAGCAAAAAGGAAGAGATAGTCTTAGGTTTTAACTGATCCATTTGCTTTTTTTCACCATGCTTTATTGCAGGGAGACCAGGTGTAAGCAAAAGTCAACTGCCAAGTCAGTAAGTAAGTTGCCAAGTCAACTGTTTTGGACTTGGCTGCTTTGGTTTTTTTGGTAGAACTGCACCATATTGACTCCATGTGTGAATGTGAATCCATATACCCTGTTGTGTTAACACTGAGCTTCATTAAAATGCATTTGTGTCTGGAGTGTGGCCAATGGTGTCATCTGTGTGTCCCAGTTTTGTAAGGCGTCAATGTTTGGTCAGTGGATATATTTGAATCAAAGCCACTAACGTAGATCTAGTAGACTAGTAGACTAGTAGACTCTATGAATGATAAAATAGTAGGATTGTGGATTTAGAATTTAGTCAATCAAAACCAATTTTTGTTAAGGGAATGAGGTGACCTTTGCCTGTAAGGTAGGGATCCATAATCACAGCACAACACATGTTGTACATGCTGCACCTTTATTGGCTGTTAATATACGACTAAAGGATTTTACGTAGTATGTTTTGGGGAAAACGTAATTTCTGAATGGTTTACGGTTCTTATACTGCATAAAAAACACAGTGTTGTCCTAAATCCCTTGTGTGATAAGATTTTGGTTTAGACATGAACACAGCATTAACCAAGACCATGATCTTTCCCTAACAGTAACCAACTATTTTTCCAATCAACTGAGTTGCTGAAACATATCCATAAACATGTTAATCATGCTTTAGTTGCAACAAGTAAATATTGTCACACAAAATGACAGTATATAACATCTAGACATGATTTTTCCATGTTGTAAAAAATGTTTATATATTGCGAATATTTAAACACAAGTAGACTTTCTTTATTTATTGTCATTATCAGGACGAGTGCAAAAACGGGTACTCCTCAAAACACAAAAACTGGTTAATATTTTGTAGTATGATTGGTTGCAGACTCACAATATTCTTTGTCAGTGAAATCAGATTGTCTACCTATAGCTGAAGCTCTTCAGCTGTTTTCATGATTCTACCCTAAATTTATGTGTTCAACAACTTACTGATTTAGCCTTTAACCTGGACATTTTCCACTCAAACTCAACAAAGGCTTCTGAATGGAGGTAAAAGCCTCTCGTTACAGTTTGTGATTGTAGATCTCAGATGGAAAAACTGATTTGGTTCTTCCAAAGAAGGGATTAACACATCTTCAAAATTAATTTCTGAAGTGGAGTTAAAATCAATAATTAATTATTTCTTGTTTAATATACTTGCTTAGCTCACAGCCCATTCTGTGTAGATGATCTAGTCACTGAGGTCTAGAAAGTGTCATAGTTTGTCAAACTGTGGCAGCAGGCTGACCTGGAAACAAAAGTAAAATATGTTATATTGCACATAATTAAATTTACCTTCACCAAGGGCAGGTTTTGTTCTCATTTAGACACACTTAACCTAATGCCCATGTGATTATTACTGTTAACAACACTCTCTCTTGTCTCACCTTTTACAACAGCTGCTACTGAAAACTACTCCTGTTCCATCTTTGAAAATGGCAACAGGCTGCAACATTTGACAATTTACAGTCTAACAACATTACAGTTATACAGTGGACACCATCTTTGAAGTCTTCGGTCAGATTGCAAGACAAGAATGCCGCTCTACAATCATACATTTTATCACACACGTGACTAATTGGAGGATTGTCTTCTTCTGGGACATATGCATCAGATTCTCCATGTCTATAACAACCCTGACCAAATATGCTGTAAGGCCTACAAAGGCACTACAGCAAGAATTTCCAGGCTAAACTCTTTGTACTGAAAGTGGTAACACCTCATCTGATTGTACATGTTATCAAGAGTTCACAGAGGAAACATAAATGCTCAGAACATCACAAAACATTACAATAATAGAAAACAACCACAGAAGAAAATGTTCCACTTCACTGGCCAATCACTGCTTATACTTCCTTTAAAGGAAAAGTTTGCGCAGTCATGATGTCTGTGAGTAAGACCTGTCTTTTAACTCTTGGTCATTGTCACACATGGACTGGCTGCACATTTTTCTGGTCGTTCTCTTAGGTGATTATTTTGATTTAAAAAATTCTTTAATTACAATTGTTAGGTTCCATTTTGGGAATAATTCATAACTTTATTGTTATTGTGTTGAGCAGGAACCTGCACTTGTAATGTGTAATGTGAAATCCTGAGAAACACTGAGTTACACATTTCACTCTGCTTTTACGATTGTGTTTGCATTCCAGGAGTTGTTTCCTGCAGTCAGGATTGGATCTCTGGATCAGTGTTGGAGAGGACAGTCAGACCAGGAGACAACATCACTCTCTACTGTGACTGCAAAACATCATCTGGAGTATACATAGTGTGGTACAGGAACTGCTCTCATGAGAACCAGCCTTCTCTTGTCCTAAATGCAGCTCAAAGCAGGGGTGCTACAGGCTTTCTGAATCTCCCCCCTCGTTTCCACTTTGTGTGGAACAATTCCTCTAAATCCTATGACCTGCTGATCCGGAACACCACTGACTCTGATGAGGGCCTCTACTTCTGTGGAACTCAAGAGTTAAAGGTGTACGATAAAGAATACATTACTCACAGATATGATTACAGATATGGCAACATCACAACAAAGATCATATTAGGTAAGTGTTCTGGTCTGACTTTGTGCCTGAAAGATCTGTGTGACTGGATTCAGTAAATGTAATTGTTTGAATAAATGATCAGCGTACAGGAAAAATACGCCTGGATATTGTGCACTATTAACGATCAAAAAGGTGAACCATGATGAAGTCTGCGCACATAAAACATATACTGTATGTGAAGATTATGTGCATCAATAGCCCCTGATCTGGAGTGAAATAGTGTATAATAGTTTTTACAAATAAGTCTTGCCTCTCTGGGTATCTGTATCTGTATCTGTCCTGTATCTGTAACATCTGAGAGAACAGGCTCAAACAGGATTAAAGGTTGCACATTGCACTTATTGCTGGAATGAGCTGAAAATCTAATTTACCAGATCAATTATTCAAATGAGAATGGATATTTCAACAAGGTAGGGTCAACGCACTGTGAAGAAAACTGAGCATGGGTCTTGGCAGAACAAATAATAATGCAGTATCATTTTTTTTTTGCTCAATGAAAACTTGAGTTGTCCACAAACTCCTCCGAATTTAATTTAAATCCAACAGTGTATTTATTTTTGGAAATATCTGGGTTTCATGGTTCATGGGGTCACAGAACAACTACTACACTTATGTCGACATACACGCAAAACTTTACATTTTGACGTTTTTGTGAGATCAGAGTTTAATGAAGCTAATCAGTACAACTTTGTTTTGGGGACCTTTCAGACTCCAGTAAGTCTCATCACCATGAGACTCAACAAGACTGCAGTATGTGCTGGATGCTGCTGTTCTCTCTGTGTCCAGCTTTTGCCGTTCTCTCCTCTCTCCTCTCCTCCCTTGTGATTTATCACCTCTCTAAGAAAAAAGGTAACTATTCACAAAGAAACCTGGATTCAGTTCAGTTTTGGGTGTGCCATGCTGTAGTGATGCTGTATTTATTTCTGCAGCTAAAGAACCTCAAGTTGATCAGCAAAGACCTGATACTCAAGGTCAAACAAGACTGAATCAGGTAGGTGTATTAGAAAATACTGAATCATGGCATTAAATCAGTACATGATCATGATTCTAAACAACAAATATCAAATCTTAGAATGAAGACGTGTGTTATGCTGCCCTGGAAATCCGGCAGGCATCACAGAGACCAAAGAAGAAGAAAACCCAGAGTTCTGACTTCAGCACCTATTCTGCCATCAATACTTCTAGGATGTAGAGGGCCTAAAACAAAAGAACAAACAAAATTAATTTTATAATTATGATTAATAATATATAGTATAATTCATTTGTAGGGATACATATAGACCATTATGTCACTTATCGTCCACATTTAAAGCTGAGCTTTGTTTGTTTGAAGGTGAAAATCAATTTTCGAAAAGTTGATACTAAACTCTACCTCTTTATGTCAGCTCTCATCTGAGGATAAATTGTTGTTGTAAAGAGTTTTAGATTTCGATTTGTTACTTTTCCTACATACAGCACTTACAATGTTGTTAATTCTACTTCTACTTCCACTGTTTTTAATTGTTTTAGACTATACAACCTGTTAGTGGCATGAACCGCAGTGTATGAATTCATTCATTCTTCACAGAATGTATGCATTGTGTGCATTTTATTTCCTCACACCACTTAAATAACATATTAAAAATTGATGATGAGCTGTAAAAATTAAAAAATATATTATAAATATGGAAAACTTGTCTGTTATTGTTGAGTTGTTGTAGCACCTTGTTATCAGTAAGGCTCACAGGAAACACACAGTGACAAACAGCCCCTCATACGACTGCGTAACTCAACGTGACTACAGGTTAGTGCCCAGCTTCACTGTCCAAAGTTCAATGTACATGTTGAGAATACAGATTATACTTTAAAAAGACACAAACACACACAAACACAGGTGTTAAAGCATATAAGTCGACAACAAAGTCAGACTTTATCAGCTCTGCAGCCACAACAACTAGGACATTTGGATGTACAGTGTATTTCTGACTCTACAACATACAGTGTCTGTGACCACAACACAACTTTGTGAGATCAGTGACCATCTGCACTGTTTACATACACACATATGCCATTGTTGGTGAGGTGATAATAAAAGATACACTCTTTCTTTTCCATCCTTATATCTAAATAACAAACATCTTGTGGATGTTTTGTGGATGGATTACTTTTTTTGTTAAACAAAATTAAAATATAAATGAAGTATTTGTTGACAACAGCTAATTTCAAAGACACTTAGGATTTGATATATTTGGGAGCACTTGAGGCTGTATTGAAACAAGTACAGTATGTAACATTTAAGATGAATTAGAACTTTGTTTTGTTTATTGTTGTTTCATGTTGTCATACGGAGTAATTTGTAGGTTAGCCTGTTGAACTTGGCCTTAGCATGTTGCACAGCTAATGTGGCTAGCAGGCTGGGGCGATGTTTGACTAAAGTTGTAATATTGAGTGACAGTCAAGAGAAACTGTGTGAACATTAAGCCTCATTTGAAGCTAACTAGCTAAATAATCCTCTGTTAACTTGTGCACACACAGGTTACACATACTGTAGGTTAAATCATGTTTACCAGTTAATTAAACTTACACTCCAGCTGCTTTTAATTGTTTCAGATTGTTTCAGACTATCCCCGCTGTTAGTGAACCACAGTGTGTATGAATTCATTCACTCTTCACAGACAAGATGTGTGTTTTATTTCACTCCACCTCTTAAATAAGTTTAGAAATTGATCAGATGTGCACATTAACCTCTAGATAGAAAACCTGTTTGATGTTGTTGATTGCAATTCATCTTCAGGTTCACATTTTTGATTGAAATCGATATGTAACATTTCATAATGGTAGAGATGATTGTGTTTCTGTAACAAGACACGAAAGCTGTTTTCAGGCAATTTCCTGTTTGTATCTCAAGTTAGCCACAAGCCCCCACCCTTCAAAAGTAGTCTAATACAATTCCAAATATGAGCAGTAAGGCTCACAGGAAACCCACAGTGACACGCAGCCCCTCATAGGACAGCAGAGCTCAACGGGCAGGCTGCTGAAGGTGTTGGTGGAATTAAGTTTAATTCAAGAAAATGTTTTAGTTTATTGTAAAAATTACAAACGGTTCACATTGTAGGAATCTCAACTGGCTTGTTGGTGGTCACAGTCAACAGTGGTCAGTTGTTTGGTTAGATATTGTTAATCATACGTAACTACAGTCAAGCCAAACCCTGGTAAGAATTCAGCAGCTCTGCAGCCACAGTTTATTTCTGAATCTACATCATATCAGTGACCATATCCTAACTTTGTGAGATCAAATCAGGTTAGCTCTGGTTGCACTTTGTGTGAGTGTGATGTGTTTGCAGATGCAGAGTGTGGTTTCATACACATATACCATAGTCTGTGGGGTTATTTTCAAGATACGCTGTTCGTCTGCATTGTAGTATATAAATGACATCTTGTGACATTTTTGAGTGGATGATTGTTTGCTGAACAAAATACATAACTTAAAATACATGACTTATTCTAATATTCATATTTATTTTGATGTTTTACCCATATACAAATATTAATATAAAATTTACAATAACTCGCAGTGAGGATTGGCATATTGGAAAACACTTGAACTTGAAATGTTGTTCGGGGAACAACAGAAACAGGCGAAGAGATGCTGATGGTGTAATCTGGTTAGCCATTCCAGCTCCAGGTGAAACTCCTCTGACCTCTAGTGGAGATGTTAAGTAGTAAAGCAAAAAGGGGCCTCGAGAAGAATTTTGACTGTCGGCAGACAGATGCAGTTTGTGCTTTTATACGCAGATACCAATGTGTATCAGTCAGTGAAGTCACATTACAGGGTATCCACCTTTTACTCTTCTCTCCTCCTTCATCTCCTTTATTTTTGTTTGTCACCTCTGTCAGAAGACAGGTAATGTACTACACCCCAGTCTCAAACTTAAAACTTTTTCATATATTACTCCGGTGATGCTTTCCCCCCAAGCGAATCCTGTCTAATCTCGTGTTATAGTAATTTAAGGAAACTGGCATCAGATTAGTAATTTTGGAAAGGTATTGTGTGCAGTCATGTGCTCATGTGTAATGGTTTTGTATTCATTTACGCAAATAATCAGAATCAGAAATACTTAATATTATTATATTATTATATTAATAACGGACCTCAAGTTCATCAGAAGAGACCTGACACCAGAGGCCAAGCAAGACACAATCAGGTAACCAACAATAAGATTTTTTTGGCTTCATATCTCTGAATCTGCATTTGATTTTTCACTTACATCATCGCTCTTCTTATTTGCTTAATGATGCCACAATAAAAGCGCCTGTCCGGCATGTTTTACAGTCACACAGCTTTCTAAGTAAGTAACTACAACAGCAGAAGTCACATAATAATGATTCTAAATGGCAAATGTCAAATTTTCTCTCAGGGTGAAGATGTGTTTTTAACACGAGTTGTGTTCCGGGCTCAGGATGGATAAACACACCAGCAGGCAGAGGCTGGACGGAACAAACACATTTGCTTTATTCAAGTATAAATTAAATAACTTTTTTTATGATATATATTTTATTAACCCTCTATATTCCATAATGATGTCTCTGGCTAATCTTATTCCCTGAATTATGTCTTTATTTGTTTTATTTTGTTTTATCTTGTTTTATCATTTTTCTGGGGATGCCTTTGTAACAATGAGTTTTCCTTTTGCTTTGTTTATTGAGATTTCAATTTGTTACCATGAAGCGCTTTGTAACCCGGATTTTGAAAAGTGCTCTATAAAGATTTTTATCATTGTCATTATTATCATGTGTGTCTGTAACTGATTCAGGCAGTTTTCCTGTTTTCATCTCAAATTAACTATCAACCCATCTATCCTTCACCAGTAGATTATTGTGCAATTCCACACATCAGTTATGTTGCAGTCGATTCTTTTATGGAGAATTAGACACAAAGTAATAAATGTTTTTTATGCAAATATCACACAAAACTTTCAACTGCTTAGAAATCTTTCTTAGCTTATTTATTTTTGTTTATTTTTGTATTATTTATTTGCTGAATGCTCCTGCCACCCAATTTGCCAGAAGTTACAGCACAATATAGCGTTGACAAGTAAGTTTACCTCAACCGTCATGTACTGCAGTCTACAGACTGAACATGTAGACCAGTGGCCAGTTGAAACTTATCTCGGCTGTGGCGATTTACACATCCAGCAGATGCAGAGTAACGTTAGACACTCATTTGAGTTGTGTTTCTGTCCACCTGATGAATAAGTCCTAGTTAGTTGCTCTCCGTCTAGCTTTGGTCTGGGTTCAGGACTGGTTATGACCATGGCCATGCAGTCAATAAGGTCTATTTATTTAAAGCCCAGTGGTTCCTCCAAACAAATGCCATGCCAAGCCATTTCTTCAACAAAAGAACAGGCCTTTGTAGTAAACAAAAGGTTTAGGTAGCTTCACAAAGAACGTGTCAGCACATGAGTTAACTTCCCGTGGCGAGTGGAGTGTTTTTAAAACAACAGAGCAATAGTGGTTGCCAAGCAGATCACACCTTCTATGTTTGTATGTGCATACATTTGTCGTGCACACACTCGGGTACACACTGAATCAGTAGTAATTTAAAGTTATCTCCATGAAGGTTTGACACCAGAAGTTTCATTTCACATGAATCAGGCAGATATCCTCTGAGGTGAAATGTGTCAGAGACTAAAAGTCAAGACAAGGGTGCAGTGTTCATATTGTGGTCTCACATGTCCAAAATGTGAACTTGGCAGGAGTAGAGAAAAACAGCCTATGTTTCTGATCGATTGGTTTAAAAAGGTTTCTTCAAGGATTCAACACATTTCTGAACAGAAGGTCTAAAATGAGACAAAATCTGTATTATTTTACAGCCACTGTGGCATTACCCAAAAACTTCTTCATACAGACATTAAGTTTGCCAGACTTTCTACTAAATATGCTCAATTTAATGATTTTGTAGACAATATATCTTTGCTCCTTCTAGTGGACCATCTCCCCATTGGCGCAAACTTGTCTTCTTCTCGTCTCACACTGTCTACGACAGCTACCAGTCTAGTCTTTTATCTTTCAAAATGGCGACTTGCTGAAGTTGTATCTGTGCAATTATACTATACAGTGTACAAAAGCACTGTGATTCAGTCCCCAGTTGGTAGTTAAAGCTTTGTCATCGGAAGACATCTTGTTTGATCTTTACATGTAGACCATCACACCAATAGAGAACAACCACAGAAGAAAGTGTTCCATTTAACGAGCCAATCACATCTTACATTTCCTTTAATGGAAACATCTGCGCAGGTCATGACACCCAGTAAGACCTGTTTCTTTGTCTTTCAACACCGGGTCATCATCACACATGGACAGGCTGCGGACGTTTCTGGTCATTCTCCTAGGTAATTTTTAGTAAACTTATTGAGGACTAACACATTTTATCAACATCTCAGTGTTTCTGTATTGATCAGTAACCTGCATTTAGTGTAATGTGACACACCATTACACTCATCACATTTCAATTGGTTTTTGTGATTTCTTTTATTTTCCAGGAGTTGTTTCCTGCAGTCAGGATTGGATCTCTGGATCAGTGTTGGAGATGACAGTCAGACCAGGAGACAACATCACTCTCTACTGTGACTGCAAAACATCATCTGGAGTACACATAGTGTGGTACAGGAACTGCTCTCATGAGAACCAGCCTTCTCTTGTCCTAAAACAAACTCCTGATTCATGGAGTCAAAGCAGGGATGCTACAGGCTTTCTGAATCTCCCCCCTCGTTTCCACTTTGTGTGGAACAATTCCTCTAAATCCTATGACCTGCTGATCCTGAACATCACTGACTCTGATGAGGGCCTCTACTTCTGTGGAACTGAACAGTTAAAGGTGGACGATGAACAATACATTACTCACAGATATGATTACAGATATGGCAACATCACAAGGATCATATTCAGTAAGTATTGTGGTCTGACATCTCTTTGTGCATTAATTCCACTACATGGCCATAAGTATATGGACACCCGAATAGTACACTCGTATGTGTTATTAAACATCTCATTCCCTCAACATGGGCATTAATATTATAACAGCCTCCACAACATTTTGGAACCTGACTGCAGGAATTTTTCCCATTCAACAATAGTGAGCTCAGATAGTAATGGAAATGCAGCACCAGTTAATTCTTGCCAAATGAAAGCCTCAAGTCCTCCATCAAAAATCAACAGAATTATCTTATCTGTATTCTCTTATTGACATGTATTTATTCCTGGAATTTCTTGGGTTACTGGACTTGAGGCAAAACTAATTCCCATATTACCTTATTGAAGTAAAATAAAACTCTTTTCATTGTCTTTACATTTTTATGAGATCAGAGTTACAACAATACACTTGCAGAGTTAATTCACACAACTTTGTGTTTTAACAGACTCCAGCGAGCCTCAACACCTGATTACACAAGACTGTGGTGTCTGCTGGATGCTGCTGTTCTGTCTGTGTCCAGCTTTTGCTGTTCTCTCCTCTCTCCTCTCATCTCTTCTGGTTTATCACCTCTGTCAGAAAACAGGTAACTACTGTATATGTCACTTTTATCCACTCAGTCCTTCTTTCTTCAGTTCATTGTATTACTTTGGTGACCAGAATATCTTCTGTTTCTGTTCTCTTTTTGAGATTAATTTGTTATCCAGTGCTTCTTTTAAAGGTCCAGTGCAGTGTGTAGCATTTAGCGGTGAAATTACAGTTTGCAACAATTTGAACACCTCTCGCATCACCCTCTCCTTTCAAGCGTGTAGGAGAAACTATGGTGGCCGTGAAACTCATGAAAAACACGAACGGCCCTATATAGAGCCAGTGATTGGTTTGTCCGTCCTGGGCTACGGGAGAAACATGGCAGTGCCACATGGTGACCTCCATGAAAGTGGAACCGCTCCCTATGTAGAAAAAAACGGCTTATTCAAAGATAATGAAAACACAACAATTCTTATTTTCAGGGGATTATACACTAATGAAAACATACTAAATATTATATTCCATTTCTGCTAATAGATCCTCCTAAATGTTACATACTGGACCTTTAAGGTATTGTGGAATGTTGGGTGTTATAGTGTAATGATGCTTTATTGATGTCTGCAGCTAAGAAACCTAAAGCTGATAAGAAAAGACCTGACAGCAGAGGCCAAACAAGGGGGAATAAGGTAATTCACAACCGGAGGTTGTATCATTCTTCATATGCATAGACCTTTTTCATGGCAGACATTTTGAATTATTAGACAAAAGTGTAACTAATAATATTCATAATTTGCTGCTTTGCATGTGGTGTTCTAGGGGTAGGACCCGCTGGCATAGCTTACTGGCACACTTAAATGTATAGTAACTGAGTCATGATTAATGTTATGAGTAACACCTGTGCTTTTCCTCGACAAAATGTTGATCATGGGAAATGTCTGTTGGTTGCCATGTTTTCATTTATCTCTTACTATAGTCATCTTTCCATCTTTGCAGCTTCACACATACCGCACAAATTAGACACATTACTCATTTAATAAAAATGTTTAATAGTGCATTTTAGTAAATCATAGTATAACATCAATACATGTTTATGATTCAGAATATGTCAATGTATATGTCAAATCTTAGAATGAAGATCTGTGTTATGCTGCCCTGGAAATCCGTCAGACATCACAGAGACCGAAGAAGAAGAAAACCCAGAGTTCTGACTTCAGCACCTATTCTGCCATCAATACTAATAGGATGTAAAGGGGTCATTTACATCCTACATAAGAAATTGTAAAATTAATTCATTAGAACTGATATTTCTGTAATTTAGTTTCCCTTGCAAACCAGAGGAGCAATCAATGCCATTCATGACATATACAGTGTGAAAATGTGTGGAATACAGGCTTTTATTTTTCTGAAGTTCAAAAGGCAATGCTGTGTCTGAAAAGTTGATAATAAACTCTTTTCTCTGTGTCAATTTTCCTCTAAGAATAAATGTACATGTTATGGTATTTAGTAGTTCATGAAGCCATCAGTGCTACCAGTGTGTAAAGAGAAAAAAGATAGAGTGGCAAACAAAAGGCAAAGAGAGGATTTGATTTGGAGTGTGCGTGTGTGTGTGGGTGTGTGTGTGTGTGTGTGTTTAAACTTCTTCCTTCAAGACGTTACAACACAATACAGAGTGACAATGAAGTTTACCTCAACCACATTGTGTCGCCCATGTGATCAGGCCCACAGGAAACCCATGCTGAAAAACAGCCCCTCATGCAGGCGGACTGCAGTTGCAGATTTGTGGTCTGTTGAAGGTGCATGGCTTCACTATGTTCACTGTTGAAATTTTTGAAAACAATCTAGTGATGCAAACACAAGGCATACTTTAACAACACACACACACACACATTATTTTACAGACATCAGAGTAAAGTCCTGTGCCCTGTTTTCCAAACATGGCAGGCTAACATTACATTAGCCAGCTAAAATGATCATGTTAGTTCTTATACAGCCAACTCGGTTCTTGTAGCTGTGCAGCTGGAGAAGTGATTGGTTAATCTTGGATGAAGTTATCTTAAATAATAGTGCACTTTTATTTTGAAATAAAGACAATACAAGTAGAGTGTTGAGAGCGCTCATACGATGACTGGCTGATTGCTGACCACATGATGTGACATGAATGACAGAGAATCTTCACAGACATATTGGTGCGCATTTTGGGAACACCATTAGAATGGTCCAGTAATACAGGACAACCAGACAACTTGCAGATTGTAGAAATCACCTATGCTTTAAGTTGAGTTGCTGACAACATCCCTAACACCTTATGCTTTGGATCAGGGAGCTTAGCCAACTACAGAAGGAAGTCTTAGCCAGGGTTTACATTTTGCCAAAGCAAAACAACATTTGGCAGTGGTGGACTGTATCATTTGACACAGAGTCAGCCATTAGAAATAACAACTTACTAGAAACAGAGGCAGAACAACTCAGTGTGAAAGTCGTAGTTGCTCTTTCCAGCAGTGATATCACTGAGGGAGGACCAGAATATCACCTTCTTGCTGACTAATTAAGGGAGTTGCACAGTTGTGCTCAAGCAGACTTACAGCAGAATACCACTCCAAAGTGACCACACTACTCTGTGATACAAATACAGATGAAACACTGATGTGAGTTGCCACCAACACCTATAAGAAAAAGGTCTTGGCTGCCTATAACGGCTGGAGAAAAACAATGATCAGTCCCTTTATCATTGCCTTTACACAGAGAAGCCACCCCATGCCTTCCCAAGATACACAGGAAAGGGGCCATTATCAGGCCCATTATCAACAGCATCAACCTGAGCTCCGTCAATGAAACAACATGTAGCCATTCAAAATCAAAAATATAAGCCAGAGAAGTGTGAGCCTTTACAGCTCAGCTCAGTAGACAGCAACATCAAGTTCACATGGGAAGACATCAGAGACAATAGACTGGCTTTCTCAGTCAGTGCAATGCACATCAAAGAGGACAAAAGCCATGATACTGCAGTTTACAGGAAACCCACTCACAACGATCAGTATTAACTTTATGGCTCTCATCAACAAAGAGAACACAAGCTGCGGTTATCAGAACCCTTCACCACAGGGCCCAGACTGTGCCGACAACTACTGAGGTGAATGAGGAAGAGAACAAACACCTTACGGAAGCTCTAAAAGCTTGTGGCTACCCAAACTGTACCTCTGTAAAAACAGCTACAAGAAAATAGGCACAACAAGATAAAGCATCCCTGTGTTTTTCAAACTGAGGACCACACGGAGGCAAACGCTTGTCCACCATCAAGACCATACACCCAAACATAAGCTAAGTAATACACACAGTCCAATGCAGAGATATTTGCACAGACCTACACATTGGGAAGTCGAACCAACTGCTGAGCAAGAGCGTGGCCCGATGCAGCTCAATACTCAACAGTTGAGGACAACAAATTATTCATACTTATCAGGGCGGGAGACGGGGATACAGGAGAGCTGAACAGGAGGCGCTGTGGGAGAGACTTGAGGCAAAGATACCGCAAGAGGTCAATTGGGCAATTTGAGTCAGAAATGGTACTCCTTCGCTGAGTCAAAGCTCAGTTGAATCTGAACACACAGAAACATATTTTTAGATTCAGTGTGACCTACACTTCTTGAGGTTATTATTATTTCCATTGTCTATTGCAAATAAACCATAGGCTATAAATCAGCTTAGAAATAATAGAAAAAAGACACTCCTTATAACTCCAAAACTTGCCTGAGAATCATCACATTTTTAAGTTTTCTTATTCAGTGATAGTTGTCAATGCATCCATGGGTACATTGCAAATAGGAACTATAGGAACTTTTCCTCGACAAAATGTTGATTTATCTCTTACTATAGTCATCTTTCCATCTTTGCAGCTTCACACATACCGCACAAATTAGACACATTACTTATTTAATAAAAATGTTTAATAGTGCATTTTAGTAAATCATAGTATAACATATGTATATGTATATGTCAAATCTTAGAATGAAGATCTGTGTTATCCTCCCCTGGAAATCCGTCAGACATCACAGAGACCGAAGAAGAAGAAAACCCAGAGTTCTGACTTCAGCACCTATTCTGCCATCAATACTAATAGGATGCAAAGGGGTCATTTACATCCTACATAAGAAATTGTAAAATTAATTCATTAGAACTGATATTTCTGTAATTTAGTTTCCCTTGCAAACCAGAGGAGCAAACAATACCATTCGTGACAAGTTCAAAAGGCAATGCTGTGTTTGAAAAGTTGATAATAAACTCTTTTCTCTGTCAGTTTTCCTCTAAGAATAAATGAACATGTTACCGTATTTAGTAGTTCATGAACCCATCAGTGCTACCAGTGTGTGAAGTTTGTTATTTAAAGTGTTATATTTAACAAATGAACAAGACTAAGAGTCTACAGCCATGGTAGAGGCTATGTGAGGTTGTACTTAGGCACAGCTGTGCTTTGAGAGAAATGCTAACATAAGCATGTTCACATGCTCACAATGACACTGCTAACATGCAGATGGTTAGCAGTTAAAATGTTTACCATGTTCACCATCTTAGTTTAGCGTGTTAGCATGCGAACATTGGCTAAATATCACTAAACACAAGGTACAACTGATGGGAATGTCACTAGTTTTGCACGTTTTTTGTCAAAAACCAAAGTACTGGCCAAGTTTAAATTTTAACCTGATGATGGCCCTAGAGGATGTTAGAGGATCACCAAATATATTACAATTCATCCTGAGGGGGATATGAATGTCTGTACCAGATTTTATAGCAATCCATCCAATAATTGTGTTGGGAATTAGGTAGGGCAGGTTTGGTTATTTGCACATATTAAACATATTTATTAATATTACTAAAATTATTAATAAAGATTAAAAATTACAACGCACCACCCTGGAATCAGGGACCAATAACCAAATGTGAAAAACAGTCTCAAAAAGGGGTTTGTCTACTGAGAAATGCCAATATTTAAAATGCTATTTTTCATAAATAAGATTGACAGTGAAGTGTGAATCCGAGCACAGACCATCACAACCAGCTGTTATTGCAACACATACACAAATAACCACAGGCAACTGCTCTTTAAAGGTACAATAGAGTTTATTTGTCTTTAGCACTGATCAATTATCAATAAACTCCAGCCCCTGTGTATACTATCTATACACAGGGGAGTGCACTTTATTTGCTGAGAGATGCAGCATGTGGTCGAGATACCTAGTCAGTGAGGTCATATGCTGTTCGTCTGCATCCTCATATCTGAAGCACAAACAGATTCTGGTTATTTTTCAACGTCTTTGTCCTTTTGTGTAAAATAAAAAAATAATTTGTCTTCCAACTTAGAAAATAAAATTAGAATTCATCTGTTAACATCATGTTCTTTCAGAGACATTAGTATCAGCATATTTGAGGGCCCTTGAAAATGTTTGCTGGGACAAACAAGGTGAAGTGTTTCATAAAGCAAGATTAAACCAGGTTTACTTCAGTAAGTCAGGCTTAAAAAAACTGAAGGTCTTTAAACAGTATTTCCACCAGGCTGTTATGTAACTACAAACCAGGTAGCAAAATCCAACTGACAGATAGCTTCTTTCTTTAGCTTTTTAAGTTGTGTCATGCTTTGTTGTATCTTACACATCTACACATTAATTTAAGCATTTCTGCATATTAAGTTCCCGTTACTCACACAGGACTTAAACCCATGAAGGCACGATTACAAGCAGAGAGCTGCAACAGACTGAGCTAACAGAGTTCAATAGAGTTGAGTTCAATTCTACCTGTGTCAGAGTCTGAGTTTTCTGATGACAACATCCTGCCAAAAGTTCTGTTCTCTCTATTCATTGCACTGGTTTTGTTAGCTTCTAAATTCACTGTAGCTGCAGGAACATTATGACTATAATTATAGTAATAATGTAAAAATATTTATGCCAGACTGGTCAGAAGTAAGTGTAGTATTTCTGTCACAGACTAATGATCTTGTCAATTAAGTCTAGAAAGTGTCATATGTGTAAAATAACTGCTTTTAACCAGACCAAAAACAGAAACAAAACCACCTTTTTGTTTATCGAAGACATGTTTTGCTCTCATTCAGACAGCAAACCTCTGTGTTTCACAGAACAGTGTGGTGAGCAGAGAGCTATTTTAAAACAACAGAGAGTCGGTGGTTTCCCAGCAAATCACACCTCAAACATAGACACAAACATGCATATGAATACTCATGCACACACACAGGAACAGGCTGCATCAGTGGTATCATGGTGTGTTCATGTCCAACTGAAAATGAAAAAGTACTGTGCTTGTTGCAAGCTTGTTACAAAATAAACTGTCCACAATTTTAATTTATATGTAACTTTAGCAGTGTACCACTAATTGACAGGCAGTTGATGTTAAAACTGAGGTTGATATAATGCATTTTTATCAGAACGCATATCCTGATCTTACCTGAGCTGTTTATTTTATTGTTTTTTATCATTCCCTGTGGTATTTTATTTCTCTCTCCGTGAAGCCCTTTGTACATTGTTTTGATAAGTGCTGTATAAATACAGTTTTATTATTATTAATATATTATTTCCTGTCAAATATTCCCTTCTGACACAGAGAGCTGCTCTGTGGTAAATTCAAATATCACATATGAGGGAATTTCTGATGCTTCTGAAAGCATCAGAAAAACCTGCAGCATGTTTAGAAAAATATCATTCCTTTGCTGACCATTAGCATTTAATAGAAGAAAAGGTTTCAGTCGTAGTCATCTGGACACTGTTTTCAGAATCAAGACGTTTCGGCTCCCATCTGGAAGTCATTCTCAATTGTGAAAATGGTCTGAGAACTCAGACATTTAAGCTACTCCGTGTTGCTTAGGCCATGCCCTCAGGGAGGAGTCTTCCTGAGTGTCTGCTGTTTACCTTGCCTAGTTTCACCTGAAACTGACCTTTTGTTTCCATGATGGCCCAGTAATCAGGCCTATTGTTTTCTGGCTGCACCTTCCTCATCACTGTTAAGTACCTGATTAGCATATGATTGGCTTGACCATGGTGTTAATTCACTGTGGTAAATGGTTGGCAAGTTGAATCTCAGAACACCATTTCTGTTTCAAGAGGGGTTTTCTTTTTTCACAAAAATTGCTTCTTTGACTCCTCTTTCAAACCAACTCTTCTCTCTACTTAGAGTCTTCACCTCACTGTCTTCAAATGTGTGGTTTGTAGATTTAAGATGCAAATGCACGGCACTCTGCAATCCGGAGTTAGCGTGTCTTTTGTGAAGTGGCTGTTTAGCCTCACCTATGTACCGTTCTTTGCAGTTTTCCTCACTGCATTGAATTGAATAAACTACATTGCTCTGTTTTTGTGTGGGCATCTTGTCCTTAGGATGAACGAGTTTCTGTCTTAAAGTGTTGCCTGGTTTAATGCCCACACAAAAACAGTTGTGTCTGAGTTCTCAGACCATTTTCACAATTGAGGATGACTTACAGATGGGAGCCGAAACGTCTTGATTCTGAAAGCAGTGTCCAGACTACGACTGAAACCTTTTCTACGATGGAACACTCCTGGACGATTGAGGGACTACACCGTCATTTGATAGAAGCTTTTACTCACAGCCAACAATGAATGATGCAGGGGAGTATCTTACTCACTGCTGAATCAAATAAGACAGCAGGCATCAGATATCATGCCATTGGGATTTTCTGTCGCTTAGCCAACCACACTGCATAAAAATTACATCACATTTGTTAAAAACAAATGTTTTTCAGCTTTAGAGAACTTTGGAAATGTGTTTGTTGTTGATTATAATTTGTTGCAGATTCTTATTCATTGTTTGTCTTGGTTGTCATTAAATGTCTAGAACTTTTATCTCATATTTGTAATTTCATATCAGTTGTGTTGAAGCTGACTCTCCTATTGAGATACAGCCTCGAAGTAATGAGGGTGTTCTATAAAACCTAAGAGAGCTTAAACTCTTCCATAGCCCCTTTTAGTTTTTGTTTATTATCTATTTATATTCAGTTTCCAAGAATACATGACACAATTACAATAAAGTTAACCTCAACCACATCATGCAGACATGTGATCAGTAAGGCTCACAGGAAACCCAAACTTGGCCTCTCATATGAGTGCAGAGCTCAACATGTTGTTAATTCTTGATTATTTCATCATATTTGAGTATTTTTATTATATTTGAACATTGGGTTTTGGTGGTGGTGGAAATGTTTGGATGGTTTTGTGAGCACAGACCACAGAGAGAGCTGGTATATTCTTATATTCTTGTATTCTTATATTCTTATTTGTATGTGTCGTACAAGCTACTGGATGCCTAAATTTCCCTCGCAATCAATAAGTATCCACATCTATTTTTATTTATATTTATCTATCTACAAAGGTGGTTTGGTTTCATTCACAGATACTAATATCTGTGAGGTTGTATTAAAGATAGACATTGAAGATATGCCATTCATCTGCATCTTTATATCTGAATCACAAACATCTTATGGACATTTATTTTCTTTTTTCTTGTTACTGCTGCCATATAACAGATGATAATTTGTCAAATTTGCTAGAAATATTTAAGTCATACAACTTGAAATGAATGTCTATTCTTTGTTTTAATTCTCACGCATTCATAGATCAACTGTTATTAGCAACTTCTTTCCGAGACGCCTAGGATATGCAAGAGAACTGAACTTGAAAAAGTTGCTGGGAGGCTGAGAGGTGAGTGGAGAGATGCTGATAGTGTAAGCTCTGAACAGTTAGACTTACTAGCTCAAATTAAATCTCTCATGACCTCTAGTGGAGGTGATAAGTAATAACCCAAATAGAACACAAGAAAAGTTTTGACCCCAAGCTTCCCCAACAGTCAAAATAAAATTATCTTGTGCTATCTTACATAAAAAAAATCTGTATCTTCTGTATCTAACATTATGATCAATAACTATTACTTCTGATCAACAAAATGGCAAGGCCAGAAGACTCCTAAAGGTCTTTGGTTGTATTTACACAGCATTAGATTCATTAAAATTAAACAAAATGTGACATCTCCTCATGTGACCATCAAGTCCAAACGTATTCCAAAGTTATAATCACCCATCAATGCATCATATGATTTTCAATAGATGTCCTCAAGCTTGAGCACAATTACAGAAAAAAATAACAAGCAATTTATTCAAAGCAAGGAAACAACTCCAAGTCAAGCAAATTATTCAAAAAGCCAGACTGAAGGTAAACATAAAGTCTGAATAACAGTAATAAACTAAGGTATTGGGTCAAAAAACATCTTCCCCATTACACAGACGGTGTCCTATAAATTCATTTCTAATGCAAAATGTAAATTTGTGAATTTCTTTGAATGCTATCTGAAACATGGTCCAAGGGCTGATAATGACTATTCTTGTCACAGACCAGATGATGTTGTCAGTAAGGTCTAGAAAGGGTTACAATGTGCCAATGTGGCAACAGACTGACCTGGAAACAAGACATTTTACATTGTATGTTATTATGACAATACCTCTTAACCATAGTCATGTGTTCTGTGTGTTTTATATTCTAATTCAGACACAAACCTCTGTCTCACACTGATTACTCTAGTTGAGATAAGGCATCATGATTGTTACATTAGCAAAGTAGTAGTTTACTGTGACACTGCCCAAAAATGATTCATCATCAGTTACTGTTTAGGACTTTACATATATCTGTGAAGTCTTTTATCAGAGTCTCAGAAAAGGATGCTGCTTTACTCTGTACAAACATGCATTTTGCTCATACATTTGCCTAATTGGAGGATTGTCTACTTCTGGTTTATATGTATGGGAATATCCATGTCTCTAACTGCCCAAAAAATGCACTGTACAATCTACAAATGCACTCTTGTAAGTATGCGAGTACAAAGGCTTTGGCTTCTTGGTTGGATGTTGGATGAGCAGTGAGTGGGTGAACCCCAGGCCATCATCACACATGGACCGACTGAATATTTTTCTCATTACTTTTTTTGGTAAAAGTTTTGAAGATTAAATTTAACTTGTTAGGTTCTACTTAAAAAAAACCTCATACCTTCATTCTCTTTCTTTTTCATTTGAGTAAGCTGCATTTGCGGGAATGTGAAATCATGTAACATTGGACACATTTCAACCTTTTTTGTGACTGTGTTTGTATTCCAGGAGTTGACCAGGAGACTTAATCTCACTCTCTACTGTGACGGCAAAACATTACCTGGAGTATACATTGTGTGGTACAGGAACTGCTCTCATGTGAACCAGCCTTCACTTGTTCTGGGAACAAGGTACCCACATGAGGAATTGTTGGAAAACAATCACAATGAAGACATTCTGAATCCTTTGTCTCATTTTCATTTGGTGAGAAACCAGTCGTCTGAATCCTATGACCTGCTGATCCTGAACATCACTGACTCTGATGGGGGCCTCTACTTCTGTGGAACTGAACAGATCAAGGTGGAGGATGAGACAAAACTCGCAAATATGTTTACAGATATGGTAATATTACAAGGATGAAATTCAGTAAGTATTCTGATCTGACTTCTCTTTGTGTGTTTGTTATTTATGCAGTGAACTGTGAACTGATAACCACACAGTGGGACAATGTGGTCTTTGCTAAGTTCAACAAACAACATTGCAAAGTACATTGTATTGTATTTGAAAATGTACTGTATACTGCAGGTGAAGTTAAATCCAGAGAAAAATAACCACTAGTGTAAAATTAATGTAAATATTGCAAAAATTAATTACGTCTGGGTTGTGGGTCTATTTTAAAGAGCACCCAATATTTACTATATCAATGTTTAGTGCATAGTCAATTTTGGGATAATTGTTCATTTGAGAACTCAAAAAACAGGCTCTTGCAGGGAAAAACGTTCCACATTTCACCGATTGGTGGAATATTATCAAACACAGGTCAGAAACCCTGGAGGGGTCCCAACATAAATCTGAGGGGTCTCAAGATAATTGAAGCAATACGGATGAAAACATATTTCTCCTACACAAAATTAAGTCAATTCTCATGACTTTTAAAATCCTTTTTGTTTTTTTCTATTGAAATAGTGGATACATTTATTCCTTTACGTTGTAAAAACAACTTAACTTTCATAACTGTTGTCCAGACTAAGGCTATAATCTGTGACGAAGGGTCACAAGTAGACATTGCTTCATTTTAAGGAGCCACAAGCCAAAACGTTTTTAAACTATTGGAGTGGAGGATGAAGATCATTTATATAATTTATGTTAACCAACATTATATTATTTATGTTAACCTTTTTTTTCTTTTTGAGGAACTTTGAATTTTGGAACTAATATACATATGATATCCAATATACTGTATTAGAGAATGGAAAACATTTTAAAGCATTTTGCTTACAGCAGGAAAAAAGCAAAGAAAGAAAAACTAAATATATCTTAAAGATCTAATCCACACTACATACCTGACCCAGACTCCAGTGACTCCAGTCTATGTCACGTTGTGCATGTTGCATGTTGGATAATGATGTTCACTCCAGCCTTAACTGTTCTCTCCTCCTTCCTCTCCTTGATTTTTGATCACTTCACTTTGATCACTTCAGTCAGAAAGCAGGGACCTATATTGCAATCCTCATTTACTCCCTATATCAGTATAGTAAATGTTGATTTTGCAAAATCTTAAATATGTTTTTTTCCCCATAATTAATCCAGTATTCAATAATTTAAGGAAACCATCATTGGGTCAGCATTTTTGTAAATGTACTGTGTGCAGCTGGTTTATCACAAAAGACCTGACACCAGAGATTCTAGCACTGAAGAACCTTTAAAACCATATTTGTCCTTTCTAAGAATTCTCAAATGTTCTGTCAGTCATTTGGCTAACTGCTAACATGGGACTATTCATAATCCATTGGGACTATGTTCATTTTTTAAGATGCAATTTAACATTTCACATTTCTTTCACAAAGGATTTAAATAATTTACGTGCTGGCAATGTTCTTTATTGTAGAACAATGCCCAATATTTCCTAATTTCATCACCTTGTTTATTTCCTCTATTATCAGTTGTTAATAAACTATCAGATAACAACAGCCTATGACCTCTGAATTTTACAATTCAGTGCTTGTCCTTGTTTGAAACAAGGGAAAATATTTTATTCATATATTCCTTACACTTAACACTGAAACTGAAAGAAATTAATGAAAAAACTTATTCCAATAAGCAATTTAAAATCTATATTTCTGAATCATCTGAATTCAAATAAGCTACTTAAGGTACTGACTTTATGCCTGTAAACAATAAAAGAAACATAAATCCTGCATGAACAATTCAAGCATTCAAAATATGCATTTAAATGGACACATTTCGAAAAAAAAATGAAATAAACAGCTTGCAAGCAAACTGTTAATGGGCATTTGGCAAATCAAAGCAGAACATTTTTAATAAAACCTGGGTTGTCCTGAGATCCTTTTTTAAATTAGTCAGTCTTGGCTTTGTTAAGGCTGACCCATTTCCAAACCTGTGGGCTATGTTTGTTCCTGGTACACCAATTGTCAAAAATGCCCCACTGCAATGAAAACACTACCACAATGCTGTGACTGAGGTACCCACGAGTGAATGGTAGCGTGCACAAAATAAATTAAAAGCAGCCAATATGTTCAACTATGACAGCATGTGCATCAGGGAACAATTTATTTTGTGTCTATTTCAGCAACATTTTGCAGATGAACCACACCTTAAAAGTGCTGATGTTGATTGGAAATGGCATTTGAACTTTTGATCATTCTGGAGATAAAAGAGGCTGTGTAAACTTTTTCCAAAGCCTCCTTCTACAACAGATCCACACTGACACACCTCTTTCTATAAATATATACAAAACGTTATTGGACAATCTATTAAAAATATGATATGAAAGCATTAAAAGGATTTTTTTTGTTATAAAATGAATTATTCTTTGCTGCGGGCTATATTTTCCTAGTGCAGACCTATCTAGCTGTCAAACATATTTAAGGCTCCTGAAAACTTGGTTTCAAATTCATATTCAATCCTGAGTAACAATAAATAGTCAAGACTCAATAAGCAACACTCAAATGTAAAGTTAAGAAAAACATGCATCTTTAGCTATTATTTATCAAGAGTCTGAACTCAGCTAATTTGCTTCATCAGGACTGTGTAGGTGTGGCTTGATAATATGATGATCGACCCCCCCCCCCCATCATCAGATTCTGATTGAAATATTGCAAAATCCTGATTGGTGCATGGAAATACATGATATCACGTTTTTCCAACTGAGCCCCACCAAATCAAGCCAGTGAGAAGACCACAGAGAAACACACAAATACAGATGTATGTACATGTGAATCATATAATCAAGACTGTTCTATTGCTGGCTGAAAATTGTGTGTTCATATAGCACCCCATTATTTATAGTAAGAAGCTTATTGACAACATAGGTTTTCAGGGCCTTTAATCAGACTCTGTTTCATACTCATTATCATGCGACTCAAATTGGGATGGGGAGTGATTGAGACAACACTAAATTAAACAAAATGTCTCTCAGAATAGAACACAATAATTTTCTCTAGTAAATGTCTTCACTGGAGGTTTAAATTGAATTCAAGCATTGCCTCTGTTATGCAGAAGAACATCGTCAGTTTAAATATCGTCTAATCCTTTAACCATAGGCAAAGACTCCAAAAAATCTGCATCTAAAATAATATATGGTATCAACCATATGTCTACATAAGACTTACTAACAGAAAATAAATCAGCTTCATATATAAAATAAGCTATGTAAAAACTCATCATACTCTCCACTGAGAGTCATATTGATGTCCTTACATATGCAACTGACTTATGGGTCCAAATGTACTGTATTGTATTGCCATTTTTTTTTACAGTCAACATTAGACATCATACATTTATAGTGATTATGCCATTACTTTTAGTATCAAAGTCAGAGAATGGAAACATCAATATATTATTTGTTTCTCTTACTCATTACTACATTCATTTTGTTATTCTGGACACCACTGGCTCTGAAAATGTCCAGTTTTAGGTAAGATTATGCTTTCAAAAACTTTTCACTAAAAGATATGTTCAATGAGGTCAAACTCCCTTTTTTGGTTTAATAAAATGTAAAAACAAAAAGAAAACATTCTAAGCTCATTGTCAGAGTTTCTGAAGACCACTTTGAAGCTTCTCTGGAGTTGACTCATGTTTCTTTTTAAAAAGATTTTTGAGCTTTAACGATTTCTTGCTCTTTTCCTTATCCTTGTGCCTGTCATCTCCACTCTCACGGGCTGATGCAGGAGATTGTAAGGCAATCCTTGGTGGTGGCAATGGTGGCTCCACCGCTATCAGCCTGCTCTGGGGCAGGTTGGGTGTTGAGACAGAGAGGCTGGTTGGGGTCAAAGCCATGGAGTTGCAGGACTTCTCAAGGATTCCATCATAAACAAGCTGGCTCAATGGGCCAGCAGTGAAAACATCTGATGACGACTTCCATGGCACCTGGGAGGTTACCATAAGGTCTGGCTGTCCAATTTGACCTGGAGATGAACTTGATTCAGATACTTCCAACTCCTCCCTCAGTATTGATTGTTTGGGTATTTCCATTGGAACACCAACTCTGTCCCAGGAGATTTTTCCTGTGGGAGTGTCTGTGGAACTGTCATTGTCATCTCTTGGCATTCTTGGTATTCTCCTTCGGAGAGAACCAGCAGACATCTCAAGTTCATCTCTCAGTATCCTCCTACTTGTTGATAGTTCTAAACCGAACTCTTGCTTCTCTGTAGAGGACGAAGTATCCATAAGTGCTTCAAATTTCTCTCTGGGTAGCATCTTTATGGAAGCAGTATCTGTACAATACTCCAGCTCATCTCTAGATATCTTTCTTGATGGTGTTCTAGTGATCTCAACCATTTTGTCCATTGCTAATGCCCTCACAGAGGAATCAAGCTGGCATTCCCCTTTATTCCATGGAAGCTTTCTAGAACCTGTGTCTAGGGACATTCCCATTGAATCTCTTGTAATCCTTCTGGATACTGAGTCAAACGGACGCTCAACATCATCTCGTGTCATCTTTCTTGAGGGACTGTCCATTGAAGCCCCCATCATATCTCTTGATAGCTTCCTAGGTGCCACATCTGTTGTTGCTTCTAATTCATTCCAAAGAATCTTTCTCACATCCAGAGGTAAATCACTTCGTTCTCTGTATACATTCCTTGAAGCAGTGTCCATCAAATCCCCTATTGTATCTCTCTCTACTCTCCTGGCTGGAAATTCTGCATCCAACTCATTGGAAAGCCCCTTTCTAACTGAAACATTCATGGGAACTTCACTCCTGTCTCTGGATATCTTCCTTGATGTAGCCTCTATCAAAGACTCTTCTTTGGACATCATCAAAGAAGGGGTTTCCAAAGAATTATCCAACACTTTGTCTTTTGCCAGCTTCCTGCAGGAAACATCTACAGAAGTTTCATGCTCTTGTATAGACATTTTGCGAACTGGAGATTCAACAACAGCTTCTACTTCTTTACTCAAAGGCTTTGTAATGGAGCTGTCTGAAAGTACCTCAGTTTCATCATGATAGAGCTTTTGAGAGGAAGCATCAACAGTGGGACTAGGGAACATTTTGCTGAGAGGAGGTGAAGTCATATATTCTGTGTCTGAAAACATCTCTTGGGAGTCTCTATTAATGAGAGAAAGGAAAGGAAGAATAAGGGAAGGAAGGGACAAAGAAGGAAGGAATCAAGGAATGAATGACTGTATCAACACAGGTGTTGCTGAAGTGGTTTAGTATGAGCAGTGTGTAAAAACAAATTGGCTTCTAAAAGTTGTGGACAGGGAGACATACTGTTTCTTCAGAGTTTTCAGGAAGAGACCCTCTTCCTCATCAAAGCAAGGGTATGGGGCTCGGATGGGGATGAGAAGGTCGGGGTCTGGGGAGATCATGGCGACTGGTGGCTGAGTGACGGTTCCGGGACGACGTGACCGGCATATGGTGGATCCCCTTGTTCGAGGAGAGCGCTTCAGTGGTGGAACTGGAGGAAGGCCAAAGATGAACCAATCAGCAAAACTGATCAACCCATACATAACAGACAGTGGTGTAGTAGTAGTAATGAATATGTAGCCCTAGTTTTAGACCTTAAAGGCCTGGTAACACCAAAAACTGGCACAACAAAATTTGTCTGCGCGTCCTCGCTAAATATGTGGTTCTAGAAGCTTGTTGACGTAGGGACTACTCGCAGTGCTTGTTGGCAAACTACTGTAGCTGGCAAGTTAATCACCGAAATGCTAGCCAGCAGGGAACATGCTAGCACTATTCAGTCACAATAGCTTTTCAAGCTTCTTTCTATTTTCTCTGTACTGTTTCTGTACTCTGTAAAGAGTTGCTAAAGAAGGAAAAGAAGCTCTCTGAGCTAAGTTTCAGTTAGCTCAGTTGCTAACAGAAACATAAAGTTCACACAGTTTTTTTTTAAAGACGTATGTGTACCATTAACTTATTTCACCATGGAATTTTGCCATTTCAGATGCTGGTGTGACTAGACTTTTATGATACTGGAGCAGGTTGTTAGATAGTGTGTAGCTGTGTATACTCTGCATTACCATATTGGTTATGGTAGTGTCACAAATGGAAAAGAACACCAAAAGTAAGGGGTACCTGAGACTGTCCCTCACATTTCTGTTTTCAATTTATTGTGACATTTGCAATGTTTGAGACTTCAAAACAGATCGAGTTTTATCTGACCCATGTAGAGAGGATTCTTAGCTGCATATACCACAACCACAGCATTCCAATGTTCAACAGATGTTGATTTTGAAAACATGATTCAGATTTGAATGAATGAATTTACAGCTTTGTGTTAACTGAGACCATATGCCTTGGATTTACACAGCATATACATACAGATTGAAGAAAAAATATAAGAAAAACATG
Organism: Siniperca chuatsi; assembly: GCF_020085105.1. Taxonomy (NCBI): domain Eukaryota; kingdom Metazoa; phylum Chordata; class Actinopteri; order Centrarchiformes; family Sinipercidae; genus Siniperca; species Siniperca chuatsi. The sequence goes on from NC_058044.1 coordinate 16,912,127, forward strand.
TGATGAGTAGAGAAACACAACAATTGCAGATATTTCCATACAGGACATGAGGCGTGACTGAATGGGTTGAGTATGAAAATTATGCAAATCACATGCCATGGTCTCCATAGTCACCAGATCGGAACCTGATTAAACACTTTGTAGACACTATTGGGATTCCAAATAAAGAATCAAAAACTCATCATTCCTGTTACTTACCTGGCATCTGTGGTAAGACTGGAGAAGCAGACTCTTCTAACAGATCTTCTATGGATCCATGAACGGAGCTGTGGCATGAACAAGATGGCTGGGGCACTCGGGGCAACCCAAGGGCAACTGAGTCTGAGTAGAGCTGAGCAGTGAGGTTCGCTAGGCCAGGATTCCTAATGATGGGGAAGCCACAGAGGCGCTCAATTTGCTGCCAGCGATGGAGGCGCTCCCGTAAGCAGGCTGTTACTTCAGACAAGGAATTTCTTTGGGAGATACAAAGACCTTTGTGACATATTCCACATTTACTGTGACAGACACAAACAAGACTTGCACAGGTAATTTTGTGACTCACTTTGCCTCCAGGATCTTGTGGTCAACTTGGTCTAGAGAGGAGCTATGGGCGACATGGAGAGTACCCAGCACAGAGCTCCTCTTCTTCTTAATCTTCTCTGCCTGCAAGGAAGTATAGGTGAAGGTCAGTTGATAGGTACGTAGGTAATTTGTTAGACATTAGAAAAATTTGCTACATTAATAACCCTGTGTCTAAACATTCGTTTTACATTTTTTGCAATTACTTGCTTACATATCCAGTTCAGTCACTCTAAATAGCAATACTTTTTCATGTGTCTCCCTTTTTCATGCATTACCTCTTCCTTGGCAGAGGCAAGTTGTAGTACTGCACTCTGCTTCTTGACATTGTAGTACTGGACCTCTACCTCATGTGTCAGCTGCAGCCACTGCTGGAGGGCCTCTGAGGCAGTCCAGCTAGCATGCATGTCCATCTCTGCCTGCTTCAGTGCTCCAAGGACCTAAGGGGATGGCATCAGTCTAATGTTAGAGATCAGTATGTAGAAGTTTTGTTGAAAACTGCAAGTAAAGCTTAAATCCTTTCCTTTAAATCCTTTAAGCTCCAAAGTATAGCAAGGGTGAGGAGCATCTAGCGCAGCATTTGCAAAGTTGTGACCTCTAGTTGTATGGTTTGTGGTGTGTCTACCTGCTCCAGCTCTTCCTCTGCATATCGGAGGCGGCTGAGCTCACTGACAGCTCCCTGCCTCAGCTCATGCAGGCGGTAAGCCTCCTCCTGCGCCCCCATGATCTCATCCCTCATCTTCTCCTCAAGGTTCTGTTTTTCCTCCGCAACATTACGTTTTTCTTCCTGGGCTCGCTCCAGTCTTAGAAAGTGAAATGTTTTTAGTGCAATCAAACAAAACAAAGTAAATTCAATGTACAGTAAGTGAGAGACTCGGTGAATACTGAATACTCACTGTTCTTGCAGATCTATGAGGCTCTGTTCAGCACTCTGCAGACTTTCCAAATCTTTCATCATCTTGCCTATGTGGACTTTACTGGCTTTGTTCTGGGCCTGGGCAAACCAGCAGCCTCCAACTCCCATCACCACCGATACAATTAGCAGCAGGTCCTTCATGTAGTTATGAGGGGGACCTATGGTGGAATGGAAGGTCATGATTATAAATGGATCATAAATGCATCATGGATGATGGGATAGTAAAGAGTAATTTTAATGACACAAAGTTTACAACATGGAACAAGCCAAAAACACAAACACCTTGCATATTTCCATTGACAAAACTTTTTAGCTTCAGCACACCCACCCACACAGGAGCTTTCTTGGATAAACAAGACAATGGGAGCATATCAGTGGTTGTCCTTCAAATACCAGAAAAATCTGGGGAAACTGGGAGCATTGGTTGGTATGCAAACTAAACAAGCAACTAGGCAGATAGCCAACAGATACATTAAAGAGACGTAAGAGTAGGGAGAGGGAAGAGTCTGAGGACTTGTTCTTACGTGTAGGCGGTCCAAACAGAACGACATCCAGAGCTTTGATGTTGAGCTTCTGTTTGTCTCTCTGGTCCTGAACTCTTAGGTGGCCACTCAGGAATGAAGGTTCATTCGCTGCAATCCTGCACACAGATGTCACATTCAGTTCAGCGTGTTGATATGACTCTTAACAACAACTGACTTTTACAGTAACTCACACAACAACACACAAGAGAGTTAGTCTTGGTTGACTATAGCATCATCGTTGGATATTCTTACCTGGGAAGTGTGTTTCCATTGACCTTAAAGTCTTTAAAGTTCCTCTCATACTGTGGCAACTCAACAAAGTCTTTCAGCCAGCGAAGCACCTCATCTTGAGTCCAATTATGTACTGAGAAGTGAGACAAGGAAAGAAGACAAAGTGAGACAAAAAGTGAGACAAAGTAGAGCTGGACAACTTTGAGCACAAACACACACACACCTTCAGACGACTTCCAGCCCCTCCAGAGCTCCTCAATTGTTATGTGCTGGTCTTCTCTGTGCAGATTGCTGTGTTTGTTGGTCTGCTGCTGCTTCATGTCTTCAATGATGAACTGCAAAGACAGAGAGGGACACAAGGAGGAAGTGAAAATAAAGACTTAAAGAGCAAGGTTAGGGGTCACAAGCACATAACATTAGCTGAGCACAAATTCTCAACCTCTCTGTCCAAAATAAAATGAGTGGGTGTTGCAATTTGTTATATAGGCTACTTGGATTTCAATCTAGGAGTGGGTGTTTTGAGACTGTTTTTATTGAGAATGCATGCAGAAGCATGCATGTGTATTGCAAACTTCAGTGATTGCGTGAATGTGTGTGTGTGTGTGTGTGTGTGTTTATGCTAGTGCTGTCTTGGAATGTGTCCTTGGCTGTAAACGGGGGCTTCATATGATGACTAGAGGAATCTTGTAGCTATGTTCTGATGAGCCCGGGCCCCACCCCTGACATCTCTATGGCAACCGCAACCTGAGCCCCTGGATACTGTATCCCTGAACTGCATTCTGGAAGGCAAAGGAATTCTAGAATTCTGGATTTACTACCAATGTCACATATGACTAGAGACACATGCTCCTTGGACAAAATACTTATTCACTCTGGATATTATTTATTACACAAACACGCTTTTACATGCAGTACATATACCTTTACACACACATAAAGAGCCATATGCAGAGTTGAAGCACTGATCACTTGTTTACATGGCTAAACAAGTGAAAAATGAAAAACGTGTTTTGTATTTGACTCATTAACAAAATGCTTTTGTAGACTATGCTTTGGAGGTGTAATAAATCATAGGTCTGCAAAAAAGCAACAGATAAATGTTTCAAACCTTGCTTTGGAAAATAATTTTGTAATATTTAGGAATTTACCATTAATATTTATTCATTTTTTTCATGGTTATATATTTTTACTTTGATGGGGAAAAAATCATGCAATTAACAAATACAAAGTGAAGTTTGATAAACTTGAAATATCAGTGTATCTCTTCAACTTGTTTGTGACAAGGATAACAAACTGGCTGAAGAATAAGGGAAGCTGGAGTCATGGAAAAATTAAGCAGAGTTATACTCTTAAGTGTGACTGAAGGTCACCAGTGTTACAGTATTCTATTAGTGCAAACCAATTTTGTCACTGAGCCAAAAGCAAAGTTATACTGTTGCTATCCTTGAAGTAGCATTTGACTCTACCACCAGCCAGGACACCTGTTGTTGTACTGCTTTACCCAGTCTGTCTCTTGCATGCAAGAACATACACACTCAAGGATTCAAACATGGTTTAGAAAATGGGGTAAACAAACAACAAGAGTGAGTTTTGTACCTCCACACTCTCCTCCACCTCAATCCCTCCATCTTGGTCATCGTCCATCATCTGATGGATGCTCCGCAGGGCCTCCAGGCTGTAGCGATCCGCCTCGCTCATACATGGTGGAGATACCACCATGCAGGGGTCTACATGGGTCAGGAAGGCAATGTCATTATTTCACTCAATTTATCCATGGAGTACCTTTCATTTATTCATTAATCTAGCTCAATCGATTATATAGATCAAGCACTTTCTTTTGTATGTTAGAGCAGATATAAGCAGAGATCATCTAATTGTCTCAGTACTGAGAGATTCTAATTATTTTTGGCTTATACAGGGAATGCACAATGTATCATTCCATTCATTTACTTATTCATTCTTCTCTTTTACTGTACATCAGAGAAGTCTCCTCTATTTGTCTGTCCAAAATGTCAACATTTCAACAAAAAAATCAAAACATGTCAATGGCCATGATTTCTCTTAAAAATACAAATATGTTTGGGCCAGCAATTATTAATTGCATGTGTATCATAATGAATTATACAGGGCATCCAGCTTGCTTAGTGGTTAAGACTTGTGCAGTATAATATTTCAATGTCCCAAATTTGATTCTGGACAGGGGAATTTGTTGCATGACATCCCCCTCTCTCCCTCTCCCTGTGTTTTCTGTCTGTCTCTGTCAATACAGCTTAAAATGGCTCCAAAAATATTTTTTAAAATAACAATGAAAATACAACCATGTCTATCTACATATAATGTATTAGGCAAATATGGACAATAAACTAACTGCATAATCAGTATACTCCATTTGATGACAAAACAATCTCACCTCAAGATGCATTTAGTAGCTACTATGGACATTTCCAAGGTCAAGAATGCACTCCTGAACCTCAAGCCATTTGTTGTTATACAATATTTGTAACAGAAATAATGTAATACGTGACATTTGACCTGTCTTTTCATCAATCATTCAAATCATTTTTTACCACCATTATCCAGGAAAGTGTTACAGTTTTAACCTTTTTTCCCCAAGATTTGCATCATATCAGAGCCCAATGTCCAGTCAGTCTGCACCAGAGCTCTCATGTACTTCTAATGTTTTTTATTTGAAGAATTCATTATAGGAGGCAGATGCCACTGAATTAAGAGATTGACAAGTACTAAGGCATACCTTTACATTACAGTTTTCACCAACTGTGAACTGGCAACACATATTGCCAATGACAAACACTTATAGACAGACACACTGTTTTCACACTGCACTTCTGTCACTCAGCTCAAGCTACAGAATCCCATCAAGAATGGTCCAGATTACGGTCATAAAACTAAAACATGTTTGTTACAACTGTGAGAGCTTCGACTGGTTTGACCAACAAGTTTGAGGCTCAATCCCTAACTCCAGCGCACTACAAGACAATGTGTGCCAAATGTACTTGGTCACATGCCAGTGAGGACTCTCTGGAAAATTGGTCATTGTGGACAAAACAACTGTTGTAATTAGGCTTTATATCGTACTGTGTGTTCCAGGCTTAATACAGGAACACTAATAAAATATATGAGAAGATGACGCACAGCTTTCTGTCATCTGTCGTACTGAGTCAGAGCCCATTTTTATCTCTGTGACCCAAGGGTGCTCCAAGGAGCTGAAGGAACTCAGGGGGTGAAAGATCTGCTAGTAAAGCCCACTATCAAAGCAAGCTCCAGTAACATTAGCCGCTCCCCATCCACAATGTAAGGATAAATAAAGCCATGGGAAAAAGTGGCTTCAGGGAAAAAAAGTGAATTCTTATTTCTGACATTAACTTCAGAACATTTTTGCAAAAACATTGGCCTCAGAAGTTGATGTTCAATAAAATAAAAATGTAGAAGAACAACTGAAATAGAACATCAGGGGATGAAATGGCTTAAAATGATTGTTTTCCTTGATTGATGTATGCATTGGATAGTATGACAGATGTGAACTGTTCTTTTCAAGATAATTATTGGCATGGCAATTAATAATTACATTTTTTGTAGTATCCTTAAATATTGAGACCTTTGAGAGACCCATGTTCGTCTGCTCTCTCCCCCAGCCAGGAGATGTACCACTGTGCCAAGCAAAGACATTGGTCCCCTGGTTGTTGATGAAACTTGCATTTCTCAACAGTGAGGACACTTCTCAGCTGGATGAGCTATCAAATATTAATGGTGTATGCAAAGGCCCTTTGAACAGTGTGTGTGTGTGTGTGGGTGGGAATTACTAATGTTGTAGGGACATTAATCTGTTTACACAGTCACATTGTGGGGACTTGCCTTCCTTATGAGGACAAAATGCAAGTCCCCATAACATAAATCATTAGATTTTAGGGTGAAGACTTGGTTTAAGGTTAGAGACGCTTAGGTTCAGGTTAATGTTAGGGTAAGGGTTAGGGTTAGTTTTAGGGGAGTAGTGGTTATGGTAAGGGTAAGTCTCCAGGGAATGAATGTAAGTCAATGTAATGTCCCCGAAATTTATGGAAACACGACCGTGAGTGCGCGTGTGTTTTAATGGACATATGACCTGAGTTTAACCCTTTCCACAGGTGAACTGAAGCTGTTGGAGTCCAGGGCACATGGGACTGGAACACAAAGCAGCTAGAACAACTACTCACAATATCAAGATAAAACCCTTTGACAAAGTCATGCAAGATGAGAAAGAACAGGTTCTTGTTTCCTATATGTCTTTTTGGCAGCATATGCAAGATTCACAAAGACTCCAAAACAAAATATTACCAAGAAGTGTTCTGATAATGTGAGCTGTTCTCTCTCTCTCTCTCTCTCAGTGTCATCAAAATTGACTAAATTGGCTTAAAAACAAGGTAATTCTGTCAAGTCAAATAAATACAGAAATAAATAACACTTTCAAAAACCTTTCGGAATTGAATACCAGTCGCCGCACGTTTTGCAAACAAGAGATGAAAAATAGAATGCAAAATGTTAATGAGTTAGAACAAAAATCAACCACAAATCATGAAAAAATTATTTGGAAAGCAAATTTCAAAACAGACGCATAACAAATGCCATGTTATTCTCAGCAGCGGCAATGTGTAAACGAGACTGATGTCCTGCTCCTAATAATTGGCGCACTATTGGCGATGACAGGACAGATTTGAATACGATGCAAAGACTTTGTCAAGCATAAGGGTGAGAAGTGATGTACAGCTTTCCTGTTTGATTTAGACTGTCCTTTGTTGGCTGGACGCATCATTCAGCAATCAGCACATAGCCTACCTGTTGGGTCGAAACCTACGCTCCTACCGGGGAAGGTGAACCCCTGGAGGTCCCCGGAGCCTTGCGCGGCCACAAAGAGCGCAGCGGGGAAAACGAGGAGGAACAGAGGGTACAGAGGCAGCATTTCAGATGGTAGATAATATTGTCGTCCAGAGTTGTGAAAATTATTTAAAACAGATGGCGAGAGAACATAAACAGTACCGACCCCAGTTCAGGAGGCACCAGTGTCAGTCTGCAAGAAGTGTCAAGCGATCTGTGTTGCTATTACGGGTAAAGCCAGAAGCGAGACGTGATACTGATGATTCACTTGAGAAAGGAGGCAAGCTGGATAACAGAAATGTATGAAAGAGCACAACAACACACTTTAGAAAGTTTGCAGTAATGATTTGCAGAGTCATCCAAACACAAGAGGGCTGTGCGTAAAATACTCCAAAAGTGGGGAATGGTATTCCGGCAAAATGACAGATAATGGTATTATAAATCCATACTGGGTAATAAAAACTTAGGATAAAAAGTCCTGAGGCTCATCCATCATTTTTAAAATCCAGTGTTAAAACCCCACACACAGCAGATCTCAGGAAACGATTTTAAGGGCGCATAAAAAACACCCCTTTTAGGTCAGATGATGTTTAAATGGGAAGACAACATAGGCCCATAATCCTGCTAAAGATGCAGACTGCTTCTCTGTTCCTCGTGTCCACTTGGAGATTGTTTTGTGTCGGCTTCTGCTCTTTTTATAAGCCTGCTAATCGTACTTGTCCACTGCTCTGTTCTCTCGTCTGTCACCCCTTTCCCAACACAAACGCCGAGATCTGACGTTCTTACTCGGAATTGTGACCGCCTCTCCCCCTTCTCTCTCTCTCTCTCTCTAGGAACAGGGCGTCCAGCACTTTATTACGTTTCCTAACCCATTCCCCCAACTTAGCGCAGAGGTCAAACGTTCCAGTTTGCTATAGCGTTGATCCAGTGACCTCGATATGACGTTTTTGGATAGGCTTAGTCTATCATTTGTAACAGAACTGAGCAACTGCTTCTAATGCATAATATCGATGCGTGAAATCAACACAACAGTCATTCCTACTAGATGATTTTACAATCCTTTCTGGTTTTATGGCTTTACTAATCCTGGTTTAGGTGGAAGTCCATTAGATCTCGCTATGGGAAGTATTGCTTGAGATCAAGACTATCATGCCAGGAATAGTGTGTAACATGTAAGGTCATGGCCAGGCTGTCTGGGTCTGACAGTTGTATCCTTGTTCAAGCTATGCAAAGGGACTTAGTAAATGTTTGTTCACCTGTTTATGGGGTTTGATGTCTATATATGGCTTGGGATTTCTTCAACACACAAAAACGCTCAGACAGAGTATACCTCCTCAAACTAAAATTATTAGTAGAAACGTCAAGAGGGACACAAACAGACCACAGGACTACACATGCACACACACACTTTAACAGTAACAAAGTGTCACGTTTCATTCCAGCGATTCAGCTCAGAGTTTAAAAATAGTGGGTCAGATTTGACCTCTACCCTGTGGAGCATGCCCAAGTGGCAAGAATCCAAGGATCTGAGTGAGTTTGCAGTACATGTGCATTTTACATGATTGCATCTAACCATAGTCCTACAGCTTCTACTCTGCTCATTGATTATGGTGATGAGACAGAGAAAGGAAGAGAAGGGAAGAATGCAACAGCAAAAGAAAAAAATATATACATCTTAAATACGAAACAAGCAGCCACCAAAACACTTATACGGGTGACATTCAGCTTCAACTTGTTTTTATTCATGACCTTCACTGAAGAACCTTGGCAGATTGAGTTACTTACAGAGTAATATGCCAGACTGAAAAGACGAAGGGATATCATCATATAGGGAAAGAGCAGTGAGAAACAAAAGGCTGGACATGAGAGTACAGACACTTATTCCATAAAACACGAGAGCAGTGAAAATGATCATAAACCTGCCAGTATGATGATATGATGAGGTTGATTTAGCATGCTAGCTCACAGTCGACCTTATGACAGTACTAACTTACATCACACCTGGCCTTGTAGATATTGTGTGGTACATGGTGACTAAGTAAGGCACATTTGAGAATGCAGACACGAAGAAGAAACTAACAAGGTAGATTGGGGATCCAATGAGCAAAGATTTTATCAGGTGTGCTAATGACCAAAAATGCCACATCCCTCCACCTCTGAAGATCCTGACGACTACAATGTTGTTGGAATACTAAAAGTACATCCTTTAACAAACTGTTGTGATATAAAAAATGAATCTAATCAAGACTATTGTATACTGACAGCATGAAAAGAAAATGATGGAGAATGGAGAGAAAGAATGTTCAGATGGTGTTGCAGGATTGTTATGATGTAAATACTTTGCTATACAACCATAGATCTACTTTTTAGGCATGTTGAAAAAACATATGCAAGAAATTAAGTAATTCACATCATTGTCATGAAAACATCCAACTGGCAATAAGCTGGCCAACCCACCACATTTACTTGAAACTCAATCTTGAAACGTGATATACAGTATGATACAAAAAGCATGATGCAAGTCAGGATACTTTGTGAGGAATTTTAAGCAAGACATGATGCTGTTAGTAGTGGTTTTTAAGGCAACATAACCTGAATGACATAATGTCATTCCTGACAGTTTAGTGAGTCAATTTAAATATCCATTTTTATATTCAACCTGCTGAACAAGGTAGGAGCTTGAATCTGTACAAATCATCACCTCATCGTATAAGACCCAAAGCACAACCACAGCTGATTCAACAAGGCCCAATCCCAACGTGACATTGCTGAGCTCAGGTGGACTGTGAGGACAGTGCTACAAGCTACACAGCAGAGACGATGGTACAGCTCTTCCTCCATCACAAAAGCACAAACTCAAAACTTGAGGCCCCTCCAAAACGACTGTGCCATGTGCGCGGAATGAAATCTTTTTGAGCAGACGGATATTAGTTTTGACTTTCCTTCTTTGTTCCTTGACTTAGTAGTAATTTACATAAACTTAGTACTGTAATTTTGTGTACAGGCTTCACTACTGTGAAATAAGCAGCACTGCTGTGTACATACATAGCTATGGTAAAAGAGGGAGTGATTATGTTTAGATTTGAGTTTAAGCACTCTGGTACAAAAACAGCATACTGATTAGAAAACACAGGTCTTGGTCTCGCAGAATACACTGATGGTGTATTTAATATTATCACATACATACACTACACTAATCAAAAATGTCATCGTTGATATAAAAAGTATTATGGGACTGATCAGTCAAGCCCAGTGACCTAGAAGATCGAAGGCAGCTAAGTAAAAAACTGCAAGCAGATATGCACATGTCTTAATTGTCTGATGAGTCTCCTAAAAAACTTTAGCCTGATCATCTTTTTTCATAGTTATACAGCATGTAGGAAAATTGAAACTGCTGAAATGACTGTTAAGTATTTATGAATTTGGCGATCTAGTTCCTAAACGCACCAGTGAAGATTAAAGAAAGAGGAGAAAAGCAGAGGAGCTGCAGTCAGAATATGAAGAGACATACTACAAGCCATTTCCACTTTGACCACCCCACTGAGATAAAACTCAAATAGGAGTTAACAACATGACGAATTCTATTTGGTAACAAAAGTGAACTTACTAAGCAGTATCATACAAAACCTGTCAAAATGTACCTCGGCAAAAGCTTATAAAATATAATATGAATAAAATAGTATAATAATATTCCTTGGTCCGTAAAAACTATGTTAGTCTTACAACAAATTTTTCCCTTGCACACAGCAGATAAATCAACAAGTTTTTCAGTAAAAACATGACTTCGGTAGAAAGAGAGCATAGTGAAAACGTAGCTTCCAAACCCACAGGCATATAAAACAAAATCGTTCTTGTACAGTTCAGATTCATCTTCTTTTAGGTGAAAGTCTTGGATATCAAGGTCCTTTTAAGTGGTGCTTTTTACATGTCCACAACAAACCACAAGAGGGAGCTAAAGAGATGATTCAGTCATCCCAAGTATTTTTTGTTCTTTGTTTTCAAACTCTCTTCAGCATTCCTGATGATCACAATTGCTCTCTGATGAAGAGTTTCCGAGTCTGTGTGCAATTCTTCACAGGTCCATGAGCCTCTTTGGAAAGTACATGCGCACATTTTCTCACTCAGTCATTCAAAGCACACATACAAAAACAACAACACACACACAGAGTAAGTATTACTATGACAGCACCGACATGGTTGACGTCCCTGACGACATGCCTGAGTCACTACTGTTATAAGCCCCATGGCCGTCCCCGAGCCCGCCCAACAAGGATGAAGGTGAAGATGAAGATGCTGGTGATGACGAAGAGGTGCTATGTGACCGCAGAATGGCACCAGCAGCACTGCAGTGGGGTCGGGGCCCTGGTTCAGGGGTGTAGGTGAAGGTGAGGGCGGTGGCGTAGATGATTCCATCATTGCGGACCAGCGTGACAGGGACCTGAACTGGCTGTCTCACCCAGCGCCAGCCCTCCCTGAAGGCAGAAATGTCCGGCACCACACACAGGACGCTCTCTCCACATCTAAGGGGACAGACGGATGAAACAAGGTTTGAGCATTTGAGCCATTACACACTAATGTGCACACTCAGATATAAACGCTCACCTGTACATGGTGTCAGCCTCCACATCTCCGAACCACACTCTGAGGTTAGGGGTGAAGTTCTGTCCTGTCAGCTCCAACATTGCCACATCTCCTCCACCATTTAACTTGACACAGACATACAAAAAAAGGTTTTATGTCTTTAAACGTCCCTACAAGCAGAGTAAAAACTAAAAGAGGAAGTAGTTGGTAACCAGAATGGCACTCATGTTTGCTAATAAAAACCATAACGAGCATATTTTCAACAGAAAAGGCTGTGTGCGTACCTGCAGACTTTCCACCACAGGGACAGGTGTGACTGGTGTGTGGACGGGGCCCATACCCTCAAAAAATGTGTACTCTGCCTTGTCAGTGCTAATGATAGTCCAGGAAGCCCCATCGTTAACAATCTCCTTGTTAGTTTCTTTGGAGCACTGTGTGGCCTGGAAAAAAACCCATTAACATAGAAATAAATTTCACTTTCCATTTTTATATCTAACAAGGAGGAAATCACACCATAGTGTCGGGGTAGGAGCTTGCCAATGAAAGGGACAGAGATTGGTCTTAGATATAAAAAAGTGAGCCACATTTCAGATCATAAAATTTGCCTTTTTTGCATGTGCTGAGTCTTGTGGACTTTAAATAGAATTTTCTTAACAGAGTTGCAAACTGGGAGGAGCTCTCACATCCGCTACTGGTTACAGAAGTAAAAATCCTATTCATTTTCACAATAGACAATGTTAGGTGACTCATAGTTTGATCACTTACTCTGGCTTGGATCAGCATGAAACAGTACAAAAGATTAACAACTGGGTTAGAAAATATCTGGATAAAAAGTTGAAAGTACAGGCTTGTGTACGTAAAAACGAAGAAGTTAACTTCAACTCCAAAGGTGCATTTTGACAAAAATCATCCAATCACCAGACTTAAAAATGTGTTATGTACACCACTAACAGCAGGTGGAAGCTTCAGATTATACTGTTGAGAAAACTGATAAGCAGCAGCATAATAATGCAATCTGCAGCTTAAACCAATATGTTTGAATTCTGGGTACATTTTGAATGATTTTGACAACTATGATGCCGTGTTTTGTTGCAAACTGCAATGACAAAATGTTTAGAATTTATTACAGCTCTGATTTGCGCCTCTGGCAGGCTTCTTCTCCATAGCAACAGCGGCCGAGTTTTATGGATACTGTATTTAGAGCCGTCCATCATGCAAAACGGACGGACAAAACTTGATTTTTCAGAAACAAAGTTGAAATAATTAAAACTGATGGCCACAACATAACATTATCCGGAAGAGCCCCATGTTTCTATGGTAAGTAGCATTGAGATTATCACTGAAATTGTCTTTAAAATGGGAATACAATACAATACAATAATACAGAATGGGGAGATATACATCCGGAACAAAACTTTCTAATGTGTTTATCACAAAAAAAAAACTGGAACTGAGATTTTATAAGAACCAGATTCAAAAAACAGAATTAAACACTACTCAAACCCGCGCGTGTGTGTGTGTGTATGTGTGAGAGACTGTGCACCTGGAACTGGATGATCCTCTCCTGTGAGAGACACAGATACATTCTGTCTGTATCTTTCAGATAGAAGCAACACTTGTGAAGCTGGGACACTGGGTCATCTGCATCCATTAATGCAGTCTGCTTGTCCACTTTGCGAATGACCTGAAGAATTGAGGCAAACACACCCATCATAAATACAAAGAAACAAATAACGAACATTTGCAAGTTAACACAAACACATCTGCACAATTACAAACACATTCAAGTACACTAGTGGTACGACTGCTCACTTTCTCGCAAACAATAGACAACTGACATATGAACTGACATAGACACATGCATACCAGTCTGGGCAGGGCCATGCCAGTAACAGAACAGACCAATTTGACCGTCTGGCCATAATGAATATAGCCATCTCTCACAGCAAACTCCTCTCCTTCAGACTCATCATCGTCCACTAAACAAAATGACACAGAACACAAAAATAATGTAAATGTCTATACCTCCCTCTCTACCTTTAAATAGGTGCTCCCGATCACTGAAATAGTCAACAAACACATGAAAGATAACAACACCATTAAAATGTGTGTGTTTCTGCTTTTATGCAGTTATGGTGTTTAACATCAATAAAAACTGAAACTAAGGAAATGGGCACAAGGGATAAAATAATATGGGGGGAAAAGAAAAAAACAAGAAACACAGATGAAGACAACGTGTGACTTACACAGGTGGATATAGAAGGCACCCCACTGTTGGGAGCTGGCATAAAAGTTCCCCCCCTCCACGTGAAGATACCTGGTGCTAACTGTCTGGGAACGCAGGCGGTTAAACAACGCCACTTTAGTCCCTGAAGCGATACACACTGGGGAGAGAGAAAAATAGAAAGAGTGAGTAAGAGAGAAAGAGGATAAAGGAAGAGAGATCAGTGTTTCTGCTGTCAAAGGGAAACACTTCTTTTTCACATTAAAATTAAATGTCAGTGTGAAACCATACATCTGTCCTTACATGAGCTAGTGTTTATGTGTGTGTGTGTGTTGACACATCCTGCAACTCACAATCTGCATTTTTCAAGGACTGTTTCTTCTTAGAGGGCTTGGAGATGACCTTGATCCTCTTACTGAGGAAGACTCCTATGTTGGCGCTGTTCCCATACAACATCTTCACAGACAGCATGAAGTGTTTCCTTTTATCCGAGTCACTGATATACAGTGTCTTAGCTGTGCAGAAGTGCTAACGCAGGAAAAAGATACAGATTAGGGGATTTTGTATGAGTGTGTGTGTGTATCCCTTTCACTTCCCTCTCTTCCCCATTCTGAGAACAAGTTCACTAGTGGCATTAGTGCAATAAGAAAACACAAGGACATGCAAGAATTATTAGCTACAGTGCGGACATAGTTAACAGGGTTTTACAGCAACAATTAAGAGAATATGGTCAAACTGCACATTTGCAAATTGCACTGTACATTTCATGCTGTGGTTACTTTGCATGGTTTATCAGCAGTGAAAAATAAAGTACAAGTACCTTGATTATTGTTAGAATGAGTGAAGTATGGGAAGAGTATGTGGACAGTGAAGACTACCAACACCATCACATGGAAATATAATTAAAACTCCTGCAGTACTGTGTTATTATAAATGCGTTCCCACCTTCCCCTCGAGATTGAGTTGCTGCATCTCCTGTTCACTGTTGCCTATCCCAATGAATGCACACGGCTGGGCCTCCTGCTCTGTGCAGCCCTCCTTCTCCATGTTCTCTAACTTCTTCTGCCAGCCACTGCCCATCAGATACACACATGGTGGAGGGCAGAAAAACCTAAGTGACACAAGTAGAAGTCAAAAAACATACAGGACTTCCAATGCATCTATTTTGAACTGAAGAGGTTTCTCCATCAAACACACACACACATTCAAATTGTGCAGCTTTTAACTGTCCCACACAAACCTTTTTTCATTGCCATATGACTTTTGTGCAACTTTCGCATGTAGTATGAGCACTGTTTGATCATCTTTACCCTTCAAGTAATTCCTCATAGCCTCCCTGAAATGGGTTGAAACACGCGTTAACACTTCGACAGCACAGTACAGATTGTTCTCACATCTACTTTATTCAAGTTGTTTTTTATTTACACTGCACTGATTTTAAAGTTTTGAGTTGTTTGCACTGTGAAGGGTTGCCTACGTTTCTACCTACCTTGTCAAACGCTGAGGCTGTGGACGCTCACCAAACTTCCTGCAAAACAAAAACATTTTGGTGCAAGGTGTTTACATGTGGTTTATAGTGCTGGGGTAATGTATTAGAGACAAAAACAACAAGCTTGACTGAAAGTGGGTGAAAAAACGGTGTGGCAAAGTGCACAATGTCAGTGACATCCGTAATGCAGGGGCGCTTCTACTATCATTCTATGTTAAGAAGATAGATAAACGTGTAAGACCATAGTTTGAGGTTTAGCCTCTGTTTCTAGGCTGTTTTTAGACTTGGGATGGAGCTACTGTACAGTAGACAATAATGTAATAATGCAGACGGAGAGTTTAACAGTGCAATGGTTCAGTGACACTATCATTCTCTTTTTGAGCTACGTTTTGATGAGAGGAAAATTAAATTAAACATATACATGTATGCTTAGGATGATGCTTAACTAATCTAGCAATACTCCAATACAACTACTTGCTGCTATGACGTTAATGTACGTTAACAATGTTGCAGTCTGAGTAACGTTAGTTTGTAAAGGTATTACATTGTTACTGTGCTCAACTTGTTGAAACTGAAATTAAACAGACACAGAAGCAGTAGTTAAGCCAAAATGCAAAACTGCTGACTGACAAAAAGTTTCTGAAATAGTATGTCGATATCCTGCGACAATTACAAATGGCAGGGAAACCAGGCGATACTACGAAGAATAGTTTTGCACAACTGACCCCCACATCAAGCCACAAAGTAGCACTGTGTGGGGTAAGCTTACTGAGGCCAAGGCAACAATAACACCCAAAAACATCACTCAAAAACACTATAAACTGACAACGGTTTACCACAACAAACAAAACTTATTTTTAATAACCTTATGCTGTGAATTTCAGCACTTACCCCGTAACAACGGGCGCCATCTTCCAAATAAGTCTCCCCCCAGAAAAAAATCGCGAGATCCCTCCCCCATCCCTCTCACCAAAGCCAACGGCACAACAGAAGAACCAGAAAGAGGGGCGGTGTGACGGGGCAAATGGGTGAGAAGAGGGGGAGGGAGTGGCGACCGACATAGGGCAGACGCCAAAACAACAGGCGTGGGAAAGTTACAAAGTCGCGCGAGAACGGAAAAACTCTCACAATAGACATGAATTACAATGGACCAATTTTATCGCGAGATGCGGAGGAACTCTCACATCTTGCTTTTTTTCCTCACAAGGAACCTCACTGTAACTCGATTCCCACGCCTTATTGAGCAATAAAGCAAACTACACCTCTCTACCATAAAGAGCTGGAGACACAGCTTGAAGATGTGTTACATGAACTGTAACACTGGAAATATACATTCTTATATATATTCTTCATATGGCCGTTAAAAGACTAGTAATTATTATTCTTAGAGGAACATCAGTATGTCCCCTGCTTTAAAGGACAACAGACTGATCATAAAGAAATTATTACAACATTATAATAAAACTCACCCTTAAACTCAAACAACAGCAATACTATTTTGGAATAAGTTTTATTACATAAACTTTTCAAGCAGTGGATATAAAAAAATAAATGTGTAAAAGTTTGACAAAATTAATTTAATCAATTTAGGCAGTACTAGATGAACAATTATTCCAGCAATCAGATAACCTACAGATTGAAAATATGATTTTGCTAAAGTGTTAAGAAATGTAATATGTATATTAAATGCCAATCGTAGAAAGCGGCCACATTTACACAGTACTGTGGGAGTAATGGCAGCATAGTTTTATGGTGAGATAAGACATCGTCAACAGTGGTGAAGGAAGTATTCAGATCTTTTACTTAAGTAAAAGTAGCACTCTGTAACAAAACACTCTATAACAAGTAAAAGTCCTGCATTCAAACTCTTACGTAAGTAAAAGTACAATATGCTTAAAGTATCAAAAGTAAAAGTACTCATTATGCAGAATGGCCCATTTCAGAATCATATATAGTGATATATCATATCACTGGATTATAATTATGGCAGCATTAATGTGTTCATCACTTCAATGTTGCAGATATGTTAGCAATGCTAACATAAAAAGGGACATGTGTAACAAAGTAATAAAAAAAGGCAGTTCTTTAACTTCTGTTTTTGAAAACCTAATCAAAAAGATTAACCCACATGCATGCTTCTGATTTAACCAAAATGCTAAACGAGCAACCACCAGTGGGGTTCAATAGTCATGGGACATGCCCTCCTTCACTTCCCCTCATTACTTGGTAACAGGTAGCATCATAGGTCACACCACTGGACACTTGCTGAGCGAGGGAGCAGGGTCGAAGGGGGAGCAGAAGATTGCAAATGGAAAAAACACTTGCACTTTAGAAAGCCTACAAACTGACAATAATAAATGATGATTACGTCTAAAGAGACAAGTGACGAATGATACATTGCAGATGTTTAACTTTCATATTTTAAAACCTCTACATACTGTTTCCCCTTGTTTACATATCACTTCCATCTTCCACTGTGTAGTGGAAATGATGAAATATCACAATGCATTCTTGGTAGCCTTTTCTCTTGTACATCATTTACTGTCTCTTTCTGGTTTTGAAGAGTCAATCTCACAAAAACCCACTTTAGTTTTCAGGGTAATGCAACAGTACTTAAGATGGCAGCAGGGATTCTTTCAAGGGGACGTCAACAAGGGCTTCTTTAACCACTACTGAAACAACCTGCTGCTGCAGTCTGTGGTACAAGATGAGGAATGAAAACCAGCATATATAACACAGTCACAGATTAACAACAGATTAACAATGTCAGTCTTAATAATTCTCAAACTATTCTTGGACACGTTCTTCCTGAGTCAGTTAAGATATTTGGCAGGGATCAGCTGTTTCATATATGAAGGTCTTTGGAAAAAGTCTTTTTTACGGTCCTATAGAAGAAGTGACTAAAAATTGAAAAAACTGAAAAAGAAAGAGGTGAAACCCATAGGTGTTCAGAGACAGAGAACCACCATAGTTTTGACAAAAGAAATCAGTCTCCTGTTTACAGCTTTCCAAATGTTGTCAGATTTTAACTCTAGCGATGTCCTCTGGTATTGTTGTCTGAATGTCCCATCATTTAGGGACTCCACTTCTAAATTGTCAAGAAAATCTTCTTTCTGTAGAGCACGTAGGAGATGAAGATCCAACAGGAAGTAGCCACAAGGTTCTGGGTGAGATGCTCAGTGTGGGATTGGCTGTTGGCCATGCGCCAACGGAAGGGGAAGTACTCCTCAAACACTTCATGGCCCACATACACAAGGATGGAGTTCATACCTGGAATCACACAGTAAGAGTGAGGTAAAAGTCCCATGACTTTTTTTAGATTTGCACACTAATAGTCCAACTCTAAAAGGAATTGATAAATTGGTAAATTTGCTAGATCTAATTTCTCTGTACCCTAACAGACAGACCATGCCAGTAGTTAGACAGTTCATTGATTGTATAGACTTAATACTCATACAAGTACTAATATTGAACTACATCTCCTGACCTAACCTTTATATTCATATCAAACTAAATGAAAATACTGTACTAGTCTGAGAAATGGAAGGTGGAACTGGTTTAAAGTCAAAGACAACAAGTGGGTGGCAAGTATGTCCACAGCTCATTTGTGATATCATCAAGGCCAGTGAACAAAATGCTTACAGTTAAAATTGTCTGCTAATCCTTAGCTTATATATGACAATGCAGTGCAATGCTCACCAGGGTAGTAGAAAGGTGCTCCAGACCACCACTTCTTCACATCCACTGTGTAGTACATCAGTACTAGCAGCACATACGCAAAACAGGCCAGTGTTGTCACATAGGACAGAGACCTAGAAGTGAAATGAACAGGCACATGCAGCATTGTTAAAGACATTCCACTGCAAATATTTAGCAATGATATCTTTGTAGGTGTAGGGAGCTTTCATTTCTCCCTAGTCTAACTTCACAAAGCTACTTTCATACATGACAACAATTCCACACCTGTAATTTAAAGTCCATTATTTGCAGTGGCTTGTGCTTGTAGGGATCTCAGATAGCATGTTTTTAAAACATTTAAAAACAAAGTGATGAAAGAAGGACTACAAAATGTATTATCCACCCAGCTGGAAAATTTCCATTGGCCCTCCAAAACATCCAGACCTATCAACACTAAGATATCAGTTAGGGTGGTACACAACAATAAAAAAAAACTAAGAATGTCTCATAACTTTTTAAACTGCCTATTTGTTGCAGCAACTTCCCCAAACATTCAGTCAACAGACACCAGAAAGCAGTTACTCAGCAAACATTGTTCCATCTGAAAGTGCATAAAAGCAAACTTTACCATAGGTTCTTGTTGACAGGAATGAAGCCCTGGTCTGTGGAACACTTGGTCAGAACTGCTGATATGACTCCCTGTGTGTTACAATAGACTTTATTATTCACTCAGGAAAGCAAAAATAAAATAAATGTGTGGAAAATCACAAACATGCTATTTAGCAAAACAATGACTCATTTAATATACTTAGAAGTAACAAAACATTGATACACATTGTGTGCACATACTGTAGAAGCATAAGATGTGATACAACAAGTTAATGTGCTTACCAATAACAGACCCCATATAAGAAACCTTGACATGATACTTGTGTGGAGATCTCTGTAGTGTAAGATTATTTTTCCTGCCTGGGGACAATTAAAAATACAATTCAAACATTAAAAATGGATCCTTTTCAGTTTTTCTAATGAGCTATACTATTATCAGTTTTGACATCAGAAATATAAATACAAGCAAGAGACAAAAAGAGAGAGAAAGAGAGAACCAGACAAATACACATTACAAACCTGTAATCCAAGAAAAGCCATGAGGATAGAGTTGATGCTGCCAAGAACACCTTCTGGATCATATGGCATATGAGTTGCATAAATGCCCTTAATTCAAGTGAAAACAGAAGTGGATTTTTGTAAATATACTTAAGTTCTGACACAGTTTACCCTTGCATCACCTGTAATGTTAGTATGGCTGGGGTTAGCAATTGTGTATGGGCCAATCAGTGAGAAACCTGATATGTAAGGTCAAGTTATAAAAAGACTAAATGTGACTACTGTTGGTATGTTTGGATTGTTTTGCTGGTCACTAACCCGTGATGAGGGAGTCTGGTAGATGTGGTTTACTCCAAGCAGCCATCTGTCGATGAAAGCAGCCGCTCCACCGGTGCAGTTAGCATACAGGCCCATGTCCCCAATCCCACCTGGACCCAGGTAGCCTCTGTTCAGAAGAGTGGGGTGAAGTCAATTGTCAATTATTTTATCAATTCCTTTATGATACATTATTAGAAGAAACTATATACAAGTGTTAATTTAGTTTTATTCCCTCATCTCTGTTGAGTAAAAGCTTAATTTAAAGCAATTTAGCATCTTACACTGCTAACTAGAAAGCAGTCAGAGTGCATACCTCTGCCAAAGCTGTGCAATTCTCTAAATATATTTCAATGAAAAATTTTTAAACCTGCAACTGCACCTGGGTCTGAAATTGTTTTTTAGCAATAGACACTAGTAAAGCATAGCATACAAAAACACATACAAAAAGACCAAAGACACAAATACTTTTCAGAAGTGTACAAAACTGTGTTGCTTGCTGAGCATTTCCTTTATTACATGGATACAAGGAGACACACAAACATGCCATGTTTGACTCACGTTGGGCAATCTGGTACAGGAAGTAGGAAAGTGAGGCATAGCCAGATGATTTCTAAGAGAAGCACGCACAGCCAGGCTGGCCAATACAGCAAGATGTCAAGGCCGGGGGACCACCAAGCATCCTGGAAAACATAGACACTCCTCAATCAAACACTTCCGTTCTCCTTTATATTAAAATATTTAGCATAAATACATTCATCATAGATAAATTACAGTCAGAACATCAGAATTAATGTATACTTTTATGTATCCACTGCGCATATGGTAATTTTATTTTAGGTAACTCTTGTACCAGTTGAACACTAAATAGAAAGTTAAAGAATGAGGGTAAAATGCAGCTGTTGGCTGACCGTTGTAAGGATGTCAAGATGACCTCTCGCCACCAACAGATCCAGGCAGGCTACAGCTAGGTATGACCAGGCCAGGCGCTGCAACACACCTGGGATCCGCAGGTTGTCCCAAGATACTGTGGAGTGGATGAGAATGGAGTGTGAGCACACATGCAAGCAGAAACAGGCAGGAAGAAATGACCACAGTGTGAAACAGTATTAAAGAACATGGTCTATTAATCATCTAAATGGTTTATAGTCAACATCAAAAAAGTCTTTTTATACTCACATGGTCCCTGGCAGTAGTTTGGGTTGATGATGAAGACCCCGATGATGAAGAGCTGCAGGCTCCTCCACACAACTTTCCTCAGCAGTGAGCAGCGAGTTGAGCCTGCACGGAGCAGGGAGTTGATAGACAGGGCGATGGATGTCCCCATTATAAACACAAACCTGGTGGAGGAGGGAAACACAAAGTGTGAGTAAATGAGACCTTTATTTAAGGTACAAATTTCACAATTTAACTGGAATAAGGTTGATTTCATGGTTTTGGTGCTTTTTCGGTACATACAGTGTCATTATTATTACAAAAAAATAATATTACTGTATATTTATTTTAATGTGTGAGTGGAAATAAAGAGCATTCAAATAACTTTCCAATTCAAGAGTGGGGTCAACTAATCGGCAGCACTAAGATATGACAGGGAAACTCTGTAGAAGAACATTTTAATTAAGCTTACCAAGGGAAGACTAGATCTGCAACAGTAAGGCCTTTAAGGAGACAAATGGGAAACACAGGCTTCAAAATCAACTACAATACCAAGGCAGCTTACACAGATCTGTGAATAATGACTAATTTGTGACCTGGTTAAAAAAATTTAAATTAAAAAAGTAGAACCAGGTGAGGCTCACCATTCCAGCTTTCGTGTCTAAAGAACCAGTATCGTCCCCCTCCATAGTTCACAAACACCATAATGACTAAAGCAACACTGACAGGAAATAGAGAAAATGTATCATTACTGAAAGGCACTGAGTACTGCAGGCAAGAGATAATACCAAACAAGACAAGCAAAGTTACATGGACACATTTGTTTCAAATGATGCAAAGTTAAAATTTAACAGAAATACGGTTAAATGGTTCACATTAGCAAGAAAAAAATCCCATGAAACAAATATTGCAACTTCAGGGCACCTGATCCATGTTAATATTATTAGTAGGGGCTCATTATTGAGTGGAAATTCCAGTGTCAACTGCCAAAATGTCTACAGTGAGAATCACATGATACAGTACAACGACAGATCAGACCGGGGGGTGTGCGCTACCCTCTGAATGTGTCCAGAGACCGCAGCCTCTTGCTGGGGCTGGGTGCTGGAGGAAGGATGTTGTCAGTAACTGTTGCCACTGTCCTTCCAGGGGAGCCCAGTTCCTGAATGGTGAAAGGTAAATATCATTACTGTTCAACTAAAAGCATACACACCTGCCTAATAAATATCAGCAGGGATGTATCACAATGCAAAATTAAAATACAAACCCTAATAAATAATAAATAGTTATCAGGGTAGTGCCATCTTGGCTAAATAAGGTCCTACAGTTTGTGGTTGGAAGAATGCCCTCTACACAAACACTCACAGAGTTAATGAGCCTCTCTGTCTCCATGGAGCCGCCAATTCGGAAGAGGATACTCTTCACTACATCGAGCCTGGACAAGAAGCAATCAACCAGTTTAGGAATAATTCTATAATACACACAAGCTCACAGTTCACACTTGATACACAAGAATACAGCAGCAGGAGCTCTGTGCTTGGCAGTACTCTTAGTAAGTGTTGTTTATGCCACAACACTGCGACAAATATTTCACCAAAATTATTTAAATCTAATGAAATCAGGCTATCCTTAATTTAATATTTCATATATAGATTAGGGTTTTGTTTGCATATGTACACAAGACTGTGTAGATTATCTAATCGGTGTGAAACTCATCACTCGCTCTACTTCTAACTATAGAGCTGTACTTCTGCTTTTAGAGAATAACAAAACAATAAAATTACTTTACCCTAATATTGTTTTTCCAATGGCAGACACCAAGGCCAGTCCAGCAAAGATAAGAAAAGCTACCAAGATCGCTGTGTGAAGAGAGTGGGGAATTATCTAAATGTAGCATGTTTTTTGTTCAGCATGGTAGGGATGAATATAGCATCAAAACACTTGACATATGTCCATGTCATACAAACTTATGAATGCGTTTGTGAGTGAGACTCACGTATGTAGCTGTTGACGGGGTCTGCATCAGTCACTATGGAGCAGTTGACTACTGAGGAGTCACTCAGATTTTTCACCCACAGAGAGTAGTTGCCGTGCTCCCCAAAATGGAAAGGAACTCTGAAATTAAAAATGATGATGCTAACCAGGCAGAAAAACAGCCAGACTGAGATATCTCTCTCTCTGACTAACTTTGAAGTGGAACTGTGAAGCATCTGTGTGGATCTGGGAAGATCCTCAAGTGTTATATTAATTTATTCATTCATAATTAGCCCAGCTGTATTATCTTGTCCATAAGGGCGTACTGTCATGTAAGACCATATCTCTAATTTTCAATCCCACAAAAAATATTTGTTTAGGTAACTAAGTAATGTGTTTGTAAAACATATTTGGGTCAGTTTAGTAAAGCTGTCAGAGACAGAGTGTTTCCATTAGTTGACAGATAAAGTGTAAATGAGACTTTAAGAGTGGATTTCAAGGTAATATTCCCAAACATTTATACAGTATACATTTTTATATATTTTCAGCTCTGGTGTATGTGAAACATGTCTGTGTTCTTTAACTTACGTGCAGAGCTCCAGGTTGACAGAAGTGCTGTTGAGCTGTAGTGTAATTTCATGCTGTGTGCTCACAACAAAGTCTACTGAACTGGGCTGGCCAGCACTGGGACCTGCAGGTACCACCCCTAGCTGCTGGTACAAACACTAGCACACAAGGAAACAAGGGTCAGAACATCTTCATCATCCTCATCTGAAACAAGTCATATAGCCACAGAATCAACTGGAGGAGAATATTTGGTGCGTGTAAGCCTACATGGTAGCAGCGCTCTGACATCCAGGACACCACCACCTCGTGGTCCAGCTCATTGTTGACTGTCAGAAATGCCTCATCCATCCTCAGGACTAAGTGCTTATGATGAGGGAAGCCAGCTGGAGTAGGATATAACAGTACACATTGTGCAGATCAGTCGAAATCCATTAGCAAATCCATTTGCTATACAGAAAGAGAAAACATGCAGAAAAGATGCTACAGCCTACAGTGTAGCTGACCACACCCAACCGTGAAGCCACTGTTCACTGAACAGACGTTATAAAAATTATTCATATAATCAGAAACCCATAACACTGTTTGCTATTGCACTGGTTACAATGCGTCAAATAATCAGTTTTCCTGACTCCATGTTGATAAACATGTTGTACAAGTCAGAGAAATCATACCGTGGAGGCTCTACTGTTTAATACCTTCGTAGAGGCTTCAGCTGTGCAACTAGCTTTCTGTAACTTACCTCAAACATATGGTTCACTGCTATCGTTATGGACGAGAAACCTATTCCATATCAAAGTGTGTGGTATCTTGATGGGTAGACGGAATGAAAAAAAAACTGCAATCTAACTTCAAGCTATAGCCAGTCAGCTAACGTTGCTGCCTGGAAGAAAAAAGCATGTGAGAGGGCTGAAGTTATGGCTGCAGAGCCCCGTGGTCACATGCTGATTTAATCCGTAAACTACCCCCAGGAGGGAAGTTCAAACTGGAGCTCATTCTTCGACTGTCAATTGTCTTCTTGAGTTGGTGTTGTTTTGCCCGAATCTACAGTTAGCCCCGAGCTAACAGATGTTATAACTTAAGTTAGCTAATAGTCGAATACCTAAACAACATATCTATCGTGGCGAATCTTCGGTTGGCTGCTGAAAGCCACCAATGCTGCAAGACGATTTAAACACAGAAATGGGTCAAAGTGATTGTGAAATTGTGCAGAACATCAGTTGGGTAATTAGCTAGCTATAGCTAACCTAGCTACGAAGCACTATCCTGCCATTAGTTCACTTGTCAACAGTCCGGCGTACTTACAGGTAGATATTTCAGCTGTCAGTGGTACCACGCAAACAGCTACAACCAAAGTAATGGCAGCAAAGGTAAACATATCATATTTCTCTGGTTGTGTCATTTCTTTCTGTATTGCCTTCACCCCTACGACTGAAGATATGTGTTTTGAGTTCTTCTTCAGTTTCGTTTTTGCCATAGCAATTTCCCCTTCCGACCATTTCTTGTTTTGACATTGTAGAGGGAGCGATAAGGGACAAAGTACACGATTAACGCTAACGTTACCTGAACACCACCACTGATCAACCACACTAGCTACATCTCTGTCTTGAAGCCTAGCTACTTGTGTTGTAAAGGACCATTGAGGCCACCATAACAGGCTGACGTAGAGTATGAGTGTGATGTTTGTGATGAAGGTTAACCAAACTGTGCCCTCATCTGTTTGGATATATGGTATTTCTGTTTGATGTTGTAAATAGCCAGTTTATTTTGACTGAGGCACTATAGTTACATACGATCTCAGTGCAGTAGTAGATAAGATACAATGTTTGAAATGTTAAACTAAAAACTAACGTTTAAATCCAATATTTCCATAGGCTGTGCGGCCTTATTCCGCTCTTCCTCGCTGAAACGAACGCATTGTGCGTTAAGCTCGCGGCAATGGCCAGAATAGTCTGTGGACATGTTGGATTTACACGTTGGTGTTTGTTTTTTCGTACCAGAGAAACATTTTGTCTGTCCAGACAGACAAAACACATATGTGGTGGGATGACGGAAGATGAGACACCCCGTTTCTGAATAAAAGCTATAATGTGACGGAATCACTAATATATGGAGCACTAAGGTCATACATGGGACTACACAATAGACTGTATAAAATAGCTACACTGTCTGTTGCAACCATCTAGGTCACATCGGTGTTTAAAAGCGTATCTTCGTGATCATTTTTACAAACTAGAGAAGTTCAAATGAGCTGAACTTCCCAATTCCCATTCCCAGATTCATAGCCATCTTTTAATTAATTGTCGACTGGCGCATGCGCATACGCTGTGATAACAAGGACTCCAAATCGATAATCGAGTGAATCGACTGCGCCTCCCACCGGACTTCATCTATCACAATGGCAGATAAACAAAATGCTCAGAAAAGGTAATATTAGTGTTAGCCCGTTAATAACGTTTAACAGCTAAGCTGACAGTTTATAATTAATAAAATGATGACTAAATAGCCACAATGAAGTAACGTTAACCATGTAGCTAGTTTAGACAGCTATGCGAATTGGCTAGCTAGCACCGTTAGCTAACATTTTCACCTTTTTTTTCTCCCATGTCCTCTGTCACTGTTTTACTTTTTTCAGCGTCAAAATAGCCGCTGGGGCCGTAGTTTGTGTTGAAAGTGAAATTAGAGGAGATGTCACCATAGGTAAGATGTTTCGCGTTGGGTCACTTACAAGTAGCTACTGCTGACTTGACAAAACTTGTATTTCTTTACGTTACCTTAAATCGGATCAGATTCTCAACTACTTTTACACGTTTACTTTTCGTGTGTGATCCAACGATAAAGTTAACGTTACCTTTTAAACTTTTTGTGTTTCCTTAGGCCCCAGAACAGTAGTCCACCCAAAAGCTCGTATCATTGCAGAGGCAGGACCCATCGTGATTGGAGAAGGCAATTTGATCGAAGAGCAAGCTCTGATCATTAATAGGTAATTTTAAGATTTCTTGTACCTCAGTGTATAATATGTACATCACTGTTACGCATACAATATGGTTAATATTTGCATATGGGCTCTGTTTGGAAATCATCTTTACCTGCATTATAATAATTACAAACTTGCTTGTTCTACCCTACAGTTACCCAGAAAACATCACACCAGATTCTGAGGTGGAACCGAAGACAATGACCATTGGCATGAACAATGTATTTGAAGTTGACTGTGGTATCCTTTTGACTTTCTATAAGTCAAATGATTTCATATTGTAACCATCTCATGAATGTTAACTATCAAAAATCAGTTTTTCCTTAGCTGACAACTAACAGTATCACAAGCCCTGAAAATTGGGGACAACAACGTGATTGAATCTAAAGGTGGGATATTTGCATTCTTGTTTGGCTTTCAGTTTGTGTTCAAGATGGATGGAGCATTCAGATGAACGAAGTCACGTACTGTATCAAATATCCTCTATCTTGTTATCTAGCTGACGTTGGTAGGAATGTGATCCTCACCAGTGGCTGTATCATTGGAGCCTTCTGTCAGGTCAACACCTGTGAGGTCATACCTGAGAACACGGTCATCTACGGCTCTGGATGTATGAGGCGGGTTCAGACAGAGAGACCACAGGTATGGATACGCATGTTTGGGGTGTAAACAGGTACACAAGGCTTGTGATTAGCTTTGCAATGTCAAAACCAAAGCATTCCATCCCATTTTGTGCTTACAGGTGGACCGTTAAAATGTAGGTTTTCTTGTTAAGACTCTGTCAGAGAGGTGTTGGTTTAACTCATATGATAAATGGAGACTGTAGTTCATGGTGGTGTTTTATTAGACTGCATATTAATTGTACAGGTGTTAGTGATAGTGTATCCACCAATTGTATCTGGCATCTGTATAGACAGGCAATGTCCATTTAATAGTTCTGGGCAGTTAATTTCTTACAAGCATCAAACACTGTCTCATCATTCCGATCGACATAATACTGTACATGAACATGGACTCAGTGCTGGCTATTTCCATAACAGACCTGTCTTACTAAATCAAACAAATCTGTTGACAGAATGGTAAAATGTGTGTTTTAGTGGACCTTGAGTTAGATTTAGCTTCTTAACTGATTTAGAATAATTTTAAACTGTATTTATTTAATGTTTTGTTAAGCAAATTGCTACTTAAAGCCCAAGGGGTGAGCAGTACAGCAATACTATTGCCAAAAACACATACCAGCAGATTGTCTCAATGTGCCTACCTTAAAAATGACTGTTAAGAGGTACATACTGTGCATAATGGTAAAACCCTGCTCTGAATGGTTACACATTGTGGTCATGTTTATATAATCACAGATCTTTATTGTCTTTGAAGCATGTCTTTGACTTCATCAGCAGTGTTTGTCATGTCTGAAAGTTCCTACATACATAAATATTAAAAGTAATGATCTTTTCAACCATGCTGTGTGCAAAATCACAGTGTGAAATACAAGCATAAATTGAAGCTTGAACACGTCAGACCCTATGTTTTTACAGCCCTCCACTAACTTAAGAATAGGATGCAGTAACATATTAACACTGCAGGTACCTCTAGGTGATCATATGGGATTTTGCACATTACTGCATACATCTGCATGGAAGGAAGAACAGTGGGACTCTGGGCACCATAAGTTTAACAAACTGTACGATAATTTTTGTTACAGCATTGCAGTTTTTAATTTCCATTGGGTATTTTTTTTTCCATAGTCTACCAGCCTGTTCAGGAAAACGCTATAAATCTTGGTATTTCAGGTCTACTGTGGTTTTAAGTAGTAGTGCAAGATTTTCACAACATGGCCAATGTCTGACTTTGAAAGCATTATGAAAAACCACGCTTATAAGTCCTCATCTTATTAACATGTTTGTTTTGTCATCTTTACAGCCTCAGACTCTTCAGCTTGACTTTCTGATGAAGATCTTGCCAAACTACCACCATTTGAAGAAAACCGTTAAAGCAGGCCACAATGCTAGCTAAAATTTAACTTTTATACTTTTTAAGTTGAATTGTAAATGGCAAGCAAACCCTTATTTAAATGGATCTTGCTGGAAGGAAGCATGAATGTATATACTTATATAATATGTACCTAACTTCATCAGTACTTTCTCACTTACTGATAAATATTTTCTACTCTAACTGCAACAGCTGATTAAGCATTTCATCTTTATCTTGCTGTGCTGATGTACTGTTTTTTTATGATTAATTAAATAACCTCAAAAATGCTGATGGTGTGCAGCATATACTAATTTATGATTACTAGGTTATAAATAGTGCAGTAAGAGTACATAGGAATTAGAATGTTTTCAGTGTATATCCACATTTTGAAAATGGAGAGAAATACTAACAATAAATGAAACATTTTAAGTATTTTCATTTAACACCTAAATGTTAGTATTTCAAATGGCAACCTACTGATGTAATAGAATTGTCACTGCAGCGCATGTAAATCAAGCAACAAGGCAGTCTTCCTGTAATTTATTAAAATAAGTTCAAAAAGTTTTGTATTTTAAAGCAATATGCCATGGTGCTGCAAAGTGAAAGAATTTAAATACTTTGAAATTCCACAAGAAGTAATGTCCAAGATGTTTCATGCTGGATGAGGTACCTCAATGTAATGCACTGCACAACACAAGCCTGTCTTCTGCAATTCCTATTAAAAGGATGGAAGGCAGCCATCAGATGAGGACTGCTGGCCTTTCAAATAAAACCTTCCACATACACCTCTTTGCTATATACTAAATAAAATGAAGGAAAAAAGTATTTACACACTTCAACCTCATTTACATTTTAACTAATGTTGCAGTGCCCCTTTAAGGATGGTCGTTTTGGTAAGGGCATTCAGTGTCCTTAATAGTCACCGTACTCTTTTCCTCGAGTGTCCTTCAGTTATCGCTAATCAGTAAACAAACTAAAAAGTATTCCACAACACATTTGCTATTCACTCCATGTAATACAAGACCACTGATCACTGAGAGGAGTGCAAAGAAAGGAAACAAAGCTAGTTTGTTTGACGTAACAGACAGCCGTGAAAAAGTCTTTGTATTGTAGTGTGGCCAGGGTCTGCAGCCATATCTGATTTATAGATTCTACATCACTCCTCTGAGGGCACGAAGCAGTGAGGGAATGGATTTCACTTCTTAACAGGAACACCATCTGAATAGTCCTCCAGGACGCCTGCCAAATGGTTGTTGTGGGTCTTGAAGTGTCTCTTCCTCTGCCCACCTTGCTTCTTCCTCTTCTGAACTGGTAACTGCAGGGAGCACAGAAACACAATCAGCACTGACTAAGTTGCTTGATTAACAAAGTACAAATGTCAACATTAAGTGTTAAAATGTTGAAGCCTTTATTTCTAGTGAAATAAATCAGAGCAAGTATAAGTGAAAATCAAGCACATGAGAGACCAGGGGACACTGACCACTTTCTTTGGTCCTGTTTCTTGCATGGAGGAGATGCCTTGTTTCTTCAGGTACTCCTCAATCTTTTCTTCATCCATGGAATCAACTGGGACGCTCCTCCAAAGTTTCTGGAATTCTTCAATTGAAAGACAAAGTTTTTGAGCCAGTTTTTATATCTTCATAACATCATGATAACAATACCCAAATGAAATCAACACTAGTGAAATCATAAAAAATACAAGGTCAATATAAACATGCTTATTTTATTACGCCAAAATGCCTTCTTCAGAGCATAATGATAAATCTCAGACTTTCATATTTAAATTACTCCTCTGTCAGGGACAGAGTACGTTTATAAACATGAATTAAAATGTAAATATGCCACAGACAGGAAAGATTGACTAACTTTCATCTGCAGTCTGATGCCAGAATGTTAAATAGCCCTTCCCGCAAAGATGAAAAATCAGTGTTGCTGCTCCTGTTAAATGTGAGACCAGGACATTGATGTATATCCTCGGGCAACAGTAGGCAGAGAGCAACGGTGAGTTATTAATTATTTTTGTATTTCACTAATATGATGCTCAGCACCCAGCTGAAGTTTTTTTTTAGGCATTCTCAAAGACTTTAAAAGGCTCTTTGCACCTATGGTCCACCCAGGCAGGTGTTTACATTTATTTTGCCTGATTAAACCTTGTATGATACTGCGTTCATGTCATACGGGATGGATGAGAGAGATGGGAAAGATTCCCATGTTTACGACTTGCAAGCATTTATGTCACAGAACAGCTCAAGACGGTTGTGCGATTACAGAGATGGTCGAGTGAGGGTTAAAAATACTGTGCATTGACAATATAACACTACATCCATTAAATTTGGCTTTAATCATCTTGAAGGACAGACTTTAGCTGATGCGAGGTGTCCGTATTTTCTTGATTTTCAGGCACTTCTGTATTATGAAGTCAAATATAACGGAGCTTTCAGAAAAGTTACAACTTTGTAACTTTGATTGCTCACGTGAACGATATTTACAAGTCGGAATCTGAAGGCAGCATGAGGGCTGAGTGGGCGTGCACAGACTGCATGATGGAAATTAGTCTGATCCTATTAGTTTTGTGGCACCTGTTAGGGTGGGAGCGGTTACACCTTTATCATTCTTATTGGTTCATGAAGTTCGGTAAGCTCACAAAATTTCAGCATAGTCTTGCCCAACTTGAAGTAAAACATTTACCATAAAGCCAGTTTCAGTTTTGGTTATTTATATTTGTTTTTCATTAACCAAAGAAAAATTAGAGGCTAAAGAGCCAAAGTTT
This sequence comes from Siniperca chuatsi, assembly GCF_020085105.1. NCBI lineage: Eukaryota > Metazoa > Chordata > Actinopteri > Centrarchiformes > Sinipercidae > Siniperca > Siniperca chuatsi. The sequence continues at coordinate 16,944,027 of NC_058044.1, forward strand.
GATGTTTTGAATTTTTATATGATTATATGAAAACAATTAATGAATTATCAAAACTTAACAGCAGCCAAATCTTTTAAATGCAGAGGGCCAGTAACTGACAGAAAGACAGCCAAGACAGAGACAGACACAGAGAGAGAAAGAGCGAGCCGTATCACAGTTGACTGACAAAGCTGACTTATGCTCACCTTCATCTACCACAAACTGGCAGTGCTTGTCATTGTAGAATAGGATCTTCTTCTTATCTGGTCTTGTCACAAAGATGATCTGATCCCCCAAAGCCTGTGAACACATGAGAGCTCATGTCTCTGCTAATATCGTTTTGTCACCTGAGCGTTCACTCACCATAAAATGGTGTGAGACAGAATTGTATGTCCCTTCCATTAATCAACATAGTATATAGTATGCATTAGGTGGGATTTTTGCGCAGACATTCATGTGCTTAAGAATAATTTATATTTATTGTTTGTTACCTTGATGGCCTTGGCAGAGTTGGGCAGCCCCTCCTCTACGTCGTCCAGCAGCACTCCTCCCAGGCCCAGCTGGTCGTGTTTGTCCAGCAGCCTCAGTAAGGCTTTCTTGTCCTTCAGGTTGTACTTGGGCTTGAAGCCATATGTCGCATCCCGGACATCAATTTTCGGGTTGTTGACCAAGGCCTGAGATTGACAGAAAGTGAAGAAGTAGATGTCAGGTTTTAAGTCTCTAGTTAAGTAGTTGACTTAGCTAGGAGAAGTGCATATGTATTTTAAACAATTTGTGTGTGATGTAAATATTATGTGAATTAAAAAAAAATTTGCAAACCGTAATACCCTTTTTTGTGGCTTTCATCTCTTTAAAAATAAAGACCATAAATACTGTGTTCTCCTTCTGAAACATGCACACTTATATGCCGATTTTCAGCTACAGTAGCTCCACATTTTTCTTCAGGTCATGTAGTTTTCCACTACTAACACGAGTATCTTCAACAAGGTATTGAACGTTGTATGATGTGTGTTATCAGCATCAGCCCTCAGCTTCTACTCAGTGTCTTCCTTCTTTTGCAACATACAGGATGGTGTTAGAGAAGAATTGTTTCCAGCGGCTCACATCAGCCTCCAGATGACTTTGAGGGAAAATAAGTGTTTGTGGAAGTGGATTTCAGCTGTAAAACACGTCAGTGAAATGGTGTAGGACAAGGACAAGTGTACTCCTGATGATAAATAATAGGTAGTATAATACATAAACACACCTCAGTCATGAGCCATTGTTTCTGTTTCATGCTGATGTCAAGAAGTTTGGTCTCATCCAGAATCTCATCTAGGGTCAGGAAGTGTGTATCGCCATTCTGATGCCTTGTCTGAGAGTTGAGTACAGAAAAGCACATGGATTAACAAAGAAAACACACATACAGAGTCAACAAAGTATAAAATATTCCTTAGCGCTTATTTTAAAATGTAAGCAATTCTTAGCCACACGCCTTTGACAGGGTTTTAGCCAAATTTCTACAGTGATTTTGTGCCTTACATCCAACTGTCAGGGCATTTTACATGGGTTAAAACTCTGTGATGGTACTAAAAATGCACACATTAAAAGAAAATCTGTCAACTTGAGTGTGAGCTCTGCAGCGAGGGATGAGTCAGACAGCTAGTGTGACAGGGCCTGGCTGTCTCTTTGCAGAGCCACAGCATGATAAACAAGCTGTTAACATACCAAAAGAAAGACTGGGAACCAAATGTTACGCAGCGGACACAACTGACTCACTGGGCTGACACAACAGACAACAAGTCAAGCTTTTAAAGAGCTTTAATGGAGATGACGACAAGCTTAAAATCTAGCAATTAAGTGGATGCTGTTGTGACAGCTTAAAATCAACTTGGAGAGGAACAAAAATCAAGAGACTGAAACACACTTGTCTAAAACAGTGCTCATTTGCAGAGGCAAAACTTCAAAGATTAATACAATCACCACTAAATTGCGAACTTTGAGAAACCTTTTTCAGAAGTAAAAAAAAATAATCTTCAGAGGCTTACCTTCATATAATTGACTATCTTGGCTAGGCAGCCAAACTTGTACCCAGAGCTCGTCTTGATGTTAAAGTTGCCATTACTAGACTCTGTGGAGAAAAATAGAAAGAACAGTTTAGGCTAAATATTTAAAATGTTATATTATTTATTGTTAAAGGTTGACACCAGTGGAGTATATGGACAGACAGAAGTCACAGGTTCTTGTGAAAAATGTTTTGTTGGTAAAACTCAATAGAAATGATTTGCACATTCATATTTTCCAACCTCTTTGTCCTTTCTGTGGCACTCAGACTCAATCCCATTTGTTCTGACTGAAGATGTCATTCTTTAAAACGGGTCACAGATATATTAGGGCTGGGTTTAAAAAAAACAAACAAACAAAAAAAACAAAACGATTTTCCGATTCAAATCGATCTTCATTTGAAATCTCCGATATCGATTCATAAAATCAGCACATAGATGCGCCAAACGTAAGGCGAAGGACGTTCACAAACAGTGCGTATAAATGTTGATACATAACCACATGGTATTAAAGTGTGAAAATTACTAAAAGTCTACAACATATTATGCTAATTTACATGTACCACGGATGTTTTGTGAGTCGAGTGCCATTCAGGTATACAGGTTCCCGGCCTCACCTGACTGAGTGAGTGAGCAGTCATCAAACAATCTTTATAACAATCTATTTTTGTTTTCTTTTAATGCAAAAATAACACCACAACATTTAGAAATGCAATACTTGAACTGTATATGATTAAGGGACATTATTTCATCCATAAATGTCAAGTTTTCTTTCTTATTATATATATTTAGAAGATAATGGCTGGGGAAACACTGGGGCGTCTGAGTGGAAATATCAGCTCTGTCATAGGTGATTTAAAAGGGTAAATTCTTAATGTTAAACATTAATATTTTAAATAAATAATTTACAGCATTAGTTCACTGTGAATCTCTTTCATATCCAAGCAAAACTGGTATTGTTACTGAAATGTCCCAAACCGAATCGATATTGAATCGAATCGGGACCTTGTGAATCGGGATCGAATCGATCTGGGAAATCAGTGGCGATACCTAGCTCTAAAATACAACTTAATTTTTAAACAAGGCTAAGCAATTTCCTAAGACAGTGGAGCACTGTAGTTTGAAGCAAACTTTACAGGAATAGTGTATTTGTTGGGGACTATTTCCAGTTGCAAATTAACACACATGCAGTATGGTGTGCTAGTGAGTATTTACAGCAGCAGGACAGTCTATGTGGGATTGACTCAAAATAAGGTAATACATAATAAGGAAAAAGCTATATCAGGCTTTGGCTACGCAGCCAAAACTTAGTTGGATCAATTTATTGTTAGTTTTGGTCTTTTCATGGGATTTGTTGACAGTAAGAAATATACAGAATATTACCAGCTTTATCCTTTAATATAACAAATATATCCTAAAAAATACTGCAGGAGATACTATGAGAGTAATCTGATAAGAATGATTTGAAGTCTGGCCAGCTGGTCCTATTCTCTGTTGGAGTCCAATAATGCTGCTCCCCCTGGAGACTGTCTGAAGTCTGGACTCAGCACTTGCCAATCAAAGCTGAAAACAGACACTGATTCATAAATGATTCATGGTGTGGGCGGGAGCTTCTGTTGCTGTGAGCAGCGATGTGGGCAGGACACTGGAATTGTGACAGGCCGGTTAACTAATGGTGCAGAGGCAGGGCTAAAAGAAAAGAGCCAATGATGGAGAGAAGCCTGTGCCGTTCAGCAGAGACATGAAGAGCTGCAAGGAGTGGCGGAGGGAGCGAGCGAGTACACGAGCGACGGCTGAAAGTGCATGAGAGCACTGCTGAGGAGGAAAACAGGTCGAGGAGTAAACGCGAAGGAGGGAGAGTGGAAGACAGAGTGATAGGTGGAGCACCAAAAAGAGGAGAGTGCATCTGTTGACTTGCGTCTTCTAAAGACTGAGCCAGACACACAGGTGAGTCTGCATATTTTTTGGAATAGCATCATCAGAATAGTGTGTGTGTGTGTGTTTGACATCAACAGATCATCCACAATCCACGGTATGAATTTAAGCTACAGACTGTTCTTGGTCTTACTGTGTAGCTATGACTATAAGGTTCTTTTTGTGAGTAATCCAGCATTTGCAGGGTAAATCATACATTCTTAAATGCAGCTGGTCTATTTATGAAGCCAATTCCTTCTGCATTAGAGAAACCTAAAATCGCACATAACCATATCCAGCAACTATGTATGTAAAAATGTAATTTATACTATAATAACGACAACAACTAAGACAAGATCTTTAGATGGCAATTTAATATTTAGGACAAGACTGAGCAAACACAGAAGGATTAAATAAACATGGATCTGTCTGCAGACTAACAGCTTGAATACCAAGCATCAGAAACAGGGTGTGTGTGTGTGTGTGTGTGTGTGTATTTCTATGTCTGTATGTGTACTCATGTGCATCTTGTCTGTGTTTGTGGAGATGCATGACTCGGTGCAAACTGCAGCTCTCAAGACAAATCAATGAGGGATTGACAACTGTGAGGAGCCAGCCTGGGGCATTAGGAGTGTATAAGTGTGTGTGTGTGTGTGTGTGTGTGTGTGTTTAGTGAATAGCAGCTGCTGTGTAGCCAGAGAGCAATATCTGGTCCTACAACACCTTTGAGAGCCTGAATGGGGTGGGGCTCATTTAGGGTGAGATAACAGATGCTGTAGGAAGCCAATCTGTCCTTATGTGTGTGACTGACAAAAGAAAGGAGTAGAGAGACCATTTTTTGGGGGGTGGGGTGGGGGGGTTGTTGTCATGGCAATGAGTTGAAGTGAAGTTAATATTATGAGCTGGGTCTGCAATAAGAGGATGCTAAAGAGGGACCAGCGAGTTAAGTTGCATTAACTGAGAAGAAAATACCACAAAACAGTCACCACATTCTGTGCACAGTCAACAGATGTGACAAATTAATTTATTTTATAAAGCACATGTATATTATTTTGAGACAAAACCAAACCAAACCTGTACTTAAAATGTGAAAGAACATTATTACTAAAAAAGAAATGCATCATAACAACATCTTTAAGGAAACAACCCCACAAAAACAGACAGCTCAAACTCAACATAAAGTATTATGCTGAGTTTGGGCACCAGTGCAAGACCATAAGTTATGCGTGATGTCTTGAGACAACTGAAGCTACTACAACAATGGGTTCTATCACATTACAGTTTCAGGTAAAAGGGAAAACAGTTACAGTTACAAACACACAAAGAGTATTCACCTGTTTCTGCAAGTGCACTAAAATACACTCTCACACATACAGGTCATACTAAGACACCACAGATCTATCCTACATACACAAAAGCATGTGTTTTTACACACAGTAAGCAATGTAACCTTACAAGATTAGCCTAGTGTAAAAAGAAGCACTAATGCCTTTCTTCCTCAACTCATTCCTCTGGTTCACTCAAGTAACTGGGTCAGCTTCCTTGGTCTCAGTATGTGATAGAAAAATGTCTGTGATTGTGTTTGTGCATGTGTGCGCGCATGTGTGTGTTTAGAGCATGTATGCTCACTGCACATGTGTGAATGCGTGTGTGTGTGTGTGTGTGTGGGCAGAGATACTGGCACACTGTTCCCTGAGGATTTAAGATGGTAGGCTTTGGCTGAAAATGTGAAAGGAAAGCTGAAGAGAGACAAATGGCCTGACAATGTGCACATTGCAGAACATCTTTTAACTTCATCACTAGATTGCAATTCCTTAACTACAACATCTTTATCAGGTGTTATGGCCGAAGAGTTGCAAACCCAGTGTGGGTGCCACATTTCACTGTGCAGCTATCCTTTTCTACCAGACTTTTAAGTCTATTTTTGTTCCGAGCAGATGGCCTCAGTGGGGTTTATGCTCTTTGCAATATAACCTTTTGCTCTAGAAACACATTGCCTTCTCATTTAACAAAAAATCTTTTCTGTAGGCTAGGGTTTAGTTTGTGTACAAACTGACATTGCAATTTCTCATTTTACAACATGATACCCTCTATGACGGATAATGATGTAGTACTGTCTATCATAATCACATTGCAGCAAATTACCTAAGAGAAGCTCTGATGCTTTTAGGAGAGGAAATGTCTTTCTTATCCTGTCTGTGGTCTCTAGTGAGACTATATCCTTCAAACAGCACATTAGCTGTATGAAAGTGAAAATTAAATTCAGGCACATGATCTGTAGAGATTATTCATTTTGTTTTGTTTTGTTTTTAATATTTAGGCTATTATTTTAACATTCTGGCACTACAGAGCCCAGTACATCACATTAAAAATAGTATATCACATTAAACAGTCAGAGACTTCTAAATATTATGCCCTAAGGAGTGATTCTTCGACTACTTTCATTTTTTAATCTTTCTCTCACCATGGAAACAAGTATTTTACAACCATCACTCTCTAATTTGGTCTCCATAATGCTGTCACCACCTCACAGTTAAACCCAGAACCAAACACTGTCACAGGCATTAACAATCTGTCTTTCTCCATTTTTTGTTGCTTCAAACCAGAAATCATGGCCAACATCACTACCACTATACACCCAAGTAATCTCCCATGGCACCCAGAAGCGGCCCCTCTCTCCCATGTCTCCTTGCAGGTCCAGGAGGTCTACCCTTTCCATGATGGCTGGAATGTAGCCTGCTTCATCATCCTTCTGCTCTTCATCCTTACTGTCCTGTCTCTCGCTGCCTTGGCCGTGCTCTATGAGCTACTGGACTGTGGGTGCTGTGCCAAAGGGAAGACACATCAGCAGCTACAGGAGGAGGGGCCGGGAAGCTGCAGCAAGCTCATGACCAGCATTTGCAAGGAGCCAGAATCCCACACTGAGGTGGTATAGTGGCAGCAAGGATGAGGATAAGGAAGAGTGGGGGTTGGGTTTCATTGCTAAATTGGGCAATATCCCAGCGTTGACCCCGATGACCACCCGAAGAACTTCTAAAACTGCCCAATAGTGGTTCAATTGCTCACAGTTAAGAGGATGCAGGGGGAAGACACAAGGTAACAGCAAAGTAAAAAAGGAAGGGGGCAGTTTGTCACCGAGTCTAATCAGCTATTCAATTCAGTTAGAAGGGAATCTTCACACATCTACCTTCAATACCACTTAAGACACAGGGCAGACCCTGAAAGCTATATTTTACACCAGAAATACTAAGACAGAGCACTTGAGAAGTCTAGTAATAATAGTACTAGAAATAGTACTAATAGTGTGGCTGGAAAAACATGATAACATAAAAAAAAACACTAATCAGACTGTATATCTGCTAGTTTAAAAAGCAAGTATTTTTGTTAAATGACACCTGCCCTGTGAGTACTGCATGTCCTTGTGACCTGCTGGATGCAAATGAGCTTCTATGAGACTTTGTAAAAGTGTTGTATACAGACAGAAAATGCTGTCTACATCTAAGGACTTGAATATCCTAGTTTCCCAACAGGACCTGATAAACAACAAATAAATGATAGTTGGACAGCATCATTGCTTTGGATAAAGCCTGTGTTTCTCTATTCCTTAGTAAATGTTATGCCTGTGTTGTCAACATGTTTAGCATAGCAACATTATCTCATGATGAGAGATGCTTGATTGCTGCACAGTGATGTAATTTGTCATATTGAGCACAATGTATGATTTCATATGCCTTACCACAAAATGCCTAATAAAATGTCAATGAATTATGTACCAGAGTTTTTTGTGCTGAAAGAACAGCCGTATAAAGGGAACAGGAAAGGGAAGATACGTGAAGTGATCCAACATAGAGCATAGCCTAGCCTAAAGTGTAGTACTGGGTGGTGAAAAAGAAGATGACAACTCAATTTGAAAATTTATTTTTAACAAAGCTCTGTTGTCAAAATGTCAAAAATTATAAAAATATTTTTATATATTATATGTTTTAATAAGTTTTTCTCTGTAAAAGGTTATAGGGTCGCTGGAGACCCGAGATATGCAAGGGTTACATTTTTAATTAGCGGTATGCTGGATGTAAGTAACGGCAGGTAATGTGTTTCTGTTGTCTCATTGTTACAATGAATAAATACAGACACAATGTTGAAAAGGTTTGTTTATATTAGCTTACGTCACAGTAACATGATGGTGCAGCACCATGGTGTCAGGTATAATGCAGAGAAAGCATTTTCTTTGATATTGGAGGGTTTTGATGACAGTAGCTCTGGAATCGAGATGTACCTGAGGCTACTAATGATGAGGAATTAGTTTTTGTGCCATTTATGAATCAGATCATTTAAAAGCAGAACTGGAGCATGAGAATGATGAATCTAGCTCAGGCGACATGAGCTCTGAATGGGACAATGGTCAAGATACAGTCCAAGTAGTGGTCTCAAGAGAAGTTAGGACAGATGAGGGAGCCTTATAGGGAGCCTTATATAGTTGCCTCAACCTTACTGCTATAAACATGCAAGTAGTTTTCCTGGCCAAATTTCCAACTTGGGAAGCCAGGAGATCTCACAAGCATTGCACTTTCCTGGAAAAGCTTGACCTTCAGCTGTTGTGGCCATGGCTGGAGAAAAGGAAAGAGGTGCCACAACTTCCAGAAGCTGATGGATGCTTTAAAAGTCTTTGGTTTATCCAGAAACAGAACAGCTTCAGCTGAGGAACTCATACAAAACTGCTGGAGATTCCACTTCTGTTTATTAAGTAGGAATCAGTAAAATTGTTATATCACTTTCTGATCCATCATCACTGCCTAATCTCCACCTAACAGTGTGCTACTTTAGAGATTGCAAAACTGCATGAGATGCCACGCAACAAGGCCCCATTGCTTAAAATCCAATTCTGACATGTTCTCTTACTCTGTTTAGATACATACAAAACTGCAATACATCCAACCAAAAGAGTGGTTATTTTGTAATATAGAATTGTATTATTCAAGCTGTTCTCTAATCATTTAAAGAGGTATGCAGGGGAGGAAGACTTATCCAGAATTTAGATGAAACTGATAATAGCGACATATGTTATATTTTGGAGGAGCTACTCCGATTTTGAATAGAATATGATACAAGTCAGTCAAAAGCAGTGGCTTATACAGGGGCTCTTATGTTTGAGCTTGCTGTTAAAATTACAAACATTAAGGACTGGTATTGACTTGGCTACGGTAATGACATTAGCAGACGTTGGTGCATCCCTACTGATACTTACAAGTACAGTGGTGAAGGGCACCAGAATCACCTGTTACAATGATACTGTATGTCGGCGGTACTATGGCTTCGACCCCTACACAACCCACTTACAACACCAGGAAGAGGCTATTCACTGTAACAGTCAAACATGTTAGGAATCATTATAAGACTAAAATAGTCTTCTTCACTTACCAGCGCTGTGTTTGGACCCTGAGGAGCTCTCCTTGTCAACTTTGGGCTTCTTCTTCTTGTGCGATCCAGAGTCTGAGGCAGCCTGTCTCTTCTCTACAGCTGGAGTGGACAGAGCTCTTTTCTTGAACAGCTCCCTCTCCCTCAGTAGAGCTGGATCCATACTGGCTGACAAGACACAAAATATATCAAAAACAGCAACCATTTGAATAAGACAATGGCAACTTTTTAACTTTAAATCAGAGCTAGCCATCTCTCTCCAAATAGAGCCTAGCTGTTAAGACAGAGATTTCATATAACCTGATACTTTTCATCATGCAATGAGGAGATGAAAAAGAAATCTAACTGTTTTCATATCAGCATGGAAACAGGTGAAAAATTGTAACTATAGCTGGATTTGGGGGATCTTTACCCTCTGTTCATGGTATATGTTCTCAATTGCCTCCAAGTTCCCATCAAGTACAGTGCACACAGCAAACTACACATTGGAGCTCCATTATTCCCGCACAAACAGAGGCCAACCAGTACTTCAATGCTGGCCCTACAGTTTCCCTGTGTAAGTTTTAAGACACATTTATTTAAGAATATGCACCATCTGAGCACAATGTAAACTAAAATAATAAAAAGGTCTATATATGGACAAAGGGCTCCTCTACAAGACAGGATGACTGACAGTGAACCTAGGCCTTTTGGGAGCTCTATGGGTCAGGGGTTTCCGGGGCAGTTGTCTGCTTTGCCCGTTTGATAATCTAGACTTGACTGAAACCAATATAATATAATTTGAAATTAAAATCTCCTTTTGTACCACTCTAGAACAGTTGTACGTAACTGGGAATTCATGTAAATACTGTATTAACACGAATGATCAGCGCATGAAAGCGCTTGTGCACCAAGTTAAACTGGCGTCAGAGAGGTAAAGGTACCTTGATAAGACCACCAAAATGTAACAACTACATTAGCATTAATATTAGCTAGTTCATTTGCAAGCCGGGTTACAAGTAACGTTAACTAGTTAGTCGGCATTGTTCTAAATTAGCCTGACGATGTTGCTTTATTGTGATCATGTAAACCCCCAAAATAGCCATGGCTAACGTTATCTACTTGATCACACGTTGATGACTACTTTGGATATTTGGATAACAAAATATGTAACGTTAAGCAGACATAACGACACAGTCTGACACTTGGGTTTGTTAGTTAGCGTTAGCTTGCCGATTTGTTAGTGAACGTTAACGTTACCTGACACTTTGTTCCTGTTCTCAGAGAAAGTGACGATTTAGTCCAGGAGGACTATCTAATTTCGGACGATATCAAACAGAATGAAAATGCTTCCTTCAGCAAATCACCGCTTTAACTTGTTTCTTCAAGGATAATATAATTTAACGTTAGCTAACTAACTTCATACACAAAATATCTCTTTTTTTCTCATCTTTTACTTCCGCTCTTGTTCGACTTTTCGGATATCGACAGCGAATCCTTGAATGACGTCATCACGTATGATAATTCACAATTCAGAAAAAAAGACAACGAATGGTGTGCGGATTATGTTATAGAGTATGATCAAATAAAAGCAATTATTTAAAACTATTATTAGAAAATAAATAACATATATGATGAGATATACTTTACCCACTGAATGTAATGATAATGGTAAGAACCACTGAAGAAACAAGATATTATAAAAGAGGAAGCAGATTTGAAAGGCGCTCAGGCTCAGGTTTTCCCTCAGGTTCTGACATATTTTACTGCTTCCATGGCAATGTTAGGTTTTTTGTCAAATTAGCAAAACACATTTAAAAGACAAGTGTATTAATTTTTACAAAACACACATAAATTACAATCCAAATTCCGCAGGCATTCTTTGCAAGGATTCACAATATTAAAATCACTGAATCTTATTCTTTTAATATATTGTTGAGAGTAGTCATTCAGAATACGTCTTCTCAGTAGTACTGCTGGGTATAGTTCTCTAATCACTGCACCTTTGATTATCTCATATCTTGTCCATTAATTTGAAAGTATCTACAAACCCTGACAAATGCTGATTATTTCGAGGGACCAAATGGCACAAGGGCGCCACTTAGCGGTTTGTTTATGCTATACTGCCTCACACACATTTTTCTCGTTTTTCCCCCTTCCTGCAGGGTTATACTGAAAAGTTAACTCTGAAATTCTACCAGTTCTGTCAAGTGTTTTAAATTGAATGAATATTTATGTAATCTAATATAAACTGTAATACATTATTACAGTAAATCATCCCTGGTTTGACTGACTAAAAGTGGTTAACATTTTTAGTCTGGAGAAATTGTCTGCCTTGACTGAAGAGCTATCCGAACTGCACATGATTTTAAAGGTTAAGTAGGGAGATGCTCTCTATTCTGACTCTTAAGTTGACAATAAACAGATATGTCCAAGCTCAACATGAATGGCATTTTCAGTGCAGCAACATGAGAGAGGAAACCATGTGACAGACATAATAACAAGGCAGTGAACAAAACAAGTCCCAGTTTCAAGTTTATGTTTATTTGTTGGTTCAACTGTTAAACATACAAACACTGATAAAAATACTGTTGCAATAACATAATGTTTCTTCAGGACTAACTGACAAAACATCAGACAAAAAGAAAACATCTAAAGTGAATCAAAACCTGAGTGCAATATATATGATCTGTTTTTGTTCAGTTAATGGATAAACATGACATCTATGCAATGATGAAAACCCTGCCATCACTGTGTTAGACTGAAAGCTGTGTCTTTGTAGTTTTATTAATGTATGAGGGCAAGCCCTACAGGAGTTTAGATGTGAGGCCCTTCAGCACTTCTAAGCCCATTGGTTTCCTCTGGCATCCTTTCAAAGGAAAATTCCACTCCCTAAAGGAATTGACCATTATTATGTGCCTATAGTGCAACTTTGGCCATGGCTGAGGCTATAATACATTCAGCACACTGATCAATAAATATGATTTAGCTTTACTTGTCACTACTTACTACATTCAAAGATGTACTATATGGGAGGGTGAAGCTGGTGAAAGTTTAAAAAGGCCATAACGTCCACACTACAGTGATGGCTGCTATGGAACTGAGTACATCAGTTCATCCAACTGAAGCTGGACTTTGCTGACTGAAGAGGGCAGGCAACACCACCACTGGGTATACTGATGTGAGAGAACCAAGACACCAAAGCAAATAGAGAGCTAAGCACCCGGGAGTTGCAGAGTGTGGAATATAAGATACACAGAGCAGAGCTGGACCATGGCGTTCAGCTGAAACTGTAAGAGGGGAATAGAGGGCATTTTCCCCAAATTAGTTCTCAATTCCTGCACACTTGTAACTTGTTTCAATCTGAAAGCTCCTTAGATATTAATGTAAAGAATCATTTCACAGCATTCTTTTTTGGTGTGATTGGCTTGAACATACTGTAAAAGTGTTTTCTTTGTGAATTCAATTGCTTTGTGAGTTGAGGTGCATTGAACCTTTGTATTTCAGAGTCTGTGGTCTGTCACATCTGCAGAAAATATGTGTATTCATGAAGGACCTCATCACAAAAAGCTGATTGGGTAAACATTTTTTTCAGGCCCTTAAAGACATCTGAAGGACACTTTTACAAATGTATTCAATACAGTCATTGTGGAAATAACATGACAAACAGATTGTACCAATTGTTCCACGATCTGCAGGTCTGTGTGAACACATGGCCCTGCCTATGGTGTGTGATTTAGAAATAGGTAAAATAACAACATAAATCAAATCAAAAAATGGTGAAAAGCCAACAGTTACACAGTAATTATCCATTCATACACCAAACACATGTAGTAGATACTGTACATACTGTACTCACTCCCTTTGTTCAAATTGTATGCTGTTTGGTTATCCCTCATGCATTTGTTACAAGGATGTTAGCATGTAAAGTAAGCACGGTGCAACAGCTCTCTGATTACTTTGCCGGATTTAGTTTTTGATGTGTATTGTATTCTCTTTTAAAAGCCCTGCCAGAGTTTTTTTATTCACTACACAACACACTGTAGCATATAAAGTGTATTATTATATACTCCATAGGGATATGAAAATTTGAATAGGAGTGTGTGTGCATATTTGTGTACATTATTTGAAAATTTCTCGTCTAAACTCATCTTATCTTTTATCTTCCATCTGTTTCTTTGCCACAAGCCTGAGATGTTGATATTAAAAAAAAAAAATCAGTAAGACCTCTGGTGTGGTTGCATGTGTGTGGGTGAGTGGACACAAGTCCTTGGTTGGGTGCATTGTTAAAAAATTTTGCTCAGTCCAACAAATATTACAGAACACTGTTTATGTGCAGGTACAGAACAGAACATAAAAACAGGCATCGGTTCATCCAACTTTCCAACGGATCATAGGATATAGGATAATTAGCATCTCCAAAACTCATAATTAATGATTCAGCAGGCCAGTCAAAGAAGTGAGCCCACATGAATGATTAAATATGTGCTAACCTAATTTAGGGCCTAATTCATAATGAATGAATTACACTGTTTGGACATAGCAGAGAGAGAACGGAAGAGAGAGGGAGAAGATTTAGACATCAGAGAATAGCGAGACTTATGAAGTGACAAACATAAATTATTCTGCTTCAGATGGCTCGACCTAACATTACTTCAACTGCAGTCACTTTCAAGCCACAACTACCTGGGCAAGTCAAGGTATAACCATGGCCAATTAGACCGATGCTGTCACCATACAGTGACCAAAACTGGAGACCGAATTAAATTCATTTTAGGAGTCACCATGTTCTCTTTTTCAGTCTGTAGAGGTTTAGTATTTTGTTGTTTCTCACAGCTAAAATTGTTAGAGACAGTCATTTATTAGCAGGTCTGTGTGCGTGTAGCCTACAAGAGAGGGATAAGAGGGAGTTTGTTTATTATATACTACAGTAACAGAGAGAGAGAGAGAGAGAGAGAGAGAGAGAGAGTCAGCACTGTAATCTAGAGGTGAGGAGTAATATCAAAGAGAAGAGACGAGTGAAATCCTGGAGCTGCAGCCAACCAGTGCAAATCCCTGTGGAGGAGAAAATCTCAAAGTGACAGCTTTCAATTACAACGGTATGAAAATGCATGTGTGTGTGTGTACTACCTGTCAGCACTTCTGGGCTTCACTGACAGTTCAATGTCACAGCTTCTGAATTGAAAGTACCTCATGTACACAAGAAAGCCCACGCACACACACACACACACAGACACACACACACACACTGTTTCTCTCGTTTTCTTTTTTCTTTCTCTCTGTCTCGTTCTCACATTTGTCTGTGCTGTATTCTCAGGTGTCTGGGTCGAACTGCTGTTGGACCTAAAACCAAAGAAAGAAGAGGCAGATACTGCACACTGGAGCTCAGTGTACTACTGTACATTGTGTGTAGGTGTATGTAATACACATGAGTGTTTGAGAGCATGTCATGGATATTGATCGTGTTTTACCTGGGGGAAGCAAAGGCCACTAGTAAACAAAATATAAGCAAGGACTGTGACATTCATTTTCATTCATATTCATTTTCTTAGTTTATTTAAACTATAGGGAGACTATATATACATATTGTTAAAAAAAAGGGATGTGTGTGTGTGTGTGTGTGTGTGTGTGTGTGTATGTATATATAGGAAATCTAGCTGAAGTTAATTAGCAGCACCCCCTGTCCCTGGTTAGGTTGTGCAATATCTTAAAATTCACTATGTGGCCAAAGTATATAGACACATGAACCAAGTATATGGACACAGAAACATTCTAACATACTCATACTTGATTGTTGAACATATCATCCCAAAACCATTGGCATTTAACTGTTGCAGATAGAAATTTGCTCCCATTCAGCCAACAGAGTATTAGTGAAGTCAGGCAATGATGGCGGGCGATCAGGCCTGGCTCACAGTCAGTATTCCACTTCAACTCAAAGGTGTTGGATGGGGTTGCGATCAGGGCTCTGTGCAGACCAGTCAAGTTCTTCCCATCCAAACTCTTAACTCAATAAAACAGTAATTCAAGGTAATTTATATTTAAGATTGATATTTAAGTAGATTCAGTGTACTATGTATTTGTTTTGTGAACACATTATTAGAATTCATATATGTGTAATTAGTCATTATTAACATCTTATTTTACAGTGGCACCTTGTGGTAGCAAATATTTTACCTTTGAAAAAAGTGCCAAATGCTCTTTTACAGAATTGAGATCAAATCAAACTTTACAATTATAGTAACCACAAGGTGGCAGTAGAACAGCATTATTTTCTGTTGCAGCCTGGCGAGTGACTCATCGAACCAGAGGGGCTGCAGCCTCTCAGACAGACAGAGAAGATAAAAACAGCCAAACCTGCTGTATTGACCCCAGTCTCAGGGCTGTAGCTCATCTTCTAACCTTTCAGAGTGAAAAGCACACTGTGGCTGCAGAGGCATCTGGATTTCCTAGTTAAATACAAATAGAGAAGATCATGGGACAAAGCACCTCTAATAGAGGAGACGTAGAGGGCTGACATGCTGTCACGCTTTAAACCAGACCAGCAGTATGTGGCTTTGTTCAGACACTTTCTCAGCATGCCCTTTCTTCAAACCTTGCATCAAAGAAATCAATGTTCTGATTTTGACTGACTGGTGAGAAGTGCTCTGGTCAAGCCAGGCAATCCTTTGCTAAATCTGACAATTTAAATGAAGATGCCTCTTAAGGATTTTGAACAAGCTCACTTGCTGTGAGGCGGCTGGTGAGGCATCATTATGTAAGACAGCACAGACACTCAAGGATGGGGCAGAGTTTTGTTGCCGAGGCAGTTTTTCAGCTATTCTGTACTTTGTAGCAGAAATAATTTCCCAGAATAAGTCTTAAAGACTGGTGAATGTGAGATGACGAACAGCATTAATCCATTATTCTGCTGTTTATGTAACTAGAGAAGGGGGATTTTCATGAATATACAGCAAGGGTTAAAGGCTCTACCTCTCTTTAACACTGTTTTCTTCTGAAACACACATACACGTCTTGTGAGGACCTTCAATGACTATATTCTTTCCCTTAGCTTCATTCCCTGACTTCAGCCTTCATCAGTAAATGCTAAACAATAACTCTTAACTTATCCATGCGTGTGCACATACATCTGTGCGTGCTACTACCAGATGTATGTGTTAGTGTGCTGTTTGGTTGTGTGGGTGGCACCCGAGCACTACAGGACAGCCAGGTGAAACGAGTGTGTGCTGTCCAAACCCTGCCGGGGCAAGCTTATCCTGGTTCTTGATGTTAATCTGAGGATTGAGTTTCTGTATAGTGGGGGGGTGGGTTGGGGGGGTGCATGCTGACACCTGATGGTGTGGAGGTCAAAGCTGTGTGTGTGTGTGCTCCTCTTGCCCTTTCCAAATGTCACAGAAGGGCCAACTCCTGAGGAGCGGGCCCATAATGTGGGCCCACACATTATGAATTTGTGTGTGTGTGTTTGCGTGTGTGTCACGATAATCTCCACTATTAAGCCCTTTAAACGGATCATTTCGACTGATGTATGTGTGTGTGTACTTGTACTTGCTACATAGTGAGGACTGAAACACATTTTTTACCTACAGAGTGAGGACATTTTTGGAAAGTGAGGACAAAGTGAGGAAGTTCTCACAATTTCAAACGGCTGTAACCTTCTGTTTGAAGGTTAAGACTTAGTTTTAAGGGTTAGGTTAGACTTAGGTTATGGTTAGGATGAGGGTAAGAGTTAGGGTTAGGCATTTAGTTGTGATGGTTAAGGTTAGGGTAAGGGGCTAGGGAATGCATTATGTCAATGATAGTCCTCACAAAGATAGCAGTACAAGGATGTGTGTGTGCAAACAAGAAAGTGTGTGCACATGTTTGTGTGCACAGCCTGTTTGCATGTAACTCTCTCGTCTGCATCCCGTTCTCTAGTCTCTTATTGCATCTTTAATAATCATCGTCCACAGTACAGTGCAGTTCACAAACAAAGTCTTCAAAACAACATCTGCTTACCACAAAATTTCAAAATGGATTTTCATATATTTTTCCCAAGTGTTTTATAGCTAAGTCTTGATTTATATTCATGAACAACTCTCCTAAAGTTAGAAATAAGAAAGTCAAAGCACTATTCTGTCGGGCTTTCAAGAGTCACTTTATTAAGTGAATGGAGGCCCACTTTTTCTAATACTACCATGTTACACTAACTAGATTTTCCAAGGATTTGTGGGGCAGAAGTGGCCCTGCTATGAAATAATTAGTTCACACATGTATAGAAACGCTATAAATTTCAACATTAACAATCTACAAGCCTGGCTTAGCTTGAATCCCCATTTGTGTTTTCACTTAAATTTATTCCTTACCCATGTGACTAATGTGGGTGAAAACAAAAACGAGTGCTCCATGGTGCTGGATCCATGCTAGCATTGTCCGCCTACAGTCTGTCACCAGTCGGTCCTAATCTATTCCTTACGGCATAAAAAACAATTAGCAGAGCCACAGTGGTTGCTTGAGAATTGTTGACCATCATTGCCAAAGAGAAACAGAAAACGTATGTGTCAAGCAATTGCTTTATGATGCTAATGTTTGTTTTTTCATGGGGACTTTTTAGCAGCACATCCTTTTTGCCAGCTGGGAGTGTGCAACACACAAGACAATGAACAACTGCAAACAGGCAATGTTTGATGTATTCCTTCTCTGCTCTTTTCACTGTTTCTGCTTCATTTTCTGTTTCTTTTTTTGCTTTTTTTTTGGTTGGTTTCTACATTCGACAGTGTTGTTTGTGTTACGAACACTGATTAAGCTGTCCAGAATTACAGATATAATACATGACTCACTCAGTTTTAGCCAGAATAATACAATGATTTGAGTTGTGCAGCAGATCAAACTACATGTCTCATATTGAAAAGCAGCTTTAATTTGCAAAAACATTATGAAAAACAAGTCAAATGCATCCAATGATTCTATATTCCATTAGTACATGCTGATGAAAAGGTACATATTTACAGCTTTTAGAGTCAAACTCTAAGGGGGACTGGGAGTGTTGGTGGTACTGATGGCAGGGGGTCGCACAAATAAAGCCAGAGTGCAGTTTATAAAACAGTTTCTATGACAATCATAACACAACGGGTTGTTTTACTCATAGGCAGAATGCATAATGATAGTGTTTGAATTCTTACACACTGCAAACTATCATTATTGGCAACACAGCTTTTTATCAAAGGAATAAAATGACCTTACAGTCATGTTATATCATCGGAGAAACAGATAAGACACTAATGGTTTATATGTACAGTATATGTTAAACAACTTTGAAGAAATACTGTATTATGTCTCTCATTTGTATTCCTTCAAGATGCAGAATGGCTAAAGGATAAGGTTGGTGATATTCTATATTTTTCTTATTGTCAACTAATCCCATGAAAAGACCAAAACCAACAATGAATTGATTCTACTAACAAGTATTGCCTCAGTGGCCAAAACCTGATATACTGTATCTTATTCCTCTATGCCACGGACCTTACTTTTATAGAAGAAGACATTCTGACATGTCACAGTAGGAAAAGCACAGGTGTGAATAATAAAATTAATAATGGCTAAATTCAATTTAGCTGCTTCAGTTTTAGGGTCCTCGTATTGTGCATGCTGTCACACTGTCATAGCTTACTGGGACACTAACAAAACCATTGTCATTATTAGAAACATCTGTGCTTTTCCTACATTACTAATACA
Source organism: Siniperca chuatsi (assembly GCF_020085105.1). Lineage (NCBI taxonomy): Eukaryota > Metazoa > Chordata > Actinopteri > Centrarchiformes > Sinipercidae > Siniperca > Siniperca chuatsi. The sequence goes on from NC_058044.1 coordinate 16,963,067, forward strand.
AGTCAAATTTTCTGTTGTGAAAAATGCCCATTGTTGTGCAAAACTATTAAAAACACAAGTAAGCCACACTGAGGCACTGGGTGACATGTTACGTCTGGCAAGTCGCAAAATGTTGATACTGAACTCATCAGTAAAATGTTCACTTACAACATATTTTATTTGTTTTCCGCTAAAATAACTGATCTTGCAATACAATATTTCCTGCATAGTGACTACAGCATTCAAACATTTTAGGGTTATATTTAGGCAACAAAATAACTTTCGTTAAGGTCAGGGAAAAATCATGGTCTTGGTATGATACAGAAAAAGTCTACAGTGACTTGAAATACGAGACACAAAGTGATTATTAACTTTTAACAAACGCCATGATATTTCCCTAACCTTTATCAAAGTGTTGCCTAAACTTAACCACAGACGGGACTCAGGATGCGAACCCCGGTTTCTGGAGTCAAAACCCAGAGCTTTGTACGATCACCATCCAACCCGGCCACCTCCCTGTGACTCATGTGTGGTACGTAAATGTAGCACTTCATTTGCTCAGAAAAATAATCCAGCGATTACATTTGCCAGTATAATGTAATTGGGAAACCAATTTAGTAATATATAAACATAATTTCTAGGAAACAGGGTTGTCAGCAGGAATGAATGGGCTTGGACCTGAGTGCCAAAGACAGTGTAGGGAAGTGGGAAAGTATTGAAAGACAAAAAATTACTAAAATAGCACAGTTTCACTAAAGCCACTCATATCCACTCATCTACATCTATTCTGGACCAACTCACTCATGTTTTTGTAAATTCCTCTTATGTTCTAGGGTGGATCATTGTGGCTTTCCTACTTGACCAACTGGACCCTGTGGTAACAGATGTCGTGGGAACAGTAAGGGTCAGTCATTTGTGTGTTTGTGTAATTGTGTATGTGCCTGCATGTGTATGCATATGCATATCTGTGTGTGTGTGTGTTTACATGCATAATTTATTCAGGAATTCCCACGATATCAGCTGGAACACATTACTTTCCCAGCCTCTCTCATAATCCTCTTCCCTTTTCACAAGTGTTTCCCAGACCAAAATGGAAAACCAGCTGAATAATGAAGTACAATCTGATACAATACTTCACATGTTTTCCCTCTTATCATCTCTAGTAATAGACAAAAAGGGTAGCTTAATAGGCTGTTTAGGTTGTACACTATTGATAATTTAAAGACATCCCTTTAGAAAACTGAGGAAAAAAAGACAGATTCATATTCAATCCAGTATGTCTCTGCTTATTTAAATTATATTTAAGAGTGTATTGGGTAAGATTTTACTGTACCAATAACATAAAATGAGTATATATCAACAAAATTCTGCCCATATTCTCATTTGGAATAAAAACCCATGGGCCAGCACACTGCCAGCCCCTTTAGGTACCCAAACCCAAGAATCAGAACAATATTCAGTAACACTTTAGATTACAGCCCGCAACGTACAGCGTAATTACAGTGTAATACTTTGTACTAACGGTGTACCAGTACATATACAGTATGTAGGTACTGGGGAACAACGTGTGAAGTTATAGAATAAGAGGATCTTACAAAGAACTTAACTACTGGGTACCTATTCTATTATCATAGGGTGTGTATGACCTACTGAGTAATAATCTGGACATTTGGGATGAATTTATACTGTAGTTATTATTTAACTACTGGGTACCTATTCTATTACAATTACAGGGTAAAGTATGCCCATAAAACTGAGCAAAAATCTGGACGTTTCAGGGACGATAGAGTGATGACTTCTGCATCACTTAATAAATCTGATGTGATTTTATTTCAAAATGACCTTATTACCAACAAATAGGCAAACTACATTGTTCCTTTATAATGTTGGAGTACTTAACCCTCCTATTGTGTTCAAAAAGGGTTTACACCCTTAGTGTTCGCGGGTCAAATTTTACCCGTGTTTGAAAGCATTAACAAGCACTGAAAAAAACACTAATTATCATCCAGTAAAATGTTTTATCTACTAAATAACTAAATATTCATCAGTAACCATAATATTTATATACTTAGTTTGATATTTTACATAGCTTAGACCACATTTAACTTACAATGTACAAATCGTTTTTAGTTTAAAATAGGCACAATTTATCTCCTATTTTATTGCTCATGATGAACAGAACAGGCAAATATATTATAAAACCATGAGAGGCTAATGATAGCTGTTTCCACCACAGACAGAGAGCTTGCTAGATGCTCCACTATGTTCACCAGCAAGTTGCTAACTTTGTCTGCATGTCATTTGGTGCTGGGCAGGTAGTGCACAGTGGTTTTAGCAAAGCTTTTTTGCTGAACACAGGTGCCTGCTGCCAGAAAAAGGGGGAGTTTGTGGGCTGGAAAGCTAAACAAATAGCTAAAAGAAGCTAAAAAGATCCATAGACTGTGAGGTGAAATACAGAGTTGGGTGATTATTTATCTGTGAATTTGTCACTACAAGTGGCACCCTTAACATTATACATACTCATTTAATCCATTATAATAAAAGTAACACAACTAAGGGTCTACAGCCCATGCTGTGCACAGTAACAATGCTAACACACTGATGTCTAGCATAGCACATGTTTACAGATGTTATCATCATGACATCATTTTAGTTTAGTGTTAGTATACTAACATTTGCTAATTGGCACAACACATAAAGTACAGCTGAGGCTGATGGGAATGTCATTAGTTTTGCAGGTATTGAACAAATTAAAATATTGACCTGATGATGGCGTTAGAGGAAAAGTTGAACAAATATAATGGCAGTCCATGCTATTGCTGTCGAGACATTTCACTCAAAATCAAAAATGTCAACCTCTCGGTGAAATGAGTGGAAAAGTCAGGGTGCAGAATTCATCCTCTGAGGACCGTGAATATCTGTCGAAAATTGGTGGACCGACCGGCCGACCAACAGACCAAATGCCATCCTTAGAGCCATGCTGCTAGTGTGGCTAAAAATATTGATTGAATGCAGCTTTAAGTCATTTATGCTGTGAGGATATTAATTGCAACATGGGCAAAGTGATGAATAAAACATATAATATTTAGATCACCAGGAGAATGGTAATAGGAACATAGTGCATGTTGTTGCATAATGAAAACTTGGAGGCTGAATGTGGAGGATCAAGCTCTCTTCCATTTTGGGTGAGATTTAATAATCATTATGAGGAAGGAGATGATTGCCTCTGTCCAACATTCCTCCCTCCTCCCACACTCCCCTTCATCCCTCTTTATTGGAGCTTCTGCAGCACATTGAGCACATGCAGCCGCAGATCCTTCAAAAGGCGCTGCAATAACTACTCATTCACTGCTGTTTATATTTGTTCTGTATGTGTGTGCATATAATGTGTGTGAACCTGCATCCACACACAAACACTTTACTGTGAAAACACACGGATAGACACATGCACGTGTGTATGTCAGTATTTATATAATACATGTATATGTGGTTAACCATACAATGTGATACCTTATGATTTTCCTTTGTGATTCATGCAATCTATCAGCAAATCGAGATTTATGTTATAAAATGTGTTTAGCGTATGTGTTGTTTAGGCTCTCTTCCCTTACAGCTTGCTGTCAAATACTTGATGTTGATTAAAGCAAATGTTAATACTAAAATTCACTTCATACTTTCTGTCTCTCACACGTTTCTACTTCCTCTCTCCTGTTGCAAAGTTAACACCACACATGCTATTCCCTCTCTGTCATGCTTTCTCCATCTCATTCTCCCTGGCTGAGCCTGGGTGTGTGGTGTAGGTAGCAGTGATATTTTAGTTGTGGTTATTATTAGTCTCTCTGGAGAGCTCCACCTGTAAACAAGTCACGCCACTGTCAGAAAAGGAGGTGAAACCGACTGTGAGACATGGGCAGCAGGGGGGATGCAGAGGGAGCAGCACACTAATGAGAAAATAACAAGCACAGAGATAAATATTAAAGGAATACGTCATCCAAATGAGTATTTTTGTATTGATTACTCCTGTAATGAAAGTCTTGATAAAAAAGTTTGCAGCAACAGAGTCTTTAAAAGTGGAAGCCATTTCTGATACAAAGTTGATGTTGACACCACTCTATAGTCAAATCTCCCTAACCAGGAATTTAGTTTTAGCTCAGTCTGTAAACATCTTGATGCTCAATTGATCATGACTGTGCAGGATTTTGCTGATTAGTTTATTTTGCAATATTTTAAAGGGAAAAGAGCAAGGAATTGAACGTAAATATGTAATGAATGAGTAGATTGAAAAGTTTCTGCCGATGAGTTAATATTGTTTGGATGCTTTATAACTTTTCATCTGGCATTCCAAATGATTCCTAAACATTTTTGAGCGGGGTAATAATGGTTACATACTGTTACCCTAGTGTTACGAGCACAGAAAGAGCCCTCAACTGTGGTCTAACATTTGACAGGTCTCACTGTCGAAAAATGGTTGGATGTATTTGTTAGTGTGTCACATTAACTTGTGTGGATGAAATGGAAACTTTAAAGCAAACAAGCTGTGAGGTATTATGTAAATACATTAGTAAATGTACCTTTAAAATTTAAAATTTAAAAGTCTTTTTAAAATCCATCTAAAATTCATTCGTTTATTTATAATTTTAAGACAGAATAATGGAGTGGAATTATTAATTGGCACATGTAAAGGCAGCTTTAAAACTTTTTTTACTAATTGTTTTTTAATAGCACAATTTAAATGCAAATTTAATTAATCACTTAATAACTTGTTTCAATATATCAATTAATTAATCAATTATAATTAAGCACTGAAAAAGTCTATAATTATTTCAGTGGCATATTTAAGCCTCTATACAAATTGCCCCCAAGGGACATAAAAGATTTATTGAATTGTACTGAATAGAATCAACCTTGGCCATGTGTCTGCATGTGTCACTGTCTGCATGGTCAGCTTTAACATCGGGAGGCTACAGGTCTTTTACTGAGTCACTGTCACAACATGTGGCAGCTGTTATCAGAGACAAAGGTGGAACTCAACAGGATTTTAAATTTTTTCCGGTCACTTAGAGAACTTAGAAGAACTGAAACGAACTGTGTGTGTGAGTATGTGTGTGTTTGTGCATGTGTAGGGGCTCTCATAGTTGATTGCACTTGCATTTACTGCAAATCAGCTTCAGCAGCTTGTTTCTATAGAACATTGCAGTAAGAACAAAATGAGCTCACTTTTTAGTCCTTTGCAGTAGGACACTTTTTTTTGATCTAACTGATGTAATGTGTCTGTAGCCACAAATCATTTAAATGATTAAACTGTTTAATTAAAACTAATTGAATGAATTGAACTGAATTTACTTTGTATCACAGTTATTGATACTGACATGTAAATGTATAATATTATTCCTGTTATTATTAATATGCCTCTAGTATATGTACATTCAGTTGATCTACTGGCTTTTTTCTGGCTTTCACAGAAGAGTAAACTGTACTTATTTTGTTACATTTTCACACAAAGCTCCTGCATAAGAGGCCTTGCATTATGTTTACAAGTGTTATATGTTGCCATACAAATTGCATTATACATGTTGGAAAATATGAATGTGTGTTTCTCTGTAATGCTGGAACAGGAAAAGAAAATTTATTAGTGATTGATTGATTGAAGCATCCTTAGTTTGTTAATGATGCAATGTAAATTGATCAATTTAGGCTTATAAATGCAGTCAGTCATAAAGAACGTATTCATTGTTGTCTCTTAGGGTTATTAAATTAGAAATAACAAGCGGAAAAATGCATAACTCACTGTAATGTCTATTTCATTAATGACATTTTAAGTTTGTATCACTGATGGCCAGTAAACCCAAATTAGTTGCGAGTGATTTGATACATTATGTACATATTTGCCTGTGTTACTGCATATTACTAAGTATAATGTTTGATACTGTATGACTACTGTATGAATGTTATTAATAACTGATGTATTAAAACTAAACAATAATGTGCATTTGTCAACCAGATAAGCCAGTAAAAGATCCATGTAATGTAGCCATGAATATTTCTGTGACTGCATGCATTGCTAAAGCAATGTCTGCACCCAGCTGAGCTGAACACAGCCTCTGTGCTTCAGACATGTCAAATTCACAACTTCTGCCACCCAACCTCCACTCGCTCTCTCCTTTTAACTCCTGCTTTTTAATATCACTTTCACTTTTGCTATCTTCACGAATCTCTTAACGCAACCATCTCTCTCACTCTCTCACACACACACTCTCCCACTGTCTCATTTCCTCACACACCCAGCAATCTTTTCAAAATCACTTCCTTGATTCACATCTTTGCCCTCCCCATTTATGAGCACTTTATTGAGAAGCAGAGAGGTGGCAGAAAAACAGACATAATTGCCTAGGGTGGTAAGTTATTGGAAAATGGATGAATTGCTTTCTTCAGGGAAGGGCTGTGAGAGTGTCAGGAATAAAGAAGGTTCCTTAATAACACTGAAGGTCAGGTGCAGGGGTGTTGGGGAGTGACTTCTTCATGCTGCAGCAGGGGGATGAATAAACACATACAGCATTTTTCTCTCTCCCTTTCTGCATATGCAGTTTGTGTGTGTTTTTGAGGGCATGTGTGTTTGTGTGAATGGGGCACGTGAGTAGTAAATTGGGACCGCTAATAGTGTTATTCTTTCCTGACTAAGGTTAGTGATCCTTTTGATAGGGTCATTCATGTTCATCTCCGTGGTTACAATCAGACACCCTCAATATGGTTCAGTTATGTTAAATGAGGATGGATATAGAAAACAAAAGAATATTGCTGAGCGAGGCACACATAGTCAGTCTAATAACAGCATTCACCTATTGAGTTTTGATCATGTCTGTGTGTGTATGGTGTGTATTTGTGTCACTTTGTGACATTTTCATTGTCTCATTTCCAACTATTTCAACTATTTCAGAGTTTGGGAAAGTACATCACATACTAAAGGTGTGAGAAACTCTTTTAGAGTACTGTGTCTTTATCGAGGAAAGTCAGGATGTTTACAAGGTTTCTGGTATTTGGATGGTTTTAATGAAGCATCTCCTGCAGTCATTGTCACTTTAATGTTTTGGTGGCACCTGCAGCTGCAAATGAAAACTATTTTTTGTTTTGTTTTTTTGCTTCCAGTTACAGTGAATTCTGCCCAGTTGCTTTATGACCAACGGGTAATAGTCACTAATCTCCAGCCACAAGAAAAAAGACAAATGTCCTATGTTCGGAACATTTACGACATGGATTAATTTATATAATAATCGTATATGTGAGATGAAATATATAAGAATGTGGTCACAACAGTGTCAAAATAGCTATAAATACCTAAAACCAGTAAACAAGTGCAAAAAAAAAAAGGAATATTACACTTTAAAATGCATTTCTTAACCAGGCTGGCTACCTGTGCAAGCCAAGAGTTGTTACCACTATCCAATTGCTAGGATCAAACATTTGTCCTAGTCTGTGGTTTCATGATAGGTTGACTTTATACAGCTATTGAATTGTTACACCAATCAATAATCAATGTGTAAAAAGTAAATGTACATCAAAGTAGATGTGAGCAAAACAATCTGTTTGGGAGCAAAATACTAGCATTTACCTGTTCGCAGACCTGTTAGCAAAATATTTAGAATGCATACATAACATGAAAAAATAACAAAAATCCATTTGAGGTAGTTACAGATGCAGCAAGCAGGTACATATTTTTCCCTGTTTTTTTTTAACTAACTCTGTTAGGTTAAATAATCATATACCTTAATTGGTATACCTTAATTGGTAACACTTTATTATACAGCCTGCAATGTGCAGTATAATTATTTGTACTAACAGTGTACCAACAGAGTGTGTGTACCTGCATGTTTTTGGACTGTGGGAGAGCACCCAGAGAAAACCCAGGCAGGCACAGGGAGGACATGCAAACTCTACAATCAAACTCAACCAATCCTTCTAAATGCCAGATTGTTGTTCAGTCAGCTGTACTGTACTCCATGATATTAGAATGGGTACCTTAGGGGCTAGTTAAAAAATACCAACATTATAAATTCTTTTTAAGTTCCCAGATTGTTGCCTCCTTATTCTTTAACTTCTCATCTTGTTCCCTTGTACCTATCAGTATGTACTGTACAAGTACACTGTAAATTGGGAAGAATTACGTTGTAAGTTGCGGGCCCTATTATAAAGTGTGACCTCTTATTTTTTTATTAAGTGTTCTGGGTAGCAACAGAATGACAATGATCATGCTTTAGCAACAAAATGACAATGATGGTACTCTCAGTAATTAAGAGACAGAGATCCTGGACAAGTTGTGAGTATTTTCTCTGAAATCACATGGGGCCTTTGCATTAAGAGGTTACCAACCCAAGTACAGCTGAAGCAATAGACAACTTGCTGATTATTCGTTGATCATTTTGAACAAGTGTTTAGAAATTGCTCTCACAGTATCACAAACCAGATCTGATTTGATGTGATCGCTCAGGCAAAATGGAACATATGCTGCATTTCCGTCCAGTTGAGACCAAATCACTGCCTACATTAGGTGCTTGGGAAAGTGATGTGATGTAACATCCCAATGCACTGGTCAGTTGTTGGGTTGTTGTCACATAGGTAGTTATCTGTACTGAACGCCTGTACTATATTTAAGACATGATATGGCCTCAGTCTGTAGCAGAGGTTGCCTCCACTGATTAATCTAGATTTTGGGTGATGTACTAAGACAAGGTACAGTTCATTTTTCATGCATTGTTACTAAAACAACAGTTCAACAGTGACGATGTTTTAGCAAAGAAAGGAGAAACGTTAAAGTGTTGTTTAAATAGAATAAAAACTTTCTGTTTTTTAGCTTATTCTATATTTTCATTACTGACATCTTCAAACACCTGTCTCACCTGACACATTGGTTACCACTCTTACACACAAGAAAATGCAATATTCAGTAATATGAAAAGTGTATGGGTGAAATAAATTACTCACTGTATATTCTCTAGTCTATTTCTCTTTCTTGCATCTCCTTTACTTAACCTGTCCAATTAGTCAAGGCAGACAGATGGACACCTGATGAAAATAGATATAAAGGCAACTCTCATCAACATCCAGCATATCCAGCAGACCAGGAACAGTCAGCACATTGCTGCCATTCTGTGGGTGGACTTTCTGTGACCAATCAGTAAGAACTGCATGGGAGTGACAGGAGTTAGAGCTGCAGGAAGTTCCATGAGAGTTGAGATGTGTTTGTTGAAGTGTTTGAGGGCAAAATGATGGAGTCTTCTGCATTTTTGCCTGTTACTGTTTCTATTATTTTTGTTGAGGTTTGTTAATCTTTCCCATTATGATCTGTATCAGGTGTCAGAGGCTGTGTTGGAAAATTTTGAAAAAGTAATCATTACTAATTACTTATTGCTTTCTTAAAATTGTAATAATAGCAATCATAATAAGTACCTAAATACATGTACAATCCCAATACTCTATACTTGTTCTTATCTTATCTTACCCTCTAAAAGTCATACCAATCAGCTGCCATTGGAGTTTTGTTCAGAATTTGACAGATGATGTAGACATGAGCAGCATATCCTCCACTACGCAACCTGACACAAGGCATCATTTCTCTCTGTGTTACTGCTGCTCTACCTGTCGAAAACTGATCTTAGCCTGTTCAGTAGGGGTAGAGGAATTCTTAGTGTTATCCATAACTGGACCAGGCTCTTTGACATGGACCTGTTTTCTGATGAGGTGCTTCAACAGATTGTTTGCTGAATTTGCTTCAATGGATCGAAGATTCTCAACAGGACTGGGATTTTTGCATTCATTTTGATATGACAGTAGAGAGATGACAAGAAATGAAGGGAGAGAGAGGAGGGATTTGAACCATGGATGTTTGCGATTTCATGATGAGCATCTTAAAAACCAAAGCCACCAGCATGCCCTGGACTGGATTCAGCTTACGTTTAATGGTGATATTCTTTTCTGTACATGGCATGAATTCCTTGATAGATATTAAAACAGGTTTTAATTAAATGGAAATCAATTTCACTGAAATAAAACAGCAATGCCTTACACTGCTGTGTTACTGAGAAGAAAAAAATAGCGTGATTACATTAATGTCCAACATTAATGCATGTTGCCATTCATACGTTCCTGTCTGGCTGACGTAACACTGAATCAGACCTGTAATGAGTTAAGCTTGGGGCAAGTTGGTATGTTAGGAATATAACAACAGTATAAAGTGAGGTAGATAAGTGTGTGTGTGCAAGCATGTGTGTGCGAGATAGAGAGATGGAGAGTGAGATGGGCTTTGTAAGGATTGAAACCTTTCACAATTACAAGCCTTGCAGACAGCTCTGAAACCATGAACACCAAGCAGCACTTATGTTGTGTGGTTCTGAGAGTTTGGCTTTTTTATATATAGGCAAGTGACACCTCATGCCTTCTCTGCCGGGACACAAGACCTAACATCATTCACACAAGGACAAACACAGCGACACCTCAGTGTACATCCATCTACACATATAATGCCTGGACATGACCACACACGCGCACACATTTCCCAACAAAAAAAGTTTCTCAGTGGGAAACTGGGACAAACTGTTCTGGCAGTGGAAAACGTCTGTGCTCAGAGAGCAAATCTAACTGTTTGGCAGCCAACGAAGCGAACGAGCAGGCTAGCATGTGCACTGGAGTGGCTGCACACACACGTACATATTATAAAGTAGCAGGCCACAGTGGCAGATGTAAAATGGATGACATCTGGCTGTAGCGAGGTTCTCTCTCTGTGTTCCTGTTTGTCCTATTATCCTGAGAAATGGAGGGAGAAGTGACTAAATCTAGCATGACTTCTCAAGTTTTAGAGGTAAACAAAATCTCTGTCATGGGAGAATGTATTTATGTTACCTGAAGGCAAATAGTAACCCAATGAATGGAAGATGAGCAGGAAAAGGTAGACGTGAAAAGGCAATAAGAGGAGCTGAAAATAGGATGTTCAGGAATAAAGAAGAAACGATAAGAGAGCAGAAAGAAAAAAAAGGTTGATGGGAATAGGGTAGGAGGGAAGGAGAGGAGAGGAGGAGAAAAAAAACAGAGGAGAGGAAGCAGAAAAGGGAAAAAAAGATAAACACAGCGATGCAAAGGAGGGTTTTTTTCTCACTTTCATTCAGTCTCTCTTTCACTTTCTCTCCCCCCACTGCTGCTCTCACGGGAAGTTTTGAGTTGCTTGAGCTGTTTGGAGGTGTTTTGAGTGTTTACCAGTTTGTGTGTGTGTGTGTGTGTGTGTGTGTGTGTGTGTGTGTGTGGGAGGTGGTAAATTGAGCAGGTGTATCAGGAACAAAAGAGCAGGGAAGATCAGTGAGTCAACTTTCGCCATGCTGTGTGTGTTTAAGCGCATTTGGGAGTGCATGCGTGCATGTGTCTGTGTGCATGTGTGTGTGTGTGTGTGTGTGTGTGTGTGTGTGTGTGTGACCGAGAAAAAGAGAGGGAGTGTAATAAAACTGTCGACTTGGGGGATTTGTCAGGGGAAACAACACACGGTGAATACCACTTAATGTGCAAGAGAATACACACACTCAAAACACACACAAATACACAAACACAGCACTGGATTATGTTGATTTTTGTCAACTCCAATAGGCACTCAGTGATGCAAATAGGCTATGCTTCTGATTGTCTCTTGGTCTGAGGTGAAGATGTGGCTCTTGACAAACCGAAAGCCTTCCAAAGCTTAGTTTTTATTTTTTGAACATCAGCCTTTATAAACTGTCACAGTTGTTCCCTCGAACACACAGGACACACGACATCTTCAGTTCACATACTGTACAGAGGCAGACAAATTACACAACATTATGACAGCTCAGAGTTTGTTTATTGTACAGAACACAATGTGTGTGTGTCACAACATGCAAATCAAGTGCTATAACCTGAACACGAGTGAGTCAACAATATTATTGAGTACCGTTGTCATGTAAAGACTTGTGCTCCAGGTAATAGCAGAAAAGAGCGGCATCACCTTGGGAAACAAAGAAGCCATTTTAACTGCATTAAAATACTTAAGCAGATGCACATTTTGTCAAAAAAAATTGATTTTATTTAGTTTTTGTCTTTTTCCCCTTCCTTGTGATCCCTCTCTTTCAGAACTTTAATGAGGTGCAGCGTGGGTGCTGCTTCTCTTTCTGTCTCCATCGTTTTTTCCTGCATCCCTCTACTCCCACTATTCCTCTTTTTTTAATCAAACACACCCCAGTCCAGTTAAACTGCCTCCACTTTCCACAGTAGGTACTCACAGAGGAAGCTTTCTGAAAAATGGTCACTTTCTTAAAGAGTTGTAATGAACTGCCTTAGACGTTCCATGATGCAACATTTGGGACATTAAACTTGTGTGTGCATGGTCAGTCTATAACTGTCTGCAAGGGGAGCACACTTTCTGCTGCGGGCAGTGTTATAGGGGAGTGGTGTGTGGCCGTTTAGTGCTGCCACAGCTTTGGAAAGGCAATATACACAGCAGTAAAAAGATACAGACAGGCTTTTTTTTAACACTGCAGATTACCTATTATTACCATCTGCTTCTTCATTACTCTTGTTGACTTGTTGACACTCCAAACAGTCACTGAAAGATAATGAACACTCAATTGCTTAATTGTCATAAAAGTCAGAAAACACAGACATAATCATGGAATGGAAGTTTTATGCATGTTAGTGGTGTCATATAATTTATTTGTTTTTTTTTTATTGGTTGGTGGGTTTTTATAGGGTTTGTTTCAAGCATCTTGGTTGTTGGTTATTTTTGTACTATTAATAAAAAATTTTTTTTAAACAAAATAGCACATTAGAGGGGCTTTTAGTCTTATTGGTTGCCCAGGAAAGATGAATTTGGTCGTTTGCGTTTTATTTGTCAACTACCTATTTTTTTATTAGTCACTTCACCCTGTGTGCTTGCTGCTTTTAACTCCACTGGGATTCAATCCATGTTCACCATGTTCTTCTGTGATTCTGGAGGCGGTGTACTTCACCGCAAGATTATCTTCAGCATTGATGAACACATAAAACCAGAGAGGAAAAAGAAGAGCAGGCTGATGAAGGACTCTGCAGAAAATGTACCCAATGGCAATAAATGTACACACAGCTTAAACATCCACAGCGCTTTTTCCCCCTTGCACACGAGCTGAATGAACACAAAGATTTTGTGGTGCAAGTCCCCTCGGCATTCAGGCAGCTTCTGGCTGCAGATTCAGACCAGGTCAACATCACTGGTATTTGTCAGTACAGATACGAGTCAGCGCACTGGATTTGAGTATTATGCTTAAGTGCTTGAGCCCAGCTATAGTGGTCCTTAATGAGTTCATATTTGTTTTATAAAGTTAGAGAAATACAGACATTTTGTCATTTGTTTTCTTTTAGATTACTATCTGACCATATGCAAATGCTTGAGTGCCTCAATAAAATAAACAGAAACAGAAATTTCTTCTTTTGCATTTCTTTGTTTGCACAGCTGTTCTGAAACCATACCAAACTGTGACCCCAAAGCTGCAGTATCAGACCGTGAATTTTGTGTGGTGTTCGTGTTAGAGAGATAGATGTGCTTTCAGTGTGTGTGTGTGTGTGTGTTGCACTGGTCACAGTGTAACAAAACTTTCCCTACAAAGGATTATGAAAAGTGTCATATCAAGAGAAAAATGTCATTAGCGTTGTAAGGTTCTCATGTGACAGATGGGATGTGGGTGTCAATATCTCAGCCTGTGCTGGTGCCTTTATGTATGCATGCACTGTAGGCGTTCAGTCTTTCTTACCTGCGTTCTCACTCTGTCTCTCTCTTCCTCTCTCCCTCTCCCTGTGTATGTTCTATCATCCCTCCTTCTCTCTTTAACTATGCAATACATTTATGTGGTGTAGTACAGGTAACTCAGGGATGAAGTGGAGTGTGGTACTATGTGGGTGTTTTATGAGGGATGGATAGAAAAGATGGAGCAAAAAGAAAAGGAGACGTATAGAGAGAAAGAGAGGGCAGGAAGGATAGATTGATAGATAGAGAGAGAGAGAGAGAGAGAGACATGCAGGTTATCCAGCACAGCAGAGGAAGTCTCTACGTGCATGCTCTCAACTGGCTTGGTCGGAGTAGGACTCTAGTGCGCATGCTCTATTGGCCCAAAAATCCTGTCCAGTGATCAGTTTACATAACATTGAATAGGACGCCATCATGGAATGTGCTATCCTGTTTTCTTAAAAAATCGATGATAATAAGTTCATGCAGCTTATTCAAGAGAAGTATTTGTACCATCAACTCCTGTCTCATAAGCATCGACTATGCCTCTTTTGTGGAGCAGTTTCCAGTAGAGAGGCTAAATGAAAGAGGACAGCTAATAATCTTCGTTAACTTCCTCTGTTTTGACTTCCCAGCTATGTTTTCTCTGTTTTTGACTCTCAGGCTCTCCGTTCCCTCAGAGGTCAGCACTGTCAAGACCTACTATTGGTAAATCGGTGCATATTTGCATGTCAAAGTTCACCTCACTTCAACCCTGTGAGCAAATCCATTGATTGCGGTGATTCAACTGAAATGAATTAATTTTGCACCACTACCTGGCAGCACAAGCAAGATTATGTGCGTGTGTGCAGTGAGTATTCAAAGAGAAATGGTACATTTCTTACCTCATCAATTACTTAGTTCAAAATATCAGGCAAATATCAGTCTTAGAAACCTCACCTCTTTGGCATATGACAAAAATACCACCTATTATGTCTGAGACTGTACTCCCAAGAATTATAACAGCATTTGTCATTTCAGCAAATCACCAAAAACAACATGCAGTATGTTTACGTTTACGTGGCAAAGCCCTCTAGAGGACAGAATCATAACTCCTGTCCGTCGGGAGCAAGGAGGAAGTCGAGTGACGTTATTATAGCATGGGAGATCGCTGTTCATTTCCCATTTCCTACCGACAGTCAACATTTCTTTCCTTTCCCTGACCTTAACTACATGGTTATCATTGTAATCATGGCAATGAAGGTCACCTTAACGAAGTTGTATTTTTAATCCAAAATTACTATTATGGTCTTTCCTTAAACCTAACCAAGTAGTTTTTGTGCCTAAACCTAACCAAACCTTAATCATTAGCGTTGTCAGATCATAAAACAGATGTATTTTTCCAACAGTTATTTGTAACGGTTTTGGAAAGCACAGACAAATGATCCTGCCAATAGGGTCGTCAGATCAGATAACCATGAGGGCATGGACAAAAGTATTTTTGGAGGACTTGTTGGTATGTTTTTCGGCGTCAGTAATACAGAATGTCATCAATTTATAAAACATTTTAATAAACTCATCTCTGGTATTTCTGCTGAGAAAAGCAGGGGATAGTAGCAAATCTCAGTTTATCCTTTCTCTATGTATACAAGTTAAATGTAAAAGTATGATGTTTTTTAAAATGCATGTGGGCCCGCTGGGATCCATGATGTCTGTAGGCGTGATTCTTTCAGGCCTGAGGTGTTGTTTTGTGTGTGTTGGTGGACTATCCAACTTAAAGTGTGACATAGAATGAATATGTGGGCAGACAACAGTGTTTGGTGTTGGCAAAAGTCTGAATTCAAATGCCTTTTGCATTGTACTGGCCACCTGGACTGTTAGCCTACTTATGCTATATGTGGTAAAAACACAGGAATGAAATATAAGCTTGCTTTGATCAAGGTGGCTCACACCAGCTGCTTGGGTTTCCATAGTGTAAATGTATAAATTGCCATAACGTGGTCCAATAAAGACTTTTGAAATTAAAGTTCAAACGCATTTTGAGCAGGATATACAGAATATACACTACATATTGTCCAAAATGTATGTAACTCTTACTGTCCATGATCCATTCTAAAAGTTACTGACAGAAATTTGCATTGCATAAAAGAGTAAGACTGATTAAGTGGTCAGACCAGACCAGTTAGTTTAGAAAAATATTCCTTCAGGCATGTGGTACCATTGACAAATCAAGCTTGCCACTTTGAGCTCGGCATGTTTTTGGTAGGAGGCTCTGCCATCCAGGGTCATATCATTTAAGTGGAAAGTTTCAATAAAATGGGTTGAGGTCAGCGGAGGCAAGACAAAGATGGAAAACTCAATGTCAGGAAAAGACAATGCAAGTAAAATAAGTCATTACTATTCCCGAAAAACATGCAACGTGTTACTTGTGCTAGGATTGGTCAAGCTATTTTTCAGATATGGAAAGACAGAAAGACTCAGCCAGCTGACCAGTGTCCAGATGGACAGTATCAGTTTGGATTGACACTTTCGTCTAAAAGCTACAGCCAAACTCAATGTGGTTTCCAAACAGTGAATGGATTTTCTAATGACTTTCCAAAGATGTTGTCTTTTAAGTTAATGCTACAGGAAACTCAGAATCTTAAATTTACAATTACATTGGAGTTGGTTGCCTTGCCATCAACAATAAGTGTCATCAACAACTCCCTTACGCTTTCCTCCCTTACCAGCGCTTGTCCATTTTTAGTTGTGTCCGGAATCACTCCCTTTTGCTCCCTTTGTCTGCTGTATTTACTTTCCACAGGAAGTGCATTTGGCCCAAACCACTTGTAATTGTCTATTCTGCCTTGCAGGCAGTAAGTGCAAAAGGTCCAAATGCAAGGCGGGGGAAGAGTCACTTGTAATCTGAAGAGTTTTGTTTTTTTACATATTTATCACTTAATAGCTACACCTAGGCCTTCTTTCAACCAGTTTCATATACACAATTGCTACAGAATCCTGCAGTTTCCTACAGTCATATTACTGGAGTATCTTTTCGTAGAAAATCCAGAACAATGTTGAAAACTACTTTGATAGCATTTACAATGAAATAGGTCTTTGAATGTACACTCGAATAAATCTTTTTAATATTCATAGAGAATTTAGAGCCATTAAAGCCAATCCACAGCTTCTTATTACGTCAATTTGTTAGGTCACCTGCTCGCTGTAATTCTTGAAGCCTTTTCATGCCATGTTCCAATACTTTTTCTCTTCGGATTCATAAGAAATAATATGTCTCTGTACAGTTTGGGAGCTCATGGACAAAGAAGGGATAAAGAAGAAAAGTGAGGGACGGTGTTTGATAAAGCATGGAAGAGGGGATCTGGGATTAAAAGAAGAGATGGGGGGAAAAAGGGAAGAGGTGCCGTGGTATGTGAGTGGATGGAAGATGCGTGAAGTGGGATGGAGACCAACGACTTTCCGCACGTCTCCCAGTAGCAGTGAGCAGATGTTGGACCCACAGGCCACCACCAGCATGGAACCCCTGAAGCTGGCACTGTGGCAAACACACCAAACACACATATACAGTACATTCACACACACAGATGCACTTATACATCATGTGTACATACACACACCAGAGCACTGAAACATTTCTGTCCCACTGTACTGTATAATGAGGTCACGGAGCTGGGTGAATGTGCAGTGAGCTGATGACAGTAATGTCAAATACATTGAACAATTTCATTCATACAGTTAGTTGTGGGTTAAAGGTGCAATGTTAATTATTTTGTCTGTGAAAAAAACACACAGTATAGTTTCTTGTCCCCTGGCCTTGATAGGAGTGAATATGAATTTGGAGTACGATGAAACTAGGCTAAGGACATTCTGCATTAATTACGAAACAAAAAGAATTTATGTTTTCCTAATGCAATCCATGACACAGTGTAAAACAATCTAGCCAGTTTCCTATAAAATCCATTCCTGTGGGACACAATAAGGTTCTCATCCCTCTTGTTGATGATCTCATTTGTTTATCTCAGGTCTCAGAATCAATAATTTATTGATGGTAAAATGCTACATGAAGTTTTAATCAAATTACGGTCCACTAGCTGTCCGTTCTCTGTGTGTGCTCTGAAAAAAAATCTGGTGTACACAGCCCTGGCTCTGTAAAAGGTAAACAGATAAAGTGGCTCGGACCGAGCCATACAACACTAATCCAGCCATTCCAGCCATGATTTGTGTGTCAGGTGACTTGCCCATGGACATTCAGCTTACTTTCTAGTTTGTCAAGATATGTTGTTGTTGTGATGTTAGCTATAGTAGCAGGAGAGTTGTGAGTATCGCTGTCTGGAGCTGGTGTGCTCTTGTCCTCTCTGGCTGTTAGCATTGCAGCTGCAACTGTAGGAACAGTTTGCTAACCCACAACCTAGCTAACGTTAGTTACATTACTTTGTCGTTGTTCGCTCTATATGATGGTATTTGTCATGGTACTGGGTTTCTCCAGAATCGCATACCCCACTTTTAATTTCCATAAGAACATGATGATAAAAACGTTGACACAAACACTCACACACACACTAACAGCAGGGGCACTGGGTCGATGAACATGTGGCAGTAGATGAGAGACCACAAGAGTGTATGATAAATATTTGAAGCTTAGCGCAGCAGATCTGTAAGCGATCAATCAATCTGTAGATTCCATGGTGATACTATGTGTTTGTGAGGCTATTTTTGTGTGTGTGTGTGTGTGTGTGTGTGTGTGTGTGTGTTGGTGTTGTGGGTGCATGTCAATGTTTGTGAGTTTGTATGTGGGATGCAGAGACAGTTTGTAAATGTGTGTTTCTATGTCTATATGCAGTATACTACTGTGTGTGTGTGAGAGATCTGATGTTATATTTAAGAGACTTACTTTTTGAAGGCTTGAATAGAAACACATCTGAGAGGTCCTAGGCTGAATTCATACCAAATCAGGCGTTGCAGTGAAAACACCAGTCCTTCCATTCATTTGAATGGGGGTAATGCGTTTAGACTGCGGTGGTGGGTTTGGTGTGAAAAGTTGAAACAGAATCAACTTTCAGAGAAACACAACCCGACGTCACGCTGCGGTGGCCAATCACGTAAACCGGCGATCAGACCCTGTCAAACTGCTCCACAGTCACCCTGAAATATCGCTGAAACCGGGCGCTATCTAGGCGGAGTTCATGGACCAAACGATGATACTCTCCCAGTTTTGTTCTTCAGCTTTGACATCTGCGTCTGGCTTGCAGTCTTTGCTGCAAAATAGCGATACTAATAAGCTTCTTTTGGTTTGGGTCCATTTGTTTGAGAGAGAGAGAGAGAGAGAGAGAGAGAGAGAGAGAGAGAGAGAGAGAGAGAGAGAGAGAGCAGTGGTCAAGCAAGCTAGAAAGTGAGCTTGATCACTAGGCTGTGTTGGTTGCTTTTGTGAGCTTTTCCTTTAAGGCTATCGTCGACCTACACTAGCTAATTACAGACACAAGCAGAAAAGGTGATTCACGTTCACAGAAGGAACGATTTGTACACTATACGCACTGCTTCAGTGTGGTTGGTGTGTATTTATTGCTATTATCTATCACCATCTGAAAGTCCAGTAATAGGAGCAATAGGGAGTAAAAATGTCTGTACCAGATTTCATGGCAACCCATCCAATACTGTCAAGATATTTCAGTCTGAACCAAAAATGTCAACCTGCTGGTGGAGCTGGAGGAAAAGACAGGTGATCACTAAAATTCTATTTGAATTTGTCATCTGGGCACCATGGATATCTGTACCAAAATTCATGGCAATCTATCCAATAGTTGAGACATTTTACTAAAACCAAAAATGTCAACATCGTAGTGGCACTGGTGAAAAAGGATCACCAAAGTCAGTAGGCTTCATCCTCTGGGCACCATGAATGTCTGTCCAATATTTGTTGAGATATTTTAGTCTGGACCAAAGAAAGTGGTGGACCAACCAATAAAGGTCTAGGTTGACAGACTGACTCGCCCCAGTTGTAACAGTACAACTTGGACAAGGAGAGATTATTACAATGAAGACATTAATAAAGAAGAACACTTACTATATTTACTATAGTCAAATTTACTCTAATTTCAACATCTTTTGAACACATAAACAGGACACAATTGGTATTCAGCCCAGCAGTCTGAATTCAGGGTTTTCGGTACTCAGCCCAGCACTTTGCTACCCCTGACCTGATGGGCTGAGACGGCTGTCTGTCCAGATGAGAGCTGGAATCCTTTGGGCTGGATTCGTTCTGATGACGGTGCAATCCCCAGATTGTCAACCTATGCCAGGCCCTATGATTGGATCAGCAGACATGGATAAGGGGCTGTGTATGCGTGTGTGTAGGTGTATGTCTCCTCCTGTGTGCTTGTGTGAGTTTATATGGCCTCAAAGTAAAAACTCTGACCATCATATTTCCCCTGCTGTTTCTTCGTGTTTCTTCCTCCTTTTTGGTGTTTAACTGTTTTCTTTCATTCTTGTATTATCCCAAAGATTGGCTTGACTTGTGGTAGAAATAGAATAGATTAAAATAGACTTGGAATCACAATCTATCAGTTATTAATTATACATTTGATTTGGTTGGGAAATTGAGCATGGAGACAGGGTTTAAAAGTTTTTTACACCATACACCACATGAACACATTAAGGAGCAAAAGAAAAATTAAAACTAGAAGGGGAGGGAGTAATAGGTAAATAACAAAAGCACATAATCACCTATTTGTGCAAAGTTAAATGCTTCATTATTACATTTAAAGATTAAGCAAGTTAATCAAAAGGGAAAAATTTAATTCCTCATTATTTTTGTGGCTTAGCTCATGCTAGATACATTACTAGGTGTTTTCATTTTAACAATATACAAATTGAAATCCAGTTAATGTAGTGCATATCAAATTTTTTGTACTTCCTGATTGTAAGCTTCTGTAAGCCTTAAATAATAAAGATAAAATCTAGGATGTTGGGAACTGGCGTAGGCACAGCAGTGAGGCAACAAACCAATTTGCATACCTTAAGGCCTGTTGCTTGAAGCAATGTATTTTTGCTTTTAATTTAAAAAGCCACGAAAAATATTGTCTTCCTAAATTTAATTCCTTTCTCTTTCTCTGCCCATTCATCCACCCATACAGCTTTATTTAATCTACTTGCCACCAACAAGACATTTGGAGCTGGAGTACTGAACAATTTCAAATGAAACTTCAAGCAAACCATTGTTAGTTTGTCGAGACCATTTGGAGCTTAAGAGAAGCTGAAGTCCCAATAAGAATCAAATCTCATCAATGCAATAAGGTTGATGCTTGTTTTGAAAAGCAGAACACTTGTCCTTTCTAGAGAGAGTCTCTTTTTTTCTTCTTGCAACATTGTTTTCCAATAAATCAGCCATTGTTGCCCGTCCTTGAGAGTCTCTTCTCAGTCAAACAGCCAAGAGATAAAAACCCCTTGTATCGTCCCTCGACATACAGAGGTACCATTTGTGCAAAGCGATCCTCAATCAAAGGTTGAGATATCCTTGCAGATCTGAGGGTTAAGAGTGCGTGTGTGCGCATGATGTGCGTGCGTGCATGAGAGTGAGGGGTAATTGAGGCGCTTCATCCCTGAGTTTTGATAAGGGGACTAATGGTGCATGTGGTTGCCGTGGAAACCTTTGTTTGAACATAACAGTACAAAAATCTTCATTCCTCCACACAACACACATATATGCCCCTCTCTCTCTCTTTCTCTGTCATATGAGAGCGTACTTCTTGCATCAGTAATTTGAAAAGAGGCAGCAGATACATAATGAAGAGTCCTTGGATGCTCAGCAAACAGCTTTTTAATCCCTTCCCTGCCTATGAGGGTTGAATATCTACCAACAAATTGTAGTCAGGGTTTGAGTTTGGCCAGATATCAGGAGGATGTTGAACAAGTGCAAAAGAGGCTGCAGTTCATCAAAACACACACAAATATGGATGCAGGGATACATACACAACATAACCCACCTACACACACTCACCTTCCCAGGTAACCAGCATTCATGCTGAGAGTGTGTTGGTAAATTGTTAATATTGTGAGGTGCATTGTGGCTTATACATTTGAATGGTTCTTAAATTACATTTTAAATTTAGATGAGCTGTTTCAGTTAGCTGACAAATGTGTTGTCCTGTTCACTGAGGGAGGGCTCAGGGCATCTAGTTCCTACAGAGTCAGTTCAGGAAGGACCAAGCAGCCAATCAAAATGCACAAAACGTAATTTTTGCACATCACACCCATGCTAGAGTTTGACAATCAGGCACCCTTTTTGAGCAGTGCGAGATGTACAGTGTGTGTGTGTGTGTGTGTGTGTGTGTGTGTGTGTGCTCATGTGCCTGTATTATGTTAAGTTTTTGGGCTATGGATATTATCTAACAGTTTTCCAATGAGGCACATCCATTACAGCAGGCAATCATGCTAGCAGAAATTTAATCAAATTGAATGTTTGATGATGCTTCTGCAATTTCTTCTGTAAACTCCAACATTTACACAGCCCCTTCTCACACAAAATACCTATTGGCTATTGTCAATAGTCTACTGTACAGTCTATGGTACCAACTCAGCTTACCCACTGACTCTATGCAAATATCTATGATCTATGCAAATAATGCAGGTACATGCACGATGGAGATATGAGCCTGTAAATGTTTGCACCCAATATTCAACCCACATACTTCACCAGCAGTGCGCCCAAAATCAAACACTTTGTTTTCAGGAGTTTTGTGTAGGTGCTCAGTATTCCTGCATTCACTGATTTATGTGAGCTAACTATAGCTCACATAAATCTCCTGAAACCTGACTGTAGTTTGAGATTCAGAGCCACAGTGCTGCATATATAAACAAAGAGCTCTCCTCACATTCCATATAAAAATACATACTAACATGCTCTGCAATCTTTCCTGAGATGTGTTTAATCTAACTTAAAGTGTAAGTTCTCTTACGACCTACAGCAGTAAAAGAAAAAAAAGAAAAAAGACAATCTTGAAAATGTGAGCTACTCAACCTTGCACTTGAACCTTACAACACATTCTCAGCTTAACATGAGGTTTATTCATGATGTGCCGAAGAGTGAGGCTATGGGCCAACTAGAACAGCAACAGTGAAAAAGAGAACGACAGACAAAAGAAATAAGTCTCACTGGTCAAATTTATCTCACAAGGTGTCTCTGTGAGCCACAATGTACTGTAGCCATAGCAACTGGCACCCAGCATCTCCTGAAGGGAATGTGAAAAGGATTCATGATTCATATCCAAACAACAGCCTGAGAATCCAAATATATTGAGGTAAACCGCCACCCCCAGACAGTCAAGCTGACAGCTGTGAGGAGGAGGGGCCAAGCAGAAAACAAATAAACAAAAACAATCACACTGATCCTCCGTTCACTTCATCCTAAGCGCATCACTTGTGGTCATTGTTTTGTGTTTGCCTCTTGTGAGCTCATCCCTGTTGACTCGTACTGACAAACTGCATGATGGTAAGAAGTAATAACTTTGTCATGCCAGCAGGACAGAATAAAGTAAGACTGGCAGCTTTGCTACTGAGTCAGCTCCTGTGGATACACACTACGACTGAGTTGGTTTTCAAATTCACCAGTTGAGGAAATGGATAAATTAAGTCTGATATGATGGGGAGTTTTATATCAATCAGAGATAATGGTATGTATACCATCCAAAAAAATAACTGTCAGCAAAATTCTGATGCATAGTTTCATGTTTTTGAACAAAAAACATGCAAATGCAACATACAAATACAACTGTTTCACTCCACTTTTAGGCTTGCATCAGTGCAAATTTCTATATTTGCTCCAAAGCCATTATCCAGAAAGAACAGCCACGTTTATAGCCTTCAGAAAAAACACCACATTCACTGCCAATGAAAACATACTAAGCAAGCCAGAACTACTTGTGAACCGTATTTAGTAGAGCTGAGAATACCGTTCGGAATCATAATAACCAAGATTGGGATCTCTTCATTACCAAAAGTCCCCCCGTTCTCTCACTCACATTGCAATCCAGTCAGCTTTGCCACATTTTGCCTGCTCAAGTAAGTGGCAGCAATCAAGTCCCTGCCTGCTGGGCCCACTATAAGGCAGCTGTGCCTCATTACCAATCAGAAGAAAAAGGGAGACATGGCCCCTGGGAGACACCAGTTTGGACTGTGGTGCTATTTGGAGATAAAGAAAAATAAAAAACAAGTTTCAGAGTCATGTTGCTGCTTTACCTATCTAATACATCATGGTGAACTTGATGGGAATAGAGCTAGGGGTACACATGCAGGTTTCTATTGGTTATTTCACAACCTACTAAATTAAAAATCATAGGCGGGCTAATTCTCCATCACATTATAAATCACTTCCTAAAAGTAATTATTATGAATATTTAATTACCTTTTGTCAAATCCTACTGACATCCTTTTTATAGTTTATCTTTATTTCTTTCATTGCTTATGTATTACTGAGCTTTGCAACATTGCTTTGAAAAGAGCTATTTCAGATAGACAGAGCAGCTTACGTGTCTTGGATGTTTATTTGGTACGTCCACTTTTAGTCTGTTGCAATGAACCCAACAAACTGAGAGCATATTTGTCAAATGGTTTTTGTGTGTGTGTTTTACTGATGATTGGGGTCAGAAATTAGTGCACATGAGCTGCATAAATAACAACAATAGCAACAAGCAAACCAAATATAAGTTAAAGGAAAGTTAAAGGTGGCGTTCCACACAGAAGTACTCCAACTATCAAACACTGAAGGCAGAGCGAGTTAAGTTTCAAAGATTTCCAATTTAAGACAGTGAAAGATAAAGAAAAGTGATGTTAGAAAATAATGGTGGAGGTTATCTTGGTGACAACGTGAGGTGCTTGTGCATGCTGTTTCTCTGCACTACAATAGAAAATAGGTGGACAGAAACATATTTCCTTTTCTTTTCAAGACAAATAGCCTTTCATAATTAGTCGTTTGAGCACAGCTTTCCCCATTACACTTTCACGGTAAAACCAGAGCTACTTTTCTGTCCACTGGACAGTTTCACTACAGTTATAATGAATTCACTTTAGACCAGACCTAACACTTGTGTCAACAGCTACAATCCTTCTTAAAACTTAACAACGCATGCAATTACTTAGCATTGGTGTTTAAATCATACATATTATGTGTAATTTAATTTCATTATAAGACTGGTGTTAGAGATTAAGAGCAAGGTGGAAAAGCCACAGTATAGCCAGATACACTGGTTCCATTTAGCATCCAGTAGAAATTATGAAACTGTGAAAGGAAACACTGCTTACGCTTCTCTTTTCTCTGTATCAAAAAGAGGCAGGGTAGACTTTGGTCTCTAGTTTGTGCCTAAAACACGTTTGCAACTGGCCAACAACTACTCAGTGCATTGTATATATTAGATAGATACACCATGGTCACAAAGTCATAATATGCCTCCATTGTAAAGACAACTTTATGCTTATAAAGGGCTCAAATGTTAAACAAAATGTTCTTAGAAATACACAGTACCGTTGCACCTTTCATTCAACTCTTCACCGAGAACAACAGGTAGAGTCGAGCAAGGGAAACCTGCAAGCCACCATTTTGGGCCCTGTGGTTCCACCTGTGCACAAATTAACAGAGGTCAGATATAGTTTGTAAACGAGTTCCTACTTTGGTATGGTAGTGTGTCATAACAAAAACAGAAACGGCACAGTCTAGATTTAAAATGCACTCCAATACCTTGCTACAGGAAAATGTTCACAAGTGTCATGAGGGCTGACAGTACATCTCTTCATTTGCACTGGCTTTCCTCCTGTGTGATCACGGTCAATTATTAATTGCAAGTGTTTCCTTTTTTTCAACCTTTGCTCTATTATGCAGTTAGGATTATGTGTGATTGCACATTTGGGACAATCTAAAAGTTCTTTTGCTAGTGAAACTTGATCAATTTAAAAAAAGTAAATGAATC
The DNA here is from genome assembly GCF_020085105.1 of Siniperca chuatsi. Taxonomy (NCBI): domain Eukaryota; kingdom Metazoa; phylum Chordata; class Actinopteri; order Centrarchiformes; family Sinipercidae; genus Siniperca; species Siniperca chuatsi. The sequence continues at coordinate 16,988,726 of NC_058044.1, forward strand.
CATTTCAGAAATTAATATGACATGGGTCTGGCCTACTGTACTAGCTCTCCACAAAAGCACACTGGCAGTAACCCACTGTCTATCTTTCATATACACTAGTGACTAGCCCTCTCCCTCTCCCAGCCATCCCGGCTATAGTCTAAATGTCAGTGTTTTCTGGGCTCCTAATGTGTTCCTAAAATAGTATCTCCATTGCTGAGCCTCTGTGAAAAGGCACGCTCCAGAAAAGGCATATTGGGTCTGACTCACAGCAGAGGCAGCAGAAACACCATGCCATCCCAAAGCCAATTAAACATGCATGGGGGTGTATGTGACCTCAAAAAAGCCAGTGGATGGATGGCCACTCTCTCCCCCATCTCTCCCACTCTGTAGCTCACCTTCTGTCACTCTTTTGCAAAGGCTTTTCTTTTCCCCTTTTTGCCAATTAGAGTGAATTATTCAGGGTGGCCTGTATGTATCTGTTAAGTGTTTTTCTTCCAATGAGCACTCTCACGGAAAATTGAGGTGAGGAGACGATGAGCAAGAGCGCATATGCTACAGCACACAGGCTGGGCAGTACAAGCAGATGAGCTAGCATAGACATGGCTATGCATTCACACACTAGCATGCACACACACCTATAGGTCAGTGGAGGGATCCCTGTGCATTTTGATGTGTTTCCAGAGGTCAGGGCAAGGCTAGCCATTCAAAAGCTATTATGATGTGGCTTAGAGAAAGACTAATTAGCTTTATCTCACAGCGAGCTTCTAATCAACTCAGGAATGGCCACATAATGCTAGATGGAATTCCCGGACAACACAATTAAAATTGTGTAATTTAATTCCAAGGACAGCCCCGGAATTCTAGAATGTGAGGTCATGTGTTCCATTCCATTCTATTCCATCAGAACCTAAACTAGATGCCAGAATGGCTGGGAAATATGCCTCCTGTGCTTTGTAATGCCTAACAGTGCAGAAGAAGGAAATGGGATGGAAATCTTGAAATGTCATACTATATATGGATGGGCTGATTTTCTGCATTTAATCAAATTCAAACTCAGCTTTAAATGTCATAGTTGCCTTAATTAACAGAGACCACAATGTAATATCAGTTTCACAATGGGGGCTGCTTGTTACCAAGCCATTCATTCACATCCATCACTAACACTGGATTCCAATTGCATACTAGGTTGCATCCATCACAAAGTATTCAGGGACTGACTCGCTGGGAGAAAAGAGCACACTGATCAGCTTTAAATCTAAGTCAATCAATTAACCTTTGTTTCTAGATAAACAACATTAAAACATCTGTATATATATGAGCAAGCTCCATCCACTGATGAAGACTTCAAGATGTGGTTAAAAGCTCAGGAAAAAAGCCAGTAAGTGGACCTTGAGTTATTTGTCAAAATCTGTATTGTATATACTGTATCCAAACTATCATCAGTTAATTACTGATTTAATATTTTAAACAGTCTATGAGTATGTCATCTAATGCTGCGTTCTATGACATCCCGGTTTGCTTGACTTGAACTTTCATATTGCTATTTCTCAGCATAGTCTGAAGAATTGCCCGAACATTTCTGAACATGTACTTTTTCAACAACTCGCAACTATTTTAAGCTATGAGTGACTTTCCAGGAAGCTATTGTGCATGCCTTGCTCTGTTTAGCTTTTTGTAGTCCCTGCATTACAGTTGCCACATTTAGATTCCCTCAGCTTGCCATAGTCATTAATTAATCATATACAATGAACAGATTGATTCCCTTTAATTTATACTCCTGCTCATCCTTGCAGTCTTCTGCCTTTGGTTCGTGAGCTGAGTCTGAGAGACATGTCACCTTGTAAGACATACTGAATGCCTTCCCTTGAAGGAGGGAAACAGAGAGAGCGGGAAGATAACACAGCCAGGCAGCACTAACCGATCAGAGCTCTCCAGCAGAGATATGACCCACATAGACCAATGCTCGTTTAATCAGCCTGCTACCAGCAGCATGGCGGGGAAAGTGGGAGAGGGAGGGAAGGAGTGACAGGGCGAGTGTGAGTGTTAGGTGGCTCCAGTTAGTTTTAAAGAAAGCTAAAATACATTTATAAAAAAATGCAATTACTTTCCACATTTTTTCTTTCTCATTTTCTCACACTATCATTCCTTTTTTGCTTAGTACTTCTATTCCTGTGTGCACTGACGTGATAGTGAGCTGCTGTAGCAAAAGAGTTTCCCCTCGGGGATCAATAAAGTATTTCTGATTCTGATTCTGATTCTGATTTTCTCCCTTGTTTCTACTGGTCTCCTTGTTTTTTCTCATTATTTTCCAACTCCCCTTACTCTATTATTTTCTTTTCTTTCCTTTCCATAAACTGAATATATGATCAAAGCAGATAAGAAATGGTGAAAGTCCTCAATAAAACACAGATACTGTGCAGATATTACAACCAACTGAGTCTAGTGAAACATTTGTGGTGGCACTACTAGAAATAAAAGGGTGTATGGCAATTTCATGAAGCTTTTGATATCTATCCTAAGCCAGATAAAAAAAACATTTCATTTCTCTTTTCACACGTATAATGGAAATTTATTGTAGGTCAACCATTGATATTAACTGTCTGGGATGTGTTATGACCATAAATTGTCTCTTTTCATATCATTTTTCAGTTGTACATCAAGTCTCGAAATCTACAGCTACAACAAATACAAACCCAACGGACATCAGTGTGAGAGAAATTACATATAGATGGGTGTAGGTTGCAACGTTATTACAGTGTTAGTTGTTCTTGTACCATTAGCAGATAACCCTGTCATGTGTTAGCATTGTCACAGTCTCACCGAAAGTATTCAGAAATACTGAGCTCTGAATACCTAGCTAGGATACCAGTGAATGGAAAGAAGTTTGAACATCAGTAGTGCCCTGCTTAATGGACGGTTCTTTCTATGTAGTTATATGTATGAGTGACTGAACTACAGACATAGATAACTACTTTAAGACAAACCACATGTAAGTTGGCTCCTTTAGCACCAGAAGAATTGTCTCTTCACTTGGAGAACCATGGTTATATGTGTAACCCAAAGTTTTTTAAAGACCAACACACACCTGCAGGTTCTTGTCAACGTGCCAGGATATGCAACTGTGCTATTTTCCAGTGTAGACGCGTGCCATCTCTCCAGAAAAGCAGCAGTTATATCACCCTTACCTTGACTACGGGTGTAAATTGAAGTGTGTCAAAAACGCGACACTGCGTGAGACAGCCAATGTGTGTTATAGTAATGTATCTGTCAACCCAGTTACACAACCCAGCTTCAGAATGAGATGGTGTACCAAAAAAAGTTAAATCTGCATGTACTTCTAAGAAAAGACCAATGTGCAAATATGCATGCAGGACTGCAGCCCATTCCAAACAAGTTATTTACAAATCTACATACACACTCTTAAACCCACAAATGCTACCACACACAAGTACTGCTGCTTAAAGCCAATGTGTCAGATGCTACCAAGGTTTTGCTAGTCTTGCAAGATACTATGGCCAAATGGGAGGAGGCTGCTCAGTCCTGCCCTCCAGAGGCAAAAATGACTGGAAAAGGTAACTAGTCATCCCTCATCTAGGATTCACCACAGTCCACCCAGGGAATCATTTAGAATGGTTATTGCTGGGCAATGCTAAGCACCTGCTCCACAAAGGAGTTGCCTACCGCTACAGTACATTAAGCAGGTAGTACTGTATAAATGGACAGACCAAGCCCAAGAGGCACATATCTCAGCAAGAGGGGACCTACGCCACATTGCCCATGATGCCATGATGCCAGGGATAGATTGTGCCCTAACAACTGATGGCAGAGGCATAGACCTGTAGTGTAACATCCACAATCTGGTGGGAAGGCCTGGACTGGACAGTGATAGGTCCAGGAGCCCTGGTTTGAAAAATGTTATTTTTCAGTTTTCTGATGGGCCTGTCTTTTATGTACGACATACACTTTAAGAGCGCTGACAGGACTGACTTTAGGCAGCAGTCTGAGCCAGTCTTGGCAGAGAGGCAGCTGCCTCACTTTTAGAAGAAGCCACAGCAGGAGAGCAACCTTATATAACTGACATTTTCCATCATTGCCAGCATTTCCTTGAGTGTGGAATGGGATATCCCAGAGTCTGTGAACCCTTAAAAAAATGCAGGATCACAGGGGCTGAGTCAGTGGGAAGATGTGCCTACTGGGAACTACAACATGTCTTCCACCTATTTATGTAGATGAATCGCGCTGAAGGTGCCCAAGGTCTTAGATGTTAGTCAGTACCTTGGCTAGCAGCTAGGTCCACTTGAAGTCCAGGCTCAAAATACGACTCCAACTCGCTCCATGTCTGTAATAATACGTTTTTACCAACCTAGGAGGTCCCAGGTTGTCTCATCTAATATCTGCAGGATTTTTGAGAACCATGACATGCTTGGTCAATATAGAGCTCACCTCCTTTCTCTACACTGTTTGTAGGAGGGATGGAGTGAGGAAGGGAAGGAATGGCATACAACCGACATTGAGGCCATTGATGGGCCATATCTTATTTCCCAAGGTGAGAGGAGTAGTTCCCTAGACAGCAGACAGCAGTCTGTCCTTCCACTCTCCTGGACTGGGACCTTCCTTGGACATCTGGATTGTCTCTGCACATGGACCGCCCTCAGCAATACAAACCAATCTTTACGCCATTTTGCAGAAGCATGGGGGAACCTAAACTACCCTGCCTGTTGATGCAAGATGCTGCAATCATGCTGTCCATCCTGACCATACTAAGTTGGCCTTGCAGACACAGAAGGAAATGGCAGAGGGCTTGTTGTATTGTCGTCATCTCCAATTCGTTGATATACTGTCACAGAAAAAAGTAAAGCAGAATATACAATCTTGTCCCTGGGGCAGTAAACCACACAAGTACATTATGGTAGCCTCTCTTTTTATAAGTCCAATTTTAATACCCTACCATTTGTAATTCTAGCTTAACTTACTAGTTCTAGTGCAAGGACATGATCGCTCACCAGCTTCCCATCCATGAACACTGCCAATTATGTTTGCCAAACTAAGAGCACAGGTGCTAAGGATTTGACTCTTGTTTCTGCAGTAGTGGTCTAGTGCTTTTACCCCCTGCACTATCCAGGTGCTCGAACCAGTATGCTATCCCTGTACTGACTTTCGTAACCTTTAGGTGACTGGAAAAATAGACATAGAGATCATACCTATACCAAAACATACATGATCTTTAGATAACCATGATGAACCGGCAAACAAACTGGATCTTGTATTGTGATACCTCCTGTCTGTCTCCTTTTCTAGTATCCTACTGTTGTGGCATCAAGTAAATAACGTTCGGCAATGGACATTGTTTCAGATGAAAGATCTTACAGCAGATATTTGACCTAAACAGTAAAGGCTGCCCTCTTACACAAACATACATCTATTACGCATACACCAACCTGCTCTCAACCCTCAAGTGACCATTGAAGGTTAGGTGCACAGGTGCTTTGTCTGAAAGTAATTATTCTCATCTCATATGGAATATGTAAATGGTTGGAGAGTTAGTCTCAATACGATGGAGAACTGTGGCATGCATATATACTTGCCAGACAGTCAAAATTCTTAATATTCTTCTAATATTCTTAATAAAGCCCCTAGTATTATTCTGTAAACTTTTGCCTTCATTCAGCCAGGATACTGAAAAGCTTTTACAGACAGTTGTTTTTACAGATTTTCAGAGAAAGGTAGAATTTCATCCCAGAATGAAACAGAAATGCATGTGGCAAAATATTGGCAAACCTGCAGTATGTATTCTCCCTTAATAGCTAGAAATGCATATTTGAAGTGAAAACACTGTTGCGTTCAACTCTGTGTTTGCATTTAATTTCAATGTAATAACACTCAAGAGGCAGAAAACCGCAAAGCTATGTCAGTAATTTATTTGTTGGCAAACAACTTTCACTGTTACAACAAATATTAGTTATGAGATCATTCAACTTGGAACCCATACAAAAATAATAAATAATTAGCAATAATATTGTAATAATAATCATGATCATAATAATTTAATAAAAGAACCATAAAACAAACCCAGTGCCACTTTATTTATTCCTGCCTAAAGCCAGCTTTCTTTCCTCTAAGCTTGTTTTGCTGTCTTTAAACCAATAAACAGATAAATAAATAATTTCTTTCTCTGGGACATGGAGGGGGCTTGTGGGACACATGTGCAAGCTACACTTCATAGACTTGTGAAATTTTCCTCCCAAATAAGTAAACATTGGCTTTCCACATTGGACAGTGCTGCTGTGTGCAGAGTTTTCAGATCTTCAGTAATGTAATCTTGGCATTTCACAGGTTAGACCCACCCTTTTTCAAATAGTGGAAATTCTCTTCACTTTTTTTTAGTTTAGAGAATTTATTATTCTCAGCATACTTTTTTTGTACAATAAGATCTCAACCAGCACAGCAAGGTGATGTCAATTGGTAGAATATTTGGCAATAGAGAGGATATGTTTCATAAATCATTCTTGTGATACTCCAAATATCTGGTATCTTTGCTTTTTTCACCCAGGCTCCTTTTTGTGCCTAAAGGAAGGAATGCTTTATTCAAGAACAAATGAGATGAGACCCACTTCCAGCAAACACTAAAACGTAGCATTTCCATAATAACGGTCTCTTTCATAATTGTGCCACTTCATTTTCTCTTTAGTTTTAAATCTACACAGTGGTAAAGTATATAGTAACAATTGATTTGCAAAATGTAAGTGACAGTGGTGTTGCTATAAAAGGACCAGAATGAAGTGTGCGTAGGGTATATGTGTATTAATTAAGGAGTGCTTAACTGTCTCTGTATTTACGAAAGAGTGACATGAAAGATTGTTCCTTGCTCGTTCTGTAGTCTACACGTGACCAGAACATATCATTGACATTTCAGAACAGTTCCACAGACAAAAGGTTTGCAACATAAAATTAAAAATAACAGACTTGGTCATATGCAACATTTGTATTTGTATCTGTATTCTGTACAATACATAGAAACAGTTTGTGATTTCTTTATAATCCTTTGATAACTGAAAACTTTTACAGAAGAAAGGAGAAGAAACAGAACCCATTCTATTTTTAAATTCAGTCTGTTGTAATATGATCTTCCTTTGTTTTCAGTGAAATACACAGTAGCCGCAGTCACTACAACTTGCAGGAATGTTACACCAGCCCAGACACAACTCCAGTTTAGCAGATACGAACAGGAAGAGAATTCAGAACATCAGCGTGATATGGTCACAGTTCGGTTGCCCAATAAAATAGTTTTTGGGATGATCAGTAGTGAGGGCATATATCATACATCCTCCACTTGATTGGCAGGTAGTGGGGCGGGGCCTCTTTAAGACCAGTTTATGTTGTGAACACCAGAGTTTAATATCCTGCTTTACCCTTTGGAGAGGTGGAAACATTATCCCAGAACCCAGTGTCTTTAAGAGTGAGACAGAGAGACAGACATACAGACAAACAGACAGGCAGCTCCTTTAACCAGGGCTGGGGGCCACGCCCCTGTAGTGGTGGTAGTGGAGACTATATGCTATGATCTGCTAGAGGTCCATATTGGGGAACTTGTAGGGCTTCGGTCAATCCAAGATTCCAAATTAAAGTAACAGGTAGGGTAAAATTACAGCATCCCTCCCCCTTCCTCTCTTTTCCAGGTTAAAAGTTTCATTCCTGTTTGATGTTCACAAAAAGTCTCTCAGAACTGCCCTTTCAGCCTGCACCATTTATGACAATACGTTCAGTCCCTGCTTTCGTTTGACCAGCGATATCTCAACCATATTGTCATGAACCATAGTTAATGTCACACACAGTACATCAATCCAGTCAGTCAACACCACAGAATGTTTTCATTGGAAAGTTGGAAGTGTGAGAGTGGGCTGGGGAGGGATAGAAGTCTCTTGATTGGCTCTATAGACTGGTAACCAGGTGGGAAGGGTCTATGGGTGGCTCCTCAGGCGACGAATCGGACTCTTCCTTGTTGCCGGACACCATGTATCCATCACTGCCACCACGGCCCATGTGGTAGTAGCTCTGTAGCTCGTGGAGGTGATTCCTGGAACCCAAGTTTGGCATGCTCTTATAATAGACGTCATCCAGCTCCGGAGCAGTGGCACTCTTACAGGGCTGCAGCTCCCCAGAGCTGTCTTCCTCTCCGTCTGTTAAGCCATTCATCTGCCCATCCTGAAGGTCCGTCAGTACTGGCATGCTGGTGTACAGTGAGTCTCTGTGGTTGGGCGAATGTGTGTGCTCGTCAGTGTGCTCGTTGGTCAGCAGGGGGAAGAAGCTCTCACTGGTCTCCTGGGGAATGCGCCGTGGCCGGGAGAAGCTGTGGGGGGGTGGTGGAGGTGGGGGGTGGCTGTCTGGTGGAGGAGGCCGTGGCGGCAGAAGCGGAGCGTTGGATTCCTCTCTGATAATCTCCAAACCCAGGTTCTCCTCATGGGGGAAGGCTGCAGGGTTGTCTAGCACCATGGGCCCATTGTCCTCTTTACCACTGCCCACACACCCACCAACTCCACTGCTGCTGCTGCTGCTGCTGCCTCCTGCCATGCTCCCTGAAAGACCCAGGTAGGAATAATAGTTAAAGCATATTTCTGCTCATTTTAACGAGGAGCAGTGTTATTACTAGTATAGTGACATGTGGTGATGATTTTAGCACAGTGGAGATTTCAGTGTTAACTAGTCAAAAAAATTATTTTTTAGTGGCTATAATGAATATTTCCATATTAACAGTGGATAAAATTTACTATGTGTAATGTAAAAGGGGTTGGTCATACTGATGAACCCAGTGATGAGAATTATCACCTGACTCTGCAGTTCCTTTCAGCTTTACGCAGAGTTTAATTGTCTTTGATCTCATTGTTTTGGCTTTCCAGCCCACAACTTTACTGTTTTGGTTCAGCTCACCGCTCTCATTTTCGGTCACAGCAGGCAGCTTTCAGCGAAAAAGCTTTATAAAACCACTGTATGCTACTTTCCCAAGCGGCAGACAGGCAAATTTAACAACTAGCTGGTGAACATAGTGTAGCATTTTGAAGAGTAAGAGCAAGATATTTCCTTTTGGAGTTGGTAGAGACCAAAAACAGCTAAAAGGAAAGTGAGTATTGGACTGACATTCGCCAGGTGGCCAGAAATACGACTCCAAGTGAATGCTAATGTTTCTCAGTATCTACTGGATTGTAAATAGGTGACTGTACGCTATATCGACACAAAGATGATGATATATCAGTGTTGTGCTCACAAGCTGTTTCAGCTGCCCCCAAGTGGCAAAAAAAGTTATTGCAGGTTAATTTACAACATATGTATATATCTATCAATAGTACAAAACTCTAAATGCTGTTTTTGGCACCCTTTCTGTTTTGGAACATTTTGAGGCAAAAAAGTATTTACGCACCCAACTTGTAGAAGGGAGGTTCAGCTCTCTGAGGGAAGTGTTTAATTACTCTTTTAAAGAATCCGAGGCCAAGAATTCTTAGTTATGCGCTTTACAAGCAGTTCCCCTGTCTAGATAAACCAGAAGTATGTGACTGTCTAAAAGTGAAATGATTTCAATCAAAGCAGTCACCTCCATTGGCCATGCTGCTGTTGACCAGCTTGTTCATCAGGTTGTGATTGCGCTCGGTGTTAGCTCTCTCATGGTTGTTGAGGTAGGATGGGATGTAATTGGAGGTCAGCTCCTTGAGGATCTTCTTCTCCAGGGTCGTCTCCTTGTGGTTGCTGTGGGTGCCATAGCCGCCACTACGGTCTAGAATCTGGACGCAGTCACTCAGGTACTCACTGCTGGCCATGCTGTAGTTGTTGGCATGGTTACCATTAAGAGGGAGTGTATCCATAACGCTGGAGTCTCTTGCGTTGTTCAGGATGCCCTCTGAGGAACAAATAATTTAAAAAAGTAATAATTATTAGGATTCATAAATAAACTAAGTGGATTTCTCAGAAGAGAGATTTTAATTATTGTTTGATATCATAGCGTGTGCTGTGAATTGAGGATTAAAAAGTAGCAATGATAATTTTCTTGGAAGAAAAATGCTTCAAGCGTTCATAATTCATTTACGAGAAACCTCAGAAGTACTTTCTTTTCTCCATTACTGCCAGCACTACAGCAATACAAAAAGAAGAGTTTCAGTGCAAAATAAGATAAATAGTTTGAAGTGACACTTACATTGCAAGTAATGTTAAGGGCAAACCCATTGCACCTCAATGATAACTCAAATGCCAATTGGTACATTTGATCCACAATATTTCAATTAAATGAGATTCAATGGTAATACTTGTTTTTTTATATTATAGATGTATTGTCCCCCAAGAGAAGAACTTTTAAATAGCATTTTCTAGAAAATGAATCTGCAAATATGTGACAAACCAAATAAGACAACTGTATTACATGGACTGACTACTGATTTGGAAATAAGAGCTTTAGCATGGCTGACAGCCAAACAAAACTACTGTTTGGATGTTGATTGGGCTGAAAATGTTGGACAGAGTGCTTTGGAAGCAAGAAAAGAGAGAAGAAAGTCTGTGATACTGAAGTAGTTGGGTATTAATTTAGCCCATACTTGTATCTCGGTAAGGTGCTAATGGACAGCATGAGGGAGAAGAGAGAAAAGACACAGATGTGAGTTCATACATTGGGAGAAAGAAAACTTTCAGCAGCTATTAAATCAACAGTTGCACAGTAATTGGAGGCACGATGAAAAATGTTTAACAAAGAAACCCTTTCTCAAAATCAAAGTCTGTTTTTGCCTTATTGTTAACTGGCTGCTATCAGGTTTATTATTTATTTAACACAGAGAAAACACCTCACAAATGATTTAAAATGGTATATACAACAGACATGCAGTAGAAGTCAAGCAATACACAAGTCTCAATTGAAACATACAAAATGAAGCACATAAAATAGAACATACAAATATTTCATGGCTCCCAAGTAGCTTATAAAAGATATAGTGAATCTGCAACCAGTAACATATATTGTGCATCTATAGCATACAATAAATCAGCATGTGAACTTGTTATACTGTTGTGATAAATCATCAACAGAATTTTCTCTCTGTGAGAACTGCCCAGCGGGTGTCCTTTGTGAAAGATTATTGCAGTGTGATTGATCGCCTCACTTGGGAGCCACAATAAGGCTAGATCAGATATGCAGCCAAAAGTGCATCACAGTAGCAAACATTTTAAAATGAAATAATCATGCAAAATAAATTTAATGTAGTGAAAAAACAACTCAAAGCTAACTTTCCAAATGTTGTATGTTTATAATAGGAACATCAGGCACACCTTGGGTGTTGTACATGCCCACGGCTGGGTTGTTATAGACTGCCGAGTCCCCCAGGAGAGTGTTATAAGGATTGTTAGTACCATGGGGACGAAGGAGAGCATTAGTTATAAGATGATTAGCCATGGCTCCTGGTACAGGTAGATAGAGAAAGAGAGAGGAAGAGCAACAGCCATGTCGAGAGAGAAAGAGAGAGGAAAAGCAACAGCCAAGTCAAGAGAGAAAAAGAGAGAAGCGCTCGAGAAAGGAAGGCAGAGAAAGAGGTTGAAGGAGAGAGCATGTAGACGTTGCAGAGTGGAAGTACGCAAGAAGGAAAAAGAAGAGGGGAGAGTGAGATGGAAAGTGAGTGTGTGGAAGAAAGAGGGAGAGAAAAGGACAAGTAAATCAAACAAGCAAACATAGTTTGAGGTGAAAGCCAAGAAAAAGCTTGATAAGTCATTCTTGCAGCCACTGCGTACAGGCTGAGGGAGGGGACGAGAGAGAGAGAGCGAGAGAGAGAGAGAGAGAGAGAGAGAGAGAGCGAGAGCGTAGCATAGCTTGGAGAAGATTGTGCTGCAGTTCAATACACTTGAGCAGAGTAGCATGACTACAAGATAGTTAATGGACAAAGGGGCCACAAAAAAGTGTTCTCAGTGCATTTTCTTCCCTAGGTGGCAGAAAGATCAGGTACACATAAAGACACTGCAGAAAAACAAACACGAATGATCACAACATCTCTTATACATTCATCCTCATGTTGTATTCCCTACTGTATCAAAAAAGACACTACGTCTACCTCTACTCCTAAGTGTGTATGTATGTCATATAGCTTCAAAACATAGGTAAGAGGGAAAAAACTGAGACACTAAAACATCTCTGTGGTGACATTTATTTTTTTATGCTAAGAGGCACAGTGTCTTAAGCTGTTTAGCTGAAAGAAAATACCAAAAAACATTTTAGTTATCTAACTCCTAAATCCAATGTTTGAGGACACCACAGTTCAGTTCAGTTCATATTAGTAAAACTTCATTACTATTTCCCTTTCAGAAATGAGAAGTTGGCCATCAGCCTGAACTTGGCCGACAAAATAAAGCTCCAGGTAGAATAAATAAGAAAGAATGGAAAAATGGAAAAATACTGACACTATAAAGACATCAGGGTAAATATGTGAGGGTGACCAAACAGCTAATTCACACCCATAGTCCCAACTAAAACAGACAAAAGAAATAATATATATTAGACATAATAATGTCTTAAAATGTACTTCAAAGTTAAAATGAACACATTCCTTGTTCATTTTATTCTCTTCTAATTTCAACAAGTCTATCTCCTATCAGAATATCCAATTTATTCCACCCCATCTGTTTCACTAAGCCACAGTACGTAGTCATTTGAAATCTACTGGCTAAGCAGCTCTCTGCACCATACTTTAAAGTGTGAGGGAAGGAGGAGGTGGGGGTGTCTTAAACCCTGCCTCACTAAGTGTGTGATAATTCAGGCGCTGACACACACCGTGTCTGCTTTAACATCAATCTGTCATGCTAACAGCTTATTAGTGGCCTAAAGGAAGTGAGGGCCACACCTCGACTTAGAGACTAACAAATGGCAGTGTATGTGTGTGTGCGTTCCACTGTGTGTGTGTGTGTGTGTGTGTGTGTGTGTGTGTGCGTGTGTGCGTGTGTGTGTGTGTGTCAAAATATCTAGTCATTTGGGTGTCTATGTCCTCATTACCCTAGCCCTCAGACAGCTATAGTCATGGAATCTGTTTTTACAGTGGCTTACTCTGGAGGGACAGCAACAGAAGCTCAGAATAAAGTGGAAATACAGTGAACTAGGCCTAATACTCATTTAAAAGCTTGGTAACTACAGTAGCCTATATGATGAGATAAGCTAGGCTGAACATATAGATTCTCAGGTGAAAAATACTGCAAAACTTTGCTCTACTTTACTGTACATTTCTATTGCTGTGGTGCAGTAACTTCACCTGAAGTGACACACTTGTACATTCGGCTAATAATTAAGCATTAATCTAATGCAACTCTGCATAACTTATTACGTATAATAATAAAAGGACCACTGATGTTCAGCTCAAGACTTGCACACATACTTTAGTTTAAAATATTTATCACCCACAAATCCTTGGAAAAAGAAGTCCTCTGTCAACTCTGCACTTTATAATGGGACCACAGACCGGTTGATGTTTCAGTTGTGACAAGAGTCTGCTCCTAACTCTCCCGCCTGTAAAGTCATCCTTTGAAGCAGCAGAAAAGTAGTAAGTTATATTTACACTCTATTCTGCTAATCCTCCTCTCTAAAAGAACACAGTACCATTATCGGAAGTTTGGACTCCTACCTCTTTACTAAATGACTGCTGTCTGAGCCTCCCGCTATTAATAAAATAGATATGATGACAGTGATGAGGATGCAAATGGTAGGTATCCTGTGGTTACCTCTGTTGAGCGTGGCGGAGCTGTTGATGTCTCCAGTGATGAAGGAAGACTCCTGTTTCCTCACAGTGTCATTCCACATCCGCCTGATACGACTCTATACACAGGAGAAAAGAAGCAAGAGAGAAAGAGAAGGAAAAAGAGGTAGAGGAGGTAGGGACAAAGACACAGAGGAGTAGCAATAATGGAGGAGAGGAAGGAATAAAAGGAAGGTACAGGAACAAGTCAAGGGAGGAAAGACATGACGAAAAAAAGAGGGAAAGAAATATGGTAAGAAACGTAATATATGGGAGTATGTGCAAAAGAAGGGCAAATTAGTGCAGGAGAGGCCATAAAGGAAAAAGCAAATCAACAACCAGCAAGAGAGAAACAGGTGGGGGAAAATAATCACCCGTCAATGCCATTTATACTCCATCTACCTGTGTGTCAGCATCAATATGTGAAGCTGTAAGTCAGGGTTTGGGCTATCTCACTTTCAACACAAAATCCACATTTTAAGTCTGAACATATATAGCATTCTAACTTCACAAGTTCCACATTAGAAGTCTTTTTTTTGTTAAAATCGAAAAAAAATTGAAACTGAGCTGAATCTAGTTGAAAGTGAACAGCGATAACCCAAAACCCTCATGGCGTGCTCCGGTCTCACCTGAGAGTCTGCTGTGCTGTAGCGTCCAGGTGTGCAGGCAGGTAAGCTCACCTGTGAGCCTGTGGAGTAGCGGCCTGGGGTCCGTGAAGTGGTGGTCTTACTGGAGGAGGAGATAGACGTCTCCACACTCTTGCCGCTGCAGCAGTGAGTACGCAGACATTTGCCGTATTCTTTACGCACCTGGGCAGAGGAGGTGTGAGGTGGAGAGAGTTACACACAGACACACTATGCACATATATAAAACCAAAAAGCACAGGGGGGAGGAGGAATTGATTGATGCTCCAATTTTAACTTGTAGATAGTGAAGCATATTTTTAAGATGACACACCCACAAAGACACAGACTGGAAGGGCTTAACTTGATATAGTGTCCCTGTTGACTTCTCCTTTTACTCAAACTCCTTGTGCAAACACTAACTCCATGAAAATTTTGATATTAAAGGATTAACTTCATAAACTTTCCCCCATGAACATCCACCCCAAATGTTATTAAAGTCTCATATCCATATGAAATGAACACATTCCTTCGGGAGACATTTGATGCAGTTGTACACACAGAACATCTGCATTTAGATCCCAATCAAGTTAGAACAAATAGGACTGTAATTGCTTTTTAACAAGCTTGTTGGACTGGCAGACGTGTATTGCCACATGCTCTGTTTGAACAGCTGTGTGGTGAGTTGCTCCATGCATCTTGGGAGAAACCATGTTGGACCGCAGCCAAAGAAAACATCAGCACTGTTCTGAGGACATCTCTCAGGATACCTGATCCCACGGCCTAACACATACCTAAGTACAGTGCGTGCACACATGTACACACA
Source organism: Siniperca chuatsi (assembly GCF_020085105.1). Classification (NCBI taxonomy): domain Eukaryota; kingdom Metazoa; phylum Chordata; class Actinopteri; order Centrarchiformes; family Sinipercidae; genus Siniperca; species Siniperca chuatsi. The sequence goes on from NC_058044.1 coordinate 17,003,896, forward strand.
CTGCACTTGTTTACTGCTTGCACGCTTAAAACTAAAAACTCTCTGTGGGACTGCAGCCAGACGAGAGTATTAAGCATTTGATGAATTTTCTTTCCATATCCTACTCCTTTTCTGCACTCCCAGGCACTGACAGTGTGTGGGAGACTCTGTAAAAATATCCCAGGATGTGTAGGCTCTTCCTGGAAGCCACATATAATTCAAATATAAAAAGTGATACATGCTTCTAATCCTTTAGGCCAACCAAACCCAAAGCACATATAAAGGAGGTCATCCTTTGAAATTGGGGGTTGTGTGTCAGTGTGAGCAATGTATTAAAACACAGAAATCATCAGAGGAGTGTATCTGTAACCACTGCCACTGAGCCATCAAAACATACATAGATTTCCTCTGCATGTGTCAAAATTTAAAACAATTAATATTATTATTGAAAAAGCCATTTCAGGCTTGATGACCCTGTCTGATGATGAAAAACTTTCTTTTCTGTCTGGGGGAAGACAGAAACACCGTAAGACTAGCAGCTCAGTGTGTTACCTGCTGCCACAAGTCAAGACAGAAAGTGAAAGAGAAAGAGAGAGGTAGTGAGAGTGAAAAAGTGAGAGAAGCGAGCAGCCAGTAGGGTTACTGAATGGCCAATCAAACCTGTGACAGCTCTGCAGATACTTTTGGTGTCCCTGCTGATCACTTCTAGTATGTGTGTGTGTGTGTGTGTGTGTGTGTGTGTGTGTGTGTCTGTGTGCGCATATATTTGTCTGCCTGTCACACTGTCTGTGTATTTATGTCCAGCTTTGTCTCAGTTTGTCTCCCTCACCTTCTTCTGCAGGATGCAGTGAAAGATGAAGATGAACATGCCCTGCAGGGAGTTGAAGATGGTGAAAAGGTAGGCCATGATGACGGTGCTCTCGTTGATGTACATCAGGCCGAAAGCCCAGGTCAGGCCCAGCAGACACAGCAGGGCTATGGCCCCGATCACCCAAGACCTACACAAGAGGGGAAATAATTGAGAGGGAGAAATGCTCAGTCACTTAAGATTAAAATTCCATTCAATATCCTACATTCTTGACAACAGATATCTACATAATATGTAAAGGATATAAGGTTGCATTGTAAGTAGGGTAACATGAGAGGCTTGTCTCTTTCCCTGGATCAGAAAAGCTATTCAGCCAAGTTTGATGCATGTGGGATCATGAGGCAGGAGAAAGGGGTTAGAGAGGGTTCATTCGGAGTCCCACCGCTGTGGGAGTGGGATGGAGGAAGCAGTGGGAGGTTTTGCCTAAAAGAATTATACTCTTATGAAAAGGGTGAGAGAGTAGAGAGTGAGAGAGTGGATTTGCTCATTTAGATAGCATCTCAAGAGACGGAGGAGAGGTTACAAACCAGCTGACGTCAGCCATCAGTATCGAGAAAGTCAAGCATACAAGACTTTTTCCAAGTTTCATCCAAACTCTATCACTCAGAGTACCTGGCAGAGGGTAAAAGACGTTTTCACAGGCAAAAGTGGGCACTGAAGTCTGTTAGTGCAATTGTGACTATAACAATTTAATTGAATAAAATGTAATAAAAGTTTTCAAGACTGTGAACCTCCATTTCAAATAAAGCCTATGCAGAAGTGAGTCATAAAGGCCAAATGTCAGAGGAATTTGGTCTCGTGGCATGTGTATGCATTGTAAGTCCTCCCCTGAGCGTGTGCGTGTGATTGTGCGAGCGGCCATGTGAGTGACTCCACTGGGCAGTAAGTAGAGGGACATTACCGCCATTATAAATGACATTTCTCACTAAAGGTCACAGTTTTCGGGTCTGCCACAGCCGCTAAGATGGCCGTTAATTTGATTGGCTGACTGGGCAGTGATCACCTCTCATGCGAGGGATGGAGACAAAGAAGGGGGGTAAGGAAAGAAAGAGGGTGGATGGGGAGAGAGAAACACAGAGGGGGAGATGTTAGGAGAGTCAGGAAGAAGGAAGAAAGAAAGAGGAAGAGAGTAAGTAAGTGAGACTGAGGAGATTGATTCGATGTTGCCCTCTGTGGCACCGTTCAGGCGAGACAGAACCTCCAATAAAGCTCGTCTGACGACCCTCTTCAATAAAGGGTACACTCATCCCTCTCTTTTCCATCCCTTCATTCCACCTCTTCCTCCAGTGCTCCCTTGAGTCATTGTTTCTGTCTCAGCTCTGTTTCCCCTCATTCACATCTCACCTTTATAATATTTCAATAGCACATTAAGTCTATAGGTCATAGGAACTCACAAATCACACATCAAATAATCCATTTTACAAGGCAGGTTAATGGTTAATTTAAGGATAAGCATATAGACTCTAAGAAGGTTCTACACACAAGTAAGACAACAAGCAAACCAATCAAAATGTCTCTAGGAAGACGAAAGGCATCCTGATTGGAGAGTGGCCTTACCAGAGCCAATCCACAATAAAGACAACTTATGATAGCTTGGAGTTAAAGAGACAAAGAAAACAAAAGGAAGAAAAAAATAAGAAGACAAAAAGGGCATGATGATGATTAACAAGTAAATGAACCACAATAAGACATGACTAATGAAGTGAAAGTGATTAAAATCTATTCAGCCTTCAGTTTGCTTAGAAAGAAGAAGGAAAGTCATTAAAAAGGAAAAAAGATCAGAAAGCATCATATTCTAAATCATTCTTTGATTTTTATCTTTCATCAGGCTTTTTAAATACATTCCCCTGAACTGTGCTGAAGCAAAGATCAGCTGGTTTCATCTTTATTTCTGAAACGCTTCTCACTTGAAGTCCTACTTGAAACTGCTGTCATGAAAGATACATTGGCAATAATATTTAAATGATAAATCAAATGAGTAAGCCATTTTGTGATTTACATTATAAATTCTGAGCTGTGCCTCAGTAAGGCGTTGAGCTGAGAGCCATGGCATATTGTTTGAATTAGACTGAGCCTTTTGTCTTGAGCTGCACTGGAACGACAAATAACACAATCCTGATTAGTTAGCTTAGTAGACAGAGTTTCAGCATTCAGTGGAAATTAAGTCATATTTCACTGGCATTCTCTAAGGGTGATATGAGTAATAATGACATGACTGGGAATAACAATATGATTAATTCAATGACAAGCATCTTGAAATGATGTAAGTCAAAGGTGAAATGTGCTTCATGTGACACATGAACATACAAAAAAAGGATATTAGATTTAAAGGCATAGTTTGACATTTGGGAAATACACTTATTGGCTTTCTTGCTTAGAGTTTGATGAGAAGATGTATGCCACACTCACGTCTGTAAGGTGAAGCCAGCAGCCCGTTAGCTTAGCCTAAAGACTGGAAACAGCTAGCCGGGCTGTGTTTAAAGGTAGAAAAATCAAAAGCTCACTATTAACATGTTATATCTTGTTTGTTTGATCCATACAAAAAACTAAGTGTAAAAACAATAATATGCCGTTTTACACGAGGTTGTGTGCAGGTCTATTCCTCTCCTGGATAAGAAATAGTCTGGCACATAACCATCCATAAAACCACAACTTGTGTTTTTACACTTTGTTTTTCGTACAGATAAAACAAACAAGATATAACATGTTAATTAGTGAGCTTTAAAAGTGCTGGGAGGAGAATTTTGTTACTGTCAGACTGAGTCTGGCTAGCTGCTTCCCCTTGTTTCCAGTCTTTAAGCTAAGCTAAGCTAAAAGACTAAAAGATTATTCCTTTAACTTAATCCACACACAAAAGCATGCCAAATCATGCCTGCTTTCAAAACAAGACGCACTGGTGTGATGGCAGGACTGTGTGCACACATGTACTTACTTGATGTTGTCCAGACATCCAGAGTCTGGTTTGAGAATGGCCGTATGATGGAACATCTTATAAAGAGCGATACCGAGGAAGATTACATTCAGCTGAAACACACACACACACACACACACACACACACACACACACACACACACACATACAAGTTGATATTCTGCAGCAACAAGCCTAATTAAAGACACAATGTCACCACAACAATTCACTCACACACAGTGCATATCATTTCATTTTCCCTTCCAGCAGTAATTGGCTTGGGGACACAGTATCAGCCCACAATCAACAGCTCTTTATGTGCTCAAAATACAGCAGCTTGAGCATCAGGGAAAATACAGCAGTCATTACATCCATTGAGGATCATTGTTACAATAGAAATCCAATTCTCACAGATGCTTTCTATTCTATTGGCCTGCTAATGCATAGAAAGGGTGGTTTAATAATGACTGTCAGGACTGATGTACTGGGTCTCTGTATATCTTACCAGTGGACATAGAGTCTTAACAGTGCAGTCCCACCTGCACCTCTCCCACTTACAGCCAGTTAGATCAGTGATAGCCTGCCTGACATTTCTTAAATGAGTACAGAGCATGAGTGTACATGCTGACATTCACCTAATTGGGAACATCATTCTGTCTTTCCCAAACACTGTTTTTTATATATTTTTTGCTTTTTCTGTCGTCTAACTCTATTTCTGTCTCTGTTCACTTGTTCAAGATATAATGTCTGTTCCTGCTCCTCTGTGTTCCTCTTTTTACTGTGTAATTGGGCTACATTGTAATTAAGTAGCAAGGCAAGGACGAAGTACAGTGCCATCAAATCATCAAATAAGTGCCGAAGAGTAACATAACTTTAATTCTTATCATAATCTGCGATTTTGCTCTATGTCCTTCCAAAGATTTCTCGCTTGTTGGAATATGTGCCGACTTGAGAGTTAATCCATGAGTGGGAATTATTAAAATGACATATAAAGTTCCTTTAGCTTTCACTTACACTGCTTAGGAGCTCAGGCAAACCTTAATGTAACCTGTTGTTCCAGCACAAACATGTGGCAGCCATTCTACTTTGTACATGTGATGCTATGTCAAGTGTGTGTGAGCATGCATGTGTGTGTATCTCACCATAATGATGAGTGTAGCAGGGCCTATAAAGCTCCAAATAAAGTATGTATCCAATCGCAGCCAGCACCTAGAGAGACAGAGAGAGAGAAAGAAGTGAGCAAGAGGGAGAGAGACAGAGAGGGAGAGACATCATGCATGAGAAACAGAGGGAAGAAGAACAGGAGAGGAAAGACGCATAGGGATTAAAAACATGCGCCATTCTCAGATGGATGTAGGGTACCAAAGATTTACCATCAGAGGACAGGACATGCATCATAGTTACACACACATACACACACACACACACACACACACGCGCACACTCAAAGGAGGCATGGGACAAAACACTGTACATTACATGACATACAGTATATCAAATGCATCCCGATAGAGGGAGGAAAGGAATTGGGGGGGATGAAAAAGTGAAAGAGATGAAGAACAGTGAGAAAGGTGTTGCAGGATGAAGGAAATAGACTATACACACACCTCAAACATACATCACACACAGAGGTGGAGACAGCGAGAGATGTGCCCCTGTGATAAATAAAGCTTTACTTCCCCCTTAGGGCACAGATATATGACACGACCACATCCTGCGGTCGCAAAAATATGACATGACTGTGTTCATTTGAATACTGAGTTATGGATGCAGCCCTCATACCAGGCTATTTATGAATTCTGGCTGTGGAGAGGTTAAAGGAGAGAGGAGGGAAACACACACACATATAATGTATTCACACAAACATTCACCTACACCTTCAGAGACAGAAGACATGCATGAACACACATAACCACACACACGCATGCATTCATTTCTGACCACAAGGTTAGCATTGGTAGTAAAAGACAGACTGCTGTATGCTAAATAATGTTACCCCAAACATCTTCACTCATCAATTGAAAAAAAAAATCCCAGAGTGACCTCCACTGAGGTCAGACCCAACGGGTTGCAGAAAAAGGTGCCAGAGAAAAAACGCTGGAGCAAAATGGCCAACTGATTCATGACCAGCTGCTTTTGAATTATTAATCTTTCAATTTCCACCACATTAGAGAGCCCTCCATTATGGGTCCCTGCCTGTGTCACTGTATCCTCCATTAGGTCTCCTTTGCTAACTCATAGCAACCTTCATTATGGGAGGTGAATGAGACTCAGTGCCACTGGCTAATATAGGGGAGAATGGGTTCTGGTATGTGACAAGGTGACACAGCAGGGGATGGCAGATGATATTTTCAGAGGTTTTGTCTCAATGTGTTATGTCAAAGATGATAAGCTGTGGCATTTTCAAGGCTGGACTGATAAATGAGTCATATAACTTTTTTTCTACTTTTAATTAAATGTACTTTGCTATTAAAATACTTCTTCTACTCAACTTCTTTTCAAATTCTTTCAAATGCATAAGGCCATTAAAAGCAGAATTGTTTGGGTGGTGACATGAATCTTTTACACCCTCACTGATTTTGGTGTGATTTGTATGATAAGCTCTACGTTGTTCTCCAAAAACATATCACTTAATTTTGCATTTTTATTGTTAAACCATAGCTATTGTCTCAATTCAAGTCTCCTCGTCTAATGGCATGCAGTCTGATTATTCATCCAGATCTTGGCATTCACACACTCATGTTTTAATGATCATCCCACAATGAAATATTGATCTAAGTGGCATAAGGATTGGTGTGGCTTGACAGTTAAACACAGTTAAATTTAACCCTTTTCTTTGTCTTCAAACCTTTACGAGCTGATGTGTAGCTGGTGAAGAAAACGTGAGCATTTGAATCATTTAACAGTCCTATAGTGTCCTGTAATTTTTCACTTTTACTTTCATTTATATGATGAGATTTTAAATGCAATGTCCACATTGTTAATGTCCTCTTTAGTCCTTATGATTTCATACAGTCACAGAATACAGGAGAGGTCATGGACTTGTGCACCATATACATTATATGCACATTATGCACATAATATGCATATGCACTGTATGAATAAAATGTTGGCTTCTTTTCAGAATTCCAGCTTGAATATGTTGAATATATATTGAATGTTCAAAAGTGTATTTGTAGGTGGCCTGTTATGCATATGCTTCATATGAATGAGATGTTGGCTGCCTTTTCTTGGATTCACCATGTCTCTCAGGTTGGACAAGTCAAGCATGCATGAATACACTACCATGTGCCTAATGTATGTCCTCATCCCACTCACTACTCTGCTCTTCCTCCAGGGAAGCCAGCTTTTGTTTTTACCGCACACAAGTGCAAGTCAGTATGGCACACCCTGACTGACTACTTTATCACTCCCTTTATCACTCCTTCCATATTCACACATTGTTGCTGCTGTGCTCATGCAGGCACTCTGTGGTGCATCCTTCCTTGCTAGTCCCCATACTTCCCTCCCCCTCTTTCTTCTTCTCTGCCTCTCTCCCCTCTCAACCTCTCTGTATTGACGCTTCAGAAGTGCCACAGCTTGTAGAGTCCACTGTGGCAGACGCAGCCAAAATGACAGCAGGCACAACAGCCTCCCTCCCTCCCTCGCTCCATCCTTCCTCCACGCTATGCTCTCTTTGCCACCCCTCTATCCTTACACTCGGTCGGTGCCGTAGCTCCTGTAGTCCACTGCAGCGGAGACGGCCACTATGACAGCAGGCACTCCATATCCTGCCAGGTAGAAATACTTAGTCCTGGAGTGTTCGCTCTCAAACACCTCTACCAGCATGATGTAGAGCTGCACCCCTTCCAGGAACATCCAGGTGAAGGCTGCCAAGAAGAAGAAATGGAGCAAGGCCGCGAAAACTGCACAGGCAATCTGGTGTGGGAAAGAAAAGATGGAGAGGATTTAAAAATACAGTAACACTACACACAATATTACTCAAGAAATATCTAATCTGGTGGACATTTGCACGGATGAGTTAGAAAGTGGAAAAAAGACCTAAACACTGCAGGCGATAAGGGTATGAGTCAGACTTAGAAATTAATCATTTATCATATTCACATAAGGAAAGAAATGAGAAGGACTAAAATTTGGGCTGCCAATACTGGAAGAGACAAGAGAGGGAGAGGATAAGGCAAATAGATACAGAGGGAACTCACAATCATAGTATACTATAACAGCAATTACAGGCGACAGAATGACTCAAAATCACTTCAAGATAGCAATATTAGTTGAGCCTCCTTCACACTTTACTCCACGTCTACATCTACAAGTCATCTAAGAAAATAAATGAGAAAATATAAATGACAAGTTGGTGCTGCAGCCTCTGCTGATTGACCACATTTCAAACAGAAATAGTAAAGCACTTTCAAAAGGGGCTGAGAGAGAAGGAGGTGGGGAGTTGGTGAGGAGGGCGAACGACTTGGCAACACTTGAAAATACAATATGATTTTTTGTCAATGCCAAGGATGAACAAAAATGAGTGGAACTGCTGCAAAAATGACTCAGCAGATTGGTATGAAAGAGACACATAACATTTGACACATTTTAGAGCTTGGAAAAAAACAGCAGTAACATCAGTTTAGATACTGAATAGTAGGGGGAAAATTACAGTTTTTATGCCATTACTGGAGCTGAACTGTATGTTTTAAGTGAACAACATAATCAAAATAAGGTACAAGTTCTTAATTTAGTTTCTTGTGAAATGGTGATTATCAAAAATCTAATAAAAATGACAACACTGCTACCCACCAGTGGTTATACATTCACATTGAAAGTGAGTGAATGGATTTTAAATCACATTGTTAGTAGCCAGTGAAAAGTGACAGATGAAAGGGATGTAAAAGAGTTTGAGAGGCAGATGATAAAATACTTGGAAAACCCTGTGAGAGAGTATCCTGAATGTAAAAAAGAGAAAAACAGAGCAGCAAAGGATGAGCAGTAGGAAAATGAAAGAGGGGTATCAAACCTAAAACTGCATTAACAATTTAGGCAATAGGATAGGAAGAAAAGAGGGGTGCTTAAGAAAAGAAGGCGAAAGAATGAGCGGTGAGATCTGGCCCGTCACATTCAAGGCAATGTTCTAATCCAAAGAGTCACTCCTAAATCATTGAATGGGAGAGCTAACAGACAGACTTTTATAATGGAGGGGTTTGCAGCGAGAGACAATTACCTAATGTCTAAGAGACAATGAGTTTAGGGGGCGAGGGAGTCACTCATTTCCATTTCTAATGATCGCACAGTGTAGCTTACACACACATGCACACACACACACACACACAGGTAAAAAGTGGCTGCTTATGCAAAGTCATTTAGTTTTCCTCCTGGAATTACTGGCTTAACTGGCTGTGAGCTAAGTGACGCCAAGGATGTTAATGGAGGTCACAAATAGTCACCAGTAATTAACAGGAGAACGGCTCACACAAATACAGCAGCAGACATACATACAAAGAAACATGATCCCTCCCACACAAACACACACAGACAAAGAGAAATACACAAACCTCAAAGTCAAAATACATTCTATCAAATGTTTGTGTGAATGTTTTCTCACTGAACGCTCAGCGGGATGCAAAGGCCTGAGGCTGCTCTAAGGTTTCTTGAATACTATGCAGGAGATAAAGGATACAGCCCTGAGCGCTACCTCCCCCACAGACATACATTCCGTCATGATTCAAACAACTCACAGACAAAGAAAACATAGGCTACCTAGCACTAACATGTCTACAATGTAAGAAACTGCGCTCTGTAGTACAGTAAGGTTATGACAGTAGTTGCACATATCGAGGTTTACTACAGTATGTGCTGATCATATTTGGGTGACTGTGCCCAGAGGAATTAAAGGAGAATGTCTCATCTCAGAATCTGACCCATACGATTTTTGTGCAAGCCTTAATCCATGATTAGCGTACTAAATGTGGACCATATGGAAAACCCTCCACATTCTCTGGGGGCAGGAATATTTGTTATGGGTGTCATCAGGACCACTGCAGTTAAGGGTGCATTTGTTGTGCTGAAAATCTCTATTCCACATTTAAAAAACACAATAGTAGAAGAACAACACATGCAGTACGTTTGATAAATGTACTGTCACAAAAACATTCTAATTTTTTAGCTTGTGTAAATTGTATTGTACAAAGCTCAACCAACCTCCACTGCCTATACACAAGTACATACAAAGGATAATGTTATTTGGCTAACACCTTGAGCTATTACCCCACAAATGGGTTTATTTGTTCATAACAGAGGTCAAGCAGATCTTTTTCCATATAGCTGTTGATTTTGGTAATGTTCTTCCTCTTCTACAGTTGTGAGTTCCAAAAGCTGAGCACAGTTTCCACATGAGCAATAGAGGTCATGCATCATTAACCATAATAGAAAGTCACAATCTGGTAAGGTCTGGCTAGTGGGAGTGAAAAAATGAAAATGGCCAATTAGTTTTTAACTAGTTAGTTATGAAAGTTACTTTAGCTCTATTTGCACAAGCCTCAATGGCTGCAGAGAGTGGCGCCGTTCACATTGAACAACATTTCAACCATCCAGAGTCCACTTGAGCCAATCAACCAGATACTCTAAAGAAGCCATCACTGGTATTAGCAGAGGGGCTTGAGAGATTTTGCCATCACAAATAATTGCTATGACCATAGAGGTGTAGAGCATGCTGCATTCATGAACAGTTTTTACTTGAAGGCATAGCTGACTCTGAAGCATAAGGATCATTGGACAGTATGTTGCTTGACATTGGATGCACACAATGACATACAGCCAATTCAGACTGACAGTGACCCAGAATTAAAGGTTGGTCTGAATGTCAACATGCATTCTCTGACCTGGCCTGACCCTGCTCATGAGCCATTTACAACATGATGGTGTACATTGTAATTCTCAGGTTTAAGTGTTAAGTGTTTCAATACTAACTGGAAGAATGCACTCAATAGAGTGCAGATTTCCGCCAGGCCTGGTATCACCAAATGGCATATGAATAACACACCACTGAAATTTTGCATGTTATCACAATGCCTTTTTAACTTTTCATGCCATTTATTCTTCTGACTTTTATTGTGCAGAGACGGCGTGTCATTTTACGCGTGAATATCATGGAGAAAAAAATGTCAGGTGACGTAGTATAAAGAGCGACAAAGTCTGCGTAGGGATGAGGCACTGACTGTATATAAAGATATACAGTCTATGAGAAGAGGTCGGGGTGGATGGATGGGTCAAACAAATACAGGACTTTCATCCAGGAGACCGTCGTTCGTGTCCCTTTAAATTACGTAACCTAACTTAACTTACATACATATGTAACTTAACTGATGTAGCTATCGTACTTACCTACCGGCCAGTTAAGATGAGTGAGGAGTCAGCAGTCAATGGCGGTATAAAACAGAGCAGTCAATAAAATAGGTTTTTCAAAAATTGTAAATCACCGCAACCACAAGAGGTCCTTGAGCATAGAGTCATAAATGTGCACAAAAAATATTAGGCTAGGCGAGATTAGCTGCAGATAGATACACACACACACACACGACCAAACGATAACAATTGAATTCATGTGAAATTTCTATAAACGTATTACTATACTCTAGTATAAACCTCTATATTGCATATTGGCAGCATCTATGTTGCAAACATAAATTCTGCTTTTCTGAATCTCAGAGAACCTTGAAAATCTTTGATTGCATTGTAGCAACTTTTTATGAGAAGACCAAATAAAGAAAATAAGTGACACCACTTTACCAGCACTTTCATGATCAATATCCAGAGTAAATATTGCAACATCACTTTAAAAGAAATGAAAGTCCACAATGCTGTTAACCACACAGGCCTGGATTTATACAAGGTAATTCTACAGTTTAGCGGTGATATGTGCACACTTGGGTCTTGTGTGAAACTACAGCACTGACAGCACTCTAATAGGAATGGTCAAATGCAGGTTGAACCCATATTCACTATCCTGCTTCATATGGGCTTTGTTTGTGATAGTAAACATCCTTCTTACAACCATCAGGATTCCCTGGCAAAGGAGATAGACTGCAGCTACAGTAGCCTGTGGGGGGAAATGACTAACAAAAGCAACTGAAGACTGGAGCACAGAACATAAACATCAGCTAAGCTAAAACAAAGCTTTAATACATTATCTAGCCATTAAGGAAGTCTGTGTAATATGCACTTTGTGCATTGTAAATAATTTCTGTTGCAACTGGGAACAGACCAAAGACCAGGCAAATTAGTTTTTTTGTACTCTACATATTTATTATATTTAAGTTAATTTGCCATTCAAGAAGTATAACAGCCTAACTGTGCAAGTAGCCTAATGTTATAGCATTGTTTTTGTCTCCTTTTCTGTCTTGGTTGACAATCCTTTCTGAATTAGCCACAAACTATAATACAATTAATCTGAGGAAGGTTGTAGCGCTCAGTATAGTAATGATGTCATGGAAAACTGAGCATTTGCAGTACAAACAATGCCAGTCAACTCAGTAAAGAGAGGTGCTTAAAAAAGTTGCATAATCCAGGCTGGTTTGAATACACAGATATGGTTTGTTTAACAGCCACCAAGAGAAACTTCTGTTTTCGATTTATTCCGGGAACGCTGCATGTATCAAATCTGCTCTCTTATTCATGTAGCAGCAATGTGGTCAACCACTGACAGCAAGTTAGTAAACATTTCACAATTTACTGTGCCAACAATGCAGTATGATCAGTGGTATTGGTCAGTGGACATTTATGCCAAGCCTTCGCCAACACAGCATGAATAAAAAAGCACATTTTGAAATGGAGCCTGTGTGCAAAATTTGTTTTTATTTATCTATTTCATTGCTTGTAGTCAAAAGGATATGTATGCACACATGGTGTGAACTGTACACACACACACACAAAGAAAATGACACCCTTCTTACCGGCTGATCGGCCCTGTTGATCCCGACCAGGAACAGTGACTCAGCGATGAAGAGGCTGATACAGAGGTTCTTGTGGATGGTGTTGCGGTCACTTTGCAGCCCGCGGAAGAAGCAAAAGGTGAAGATGCAGATAAGAAGGCAAACCAGCGACAACAGGATCCCCACCCATGTGATGACGTCCAGGAGCAGGTCGTGCATGCTGTCTGCTTTCTGCAGGAAGTGCAAGAAAAGAGAGAGACAAGCTTGAGTGGATTATTTAATAGCCAATTACAGCTACTATATTTAGCTATGTTTAGCCTCGGATTGCTGAAAACATACATGAGTCATAGTGTTGTCACATGAAACATACTGTAGGAACAGACACACAACCCCCCTCCCCTGACTTATGTGAGACTGGCTGTGTGTCGCTGAGCATTCAGGGCCACAGCTTTACGCTGCGTTGCACAGGTGTGCTGGCTCTATCCATCAGTGTCCTGCAACCTGGCAGGCAGAGCAATGTTCAACATAGCACTACTGTGATGGATCTACTGCTCAAACCCTCACACTGTGTTCACAAAGGGCTGCCAAGCTAGCTCTGACCATGACCCCTTTAGAAGTAACACACATCCTCTGGTCCAGAGGGAGAGACTGGATGTCACACAATATCCAGAGTTACAAGAGCCGATTTGTGAGAAGGAACTTGGTCTTAACGTAACAAAAGAGGGAGACAAAAAGTACTTATCCCACACACAGCGGGACAATAAGGTTTTTATCCACCGCCCATAGTGGCTCATGGATATCAAAATATATGAGCCACTTTCACTTTCTGATCAGTCAAATATAATTTTTCCAATAAAATAGGACCAGCAGCTTTAGTCTCTGATGTAAGTTTCTATGGTAAATTAAAATGTATCTGTTTTGGTAATCCAGAACTCCATAGACTGAACGTTTGAAGTGCAAATTTTTGTCAACCCAATGTCATCATCTGGCTTGACGAATCAATTGTAAAATTTCTCTTGCCAAGTATGATTACTCAGTGCTGGAGAGTCTGGAGAGTTATAATCTATTTTCCAGATGTTGTGGTCTCCTTCTCTTCATTCCTTCCTCTTTTTTAGAATCTGTTGACCAGCCTTGCCAGCCACAGCTAATCAAATGACGAACAACTGACCTTTTGATCCTGCCCATCCCCCCCTGGCAGGCACGGCAGATTAAATGCCTACCTTGACCTTCACATGGGCCATGAGCACTGCAAAGCTGGTGAGGTGTGTGCAGGAGCAGCTGGTGTGTGTGCGATTGGTGCCCAGCAGACGACAGTCCTGTGTAGACCAGAATCCCGTCATGGTGCGCTTGGAGTAGCTCCAGAATGAACAGTTGGGATTGAAGTTCTCTTCCGAATGCTAGGGGCAAGGGAGGAGGAAGGGAGAGAGAGAGAGAGAGAGAGAGAGAGAGAGAGAGAGAGAGAAATCAAGACAAGAAAGAAATTGATCAAGAAAGGGACAAAAAGGAGGAGGGGTGAGGGAAGTAGGAAGACAGAACAGATACTTAGTCATGGGGAGGTGGGAGGTAGAAACATGGAGTGGTGGGAGAGCCAAAAAAAGCGAGAAAAATGGTGGGAGGAATTAGTGGAGAAAGGGATGAGAGGAAGAAACACAGAAAAGGAGTCAAGCACACACAACAACAAAACAACAAACAGAAGGGACAGAATGCGAGAGTGCAGCAACAAATAAACATGGACCGTGGCAGGAGGTGACAGTGCTGTGTCCGTGCTTGTTGTGTGAGATTCTGGAGTGTAGGAGCTGCTTGTGTTGTGTAAACTGATGAAGCCGTGTGTGTTAGGTTTGTAAAGTTGCACTCAAAATGAGCAAGTGAAACAGTGAGGATCTTTTTGCTGCCAACAAGCTGGATCACCAACTGGATCAGCATTTGCTTGCTGAATGAGCAACACAAAATAAAAGTGTTGCATTGAGCACGACAATTCATACAGTGTGAAGCAATGTGGAATTATACCCTAATTCAGTCTGTAATTATTGTCAATACCAGAGCTGTCCTTATGTCATTTGGGGTAGGGTAATGTCAATGTAAAGTCACGTCTTCACTTACACAAGCCTTGATAAGCAAATAATTCAACATTCAAGCTATATGGCTATGCCTGTCCCAGTCCTATTTTTTACCAGGTCAAACGAGAATGTTTTTGCTTTTAAGTCTTAAATTAAGTCAAGTCTCCAGTAAGTCAGGCCCCCAGCAGTCAAGACCAAATCAAGTCTCAAATCTCAAGTCTAGAGTCTACAGCTCTGGTTATTACATATAGTTGTTATCAAAGGATAGGGCTTCTGTTATTCTATATTTTTCTTATTATCAACAAATCTTACGAAAAGAACAAAACCAACTATGCATTAATCCATTTCTCAATACTTTCCGACTTCCCCAGCCTGTTTGTGGCACTCAGGCCCAAGCCCAATTGTTCCTACTGAAGATGAAAATCTTTAAAAATGAGTCACAAATATATAGTGTCCTTTTTAAAAATGCTAAATAATTTCCTAAAACAGTAGATTTTAGCAAGCATTACTCAAACAGAAAGAGTAGTGCATTTGCTGGGAACTATTTTACTGACTGACTATTCAGCTATGCATTAATACACATTTGGTGTTCTAGTACTATAGCACCAGAACAGTATATGTAAAATTGAATCAAAGTAAGCTATAGAATATAGAATATCACCTGCCTTATCCTTTAACCTGTATTTCGGTCCCATTATCCCACAGCAAGTTCTTTTTTTATTGTTTACAAAAAAATAAGTCAACACCTTGAACCCTTTCTTACCTGCAGGTGTTTGACAGTGAAGACCACAGGCTCAGACAGGTAAACCTTATTGCTCTCCTTGTTAATGGATGCTGTGATGACCGGGGAGTTGACGATAACAGAGTAATTAGGGTAGACCGCCTCGCTGCTCAGTCTAACGCTTGCATTCTCTGTGGACAGGTAGGAACCCAAGTTCCTGTACAGGACAAAGGCCATCCTGATCTCGCCTGTAAGAAAACACACGGGACATGGAGGAGGTGCACTTGATAATTGTCTGGCTTAAACCATGATGACAGAAATAGACGGTGCATGTGAGAAAGAGCAAGAGATTGCAAGTGGGAAAAACAGTGGGTTAAACAGAGAGAAAGAGAGAGAGAGGGGTCATAGACCTCATAGTGAGAGTGAGAGGAGGAGAGAATGTGAGATTTCTCTTCTACCGTTTCTGCCGTGCTGCTTGAGAGTGCTGGCTGACAGCTGGATGGAGTTTCCATGTAGTTCTGACTGAGGGAATGTCAGGTCTGCTAGGTTCCCATCCGTGCTCAGCCTGGCCACTTCCAGCTCTGGAACACACACACAACACACACACACACACACACACACACACACACACCCTAATGTCAAGTCATAGCATAGCACGTTACATCAGGTTTGTTTTGCAGCTTCTTGTAATAACCATGTTTTCTCACTAAGTGCTTCACAGCAGACCACAGGCATGAATGCTGGAGCAGTTTCTTCTAAACAAAGAAAATGAAAAAAGCTGACATGCATCAAAGTGAAATAACTTGGATTTTTTTACTATAAAAGGCAACAATGTCTCCAGGCAACTGGTCCAACACATTGAGGTAGATAATCCAGCCTCTCTCTTGTATTGTAGGAATCTAATTTCACCATCCAAGTTCGTTAGCACATTCCCGATTATGGCTGTGTAATGTATTAGATAAAGTTTCTAATTAAGGACTAATTATACCTTTGGTGTATCGCTATCTTGTGCTTCTGAGTGATTTGGTGATTTAGACACTGCTTTCATGGTGAAAACAGCGCCCTGATCAAATAAACAACACAAGGACATGCTCAGATGGAAATGAGAGTGGAAGAGGAGGTGGAGTGGGAGAAGAAGGTGAAAGGAAAGGAAGTTGAGGAGGTCAGGGAGAAGTGCTGGAAAGAGGTAAAAGAAAATAAAGAGTGTAGTCAGAGGAGCAGAATGGCTGAGAGATGGGAAATGAGCAGATACGTTGAGAGGAGAGGACTAGAGTGGTGATAGGCAAAACGAAGACTATGTTCTCTCACAGAGTACAATAGATAGGGCACAAAGGCAAGAGATACTAAGGTCTGGGAGAGAGGAAATGGAGGCAGAGTGAGGCAGGCAGACATAAACACAGACACCGATATGCAAATACTGGCAGAAAGAAAGAGAAACACTGGATAAGTGTTCCTCACTTGCACAAGAGCCAAACTAAACATTCAAGCCATGTACACAAACATATACACATTAACACACCGACCTACCCACACACATGCACATACATGTACACACATCCACAGCCACAAACAGCGCAGTGGTATCAAAACACGCTGAGTCTAATCTAATTAAAGTATCCTTGTCATGACAATCCTCCTCCTAAGAAACACACTTGTTCATTATCGTTATCACACAAGCATGCTGTTACCGCTGTGTTATCCCTTCAAATCACTGTTTTGGTTCTAATAATAACACTATTTATTCATCTGCCTAATACTGTGCCGCATAGTCACACACACAATTTAACACAATAATATCACCTACAGTAGCTGCAGTGGCTTCTTTAAAATGCGTCATTCAAATAATTTATTCCTGTCGTTCACTCTCCTCTGAAAGACTTGTTAAAAAAATGGGGGGGGGAGTGCCATGAGGAGAGTAGAGAGGGAGGAGATGGAGAGAGAGGGAAGTGAGGATGGAAGAAGAGAAAGAGAGATGAGAGGCGGTATCGGGCCGGTTATGAATAAAGGGAAGAGATAATCACGGTGGATCTGCCCACTGGATTAGCTGGGAGGGAAGATTAACGGCACAAAAAGGAGAGGAATGCGGAGACAAATTTTTCCACAAAAAGATGATTTTGTGTTTTAAGTTCTTCAGAGATGTGGTAGCCTACATCCTGATGACTGTTTATGTAACCATATTTATGCGGTGCGCTCAGGAGGAGAAAAAAAAATTGAAGGAGATAGTGAAGAGTCTGAAATTATGTAAGGTGAAATTGTGTAGGATGGCAGTTGTTGGGAATGAACTGTTGTACTAAAACTCAAGTGAGAACAAGACAAAGTCATGTTGTATGGAGTGACTTTGTGGAATCTGTCTCTACTGTCTGTTTGATAAGAATAAATGTGGTAATGTTATCACTATGTCACGTGATTTAAATAGCTGTGATTTCATTGCTTACTGATGTGAAAGTGAGCACCAAAAAAAACCTTAGAGCATCATTTGACATTCCACCACAACCATCTCCCTCAAGCATGCACTCATCCAGTCTTCCTCTTTACTCATCGCCCTCAGTTTCCTCGTCTTCTCCTGCTCCTCCTCCATGACTTTTCATCTCTGACTGAGTAATATACACAAGCACAGTGAATCCTAGTAATGGGGAGATGATGTGTCGGAAATTTTGAAATATCAAATCAAAAGGGGAGTAAACAGGAGGATAATCAAGGGAAACATTACTGAGTGCATCTCGTTGGTCTGGGTGCAGATGAAACGATGGCTCACAGATATATCATCATCTAAAGGCATGAAATGCAAAGAGGGTTTTCGCTCTCTAGTATTTCTGCCTTATTCCATGGCCCAATGATGACAGGATCAGTGAGAGAAGATGAGAAGAGATGATGGAAGGAGAGGAGAGTGATGTGCACAACGCCATAATAACTAGCTTTGTTCTGCTTTGTCAAGTGTGCCTACAAGTGGAGGGAAGGAAATACAGAAAGAATAAATAAATAAAAATTATTGTGTCTGGCAAACAATTCATCCCTGCCTCAGAAGCCTCAAGAGCAGTTGTTTTTTTTTCCTGCATTTGTTGATCCATGAGGATGGGTCTCTGTGGACTTGACCCTTCAAAGCCACTCACAAAACAACCTGGACCTCTTCATCATAACCTCTCTTTGACAGCTTTACATACCCACTCTACATAATGGAGCATGCGTGTAAAGCTGTAAATACATGTAGTCTATTGTATTATTTTATTTGGATGTTTATGGAGCCAGACAGGTACTAATGGTAAAAGTTTTGATAACTTTTACCACAAATTAGTAATTTGTTCACTCACATTAGTGATATGTCCAAATGACACATTATACAAAAGTATTGTATAGTATTATAACAGTAGGACCTGAAGTTATAGGTTAGTGTGTCGCGTCCAGTAGTAGTTACATTTGCCCCTTTATCATACAATTTTGATATCAAATTGGATGTTGTTTCAGTAGTTCTATTGTACTCTTGCTGGTCAGCTTTGGCTGCAAGCTGCACACATGCTGCTGCTGTGCAAAATAAACAGCAAACGTTGTCACATCATGGATAATAAAAATGAGCTACTTCTGTTTTACAGTTTTATTTCGATTTTATACTTAATAAAAATAACATGGTTATCGTTGACATCCCTTTAATGTTTATTATGGGATAACATATTTCCGTTCTGTTTCCGTTGTGTTTATTCATGCACACAAATTTTTAATTGGACAGAGTGGTTTACCAAGAAGCACAAACAAATATTATTAAATATTTTACACTCTTTCTTGAAGTCCTGTCAGAACAATATCTCTTACACAAAATCTAGTGGCAGCCATAGGAAACTACAGTGCAACATCAACAAACGCATCTTCTTCCACAACCTTCCATGATTTTTTTCTTTTAGAACCCCTTCCGAACACATAATATGAGAAATATACGAACACATAAAGCTTTATACAGTATTGTAGTGATGTTTAATATATTTATTTAATCTGCAAGATTTTTACCAAGGTATCGTTGGCTATCTGTCCAGCAAGTTCAATGCCTGCTTCTCTGCTTCAGTATTAAAGTATTTCATATTCTTCTACCATTTTACTTTTGCTCCTTGTAGAATATTACTGTAACTTATTTACCATGCAATCAGGCAATTGTTTAGCCCGTCACATGTAGGGTCCTGGTGCTGTTAATTCACCTCGCAGCTCAGATTCATGTGCACAAACTACAAACTAATCTTGCAGTATTTCTCTCAATAGCATTCTTCTGCCCTACTTCCATTCTTGTCTACTCGTGTCCATTCACGTGTACAGAACCTGTGTGTGTGTGTGTGTGTGTGTGTGTGTAATTGCACACATGAAGGATGATGTTATTTTTTGACGAACTTTGAAGTTAGATAGTATCCTTTGTTTCTCATTTCTCGTTTGTATTATAAAACTTTGATTTGAGGCGGCGGGTTCAGTAATGCCTGCTGTCATTGTTGCCTCTTACTATGATATTACATCATATTCTTAGATTTTCAGCAGCCTGAGCTGGTTTACGTTGTTATAAGATGTAGAAGAAAAAATAGTGAAATCTAAGAATCATATGCCGAAATAAGGGCAGAAATTCTTCCCTCTATTACATTGTATTCAGGTAAAGTCAACGAAACGTAAAAATGTTTTTGTTCCAGCCGAGCCATACTTTGCGATTTAACACCTAAGACAAACCCAGTGCAGCCACAGCCTTCAACAGCCACTGTGTAGCTTCACCAGTGCAAATACAGGTTAAGTGCCTTGCTTGAGGGCATCTCGACAGGCTCCTTGACAGTTGCAGGGTCCAACTGAGTTTGGAGGACAGGAAGGAACCAAAACAATTTACTCACGGATGTTGTCAGTGGTCTCCTGCACAATGTCAGTCTTGAGGAGGTTGTCAGCTAGCATAAAAGCCCCAGTCTCCACGGTGTCGAGGAGCAGAGTGGCCGAGTGCAGCTGCTCACTGGTGGGCAGCTCTCTCCACGCTGTCTGGGCTCGTGGCTGCAGCAAATTATTCACAGTCTCCACCATAGCCTGGGGCAGCAGTAGAAACACAGAGGTCACATGGAGGAAGCCAATGCTAATGCTTTTTATCACTTTCAGTCAATGATGCTAATGTGAAAATTAATGCAAATCCATTGGAAGTACAAATAACATTGCAACACCATAACTACTGAAGACAGCAGTCAGTGGGATGCAACAGTGAGAATGCAGTGCCTTTTCATTTATCATGTTGATAAATCATGACAACAAAAAATGTTAGCGATGCAAATATAGCATTCCCATGCAGACATAACAAAGGCAAAAAGACAGAAGCTGTTAAATAAAAAGTAAATTTCCAAAGTTGTAGTCCACACTTTTTAATGTTCATTACCACCTTTTTTTCCTCAAAAATTCTCTTTGTAAAAGGCTGCTGTGATAGCAAATCCATCACAGATGCTCTGAAAATCAAGCTAAGCTAATTAGCTGATTGCAATCACCATGTGTCTACACCCCCAAACCTGGTTCATTTTCTTTTTTTTAAAGCAGCAGTCTTATCTTTGAGTTGGAAAACTTGTGCTTGAGGGTCTGAGAAGAAATTAGAGTTTTATCAGATAATGTCTGCTGGGTCATATCCAGCAGTGCAGAACAGTTTTGAATCCAAAAATATTACCAAACGGAGAAGAGTTGGCTCACATAGATGAAATGTTCTCTGCGAAACAATACTTATTTTGTCTCCAGCTCACATTCCTTTATGCTCTTAAGAATTTACCTCCTCATTTTCAGACATGAGCACCACACATACACAGACACACACACACACACACACACACACACACACACACACATCTTTAAAAGACCCTGGGAGAGATAAAGAAACAGAGAGAAAAGATAGCCGGTGGAGAGAGGGGGAGAAGAAGGGGAGAGCCATGGGAGAGCGATAAAACAGTCCAGTGAGTCCATGGTGACAGCTGTCCACTGGGAACAAGGGAGCTGGAAAAGCGAATACAGGTGCTATCAAACACACACATCTCACACTCCTGTTTGTCTCTTTATTTTCTCTTTCTCTTGCTCTGACTGTAAACCACCCTTTCCGCAAGCACACTCCCATCCCTCACATATCTCTCACTCTTTCAATGCTTCTCTCACTTGAGGAAGGTGGATGGGAAAATGGAAAAATGACTGCAGGTGCCATTATACAAGCAAAGGGGGTCTCCAGTGGGGAATTGCAAGGGCAGGAAGAGTGAGAGACATCAGTTTATTGGCATTCACACATCAACCATTTGACTTCCTCCCTGCTCCTTTCACTCAGGGTTAGGGAGAAGTGAGAGACCAGGAGAGAGGAGGGAAGACAGTGGTTGTCGAGAAGTAAAGAGTGTGTTTTGGTGTGTGTGTGTGTGTGTGTGTGTGTGTGTGTGCAGTGGGTAGGGAAACCATCCTAGATAGAGAAGCAATGTAGATGATGACTCATATGAGTGTTGATGGCATGTGCTACAAAACGTGCAGTTAGCCTCTGAGATTATAACTAGTCCTACCTGTTTATTTTGGGGGTGTGACACCCACATGTAGATACAGTATATCACACACATGAAATGGGTGCTTAGCCAACAAGCTAATATGATAATATTATGTCCTCTTATAGCGCTATCAGCTAATTAGCTGGGACGCATATCTTATGAGTTTGGGAGGGCTACATGTAAACAAAAACTAATTAATCCACTGCTTCAGCAAACAACCAGAATAAGCAGGAAACACACACACATACACCAGCAAATCTGTTTCTATCTCCATTGTTTCATTGACTGTGACAAAAGACTACAAGTTTCAATACTTTAAAGGAAAATCCTGGTTTATTACAACTTGGGTTGTGTTTTTGTAGTTGCCCATCATCACAAATGATGGGCAAAGTGATGACATTTGGGAACACAATGACAAGTCCAACAGAGCAGGAAACACAAGTGGTCAGACAATCAAACTGCTTTCAAACAAGCTAGTGCTGAAACAATCGATGATGTAAATGGACAAAAATTTAATCAGCAACTATTTTGATAATCAACTGATCATTTGAACCATTTTTCAATCTAAAACGCCAAACATTCTCTGTGTTCGAGCTTCTCAAATGTGAGGATTTACCTGCTTTTCTTCTATGATAGTAGACTGAATATCTTTGTGTTTTGTATCATTGTAAATTGCCTATCTTTGGGTTTTTGAATATTGAACACATAAAACAAGCATTTCTTGGCAAATAAATAACTTCAATTAATTAACCATAAAATAATCAACAGATTAATTGATAATGAAAACATTCATTACTTGAAGCCCTAAACAAGCCAACAGTTTATCCAGATTATCTGAACTGAACTAAAAGTGAGCATACCCAAAACTTTGGTAACAATCCCACTTTGCACAGGAAAACAGTGTGCACGCACTCTAAGTGTGATGGATGTCTGGTACCAACCAGACAATACAGTAATAATTTTACAATTCGCCTTTGTTATCTCCTCCAAATGGCTTTGTCAAATCTGGGGATTTGTTTAAGACCTATATGATTGTTTGACTGCTTGTGTTTCTTGCCTTGTTGTACATTAGCAATGTTGCTGCATTTCCAGATCTCTGCAATTAATGTGATGAGTACAATTATCACTGATAGAAATGATGGCCAAAACTACAAAAATAATACCCAAGTTGTATGAAACCAGAATTTCTTTTTAACTGCTTGTATTGTGGAAATAACACTTCCTCTGTAGCCCAAGGGCTGTATTGGGTGTGTGCATGAATGAGTCCATATGCACTGACATATGCATGCCATACATACAATGTGGCGGTGCATTTGTTTAATGTGCAGGTACTGTATGTGTGTTTGCATAGTGTATGGGATACACGTGTGCTCTTATGAGTGCTGGCATTAAAATGTGTGTGTGTGTGTGTGTGTGTGTGTGTGTGTGTGTGTGTGTGTGTGTGTGTGTTTGAGGGTGTGAACAAGGGGCTGGGAGAAGCATTGCAGTGCATCATTCTGCTCCACTTGCTTTACAGTAGCAGTCCAGGCAACAGAGAGAGTTAGAGGAGAGGATTCTCTGTAGGCACGGCAGATATGACAGCAGTGGCACTGCTTTCCATTCACTCATGCTGGTGGTGCTGCTCCTAAACGCTCACTTTGATGTGTTTCAGATAACCCCCCTTTTCTACTCTCATTAAACTTTTCATTGCTTTTTATTGAACTTTTGATTATCTTGCATTTTCAATTTCATATAATTTTTTCATTGAAATTTAATTCGCTGGCACTGAGATTGCATCTGTAGAGGAGAGAGATAGGTAAGGAGAAGAAGGGGTGTGATTTCCTTGAGGTCCAGACATCTCCACATCAGAAACTCAAAGATGCAATATATGTGTTTGTGTGTGTGTGCGTGTGTGTGTGTGTGTGTGTGTGTGTGTGTGTGTGTGTGGTTGGGTGTATGTGTGTGGGCGGGTGTGCCTGTAAGCTCTGGTGCCGTTGGTGACATTTCTATCTGCACAAGTATGAAGACTTGAGGGCTTAAATGGAGACAGGTTTTTTTAGGGGTCTTCAAAGAGGGGAGAGACTCTGCAGAGACAGATAAGGGTGTCGTTTGTGTGTGTGTCTATGTGTGACTATGTACTACAGGGTAGGCACGCGCATGTGTGTGCACATACACACATACACACACCAGTAAATGGGGCAGAAGTGAAATGCTTTGAAGCGTTGGGGTAATCCAGCGTAAACAGCAGCGGCAAGACAGACTAGAGCTGGGCTGTTCTACTACTCCCAGCTACACAAGGGGAGCACGGGCACACGCACAAGCACATGTGCATGGATGTACAGTATGTGTACACTCACGCACAGTAGGACACACTTTGTAAAATGACGGAGTTGGGATGTTAGAAGTATGGAAAGGAGCAAGAGAGGAGGAAAGAATGGGATTTTTTACTTGTACTCGCTTGGCTGAGCTCTGAGAAAGTGCATGTTTTGAAAATGTTTTCATCAGAGAAGCAGGCTTATCTGTCAGTTGTTGTTGGAGTTTGTCTTCCCTGACAGGATGAGTTTGCAGCTAAATCAGGCTTTAAATTCACAGCATGCCGTGTTCTGACCCACCATCCATAAATAGAGGGCAAATTAGACATTGTCATTGAGCATCACTGTCTCCTCACTGCCCCCTTTATTGTTTTTCTCTTTCTCTCACATTCCATTTCTGTTTCTGTGAATCTCTTTTCTTTCTCTGTTTAATTTCTGCCCTCCCCCCTTCCTCATGTCTTTCTCAGCCTACCTTGCAGACTCTACCTCCCTCCATCAATCCACCCTACAGCATCAAAGCCTCTCCACACCACCAACTTCATCATGAATAAATTGCCAATTTAGTATACATGAAACGAGTCCCCAGTTCCCCAAACGAAGTGAGAGAGGAGGAGAGATGAAGTGTGAGAGGGAGAGAGAAAGAGAGAGAGAGAATTCAATTATTTTTTGTCTCTATTAAGAACCCAAACCTCCTGCCCACTCTCCTCACTTGGCAATTAGTGCTGTAGATAATTAACGAGGAGAGGGCAGCACCACACCACATCCCTAATCACACACATTTCTATTTGGCAGAGTAAGGGACTGTTGGTATAATTTTGTTTCACATTACTAAGGCTAATTATATAATCGATCACTCCCAGCCCCCTGCAGTACCCAAGGTGTGTGGTGGAACATTTTGATTTTAACCTGTAACTAGCTGTCTGAAAGCAGCCACTCTTTGAAATGCAGCATTTAATGGATTAAGGAGACACATCAAAATGGCTGACTATTTTGATGTGACGGCACAAGATCATTGTTGAAAATATATTTATATATTTGTAGCGTGTGTGAGTGTGTGTGTGTCAGCTTGCATATAGTCCTAAGCCATGTTCTATGATGTGACATTGCTGACTGGTGCTGACGTTAAGACTTTTTCAGGGGAGAGTGGAAAAAAGCCTGCATCAGGAGAAAAAGAGCTAGCACATCAAGGGTGTGTGTGTGTGTGTGTGTGTGTGTGTGTGTGTGTGAGTGAATGTGTGTATGTGTGTCAGAGGATGCAGAGAGAGAAAAAGAGCTGCAGTCTATCTACAGCACATGGATGAGGAAGGTGGGGTCCTTTGATGTTCTGAATAGTGATTTTAGCTAAATAATGTTAAATTTTCTGTTCATGACGTGAACCCATGGCATTAACACAAACAAACATCAATACAAGCAGACCAACAAGGATGACAAATAAATTAATAATGAGCCACAAACACAAGCTGGTATTATTTTTAAGGCACTGAGGCCGTGACCAAGCAATATGCAACAGAATATCTATCACACTCAGTTCTTTCTCTCTGATACAGCAGCAGAGAGGACATTTCATTGAATGGAGATGGATGGCGAGTCATTTGGTTCCAGGCAGGCCTGTTTACAATTCTGCAGACAGAACTGCAAAATAGATGAGCTTTTATTGATATTGATCATGGCCTCTTATCAGTACCATTGATTCTGAATGCAAAAAAAAAGAGAAATTGAAAACAAAAGAGTGGCAGCAAACCCTTTGAGGAGACTAAAAACTTTTGTTTGCAGACACCAGTGGATAGTTACCAGGGATTCTGATGCACACTGTAGTTCAGGACCAGAATAGACATTAATAAATCACCACCCTCCTCAAAGAGTTGGGATGCAATTCATAAGACAACTGCTGCAGCATAGAATTAGAATTCTACATAGAGCGTTATAATGTGTGATCACACAGACACAAGCTTGCTTTGCAGATTACATGCTGAGTGTGAAAAAAAAACAAAACACGTCTACTACATCACGGGACTACAGTGTGGCAAAGTAAGCAACGATACCAGGAAGTGGAAATACCTGTGTGAAAAACCTGCAGGACCTTTCTCTCTTCTGAAGCTGTAAATTCAAACAATCCAGCTGTTAGCGATATAAGACCTCTCAATCATACACACACATGCACACACACATACACTTGGGTGCACAAAGGCAGTCACACCCACTTCATTAACACTGCACAAAAAGACTTTGGTGGCTGAAATATATTGCTATTCTACTCACTCTTTCTTGCCTCCTTTTCCTTTCCCTTTTTCTTCCAGAATGTTTTCATAATTTCTTCTGTTCCTCCATTCCCTTTTCTACTCATTCTCTGCATCTACCGTCAAGTGAATTGATGGCATTAATTACTATACCACTCGTGCGTGATTGGTCATATTCGATTCTTAACGAACATTAGCATAATAAGCTGGCATATTACTCAATTAGGTAATTATAATTGGGTCATTATTAAAAACAAGGAGGAATGCTTTTCCTCTTTTTTTCTACAAATTCAACCTTTAACAGGCCATTTGGTCAACAGCAAAACACAGATTAATTGAATCCACTTATCCAGTATGTATTTACTTTACATGTGTTACCGAATTACTTAGAGAGGGAGCACAGGAGATGTAAAGAGTGTGACATTGAGACAAAAAGAGAGGAAATGAAGCGGACACAGTGACTGTATAAGAGGTGGCACCAGCTGTCAATCTGGCTACTAAACCCCGCCTATCACTGTTGACCGCAGCAGAGACAATTAAGAAATAGTCCGCCATATAGTCAGTCTGTCAATTAGCCAGCCAAGCCAGCCAGTCAGCCATTCCCCGATGATTTAACTCACTTTAATTCAATGCCTATATGAACAAAGTACAGAACTAAATTCTTTCCTTGTCTACCGGAGTAGTAAAACAGATCCTTTGTATACTCAGGATCGAGTTTCCATTAATGTGACCCTGAAGTAAGTACTCAAACCTGCTTGTCGACAGCGTCTTCGTAGCCGTAGCTCAAAGACTGAAGTTCATAAAACAATGAGCTATGACGTAAAATGTGTCCCAAGCCTGTTTTCATCTCAAGTACTGTATGTTTTAATGAGAATAACTCCCAGGGCAAGACAGAGTTTTATTAAATTTCAGTCCTGATCTGAAAAGAGCTGAGGAACCCTGCCAAAGACTAAAAGCAGTTATCTATCACCAATAATGTTGAGCAAAACACAGAAAAGGATAAAATAATGTCTAAAAGCAGCTATTTATCATCCGGAACTCTACAGAGTTATGTATGGTTTTTCATCAAACTCTGCACACAGAGACTTTTCTAACCCCTGAAGAATAATAAGAAGAAGAAGAAGTGGAAGACAAAAACACTAACCACTGACAATATTCATCTTACTGTTAACTTGAAAGAGTCCCTCTATCTGTTCCCTTTTCTCTCCTTCATCCCTCTTTCTCTTAATTTACCTTGCATCCTTCCCAATACCAGTGCCTGCAAGAAAATCATTTATCTCACTCAATCACTCACTATACACGAACTGTCCCTGGCTGCATTACCTTGGTGAGGCTGCGGGCAGCGCTGTCTTTACCCCCGGGGGTGAGGTTCCTGAGCTGGACATCCAGCAGTTCGACCAGTTGGGCCATGGCCCGCACTGTGGATGGCACATCGCCAGGACGCAGAAGCCCTTTGGTCTGTTCTGCCAGCTCCCTGGCAACGATTGCTGCTGTCTCGCCCGAACGGAGCTGGGAGTCAAACAGGGTGACGGGGGCGGAGGGAGGAATAAAGTGAAAGAATGAGAGAGATGGATGGAAGTTAAAAAAAAGTCAGATGAGGTGAGAAGTGAAGGGAAAGTTGGGAAGAGGAGATAAAGTTAGTGAGAGTGTGAAGAGAAGGACAGTGAGAGGGAGGAGAGAAAAGAGTACAGCAAAAGACAGATGGAATAATGAAAGGACAGGAGAGGAAGGGCAGAGAATTAAAGGACAGATGGAGTGAGAGAAGTAAATGTGGAGGAATGGAGGTGAGCAAGACAAGAACAAAGAGGACAAGAGTGATTAGGTTATTTGAAGGGACGAGAGGAAGTCAGCCTTTTCTTTCCATCACCTTACTAGTGTTATCATAAAATTATTTAGGAATACTTTACAGAAACATCTCTTACTGTAGCGCCTCTGCTGCAATGCTGATTATACAGGGACCAGGTTTTTCATGTTTTGTCTCATAAAGAAAATCCTTAAAGCCTTGTGGCTCATGTGAGAACAGACACAAAACAATCAATTGAAATTTTAGGAAGTTGTGATAACTGGGGCAGCACTTTCCAGAATAAAAGTATCTTCACAATGCAATGCATTCTTTGCAAATTAGCCTATATCATGATGCCTGGTAGCCTATTATGATGATAGCAAAGTGTAAGTGAATTACCTTATTGGACATTTCCATGCCCCTACAGCTATATAAAATCTCTCAGATCTCAAACACGAGTTTAGGTTAACAAATGAAGATGGATTCATGGCCTTAATCGTACCCTGTGGTCAGTGTGTCTTCATGTGTGAGAAATTGCTCCAGGACTATATCACATACCCTTAAACTAGGGCTCAATGGTAGCCACGAGGGCCAGCAGCGGCATTCAGACTTACTTTCTGCATGATGTGGTTGACCCAGGGCGACGTGCAATTGCTGAGGTCAGGGCCTTGGGGATCCCAGTAGCCAAAATGGGCCACGCACACGTATGTGGCCACGCCTGCAAGACAAGCAAAACAAACAGGGTAAGACAGCGCTGACATTCACCAAGAGACACAAAGACTCTTGAGGTGCCTGGGGTTCACTGAGCAGTGTGTGTGTGTGTGTGTGTGTGTGTGTGTGTGTGTGTGTGTGTGTGTGTGGATGGTAGTTGAAGGATAGAAGAATCATCCTTGTCATGTGAGCTAATTGATGTAGGAGAATTTGTCCTAAGGAAGTGTGTGTGTGTTGTGAGAATTTATACTACTACTCTACATTTTTAGAGGGAATTGTATATGTTGTAATATATATGTTTTACTTTGTAACAGCCCCTATTCCACCTTCAGACCCATTCCATCTTACTCCTCTCCACTCCACAATCCCTGTCAAAAAAGGGTGATTTTCCATTGCTGTAGAAAAGTATCTCTCACTGTCAAGTCTTCTCTATGCACTGCCACTTTAACATCTTGTGATCACACATGATCAAGTGTGGGTTGTGTGTGTGTGTGTGTGTGTGAGTGTATTGCACTTCTTGCACAATCTTTAATCTATTTATTTTCATTTTAATAATTTAATTGTCAAGTCAATTTATTGACAATGAATGTTGACTAATGTGCTTTACAGAGGAATTTAAAATACAATGAAACAATTCAAATTATAAATAATTACGTTTTTATGTTCTCTGTAATGCACTTTGGTCAACATTCATTGTTTTTAAATGTGTTCTATGAATATATTGACTTGACTGGACTACATTTAATTATTGGAGATAGTAGCTAGTTACTTTACAGGGCAAGGTTTCACATGCAAACACACATACAGCTCCTAAAATGTGATGTGCTGTTTAAATTACTAGCCCGCAGCATGTGTAGTATATAGACCAGCTACAACGTTAGAATACTGTGCTCATAAAGGATGCTGTGTTCTGCTGCGTTTAGTTTTGTATTTAATTATGGTATTGATGCTTTCACTTAAGCAAAGGTAGGAAAATGTTTCCACCTTTAGCCAATGAAACACTTCTAAAGAATGGAGGAAAAAGGAGCAAACACAAAATAATAATGACATATAGAAGGACACATTGCACTGGACAAAGCTTTCACACACACTCTAACCAACCATTCACTGGTCCTACCATGCCAACTACTCTATACATTCTGCTATCCACCCACCCATGCAGCTTCCTTACCCAGTGTCCCTACAGGGCAGGGCTGCTTGGCTGTCTGGCCTTGCTGTGTCCGAGGCCATGATATATCTGCTGTCACCCTTGGACTGCAGAAGTCTTGGGGAGGCAGGGCAGGAGGCTGTGGGGCTGCTGGAGGGACCTGCACTGGAGGGGAGCGTCCTCCAGCTTTCTGGTTGGTGTCAGGAATCTGGTTGGTGTCAGATGACGAGCCACCGGCAGGAACCAGGACAGGCTGGCGAACCGTGGTGGTGGTCCGATAGCGCTGGCCAGGGGAGGTGGTGAGGAGAGGCCGTGGGGTGGTGTAGTAGGGAGGAGAACGAGTGGTGGTGGTGCGGCTGGTAGATGAAGAGGAGGAACCTCCACCACCCACTGGACCTCCTCCTCCTCCTCCTCCTCCGCCTCCTCGGTTAGGGGGGATCATGGGAGGGGGGCGATAGTCTGAAGAGAAAAGAGAAAGAGAGGGGGCTTGAATTCACAAAAACATAGGGTGTGGATTCTTAAACTAAGATTCAGGACCCAAACTGTTGTGCAGATTTGTGGGTCCCAGCATGACTGGAGTGTAGATGTTTTTTTATGAGGTCTTCATGCCAGAACAAGAGTTCAAACTGTATTCCCAGGATGAAAAAGTAAGAACAACAGAGTTCAAGGAACTGTGATCAAGCAAACTGTCTGTGTCAGCACCAAGTGATGTGAGCAATGGCTTATAAACGTAAATATTATATTATAGTGACAGACACTAACACATTTGCAGGCATTCATTTAAACAGCTCTAAATAGCTTTGACAGGGAGTAGCTCATGTTTCTGATGACTTCCCAATGTTAGTGTTTCATCCTTCGTCAGTGTAGCCATATGCCAGATCTCTGTGGGTGTTATTTTATTTCTTTATTTACTCCCAAGTTCAGGACATGTTTCCAAATGATTCAGTCAACAACAGTTATTACAGAACAGCATGAATGTATGTGCTAAAGTGGTACAATAATTGCAATAATGTCCAAGAAAGACCAAATATTGGTTTGTCCTGCAAAACATGCACAAGGTTACCAGTCTTTCCTATGGGGCCGGTACACACAGTGGTGGTTTTTGCTGCCTAACCTGGCAGAAAAAAACATTATTTCAGTGTCATGCATGATTCATAACACCATGAAATCACAAAAGGCGTGAGGGCCACTTATATGCATGACACACTCTTTTACTGTCAACATTCCATTGTAAAAAGGCTCAATTATTCACATTGACCCTGTTCAAGGGACAGAAATAAAAAATGAATGGATGAGATGATGGGAAGAGAAAGGAATAGAGCATGTATTTGTGAAGTGTTACAGTGTCCTCTTGTGAACATACTGTATCAGTGTGTTGCACTCTACCCGCTAACCTCCGGTTGCTTTCAACTGCACGTGGTACAAATCAATATTGCACGATCAAAAGTTGGGTAGAGGGAAATAATTATTTACAATTTTCCATCACTTTCCCTTTGAATTCTTTTAATGGCCTCAAATAATTTGGAAGTCCTTATGTGTAATACTGCATTCAGGTGGAGCCAATTTTCTATTCAATTCAATTTTATTTATATAGCCCCAAATCATAACAGAAGTTATCTCATTGCACTTTTCCTATAGAGCAGGCCTAGACCGTACTCTTTATAATATTATTTACAGAGACCCAACAAATCTCACCATGATCAAGCATTTGGCGACAATGGCAAGGAAACACTTCCTTTAAGAGGCAGAAACCTTGGACAGAACTAGACTCAATGGTGGGCCGTGTTAGGTTTTGAGAGAGAGAGAGAGAGAGAGAGAGAGGTTTTGGGGGTGGGAGGTGGGGAGAGGGAGGCACAATGCAAATACCACCTAGAATTATTTTTTTCTAAAGCCACATCTTCACACATTCTTAAACAAAGCAGAGAATAGCTTTGTCTGTCACTGTGAACACTTTTATCATACAGCTGAGATTGCAAAAAGTATTAAAGTAGTAAACTCAAGAATATCTTTAGAAATGTGTAATTACAGAAAACACACCCACAACTGTGTATTAAGTTTGAACCTGCAGAAGTTCCATATTATGCAAATTAGTTTGGATAGCGCCAGACTTTTTAAAATATTTTCTAAACTATATACTTTTGCACCTGGTTCTTCTAGATGCAACTACAACTTACTGTATGCCAATGAGTGCTTATGCCAAATCATCACAGACCACCATACTTTGCTTGCAGGCCTATACGGATAGATTTCCTAAAGTACACATAAAGGCAAGCCCACAAACAAACACATAGGCAAACAGACATAAACACAGCGGCAACTCCCCTCACAAAACTACTCAAATATAAATATAAATTTAGCAATATCATGTTATGCCACTTTCACAATAGAAATATATATTTCATATTCTCAGGTTCTGTGCTTAGTCATTGGCTGAAACTATTTTCTACACACAGTACGAAAAGCTAAACCTAACAATGAAATACTGCAGAGTCCAGAGAAAGCTGAACCTGGCTGAACTTGCCTAAAAAGATTTTCCTCACCATCTCCACATCGACCAGCAACAATGAATAAGATTTATCTTTTTCTGAAGAGTGTGAAATATAATGACATCATATTACATGATTTCTGGGTAATGGAATCCTTCAAGCTCTCAAAAATGCAGGTATCACTTGCTGACAGTTGGGGTAGCGAAAGTGTGAAGTTGAATTGTGCAGCTTTAAGTTTGTCCTGATTTTCTCGATTCCATGATTATCAGCAAAAATGGAAAGCACAAGCACTTGTGTTTCTCTGTCTAAGGGGTTGGTGTGCCTAAGGCCATAATATGTACTACATGCTGGTCACTGACATTGAAGGGTTATAGAGTTTCTCATCTCTCAATAGGGCTGTATGTT
The DNA here is from genome assembly GCF_020085105.1 of Siniperca chuatsi. Taxonomy (NCBI): domain Eukaryota; kingdom Metazoa; phylum Chordata; class Actinopteri; order Centrarchiformes; family Sinipercidae; genus Siniperca; species Siniperca chuatsi. The sequence goes on from NC_058044.1 coordinate 17,036,907, forward strand.
TTGCTCAGGAAAGGGCTGTGATTATATGAATTTAACCAGTACAGGCTGGTATAATTGGACACTGCAATGGGTTTTCGGTGTACTGTATATAGGCTGTATGCTGTTAGGGTGTAATGAAAGTCATTAACATGTGCTTGATTTGAGGGGACCAGATTTCCATGAGGTCTGAATTGGGATGTGATGTGCACAAAATTAGTTTACTGCAGTGTTTTGGTACATTTTGTCATTTTTTTGATGTTTTTTTTGTTCCTTTGGGGGTGAAGGGAAGGTGTAAGTGTGGAGAATGATGTGGAATGAGTGTGTGGACATGTGGGTGGTAGGAAAGAGTGGGTGTTTATATTATTTACTGTGAACTGAAGTTGTCCCTTCCTGTGGATTTTGAATTTAATTAAATACACAGTACTTCTCTCTTTCTCTCTCTCCCTCTGTCTGTCCATCTGGTTGACTGACAGCCATGTAACATCCCCCTCCTCCTGTACGTTCTGTTCTCTTCCTCCTCAACTAAATGAAGTGTTTCCGTACCTAAACTGTGCTGCTCCCCATTCCTGAATCACTGCCACCCTGCCTCATGCATTCTCCACGGAACATTGCCATCAATCATGCGTAGCAGCAGTGGCCTAGGGACTAGCTGTCAATCTCTCTGTGTGTATATGTGTGTGTGTGTGTGTGTGTGTGTGTGTGTGTGTGTACTTATGAAACAGAGAGTGAGTGTGTGTGTGTGTGTGTGTGTGTGTCTATCTGCACTCAAATGGGAAGCTCCATTAGGGGCTCTGCCACAACAATAGAAGAGTAATGTGTGTGTGTGTGTGTGTGTGTGTGTGTGTGTGTGTGTCTGTGTGTGTGTGTCTGTGTGTGTGTGTCTGTGTGTCTGAGGTTGATGTCTGCTGTCATTTGAGTACAGGGGGAGAAAACACAGGGGCTGGCAGCTTGAGGTAAGGTAACACAAAAGCCTGCAAGCATCACAGGCAAGAGGCCACAGCACTTCACTACCCATGCATCTCTATCTCTTCCTTCTCTCCTCCTCCGTCCTCTGCTGTTCTCTTGACATTTTCCACCTGATTTGATCGCTCACTCACAATGTTCTTTCACTTTCTGCCACACTTTTTATTCTTCCTACTTCGATTTCTATATTTCCCATCACTCTCTTTCAAGTGTGCTCGCCTGTGTCTTCATTTTGTCTTCCTTTGCTTTGTCTTTTGCTGCAAAAAAGATCTTGTAATGTGGTGAATTCATCACTGGCATCACTCAGGATGCTGTGAAAGATGCTGTGGGGAACTACAGCAACTTGACATAATAGCTTCATGAAACATTTATAGAGAAAAAGGCTAGAGGCTGTACTCATGGGGACTGACATATTGCCCTGCGTTTAAGCTTAGGAAGTCTTGAGTAAATGCGCTATGACAACTTCATGATGTCAGCTAACCTAAATGTTCTCTTCACCAAGATTGATGCCACAAGAACAAGCATGTGACACAAAGCAAAAATACAGTCACAAAATCAGTTAAGATTTTTGCACTTTATATATACCCTGCACATGCATGTAGGTGACATATTTTGACAGATATGTTCCATGCATTTGTGTATCAAAGTTGTATGATAAATGTGGCTCTTCAACAGCCACATTCTACTGCAGAAATGTAAGAAATCTGATTTTTTATGTTCTTCCTGCGCTGTTGCTGCACTGGCTCTCCGCCCTCAGTCCTATTGCAGCATAAACTATTCTATTCAGCACGGGGCAATATGCTTGAAATCAATCACATGATATTAATAAGAATGTCAAGATATCACAATATAGTCTATGCAAAATAGAAGGAGCATAATTACACGCATATCACTTGTAGGCACAGGGCTATTTGAAAATAGAATAAATAATAAGAGAGCTGTGGGTGTGGTAACCATATTTTAAGACTAAGATCTGACTGGGACTGAGACATTGTCTAAGTAAATTTGTGGTTTGGAGGTTGTACTGTATATGCATACAAGATCACATGTAAAAAAATAAATAATTAAATAATTAATAAAAAAAATGTGAATTTAATGAACCGTGTTCCACAGTTGCAATCAGTAATACTCTGCAAACATATAAAACAGAACCCTCAATAATTGTTTCATCTTTTCTTTTCTCTTTCCATATTTTTGTAAAACAATAACACATTATGAGCATAGCATAATGATACGATACCACTAATAGCTGATAAGCCCTAATTCTATTCTGTTCTACTGGTCAAATTTCATCTGCCACAAAAGAATGTGTGATACATATTTCTCCTCTGCTGTTTACATGGTCAATAATAGATTTTCAATTTCTGCTTTCTAGCTATCATGGATGGGAAGTCCTTAAAGTGCTCAGAAAAATGGAAATTTGAACATTCCATGACAACTGACAAACTCACAAATCTGCTGAGGAAGATTGTTTGGTATGATCGAAAACTCTGGAACAGCTGGAATGGTGAGACTGTTTTGTTGACTATTCTGCTCTATTCTTTTCTATTCTGTTTGTTTTCCTGACCTGTAGCAAGCCCAGGGGAAGGTGAAACAATGGCAGGCTGGCAGTAAACTTGTTCCGGGAGTTGTCTATCTGTCACCACACTGGAGGGGCCATAGAGATGCTGTCAGCCTGGGATGCTAGCACATGATCGTCTGACATGCAGACAGACGTGTGTGTGTGTGTGTGTGTGTATGACTGTGTGTGGCGATGTTTTTTTGTGTGGGTAAGACTGCCTGTCTCTGCCTCTACTCTGTTGCCGAGAATGCTCTTGTTGACTTCTCACTCGGTAAACAGAGGGATCGTAAATCCACAACACAAAAGGTAGAAGGCAGAGAGGATAGGGAAAATGAACTTCCCCTGGCAAGTTTCCCACATCGTCAGAAAAGTGGTACACAGCGAGTGACAGAGAGGCTGAGTGAAACAGAAGCAAAGAGAAGAGGGATTTGAATTAAGGCTCAAGTTTCACAGAACTGAGACGAAGTGTCTATTATACTCGTATGGTCTTAATATGCAAGATGATTACTTTCAGCAATTTCCTTAAAAGTTACTGCCTCCTTGCCTTCACACACACACACACACACACACACACACACACACACACACACACACACCATCTTGAACAGTTGGGAGGGATGGATCCAGAGGGCTAACAGCAAAATGATAATCTGGAAGGCACAAAGCTTTCTAGGCTGGATAGTAGCACAGACATTGAATAGGGCTGCATACTGCGATAACGCACTGCCCCTATGGCTGGAGTGCACACACACAAACGTACACACACTCACTTGTACATACACTTTTCGCTCAGTTGTGCTCTAAGCAACACACACACACACACACGTGCATGCAGATACACACACTTGAGCAGAAATTTACTTTTCACTCACTTAAGTGCAATGCAATGCAATACACACACGCATACGCACACAGAGCTTGTGGCGAGTGGCTCTAGCCTGCTGATAAGACAGAATGGAGCACTTCAAAGCAGTGATACTTGGAGATAGAAAACAACCTCAGCTAATAGAGCCTCCCTCAAAATGGCTGCCAGGCACCACCACGTTCCACAGCTAACGTGTCACATATAGACACATCACTGCTCAGCCCTATTGGCTTACCAGTTGCATAATCATGTCATCCCTCTGCTGAGGATGGAGACACCTGCAGCAAGTTTGCCAATTACATGCTTCTTTCTTAATCAGGGGAAGTTCCCTTGTTCAAAGCAAAACGCTAATGGAACAGACCATTTTTTAAATTTTTTGTTTTCCTGTTTAATAATGGAGAGAATCATCAGCATATTTCTTTAAAGTCCAGATTGTGGCCTCTCCTATTCCAAACATGCATTGAATTCCTTTTAATTCTGTGAGGTACACATGAATATATAGTAGGCATCCAGCAAAATCCTATTACTGTGTTAGAATGAGTGCTGCAGTCTCTAGCAAGTGACCCTGTGGCTATTCAATATTTTGCTCCCCATAATTTACCACCACGGCCCATCATTTTGAGATTAAGATTGTATCCACTTTGTTGCCCTCCTACACATTTTTATACATTTCAAAAATGAAATCTGAATAGAGCACAGCTATGGTGACACGCTCTGCTTGCTGCTCTCTTCTGTATTTACTTCCTGCGAGGCTGTGGGTTTCCCCTCCACCCTGTTGTCCTGGCTAGGCCTGCTTAATTTGGCATCTGCTTTTTGGCAGAAGAGAAGCGGTGCGGAGGCCAAATGCACACAGTGGGCCTGGCTGGGGCAATCCAATCGATAAGGACACACTGCAGGCAAGGAACAGGTGCATCAGACTCTCTCAAGCAGAGTTCAGTCTCTGCTGAGACGGCTGTGTCGTAATCTTTTTGGGAAAGAAGGAGATAGGCAGGGAGGGGGAAGGCAAAAGGTAAAAAACAAAGAAGAGAGGGCAGAAGTGAGAGCGGGAGTGTAGATTAGTGTATATTAAGGTTGCCTTGTATAATACTGTTCACTGTTGTACATGATTGTGGATTGTTGACTCCTTTTTTTGTATGACTTGAACAATTGTAAATAATATCCAACAAGACACACATGAAATGTTCTGATCATAGCATCAAAAACATTTAAATTCAAAGGTTTATGTTTTGCAAACAATCATTAAACATACTAAGTAAGCTGGCTTTCATTTAGACAGAGCTCAATCATCTCAAGTGGTGTGAACAGTCAGGTCTGTCAAGTACTATACACAGACAGTATGCACACTCGCACACACACACACACACACACAAACAACTTGGTGTGACAAGCCAGAACAGAAATGTGCTGAGGTTTAGTCTAATCAGTGATTTGGAGAAAGAGGGGCTCCACTTCAACCATTAACTCTTGTTATTCTCCCAACTTTAACTTGTTTCCAGCATTTCCTGCACTGCTTAGCCCTGTTGCTTGATTGCAATCTGGTGCCAAGGAAGGAAAAAAGGGAGAGGAAAGGAGAGGAGAGGTGGGGGAGGATGGTGTAAATATGTGGAGGGGGTAAAGACAATACATACTCCATGCTTGACTTCCTTAGGAAATGGAACACTGTGATTCCAGACATTAAAAGTTCAAAGGTGAACCTTTACATTTCCATAAACTGACAGAGGGGCAATTAGAGTGTATTTATTATTTATTAACTGTGTATTTATTAGATTCGAATAGAATGCCAGTGATTGATTACTCTCTAATTAAGAGTGAGGGTATCACTTTTTACACTTTGAATATTTGGCTGAAGCAATGGGTTAGTATAATGCAGTTTTATTTGTGGTTACATGGATTTCAGTGGAGTTACACAGTTTTTTTTACTTTGTGTAACTCTCAATAATAAAATGATGCTTGAGCAAAATGCATTCAAATGCATTATTATTTGCACTGGAGACAGTGCAAATAATAATCATTAATTTTTCCTGCATTTAGGTATTGTTAAAAAACAAATTGTCAAGTTTGAGTTATTTTTCACTATGAATAATTTTTTGTACAGCATAATTAAGAGGTTGGAAAAAAATTAGCTGTATAGTAGGTGCGCAAACATTTGGTGGTTGATTTTGAGCAATAGAACTGTAGTAACAAATTGAATATTGCACATGTATGTAAAAGCATTGAAATAATCTTAAAGTGAGTGAATGCTCTTACATAAGTTGCTTTGATAGTTGAAGTCATTATTACAAAATGCTTGTAACCAGTTGTAATACAATATATTTTTGTCTCCTTCAGATTAACTTCTTTAACAATGTCTCTATATGACAGAACAAAAATACCTCCAGGGTTGCACAGGGAAACTTTCATAATTACATACTGTTCCTGTTATACCAGTTTCAGTGTACTAGTTTTATCCTGTAGAAAATGCAATCAGATTGTCTCACCTGAATTTAAGAACTTAAGTAGATCATCACCTTAAAGGTCAAAAATTGAGACAGCACTAAGAAAACATATGGTACTTGCAAGATGTAAAAAAATTGCACCAAAGAAGAAAGAACAAAAACACAGAGAAGTGGAGTAGCAGGAGAAACTGAGACAGAAATGAACAGAAAATAAGGGTGCAACAAAGATGGGAAAGGGAGCGTGTAAAAGTGTACCCTGTTTGCCCCTCCCATTCTGAAGATGCAGATAACATGAATAATTTTGCAACTTTGTTGGGAAAACTTTCTAAAGTGTGGCAAGGCAGACTGGAGGTGATAAATTATTCAAATGTTTCATCGGAGCCATGCCGCTTGCGTAGGGCAGGCCTCTATAATATGCATGTAAGAAGACATGATGAAACAACTCCATAAACAGTAGAGAGTGAGAGAGTGTTTAGGGATTGTGGGGTGGGAGGAAGGGGTCATGCAGAGAAAAGTGACTTTGACTCTGATTCTATGTAGGCATTGACACACTAGGCCTCTATGATATATACATCTAAGGACACTCGATGAAATAGCCTTGTGTGATGAGGGAAAGAGTTGAGCGCAGAAAAGGAGGGCAGATTAAGTGAGAGATAAAGGACGACAGATAGAAAGAGACAGTTATATGTGAAGGGGAAGGGGAAATATTGAGATTCCTGCTATTGTATTGTGAGTGTATGTGTTCAGGTGAGAGACTGGGAGAGAAAGAATGGGTTTTTAACAGACAAAGAAGAAACAAACAGACATGGGAAACAATAAATGTAGGGAGGCAGTTCACTTTCTTCTTAAGCACCAAGGGAGGAGGAATATGCATTTCAAAAAGATCATTTTCTGCTGCATGCTGCATCAGTGGTGTGATGGAATACATGGGAGTAAACCTTTATATTATTTGTTGGCCTAAGGTGAACTAAACCTTGCCATTTTCATTTCTTCCCCTGTGATGTTTAAATTCTTATGTTTAAAGCAAACTAGAGCTGCAACGATTAATCGCTTTGTTGTCAAATATTAAATTAATTGGCAACTATTTTAATAATCAATTAATCTGTTTGAGTAATTTTTTAAGAAAAAAAAGCCAATTCTCTGATTCCAGCTTCTTAAATGTGAATATTTCATGGCTTCTATACTCCTCTATGACAGTAAAAGGAATATCTTTGGGTTGTGGACAAAACAAGACATTTGAGGATGTTATCTTGGGCTTTCTGACATTTTATAGACCGAACAATTAATCTATCAATCGAGAAAATAATCAACAGATTAATCAATAATGAAAATAATCGTTAGTTGCAGCCCTTAAGCAAACCTCATGTGATATACAATGCTAGGCTAAATGTTTAAATTTTTCAATAGTGGGCTCAATTCGATACTTCTTTCAATACCTTATACTTTGAGGGATATTAGCACTTTTTTCTAAAACCTTTTTTGTTTATTAAATAAACACAAGCCAAACTTCTCAAACACAGCAGTGTTTAATGTTGTCTTATAACAAAGCTTAAATTTCTGAGTTCCCAGACCATTTTCACAATTGAGAATGACTTCCAGATGGGAGCCGAAACATCTTGATTCTGAAAACAGTGTCCAGATGACTACGACTGAAACCTTTTCTACGATGGAATACTCCTGGACGAATGAGGGACTACACCGTCTTATAACAAACACCAATACTAGAACTTTGCTGAAATGTAGCACTACAGAACTGGCAAAGTTATGACTTAAATTAAGACTTATTTTGACTTAATTTTAGATTGTGTCATAAAAAAATAAACTATCTAGTCCAAACAGTCACAATACTTCAGAATGGCCTCTTCTAAACGGTCCAGTGAGCTGCCATTGTTAGACAGGTAGACGGACAAACACAGTAATTGGTGCTTTCTGTGTCGTACCCAAATTACACTCAGTTCTCAGTGGCCTACCTCAGCCTTCAGCCCCCATTTCCTGTCTCATTTTATATCTTTAAGAAGTCCATATGAGCCCGAAACAAAAGCAGGGCAAGCATTACGCTACATCAATAATGAGTGGAAACCCTCAGAGTCACCTTAAAGTATATGCTATATAATATATTTATAGTGATCCTAAATAGAAAAACACCTTTCTTAGACAAGTCAAGAAGGAATGAAGAGCAAAATATAGGGTCCAGATACAACAACAAAATAAAACTTGAATGAATCGACTTGTCGCCTCATTTTCCGAAGAATGAGAAAATCATGCAGTTAAGGTAATTAATTTATTCCTTGTCTTCATTGACTGAGGGAGCGGAGCGAGAAGGACAGTAAAGGAGTGGGGTAGCATTGATTGTATGTATTTATCTCCCGCTGGTCAGCAGTCTGGCTTGTTGCTGTGCACTGGAGGTCATTCTCCACATTGAATCCCCATTGATCTCCTCTTTAGAGCCTCCTGAGACACCCAGAGCTCCATTATGAGAGTGATCACACTCTCAAGTGTACACCAATAAACACATATGCACGCTCATGAATAGAGAAACACAAACTCATACTGTAAGTACATTAGCACATTAGCACAAGGACATGCACAACATTATGCCTGCGTAAACACACACATACGCACACATTTACTGCATGGCCTCCCTTTCCACACACACACACTGATCGGTAGAAACCAAGTTTAATACTGCCTCTCTCTATAATTCCTTGTACTGCGCTTCCTAACTTCGTGTAAGAGCATGCATTAATTCAGACATCATTTAATAAGACACGCAGCCAGACTGCCTTGACCACTCCATAGAAAGGTGCTGAAAGGCAATTACGTTGGGCAAATAGCCCTTCAGGCACCAGGGGCCTTTCCATCCAGAGGAAGGAAGGAGGGGAGGGTGGACTCTGACCTCACACCAGTTGAAAGAGAGTCACTGTGGGTTAGACAGTATTCCTTGCCTATTCAGACGGACACAGCGATGCTAGTTAAAACCTGCATTGGTGGTTGCTCTACAGTAAATGAATCAACCTGCAAACTGGATTCATGACCCTCCTGACCTGGGTTGAAAATGAGTCAGACACTGTACAGCTTAACAGTCATATCTCTAAGTTTCATAAAGAAGATCCGCAAATGATTTTATTCAACTTTCAACTTTAACCTGCTTTTCTCCTGATTTCCTGATCAATATATGACCACCCCAGTGTAAAGGATCAGTTCATCTGGATTACTCATATTTTCTTACTTAATATCTACCATGTAGAGAGTTTTGGTTCACGTCACTGCTACACTTTAAGCAGCAATAATTGATTTTGGCCACTTGGCAGCAGAACAAGGTGTAAACACAACATTGACATGTTATCACCTTATAAAATTGCTGTGGCAAACGTGTTAGCAAAAAACTGCCTATTTATACATTCAGCAGACAAATGTATTCACTCTTCTTTTAGCTCTTTTTTTCATCTCCACCAACTCCTTAGGGAAATATGTGGCTTTTAGCAGCTAAATGCTCCACTATTTTCACCAGCTAGTCACTAACCTTGTCTGCTGTTTGGTGTTGTGCAGATAGCGTACAGTCAGTTTATCAAACCTTTTTGCTAAAAACAGCTGACTGCTGAGGCTAGAAAAAGTTTTGTGAGAGCAGTAAGTGAACCAAAATAGTTGTGGGCCATAAAACCCAAATAATGAGCTGAAATATGCTAAAACGCTTCATAGAGCTGAGGGGAACTGCAGAGTAGGGTGATAATCATGTGTGGGTTTGTCATTGTGAGTGGCTCCTTTCACATTACATGTAGTCATTAGATCTTTTGTTGATATAAAGATATTGATCAGTGCAGCTTTAAAAAATTAAACCACATGTCTTTCTAGACAAAAAAAGCCCTGGTTAATCCAACAACCTAGCTGTCAACTGTTTTCGTTGAAAGCATGGTGTTTTTCTTCTTCTTCTGCCACTAATGTAGCCAATGAAACAGTTATACAGACAGATATTTTTTGTTGCATGTTATATCATACAAATTAATTGAAATACATGTGTCTGTGTACAGTTGTGTAATTATTTATTAACCATACTATTTCATTAGAAGGGTGTTATTTTTGTTACAGCTTTAGTTATTCTTGACATTTCCCACTTTTTAAACATCAATATGACAGAACATTTTAATGTATTACAATTGAAGAAAGTTTCATATTTATTTCTTGCAACAAATAAGAACGTAACTTCCATTCAAAGAGCCGTAATTTCCATCACTACATGTCATCCTCTCCCTCTCCCCTGCCTTTCCTGTTTCTCTCTATTGTCACTGTTAAATAAAGCAGAAACGCCAAAAAAAAAGAAAAGAAAAGAAAAACATCTTTAAAAAGCTGTCTGGTCGAGTTTTTCAGAAGCCAAGCCCCCACCCCCACCCCACCCCAGATGGCGCCAGTGAATCAAACACAGGTTGAAGTGTCTTCAGATTGTCATCATAAGATGTCCTGTATGAAAGCAGTATCAGTTCCTCCTCCCTCCAGACCCATTTGGCTCCATTCTTGAGGAATGCATTATGATTTGTTAAGCAGCTGGGGAAACTAAAGAGAGGGCTGACAAGTGGTACACTAAAATGCAAGAGGCATTTACAGTATGTAAGGCTCAGCATGACATCATTATAGATAGCTATTCTTCTAAAAGGTAGAGATTAAGGTAGTCTTTATGATGTCTTTGTGATGTCTGCAGACATCTACAATTGGTATATCCAGATCACCTATAAATGTATTCTCTTTTTTTTATTTGTTTTTACTCTAAAAACATACAGATACCATGGGGTGGTGGGGAACCAGTCATAATTGAGAATTGAGACAGCACAGATGGTGCTTTTCTTCCTTTTTAAAGTCATTTTGCAGAATTAATTATTGGAGGAAGATTAGTGTCTGTAAGTATTCCTTATGTTACAACAGAAAAAGCATTTATCATTATGAATATTAAAATTAAGTAATATTAAAAGCATTACAAATATGCCAAGGTATTTCATGTGAAGATTTAAAAAATCACATCACAGCTTGTCCAATAAATTTAGTGGGGAAAAGTACTCAAACTCATCTTTTTTCTTCTTATTACCCATGTGTAATAAAATAAAGAAAAGAGACATTAAGAATGGCAAAAGGAAGAGAAAGAGGAATTGGGTTGAAGGTGGGACCTACCATTGTTGCCAAAGTCCAGTGAGTACTTGACCACGTGGTAGTTATTCCACACGTACAGCAGGTTGTCTCTTGGGTTGTAATCCACTGCAGCAATGTACTGGTAGGAATTCGGGAATGGTATGTTAACCGTCATCTCCTTGCTCTTATCAGTGTTGTACATGTAGTCAATTTTGTTCCCCGTCCCTTCATTGTCGTCATCTTCGTAGACTGTTTTGACCACGTACAGGACTCCGCAGATCATGAAAGCATTGGAGGCAGAGCGTTTGTCATAGCTGGTGTCCCACGAGCCTTCAATGCGCAGGGTATAGGGGTTGAGCTGGCTCACCACAATGCGCCCGTTGTTCTGTTCTGTTGCATAGATCACCCACAGTCCATTCTCATCCACCGCTAGGTCAATGTCTGACTTGCCCCCCCAGCGGTATGGCGAGGTGTCGTGGTAGTTGGCATTGGCAATAATGGCCTCTCCACTCTTGATGCGAGTGCGCAGGTCAAACTTTACAATGTTGCGGGTGCGCTCCTTGTTGAAGAACAGTGCCCCGTCATAGACGACAAAACCAGTCCCATCCACACGATGTGGGAGTTTGTAGGTGGTGGTGGGACGGCCTGCAATGAAGTCCTCCTTTGATGAGTACTCTGTCAGTGTATCTGTGCGGTATGGCGTCCAGGGCATGTAGTAGATCTTGTCTGAGGCCTGCAGTGGGTCTTTGCACCACGCGCCAGACTGGTGATCTGACTCAAAGAGATGTTCACTTTGGTACACTCCTCGCAGAATGCCAGGGCAGAGAAATACTAAGGAACAAAATTTTCACATTAGATACAGTTTTATGCACATGCTGTAAAATGTAAATACTATTCTCTCTAGAATTTCTGACAGTGGCTGTGAAATATTTGCCTCTTTTCATAAATGTTACATTGTGTTTTAACTTAACCTTAACCACCAGTGAGTGAGGATGACATGATAGGCTTACTGTGTTGTGATTTCGATGTTGTAAAGTCACTGTCATTCTTAAGTACAGCAACAGCATGCCTCCTATTCAACAGATAATACCCTGCTCTCACAGCTAAGAGAAAAAGAGAAAATGGCACATTTTGTTCTACTTCCCCCCTTTCCCTCTATTCCCATTCCTGCCTCCCTCCCCGGCTCCTCATTAGTCTCATAGCTCTTTCTTCCCTTCTCTTCCTTTCTATTGCTGTCAGGAACAACCAACTGTAGAACTGAACACGTCTTTTATCGCCTGCTGTTTCTGCAATTGTTACAATAATTCATTTCCCACTCCGTGCTTGGTATTTCCATCTTATACTGGGGTCATGTTTTATGAGTGATGTGGGAGACGTAGTAAATTCTGGGAAGCCAGAATCATAGGGACCTTTGTAATTTAACTGGAATGTTGTCACATACACACACACACATACACACAGCAGATACATACAGAAACGGGCCAGATGTGCATCGTGGTTTTCCCATTCTTCCCAATAATATAATTTCAGATCCCACACAAAGGGCTGAGAATATTGATTTAATTTTCATTGGCTATTCAAATCACTGGCATAATTTTCATATCATGGGGAAGCATTTGAAATATTAAATGTCAATGTAATTCTCTGTTCATTGGCTCATCATAAAAATGTGCTCAACCCGTGGAGAGTTTGTTAACTGACATTCTACACGATACCATGGAATAATATGGGCCTAGAGTGTATCTAATGAGAACCAGTGTTTCGAAATTGCCTCTATATGCTGAGATCAAGCTGTCTTAATATAGCAGCAGTGACTTTGAAAGAGATGTCAGTCTGCCACAAGGTACAAAACGCTTCAGGCGCTAGCATCAAAAAGTGACACCAACCCCAACCCCATATTTTGAGCATGTGTGCATGTGTGAATGCGGGCGTGAGACTTACCTTTCTGTTCTACTTCTGCATGAGCCATAGGCAAAAGATTTGAAGGGGAAAAAAAAGATGGAAAGAAAGAGACAAAAATAGATTAATGATGCAATAATAAGGAAATCACGATAATACAATCTCAGATCTCCATAATCGTTCTCATATTTCATTCTAACCTTGTGATAGTGCCAGTATGCTCTCCATGTGTGATTGGTAATAACATTACATAAGTGTCTGAGGAGACTGCACTGCAATGGGAAAGCAATCTGACAGTAATGCATCACACATATGTCACACACACACACAAACACATATGGGGGAACAAACACACATGTGCAGACACAGAGAGAGGAAGTGGGATACTGAGAGTAAACCCACAAGAGCATGACACCAAAAACACACACATATTCATAACAGTGGTCCTATCCCTAGTACAGGACAAAATACAGCAATACAAAATGACCTGAGATAATGAGCTCTTTAATGTATGCTAATAGCAACAGAACAATGAAAACCAGAAAATTGATTTGATTACAGGGATTGTGTTTCAGTGGACTAGCCAAAACTGTCACATTAAAATTTCTGATGCTCAGTGGGTGAGCAAATGCTTTGTGTATGTCACCTACTCTGTGTGACTCTGTGTATGAGTGCACAATCATCTGTGTGTGGAGGTGGGAGCATACTGAATGCACTAGAGATTCAACGGAGGGTTGTTCATGTCGCCCCGCAATGAAATGTGCACACTTGCTCGAAACCTCTTAAACATATGAATTCCATTCCACCTTGCTCCCAGGGGGACTGAGTGGAATGTGAACATGGCAGAAACCTAATCCTGCAGGCAGTGCCCTTGTGTCTTTTAAGACCGTTAGAGACCTGCTGAATGGAACTGGTCCCCTGAGAGAAGAAACAAGGAGAGGAGAGGAGAGGAGAGGAGAGGAGAAAGACAGGCAGAGTCCTCAAAGGAAAAATATTTGGAAGGAGTTCCGGATGGCATATTTATATATAGCACAAGTGCACCACATATTGCACAGTACATGCATAAATTCTTTAACACATTAAAGCCAAAACTCATCACCAGCCACAAGACATACACAAACACGTGAGACAAACAGAAACACACAGATATAAGCACACACACACACACACACACACACACAAGCAACCATCAAATCCTAGTCTCATGAAAAATGCATGGTAACTAGTGTGGCTTAGCACAACTCCCGATAAATAAGCAATCTCTGGAAGGAGATCGTGTTAAACCTAAAACAAGTGTGTATATGCGTATGTGTGTGTGTCAGTGTGCTGTTACAAGTGAAGATATGAAATGGTTCACCACAAGGAAGCAGTTCCCCTGTGAAAAAAGCTGGGAAAGAAAGCAGATAGTGTGTCTGTGCAGGGCGTTGTGTGCGATGGAACGACAGATATTGATGTAAGAAATGCACACACATACTTGCACACACACATTTAAACAATACAATGAGACACATTGTGGTTGAGAAGACGGGGATTAATGACACAGAACAACAAGGACTTTGCATCACCTGAGTCTCTTGTACAACCTCCCAGACACAAAGGAAGACACGCAGAGTTCAAGGCTGCCAGTAACTAATAGATTTTAAATGAAAAAGTGTGGCGGCAACAAGTATACCAAATGGCACACAAAATGTCAAACAAATGTCATTCAATTTGTATTGCTGCTTGTTGTTTCACTAGATTAGCGGATACCTCTGTTGGTGACCTCATTGCAAGATTTTTTTCGAGGCATCTCTGTTTTTAATCTCTGTGACAAAGGTAAGAAACAAACATTTTTCACGAATCACAGTCATTCATCTTTCAGTGCTGGATATACGTTGGTGAGACATTTGTTGGTTTTCTCAAGGTTAGTTCACACGTGCAAGGTGATACAAGAGATGAGAGGTCTTTTGTGCTACTGCTAATTCAGCAGCGAGTAGAAGAAGAACAGAAAAAAATATGGACTACGACAACTTGCCAGAAAATGTCCTTGTTTCCAAGAGGACGTCAACAAGAAAGCATCTTCTCTCAATATTTTTCTCAGTGTTATTCATAATTGAATTCTGCAGAGGTGTCGCATGTTTTTATCTATCCAGTATCTTTGACTGATCATTTGCAAAACCACTTAGACTGCACTATTGAAGAGTTAGTTCTGCAGCTACAACACCCCCCCCCCACCCCACCCCACCCCCACACACACACACACACACACACACACACACACATAAATGTGCTCATTTATTCCTAGCAAGGCTTTGCATGAATATTAGAAAACAACAGCAGAACAATAACACTAACAGTAATGCTGTGTTGTGAAAATGTGTTGTCTGTCTAGTTTCAAATTCATTAAAAATCATCTAAATATTCATTAATGTCTACGGTAGTATCTTCTATCTGCATTAGAGTTTTCAAAATTTCTTTAATCACATGAACACTGTACCTTGGATACCTTCTCTGTCACTTTCCCTCTCTCTTTCCATTTCTATTTTTCATAAACACACCATGCACACACAAACAGTGTTAACCTGACTGTGGTGTAAAGATAATTAGCATTTTTATTGAAAGCGTATGGTTTATTAAGGAGGTATTTGTCTAGGAGGAAAGACAGTGTGTGTGCTCATGAGTGTGTGTAATATGTGTGTGTGCGTAGGGCGTGGGCATGCTTGCGTGCATGCTTCTGCAGACGAGTGGCGACAGCAGCCTTACCACTATTATCTCTGATCTCCAATCAGCTCAGCCAGCTAAAGCCCAAGGTCATTTATGGACACGGACATTTTCTTCATTCTCATTTCATTATTCTATTCGTCTCTCTGTCCTCTCATCCTCACCTGCCATTCGCTCTCGTCATTTCATGCTGTGCCTTTCTCCTCGTTCATCCTCTCCGTTACGTCCTCTGTATTTCCACCACTTCCCCCAACCCCAAACCCTGTCCACCTCTCACACTGTGTCTTTTATCAGTTAATTCATTCTTTCTGTTCCTCGTCTGCTGGCCTCGTCTAACCTATTTCTCTCTATCTCTGTTTCAGTTGTCGCTCTCTCGCTCCCTCGCTCCCTCGCTCCCTCGCTCCGTCCCTCCGTCCCTCTCCTTCTGTCTCTTTGGGTCCTTTCCATCTTCCCTCATTCTCTCTGGGAAACAAAATCGCCTGCATATGTGTACACACAAACACACACACATACAGTATACTGTGAATGCACATAAAAAGAGACATGCACACAAGGCCAGAATCCTAGCTGTGAGCAATTGTTTCCACGTCAACACCTGCACACACACGCACTCACACACAAACAGCTCTTCTCATGTTATCATGATAAAGTTATTCCAAGGGTCCAATCTGACAGAAGTCTTTAATTGGACAGACAAGAAGGTGATTTTATCTTTTAATTAGCTTTCCTACTGAGCCAAGATCTATTGTCTAAAATAGACTGCATGGGTATTGCATAACATATCACAGTTTTTCCTGATTAATACACTAAAAGTGGTAGTAGGCTAATTGCTTCATAGCGGCAGTTGGAGAGCCAGGGTCTACTGCATGAAGATGAGGAAATGGATAGACATAATCCCAAGTGTTCCTGGCTTTTATTAATGGATGACCATGAATGAAACAATACAAATCATCACATAGCTTTTTTTCTGCAGCATAGTGTATTTGTAGAGATTAAATGTATCCATGTGTAAGAGCTGCCTTGGAGAAGCACGTTGTACAATAGTGTGCTAATAAGATATTTATAGTCTGCCTACAGTGCTATGAGCAAGTATATACAGGTGGCTAATTACTGCCAAAGCTAGCTGGCTAGTTTGGCACATGACTGCCACATACTCATACCACAGAGAGCCAGACAGGGAAAGTGAGAGAGCACTTGATTTTAGCTTTGGAAAACAGCCAAAAACCTGCAGTGCAGGGAGGAGAGATGAAGAGCTGAGTAGGTAGTGCAAGCCAAACATCCTCAAGAAAAAAAAAAAGGAGGGGAGAGTTAGAGGGGCAAAATTTCCCAGAAAACTAAACCGTACATAATTTAATTACCTGTTTTACAACCCACTTTGAGATTTGTTTGCAATATCTATGTAGTGGGAAGCATAACAGCTCTACTTCAACATCCATGCTCGGGAAAAGTACATCTACAGTATGAAGTGGTGTCTCTTTGGAGCTCAGCTCATTTTTTTCCCCATGCAATCAGTTTCTGATTAGCAACACCTGCCCTCAGAGGCGATCGCTAGGGGTCAGGTGTTTACACTCAACAACCAGCACAACCTGTGCTTAATGTCGAGGGACACTTTGAGTTATGGATGTCTCTTGATGTTACAGCCATTTGAGCGCACTAAAGCCAACCCTACCATCAAATGTAAATATGATGATTTGTTAAAGTTGCAGCATGTGAGTGCTTTAGGAATGTGAGTTTGAGTACACTGTCATATATTTCAGAAAACAAGCCTCCTTTATTGATCCGTCTTGATTTATGGCAACATTTTGGAGATATATCACCGCTTAATGTCTTACAGAATGTATCTTTCACAACATCGCAGCTGACAGCATTGATTTGCTATGTCAAACACGCCAGCTTGATCATAGACGGCTGGATCTCCGGCCTGAATGTCAGGGAACAGGAGTATCTTATTCTTAGGTTCAGACATTATTACAGCTTTCGAAGAAAATTGATTTCATAAATATTTGAAGGATGCAATATGTGGGCTCTGTAAAGGGTCTTGCCACGTAAAGCTTGAGGTATTCTCAGACAAAATAATGTAAAGTGTGGAGTCATGGTATCCAAAGACTTGTTTCACATTTATACAACATGTATTTCTCTGCAAAACTGTGAAACATTTCTCATGGCTAAACACACCCACAGGAGCTAGGTAGTGTATCACAGTGCTACCTGATCCAGCCTGAACACTTAGTCAGTACACGGAAACTGATAATGTACTGTCAAAGGCTCTCTCTCTCTCTCTCTCTCTCTCTCTCTCTCTCTCTCTCTCTCTCCCCTTCTCTATCTTTTTCTCCAGTGCTTCATCTCTCTCTCTATGTCCCTCCCTCTGTTAGATGAGCTCTCTGATGACTTTGGTTTCAGATGCTGTCTATTTTTGAAGGGGGGGCGTTACCCTGACAGACCCATTGTTTATCAGATCAGCACACAACTCATCTCCCTTTGCGCTTAGTTGTTCCTAAATTGCTGCTCTCTACCGTGATTCATCTAGGAAATACGTGGTGCTGTATTTTCAAGCAGGCACGGAGTTATAACAACAATAAAGACAGAACATGCAGACAAGTTTCAAATTAATGGATGAGACAAGAGCGAAAACACACACACCCTGTTTTGATGCATGTGTGTGGTGTGTTAGTGTGTGTGTGCTCGTGCTCGATGGGGCATTAAGCAGGTATCAGGTTGTGTTTCCATCTGCTCCAGAGAGGACTCTGATAGTCCTATTATTTAATCTGCTGGTCATTCTAGACGCCAGGCAAGAGCTGTTTAGCCAGACATAATTGAATGCTTCAGTGTGGGAGATCACCTTGGCTGTCTGTATGGACCATGGTGCCAAAGCTGTACACTCACAATGTTAAGTTTCGAAAGAATTATCTGTGGTTTCTGCAGCACTTCAGAAGGAACAAGGCAGTTTACTCATAACAAGACTTCACTTCAAATGTCTTCAAAACAAGTGAGGCTAAGTCCACTTTTTCAACAATTTTTGGCAAAAGTAAGATTTACAGACAAGGCTAAATGGACTTGTGTTAATAAATCATAACTATGTCTTATCTCAGCTCCAACTCTGTCTGTCCTTCTGTCTTATATTTATTCCACCGCAGAGATGTTTATAGCGAACAAAACATGCCAACAATAAGATATATAGTACTTCACTGCTTCTCGAATCTATGTTTATGTCAGCTTTACAAAGGAGACCATGTATAAATGTTATGTGATATGGAGTAATATGAAGTATTCAGTTGAAAAACTGATTATCATTTATTTTCATCTGAAAGTTATGTTTGGAATCTGCCACAACCTCAAGTGCAGTAGGTCGACTATTGTCATAGTTTTGGCTTTGTATTCTGTTATTTCCTGTATTATTTTGAAATAGTCTCCTTCCCTCAAGTATCTTTTAGTTTTGCTTCTGGTCTTTGATTGCTTTGATTGTTTTCACCTGTGTCGTGATCCATTTCACCTGTGTCTCATTGTCTCCCTAACCTAAGTGTATTTAAGTCTGTGTCCTTCCTGTGTTCATATGTCTGTTTGTATCTCTGTCAAGCATGCTGGTTTCTTGTACCTGTGAGTTCTGGAGTCTTTGTTTCCCTTGTTGCTTACTTGTCTGTAGATTTTTGAATTTTTGCCTGCTCACTGTTGGACTTGTTTTTCTGTTTTGGACCGCTTACCTGCTGAGAGTTGCTTTTGCCTGCCAATTCAGTGTAAGCCTTTTTGTTAATAAATTATTGATCTGCACCAGCCCTCCCTGCTAGTCGACATATGGGTTCCATTCCATTCCATTGTATACCCTATTTCCCTGCTTGACTAATTCTAACAGCTACTAGACTGAGAATTGTATTTTTTTTTACTGTTCAGTGCCTGTACTCTACTTATTGTGTAATAGGTCCTCTCATTGCAAAATTTGCTATAATTTTGGTATATAGTATAACATTTTTCTAATCTTTTAATTCAGTGCTCTTACCAGTATGTTGGGTTTTTTTTGTTTGTTTTTTATTTTTTTTTTGAGAGATGTAGACAAAGGTAATTCAGCTTTCAGTAAAAACTATCTGAACGATGAACATTGAAGGAATCCTAACCAGGAGAAGCTGACAGCAATGGTGGTGAAGACAACAACTCCATGATCCCACGCTACTTCACAGCGTCATTTGTTGTTTTTTTTTGTGAGACCCCTAGCGGCAGAAATGACACTCAGAATCTTTAATCCACACTGAACCCTTTCATTATACAGTGAGCTGTAACCTAGATTTTGGGGAAAACTGTACTGGTAAAAGTTTCAGTTTTTGGGATATTTTACAACCACTTTCCATGAACGTTTCACTCCAGTGACTACGACCTCCCAGTCTGTTATTGCACGGTCAAAGGTCATATCACCATCTGTTATCACTGGAGCCTATCCTTCTTTCTCATCCTTCCTCTCTCTGACTTTCCCAGTCAGTTTACCATATAAACTTCCTATGGGCACACTAATTACTGATGTTTCTTTTTGGATTCAAACTGCAGGCTAAGTCAGAATGAAACACTACAGGCTTTTCACAATTTTAACTTTTAGAAAACATATCGATTTTTAAAATTAATTTTAGAGACTGATGTATGTCAAACACATTTAATTGACATTCACAATGTGTGGATAAATGTTGCTGAAAACAATTCACAGTGGTGGTAAGAGGTGAAAAACATGTTTTAAAAAACCTTTTTTTTAAAAAAAAAAAAAAAAAAAAAAGAATACTTACTGTATGGGACGCACTCATATTGGACTTCCAAGTATTTGTATGTGCCAGGGCAGGGGTCAGGGAAGACGTCAGGCCCAGCTACCACTGCACACTGGGTACGGTTGTTGCATCTACATGGGGACGAGGCAGATATGTTAAACACATCCAGATGCTCAGATATATGCTCACAAATACCCACTGAAAGATGCACATGTATCTTTGAAGTCCAAAGCGCTCTGATACAGCACACACCCCCTCTCACATGTGATGTAATACAGTGAGATGTATTATATTCACATATGAATCACAACATTCACCCTGACACTCAAGTGTCATCTGTGTTTAAGGACCCTTTACATAGAGCAGACAATATGTCCTTATTGTTACACCTGGAGTGAACATTACATTAATGGAATCATTGAGTTCACTTTTATACAAGGTGGTCCACAATGGCTACTGAAGAGCTGTTGTGCAAGAACACTTCTGGTGTGTGTGTGTAGCAGTTAGAACAACCTATGGCTTTAAGAGTATTTTGCCCCAGACTCCTGGTAATTAATTTTAATTATCTGACACACAAAAAGTAAGTATTTCTCACTCGTATTACCACAGGTTATATAAGGCAGCACACTACGTATATTTACTATATGCCTGTGAGGGTTTATGTTTGCATGCATGTAGGTGTGTGACTATAAAAAATGCATATATGACATTTATGTGTGTTTGTAATTAAACATGCCAAGGCCAGTCCTCACAACCATGGTTGGAGCCCATACATTATCATGATAGATGCATGTAATAACATAAAATGCTATGCCACACTGAAGTGGCACTTCATCTAAATACCGCTTCCTGGTTTAAATAAATTATTGAAATAATGTGAAAGAAGAATATATCATGTGCAACACTAGGGATGCAGAACGCATGAGGGGAGAAGGCCTATTTTAAGAAGGCTTATGAGTCATTTCTCTTCTCATCTGAATATTTTCTTTCAATTAGTACAACTGTTCTGTCTCTCCCTCTTTCCCTCTCTGCGCACCTGTCAAACAGGCAACTTTAAAAACGTTCAGATTCTCCCATTGAGATTTTTAATGAGCATGCTAAAACCCTCAAGTCTCTTTTCTTACAGTATCATTCAACAATTTGCATAATGAAATATGCATGAGAGCTAATTTAATATATAGTTCAATATTCACATATAACAAAGAACTAATGTAGGCTACATATCCACTTACTATATTGGTGTCTATTACTGACCAGTGCGTCTGTGGTCAAGTGAGGGGTTATTGGAATTTAAAAGGTTTAAAACTCTGTGTTGCGATGTCTGTCATATTCTAATAACAATACCCGCCAGTCCTCTCTCCCTCCCTTCTTTTTTCTCGCCTCTGTGCTTTTTAATTTCTTGCCCCGGTGCCTTCATCATCGGTCACCTGTCATCAGTGCAAGTTGTGGACTGGGGGGACACAAACTGACACGCCGCCACAACTTTGCTCACAACACCCACCAATGGACACGACTGGCTGGCACACGGTGGTGAATCAGAGCGCAAAAGCCCATTTGCTGGCGCAAAAAACGCCCAGTAGTTATGATGTCGTCACACTGGGAGATGAAGACAAGCGATTAGAGCTACCTGTTTCACTCAAAACTTTGTGCTCAAAAGTGCTGCCATAGGCGTAACTGTGGGATTAATTATTTCCACACACACAGTTTAAGGAGAAAGAACTTGAACACTGTTAACACTAAGAAACCCAAGGGGGTTAATAAAAATGTCTGATCCCTAAAGGAGAAGGAAAAAAAATCTAACTGACACAAACAGATGCTAGTGAACTGGGCAGTGAAACCACTTGACATCAAAAAGTCATAGCACAAAGCCAACAGAATAAGTAAAGTAACTGAAATACAATACATTAAAAAATCCCAGATGCAGGGAA
The DNA here is from genome assembly GCF_020085105.1 of Siniperca chuatsi. Lineage (NCBI taxonomy): Eukaryota > Metazoa > Chordata > Actinopteri > Centrarchiformes > Sinipercidae > Siniperca > Siniperca chuatsi. The sequence goes on from NC_058044.1 coordinate 17,059,091, forward strand.
CAGGCAGCGTAGAAGAAAGAAAAGATGTAAATGTGTTCAAAGAGAGCAACAGGGAGATATTTAGGTTTCGCACAAGCTGTGGGTGTGAGTATGTGTATGTGTATGCGTTTATTTCTACTTTATGATACTGCAAAAAAGGTTCAGTTCTCGGGACTTTCACAGCTGAGTCATAAAGCACTGAAGGTTATTGACTGGTATTTTAAATAGAGGGTATAGAGCAAAGATTTGACATAATCTCTTGCACGCTCTATATCTCCGCTATCACTCCTTCTTTCTCTGTCTATTTTTGTCTGCACTACCTTTCTTTTTCTTTTCCCCACACTCTCTCTAAGCCCAGATAATAAACTAATTTCTTTCTCAGCCTTCGTCTTCATCCTTCCCGCAAAGGAATTATTCCTTTCCGTTCCTCCTTCTTTGTCTCTCATTCCGACTGTCTGTTTATCTGTCTTAAACCCACTTAGCTGCAGTTTTCGAAGTCACACCCAGATATATGTGGTAGGCCCCTTATTGCTGGCTTCTTTCTCTCTCTCTCTCTGTCTGTCCTCTCTCCCTCCCTAATATCTTTCTCATTCCTGCCTCCCTCAGGGCGTCATCTCCATCCTCCCTCTGTTTCTCCCTCGATCCCTCCATCCTTAGTAAAGCCTGTGCTGACGTCACCATTCTGTCTGAGCCAGTAGTCTGAGTCAGATCCAAAAAAGACTCCCTTATGTCCCCAGTGCCTCCATCTCCTTCTTTTTTGTTCCTGTCTCTCTGTTACTTTCATTCGCTCTCTGCCAATGTGTTTATCCAGCAGCCTTACAAAACATAAAAACATCAGCAAAAATTCACATTTCATTTTCCTCTCTGCATTCTGACCCATGATGAATGTAGATGCAGAACATGCACATATCACACACACACACATCTTTTCAACCTATTTCTTATGTTACACCAAAATATTTTTTGTGGGAGTTTTTTTGGTGTTGGCAGAAAAGCTCCTTTTTTTAATTAGCATGACCACATCAAAACAAGGCAGTGGCCTGGATACCGCCTTGCCTGCTGGCTTTCTTCCCTGCAACGTGCAACACACACGCTCACAAACACACAAACAAACTATTCACTAACAAAGCCGAGCTGTGGCAGGCAGGGAAAGAGAAAGCTGCGATGCTGCAGAGGGTGCTGCTGTTGTTATTGTCTCTGATGTTTTTCACTTTGTTTGGCAGACCTCCCTTCACTCCGTCTCTGTCTCTCTGTCTCTATCCCTCATATAAACATAACTGACTGACTGATGATTTGATAAGGCTGACGCTGCTGATGGAGCATGTGTGTGGGTATGTGTGCATATGCTGGCACATGCATGTGTCTGTGTGCAGATGTAAAACGGAATAAATATTTGTGTGTGTGTGTGTGTGTGTGTATGTGTGTGTGTGTGTGTGTGTGTGCGCGTCTGCCTGCATGTGTGTATGTGCTCGAGTGCAGATGTGCTGAAGAACTATATAATTACAGAGCAAGTGAGAGCTGGGAACTAATCCTCATGAGTTGAAAGAGGTGTCTGAGAGTGAGTGACGCACAAAGCCTCAGCACAGTCCTCTGGAATCAGCATTCAAGTACAGTCAAATCGCTCCGCAACACTGTCTGAGTCATCTACAACACTGTGTGAACATGTTTAACACATACAAACTTTCTGGAATGGTGTCTGAATATCATAAAGACACACACACACAATAGACTGTGCTGCCAGAAAATTCTAAAAGCATACAAACATTCCAGAACAAAACTGGAACATTATACACACACATTCTAGAACACTGGCTGTACATCAGTATATTAACTTTTTTTTTTGCTGTTTATATAGTTTTCACTTACTTGTATTTGGATTTTTAACTGCAAGTCTACAATTTATTATTATTATTATTATTATTATTATTATATCTTACTTATCCGTATATATTTTAATAGCACATTTCTTGTGTTTATGTATTTGTTTTTATTTCACACGCTTTGGCAATGTTAACATCTGTTTCCAGTAACTACTAGCATATTGATAGTGTTCAAAGAAAACTTTGATATTGATACATATTAAACTGCTTCTGTATCATATGCAAAACTGCACTACCTTTAACAAATGTGACTACATTCATTTAGGCAGACATTCACACATTAGAGCAATTTGGGGTTCAATATATTGCTCAGTGGACAGTAGGTGTCAGGAATCAAACCATTAACCCTCCTATTAATGACCAACTTGCCCTACCATCCGAGCTACAACCAATATAATTTTCATTATACTGAGCTGCATGGAAATACAAAGTTTGATAAAACTCAAGTAATATTTCCTCGGGTCATGTGATAACAACTGAACCAGACCCGTAACAACTGAGGAAATTCCATTTGCTGATGAAGACTGTAAGATGCGTTTGAAAGATCCAGGAAAAGCTGGTAAATTGACCTTGAGTCAAGAATATTTTGTCAAATTACTCAAATATTCCCTAATTTGCCTCAGATCCTATTTTTGAGAGATTTAGCATTTATCTTCATGAGTAATTCAGTAAACAGAATTGTTTGTAGTCATGACGTCATGTCCAGTCTAGCCTCCACTCTATTAGCTTCTGTAGCTCAATGCAGTCTCTCATTTCTTTCATCTGTCTTTCTGACAACATTAAGCGTCTTCCAGGGGTTTACTTTCCATAATCTGCATCTCCTACAGCCCTTTCTAACTTGTTAAAAGCTGCTTAAAAACAGAAATATCAAATAAACAACATTATATTGTTTTCTAAATCTACCGTCCTTATCTAGACACATGAAGGGAGCCACACAACATACTGTTGAGAAAGGCTCTGTTCCAAGTTTTAGTTGTGGGTATGTCAGTGGGATTAAATTTATTTTTTTAATTTTAAACTTCTGGAACAGAAAGATTATTAGTGATGACAAGAGACTGAGCATTAAAGTCCTGATTTAACATTATTATTACAAAACATTATAAAAATAAGCATAATAGAATTTTGTGGAACGATGGAGTGCTTTCTGAAAATTCCTAGAACATTTATCTAAAAACAAGCAAAGGCTGTGTCCGAAATCTCTCCCTATTTGCCATATATTTACCTTTCACCATTTTTTTTATGTCAGTGTGAATTTATGTGTGAAATGTAAGCACTATATAATGCCCTCATGAATTCCCACATTGGAACACAAAAGTAGTGCCCATGGCTTGAAAACAACCTGCTAACAATCCCACAATGCAATGCTTCACATTGTATAGATGCGAGAATTATAGTACAGTGGTGCGACTCTACATCTCTCAGTGGTGATGCAAAATGACAATGATTCAGGAGTATCCAAAATCTCAGTTTACTTCACTACTACTTACTGTAGAGTAAACTATTAAGTAGCATAAGTGTCTCTTATATACGGAGTAGTGAATCAGGGGATTTTGGACACCAAGATATTTTCTTTTTTCTTTCTTTTTAAAATTTTATTTTGACATATTGAACAAAACTAAATAAGAACAGAGCTTAAAATCCCTGAACTACTTTGCAACAAATTTCATAACTACATTACTGAGCATCTTTTGGCTTCTATTTTCACAGAATTCAGAATATTGGGAAATCTCTTGATAGATCTCCCTCTGAGAGTTGTGCAATGGTGGGAACATGCAATATGGACTAATGGCGTGCATAATGTCACCATTTTTTTTTTCTCACGTAGTTCACACACACGGTGGGGTAACTTGCAGAAAACAGACTGGAAAAACATGTTCTGCTTTTGACAGTTGGACTCATACATACACCCAGAATGAGGAAGACGATGGAGGAAATGGTGGGGATGGTTGGGATAACTCTACACAGACTGAAATTATTTGAAATAAAAACATGAAGAGTGGAAGGTAAAGGAGCTGATGTCAAACTGCATAGTGATTCATTCAATTATGTTTCATATGAATGTGTTTGCCTTGTGATCACGTGTTTGCCTCTTTAATCAATAATATTTATGTTCATTCTCATTCCTGTGTAATGTAGTGGCCTTTAGCGATTGTTTCTTTGTAAATAACATAAATCCCATATATTTCCTCCTACCTTTAGCCAGCATGTAGTTCCACAAACAATATGATTGAACACAACTTGACAAGAATTATTGCTCGAAAATACTCTAAATTGCTCTGTATCAGAAGTCCAAATTATCCATAAAAATGAATGAGTGAATATTGTACAGTACAGTATTGTACAGCATTGTAATAAGCCTAAAAATATTTCCCATAGTAAAAAAAATATTTTATAAGATTGTAGCACATTCTGAAAAGAAATTAATTAAATTAATTAAGTAGAGGGAGTTGAGCAGTTGGAAAAACATAAAATAGAAGACAGTTTGTGAAAATAACAAAAGGAAGAAGGAGAGATGATTTCACAGGGCTTTTTATGTCCTGCAGGAGTTCAGGAAACCCATTTGACAGCAGACAGAGCATAGTTACTGTATCTCACTACAGGATAAAAAGCTGTTAGGCTGCCCATACACTCTCCTCCTCTCTCTCTCTCTCTCTCTCTCTCTCTCTCTCTCTCTCTCTCTCTCTCTCTCACACACACACACACACACACACCATATATGATATTCCACTGCTACTGGCCTCATTTCTGTTTTATTAGCTCCCTGATGTGGTTATACACACATATACAGCAGGGCTGCTTGGAGATGGACAAATGGAGTGATGGGAATGGATGTTGGACAGGAGGAATAAAAAAGGGAGTGAAACTGTGGAAAGATGCAAAGAAACGGGGATGTAGTAAGTAATTGAAGAGTGATGCAGGGATTGTGATTGACAGAGGTAAGAGAAAGGGAGCAAAAGACAGGTGTCTGTGTGTGTTTGTGAGGATATGTATGTGTATATGTCTACCATGGGGTATAGTGAAGCAGATGCATCACATCCTGTGCCAGCACCACCACACCACACTTATAAAGAAATGACAGATCTGTCTCTCTCTTTCTCGTTCTCCCACACACATACGCACAAACACACACATATGCATACACACAAACACTGACGCACTCCTCTGTGGTCCCTGAATGCATTTCTGTCAGCTCTCAAACAGCCTGTCAGACAAGCCACAGGTAAAATAATGTTGTTTTCACTACTGGGACAAAGCTTTGAAATGTGTTACATTATTAATATTTGGCTGGAGGATGTCACTCTGTCCCATTTTCTACCATTCTTTCTGAGCATGTCAAGTCTAATTTTTGACATGCAGCATGAAATATATACTGTGTACACCACAAATACTGTATATGCTGTATGTCCAATATGTAGCTTCTGTCAAACAAACAGCACTTCCCTGTATGCCTGGCATTCTCATGCACGCTCTTTGGTAATCTCTCAAGTCAACCACTAAAGTCAAAGTGTACTTGAACAGTGAATCAAATTTTGATCCTGAATCCAAGAAATTGCAGTCAAGGCAAAGGAATCAGCCGCTTGTACTGACACATTTCGGTGAACAAAAAGAAGATTTTGCTAAAGTTACGTACATTTCTGCAGCCTGCATAATGCCAACATGACAACATATAATAAGAAAAACTTTGCATTGAATGTGAAATGTGTGGGAAAGTTGTCTGAGTGACTATAAATAACTGGATAGAAACTGGATATGTGATGGATGTTAATTCAGCCTTTAAAATTGACCTATTTTGTTGGTGATAGTGAATCATTTTTGAATAATGTTCTATTTTTTCTGCAGGAAATTATCTTCTGGGTAAGAAAAAGGAAATATTACAAGAAAAAAGTGCTTAATAATAATAATAATAATAATAATAATAATAATAATATTATGTGTCTTATCATACACAGAGCCACACAAATAATGCCAACACAAACACATTATGGCCTCTTTCTTGCTAGCAGGCTGATGGCCAAGTAGTTTTTGAGCTCCGCCATCTCCCCTCTCCTTCCCTCTTCTCTTCCACTGGTAACCATGGCAACTTCCACATCGTCCGATTCCAGGACACACTTAGGGAGTGTTCCTCCTGATTCCACCTAGCAACATTCCTGTGCAGACATCTCTGTGTTTCTCTCTGCCTTACATCTGCGTGTGCATGTGTGCATTTCTCTACGCGACACCTCTTTCTCCACAGTTTAATCCAAGACCACCTGCTTGCACAACTCCAAATCCTCCTAAACGCTAAAAGACGAGTAGCATTTCAGACAGCTGGGGTGTCTCTCTTGGTTGGTGAAAAGCAGAGAGGCGTGTAAGACACCATCACCACCAAGACGACGGAGCCACGCCACACCGAGACACTTTAGTCAGCCTCACCTCAGGATGCACAAAAAATGCATGCTGTTTCAATACTTTATTGCCATATCAACATGGTTGATTGGAATTTGTCTTAGAGTGCTCACTTAAACAAAGACAGAAGAAGACAAAAATAGTAAAACCGTTCACTTGTAAAGCACATAATACATTAAATAAAGTATAAAACAGATAGGTAATATCCAACCCATACGATAATCATAAAAGCATAAAAGCTTACATACAATACTCATAAAAAACATAAAACAATGGGTAAAATAAAATCCAACATATATAAACCTCATAATAAAACATTAGCACCTGTAGGGAAATTAGCAGCAACATCACTGCTGCTGCTTATGCATGTATGTTCATGTACAAAGGGGGGAGGGCTGTTTTTTGTGGCCTGGTCTGGTTCTGCACTTCAATGTCAATGTCAAAGTATGAAGTCAGCCAGGAAGTCAGTCGCTGTCTACATGCCAGCATGTCTTAGGCACTGACTCACATGCTAGTCTCTGGATGTGTCAGGCTTTGTGTGTGTACGTGAGAGAGAGAGAGACAGAGAGAGAGAGAGAGAGAGAGAGAGAGAGTGGTGTCTAGACCATTCTCAAACCATTCTCAGACCACCATGTAGCTTAGGTGCTCGGTGAAGCATGATAACTAACGCTAGCAGAGCTGTGGCAACAGGAGAAAAGGGTCAGACTGTCAGTGGAGACTTTGACATGTGGAAATACAGAGGTTTTTGGGAGAGCAGCACAGCTGTCAGTCAGGGTGAATGTATATTGGTGCATGAGTGGGTGGATGGAGAATGCAGCTATGTGTAAGGGACAATAATATTATGTGTTGATGAGGCACATTTGTGTTCAATGCTGTCATATATCTGAAGGAAAGTTACTGTATGTGTTTCAGGACTGGCTGTATGACAAAATACAGTATGTCCATCTTTAAGTGTATCTTCTCTTTAGATATATGCATTATCTGTGTGTGTGTGTGTGTGTGTGTGTGTGTGTGTGTATGTGTGTGTGTGTGTACATATGCATGTATGTGTGTGGGCCCTAATTACCGCACTGAGCAAGGGTGACAGTTGGGCCCCCAGGGTGCCGCAGGGCATCTCCTGTAAATGTGGTGACTATATGAGGGTGGCAGCACGCGCACACACATGCACACACACACATACATACACACATTAAGTAGGACATTTCCAGATATGACCTCATTCAGTGGGAAGCAGGATAGTTAATGGAGGGAGGAGAGAAGATGAGTGAACAGACAGAGACAGAAAAAGTCAGAGATAGATATAATAGGAGGAAATAATTGTAAATATGCTGGTGTGTTCATCTCTGCAAGACATCACACACACACAAAATGGTAGTCACAGCCTCAGTCGCCTCAGTGCAAAACTTCAATTTAGCAGATAATATTGTTTTTGCACTTAGAGTCACTGGGCTGGAATAATGATCAAAAATGTAAGATTTATGTAAGGTTTAGAGCATTTATTTATCTGTGTCTCTCTCATTATCTGTTCCGCCTCTCTCTTCTTCTCCTTCTGTGTTTACAGAGATGGATTAGACTCAAATGAAGAAGACAGATGAAAAAAAAGTGCCAGACTGTATGGCATAGTTCACTGGTTACGCAGTCCTGGACTGCAGCACATGCCTAGATTGCAGTCTATGATTCAAGTGGTTTTCTATAATTCAGAGAATCAAAGGAAAAGAACTTCACAGGTTTCGTTACAGTCTCCCGCGTGAATGGTTCAAACGCTCAGGCGCACGCTCGCTAACACACATGCACACATACAAAAGCATACAACTATAGATGCACGCATGCGCACACGTGCACACACAAATGTGTTCACACAATCGCACACTAGCGTGGTGCTTTGAAGGTTCTAAAGAGACAGGCTGCCAGAATAAGTTGACCAAGATTGGGAACTGATGAGCAACTCTCTCAATTTATCTCTAAGTGTGTGTTTGCGTATGTGGGCAAGAGAGTGTGTGAGCAGACATGCATGAGCCAGTAAGAATGTTCATGAATGTATGCATGTGTATTCATTGGTGTGTGTGTGTGTGTGTGTGTGTGTGTGTGTGTGTGTGTGTGTGTGTGTGTGTGTGCACGCACGCGCACAGGGGTTGGTGCATGACTGGGGTTTAATCTAGAGACTTGCGATGTCTCTCTGGCCTTCAAACCTGGTGCATTTGGTCAATATGGGGCCAAAATATAGAATACATACTGTAAAATTAGGCAACATGCTGAACCCCATAAGCCCTTGCACTTCAGCCTCAACCCCACCTTTCCCCTGAGCTGGGGAAAGAAAAGGGTGAATGGAAAAACAGGAAAGGGTGATGAAAACTAAAACAGATGGTGAGGGAGAAAGGAAAAGTGACAGCAAGGGTGAGAAGTATGGGGCGAGAAGCAATTTGAGGAATGAAAAGAGGGAACAAAAAACCTGGAAATGGAGTGACAAAAATGGAGATATCAAGAGAGTGACAGATAGGAGAATAATAGATGAAGTATGTTGTTATTTAGCACTTCCAAAAGCAAGGGAGAGAAGGGGAGCAGAAGAGAAGGGGAACATCTCCCTACCCTTGTCTTTCATGTCAAAGTGGTTTTCCTTTGTGTTGAGGGACTTCTTCAAGAGGGATAGGAAGGAAGAGAAAAAGGGAGAACAATAGAAAGAAAGAGAGGAGAGAGAAAGTGAGAAGGGCAAACAAGGTGACAAGGTGGGAGAGGCGGTATAGAAGTGTCAGGGGATAGTCTGTTTGAAGTCCAGAAGTAATTTTCTAACATGGTAGCTGTGGCCGTGGTAGCAAAACAGAGTTTGTGTGCCTGTGTGCACTGTCTACACATTCTTCAGTGTTCACACTTGCAGCCTCAAGTGCCTGAATGCATGTGTGCGACATTGAGAGAGAATGAGAGCGAGTGTGCTGAAAAGGTACTCGGTCCATGAAGCACTCAAGTATCAGTGAGGGACAAGGAGTGCATTGTGAAGCATCTCCGTAGAAGCCATCAAGTCACTTTTATGTCAATAGATCGCTATAACTTGCAGGCATTCCACCATTTTGGCTTGCAGCTCTCTCCCTGTGCAGAATTGAACAACCCAAACCTTCAAATGCTTCTGCTGTCCTGATATAACTCTCCCCAGTGACACTTTAATGTACACTCAACCTAACCACCCTAGCTGTAGCCAACATGGCTGCTTTGAAAAATACAATGAAATTGATCCAGTTTTTTAGGCAAACACATATAAAGTACAGTGGAGGAGACTTGTGTCAGTGGAGTAAGCCTAATAAAACAATACAAAATGGAATGATATGTGCATTTTCTTAATGAAATACTAAAGGTAAAACCTAAATAAAATTGAAGTAAGCTGCAACAGACAAAGAATGTTCAGTAGCCATTTTGAAATAGAGGCATTTCAGTTCAAAACACGATAAAACAGAGTGAGTCATTGAACTGAGGCCAGTATATCGCTAAAACAGATTAAGAGTAACTTTCATGGCCACGGCTTTGTTTCCCCTTCAACCCAGTGTATCCCAATGGGGAGATAATCTGGGAAACGCAGTGATATCAGGTCCTCTCTAGGTTGCCTGAGAAGCCTTGTGAGACCCTCTAGAGATATGAGGCTTTGATATCAAGACCAATTATGTGGTATGGGCGCACACACACACACACACACACACACACACACACACACACAAACATACGCGCGCAAACACACACACACACACACACACACACAGATATCCTTGTACTTCTATCTTTGTGAGGACCGTCATTGACATAATGCATTCCCTAGCCCCTTACCCTAACCTTTACCATCACAACTAAATGCCTAACCCTAACCCTCACCATAACCATAACTTAATTCTAACCTAACCCATAAAACCAAGTCTTAACCTTCAAGCAGCCCTTTGAAGTTGTGAGGACCAGACAAAATGTCCTCACTTTCCAAAAATGTCCTCACTCTGTAGGTAAAAAACATGTTTCAGTCCTCACTATGTAGCAAGTACAAGTACCCACACACACACTCCCTGGCCTTAGAGAATGGAAGAGAGGAAAACAAAGAGAGAATATGATACTGAGGAAACACTGGGCAGGCAGAACATGCTCTGATTTTATCAGCCAGTTGAGCTGGGCTTGAAAACCAGAGACGATACAGACACAGAGGGAATGACAGAATGTAAACTAGACAGGCTGAAACAGACTGAAGAAGAGGGCTGAGTATGGGAAAGATTTAAAAGCACACCCAAGCATGCACAAACCCACTGCAATGTGTGCAAAAAACCCAATACAGCCTTCAACACACATTATCAAGTGCATAAACACACACATTAGACATGTGAATGAGCACACACTCAAAGATTCTCTGTGTGCATTTATGTGTAATACTGGTGCTTTTAAAACACACAACACACTGTGTGCATGAGCATATCTGAGCTTCGTTCACACACAAAGGCTCACTCACAGCCTCTTGCAACACACACACACACACACACACACACACACACACACACAGTGAAATATATATGTGATAAACAGTTGTTTCCGGTCTGAGTCACCTCCATAGAGGATCACTCAAGATTAAGTTTGGCCTCTGGCTCTGCTAATTGGAGCTTAAAGTCTGGTATAGCCCCTGGGCAGTGTATGCGTGTGTGTGGCACATGCTGTGTGTATCTGTGTGGGTGTGTGTGTGTGCTTGCGCATGTGTATAAATTATGGATGGTAAGGGCTGTAGGAGAGTGGCCACACAAGCTGCAGCTGCCAGAGCGAGTGGAGAGACCGAGCCAGGCCAAAGCAATCGCAATCAGAGCATCGCCACGTGACACAGACAGGTGGTTTGACAGAGAGACAGAGGAGCGAGCGAGAGAGAGAAAGATGACAGCAATATTGGGACAAAAAAAATAAGAAAGAAAATAATGAGACAGCAGGAAAGAGCACGCAAAGTCAGAGTAACAGGTGATCTGAAAAATTGAGATACTAATGGTGACATGAATGAATTCTTCATATCCAGACAGTCTCATTACACAGAGCATTCCTTTCCCCTCATTGCTATTTTTGTTTTGCTATTAGTTTCCAGTTAGGTCTCATCATCATAGCTGTCCAATAAAAAAAAAGTTGGTACTGTGAAGAGGCCACAATACTATAAAACACCATTAACAATACAACTAACCAAGACCACTTCTTCATAATTATAGCTAGTACCAGTAAAACGTATCATAAGAACTTTGTAAGGAAGTAAGGAAGTGTTAACAAAATGGTCATCAGGATCAAAATTTTAATCACTCAAGAAGTAAGTAAAAAAGCGTTCTCTCCATTATTAAAAGTACAATCTAGAATTAGGAGAAATAGTGACCGCTGTGCAGGGTTAAGCGAGGAAAGATGAGGTATGAGAGTAGCTTTGGCAGAATCAGACAGCATTAATACATTTTGTAACCAAAAAATAAGCTTCTTACAGAGGTGATAGGTGGAAAAATTATTGCTGATGCAAAATTTTACTTTGCACATTAGTGATGATCATTTCCTTCAAGCAAGTATGCTATGCTATTCAATGAGCTTGTCTAAATATAACTCAGACACCTAAAAACATGTTGGCTAAGTGAGACAATAACCTTTCTCTATTTCAGTTATAATTGCTGGTATCCACACTTTATTTATCCACACTTTACATATTCTATCAAGCTCTTAATTGTCCAGTTTAGGCCTCTGAGACTTTTAAACATGAGTGGGAGTCAGGGCATAGTTGGCTAACATAACTATGATACCTAACCCATATCTTTCAAGTCTCGTGCTTATTTTGTGAGCTCCATGTCTTAATGGCTTTGTTGGCGTCTCACAGCAGTAAAGTGAACATCTCAGGGGTTGTTATTCTATTGTTATACTAAAATACCAGCGTGTATTGTAACCCTTATTCAATGATAAACTGCTAATTCTGTGGAGCACTCTTCTTGGCAGCACTGTCAGGAGAGGAGGCAATCACACTGGCCAGCTGTAGCGAAAGGGTTAGCTGAGTAATTTCCATTGTCTGATAAGGTGCAATTGTATGGCATTATACTGCATGTACAGGAAATGAGAGCAGCAGAACTGCATAGGGTGGGGCTCACAGGTTACTCTGGTTTCCACAGATGTCCCATCACCTTTTCTCCATCACACTACATCTGACAGGTGTGCTATGCTGTTGTGTCGTTTTTATTCTGTTGTTGTTTGCTGTCAACTTTGTTAAAGTGGGTTAACGTGTGAGTAAGAATTTGACATTGATACTTCACCAGGATGAATACTAAATGAGCAGTTGACACTGCACACCTACTGCAGCATGGATCTCTGGGACTGAGAGATGTCTGTCTCTCTCTGCTGTACAAATAAATACAAATAAGTAAAACAGCTGAAAGTATTACTGTTTTGGCTAAATCTCTTTGTGCCATGAGTCAGCCTTGTGTATTTTGTACCAAAACCTACCATGGGACAAACGTAATTAACAAAGCAGTACACAGAATTAATTATTTTCACTGTAGTTGACCAATTTTGTTGGTACCTACAGTCCTCTGAAAATGGGAGATTTGAGGGAAACCTTCTACAAAAGAGGGTTTCACACTCTCACAGGCATTTGTACTTTTCACAACACTCACGCAAACACATATATACAGTGTTGTGCATGAACATGCTTATGTTTTTGGTGAACGGTGAACTGAATATATCTGCTTGCAACGAACGTGAGCGTCGTTCAGTCCCGCGAGAGTTAACAACGCTCAAGCACTGTGTTTTACGGCCCCTAGCATGCCGGTGTATTGGGTCACAGAATCTGATGGGTCACAGATTTTTGAAAAGACACATCGAGCTGAAGCATCCGACCAGTCTTGGGAAATGCCTGCGAGTGAATGATTATCACAAGAAATCATTAACAAAGGGTAAGACCATGAGCCAACAGCCACAAATTCCCCCACCCAAGTCAAACTCACAGCATTTTGTAAAAGAAAAAAATGGAAGAAATGAACGAGAACTAGTTAATTTTTTGGTACTGTTAATTTAGTTCAAAATTTAAAATTGTGAACTATGAATGTGAACTAGTTCATTTTAATTTGTGTGAACTGAACTTTGAGCTAGCTCTCAACTCTGCATATACACATACTGTACACTGACCTGAGTGACATGATCTTGTATGCATCAGGCAGGTAGCACCGTGTGTTCTCCATCTGGGCGGGGTCTGAGTCGCAGATCTTGTCATCAGTGCGGCCATAGTTGGCGCTCTCGATCATGATGACATCTGTGCCTGGGCAGCGCAGCTCAATGGGGTAGGACTCACAGGACAGCTCCCTGCGCACCACTGCCATGGGGATTGGTGCACGGCCATAGGCTGGACACAGACACACAAACACACACATTAGTACAAAGATGATGTTATGATATAATGATAACTGTCTCTACTACCTACTGAAATACTGGAATACTAGACTTATTTATAGGGCTGCCTTTAAAATGTGTGCACTGGAGGCCTAAATTGTACAAGCACAGATTGTGTTCAACTAAAACTGCATTTGTAGCCTTGTCATATAGACTAACTATCCCACTATACAAAAACAATAGCATCACTGAAGATTTTTCATAAGGGCATGTCCACTGTCGCAAGTGAACCGACTTGTAATTACTGTTTTGCAGTTAGCAGTTTTAGATATCACTCTAGATAGAGAGTAATTGTCTGGCAATTTCAACAGGCATTTAGTGCTGCAGAGATTATTCAAAGATGGCAATGCCTAATTATTCTCAGAAGTTGCTAATTTGATGAATACATCCACTCTTACTGTACTGAAATAGGAAACGTGTCATTAATTCCAATAAGATTGAAGCTATCTGTCCCAGATCGTTTATACTGCTGTTGCTTTACTTCCTTGCTGGTTTAGTGAATAGAACTGATGAAGTCTCTTGGATGTTGAAACATCTGCAAGACCAAACAGCAATCAAGTTGCCATTGACTAATCAAGTCTAGATATCCTATAAGATGAATGTCTGGCAATCATTACAAAGGGAAACAGCAGCAGCTTCTGGTGCAGAGAGGCGTGGGATATGATGGGGCATGTGCTCTTCATAGTCCCATCAAGTTCCAAGATGACACACACTGCAACCAAAAAGTAAAAAAAAAAAAAGTGCTTCAAGAAAATATGAGCTTGCAGTTCTGCTTCTGGGATGCCTCACCTTGCAGCAGGTGCTGCTATCACACTTCAAACCTTTTTCACGGCAGACATTTTGACTTGTCATATCGGGAAAAGCACAGATGAAACAAATTTCGTTAAGGGCGGCTCAATTCCATCAAGTGTCCATCAGTGAGCCATGACACTGAGCCAGCATGCAAAAATACCAGGACTCTGAAACAAGCTCACCTAAATGGAATGCAGTCATTTTTAATTGTATCATTTTAACCTGTGCTTTTCATGCTGTGACAAGTCAAAATGCCTGCTGTGAAAAAGGTCTATAATCAGGACTATAATGTGACATTGTAGTTTTTGCTGTATGTGTTACATATGTTATTAGAATAGTTGTCCTAAGAACATGATCTAATGAAATGATCTAATTTCATTAATAGTATACTATTAATAAATTATTTAATTGAATAATTCATTTTTTTTTTTTTAAATGCAGATGTTTGTATTACTTACTGTTTTTGAAACTATTTTATCTTTTCTAACTTGACAACAAATCTTATGAATCCACCAAAACCAACATTCTGGTATCTTATCTTATCCTGCTAACCACTACTGTCCATGTAGTCACAGCCTTAAAACTCTATTGTCATCCAAAAACTAAAACAGTATGGCACCTGCACTGACCATGTTCAACATGATGGAAGAATATGTCACACACATGTGGCTCTTTTATGTGTCCTTATTCTTTAATTATTTGCTTATTAACACTCTAGATACATATTGTCTTGTGATTAGAGTAGGGTGCTGTGATATTGATGGTGTGGGGCTGGATGTTCCCAGGGATTTTGGTTGTTGTGGTGTAGCTTGGATGTTGTTATTCTCTGTTCTTGGGAGCAGCAACCCCTGTGTGCATCAACCATCATCCCTTGATAGATAGGTTATCAGCTGAGGTGTTCACTTGTGTTGCTCGGATTTGTCATCACCTAGCCCTACTGTAATTGTGATATAATTATAGAGTTTCTTGTGTTTACTTTTACACAGCTTCATATTGTGTGTCACCGGCTACCCCTGCCAACGGACCTCATCTGAAAATTTTAGCTATATCTGGTGCAATATACCTAATATGCATTTTCCCTGAATAGACAAATAAAATATATTAAATCTGACGGTCTGTAGTTTGTGGCTACAGGCCCAGTGATTGTGGACTGCTTGTTGTCCCGTTTGTTTTTATTAAAGAATACATCCTGTCAAGGCCTCCCAAATCATTTCTTAAAATGCACGTGCACACATACACACGTGCATACACATGTGCATGTATGAACACACATACACGACTACCCGCACTTCAAACACAGACCTACAACATCCATGAAAAGCAAGGCACAGCACCACCTTTCTTGCTCTCCCTGTCACAATAACCATAGCAACCCCGTCCTCCCTCCCTTGGCTCTCTCATTGGCTGGAGGAGCGTCATGGCTACACAAATGCTGCAAAGAATCTGAATGAGCTCAATGACACTCTGCCCGGGCTCTACTTAATACTGCCCTTCACCACATCACACACAAGCACACACACAAGCACACACACACACACACACACACACACACACGCATACAAATGCTCTGAGTGATGACATGTAGAGGCAGACATTCATAGCCAGTGTAGCCAACATCTGTGTGGTGCTGGTACCTAAGGACATTCAATTGATAATGGCAGGCGCTAGTTTAGAGATAAGACTGATATATAAATAAACTTTACTGAAAATGTCCTCTCTAATGAACACACACACCGCAGGCTATGATTAGACATTAAACACACATTCAGATAGGATGTGTGTCTCAGTAGTGGCTGAAGATTTGAAGGACTGCATGCATTTTTGTGTGTATAAGAGGGGAGTGCTTAGGGCAGTGGGTCATTATTGTGTTAATACGAGTGTTAGTTTATTAGTTTTTCAATGGCTGCATCATGTCTGCCTTTGTGAGCATGAATGTAGATTTTGAAGAGAGGGTTAATAGAAGCGTGAGGGGATCAATACGCAGTATTGTAAGGCAGCTGTCTAGACTGGCTTTGGATCAGATGTCTTACAGTGTTGCCTTACAGGGTCCCTGCTGGGCATAAAGAGAGCATTATGACACAAACACACACACTCACACACACAATTCAAATAAGGGGTCTATCTTTATTCCAATTAAAAGCCACAGAAAATGCTCTGACTTGCATAAACCGTCCTGTCTCGTCAGTCACCTTTTGATTCATCTGTTTATATCAGCCAGTCTCACCTATACAACTGCACTGTGTTTAACCTGGCTCCAAAGGACTCACTCCGCACATATATCTGTCACTTTTTTCCAAACAAGCATGTGCCGTCACACAGCACCTCTTCATTCATACACATGATATACAAACACACACACACACTCGTGCACATGCAGTACAGGCCAATATTTAGCTCTCTGTCTTTGCACACATGCAATAATGTGTGAGCTGGCAAGTGCATGTTAATGTGTCTGTCATTAGTTGTGTAAGTGATGACAGAAACTTGGCAGCCACAGACAGTGCAGACAATCTTATTCAGACACTCTCATTGCCTCAGGGGGGCTGAAACAAAAGGATATCGATTTTTACATTTGGGCCAAGAACAAGAGAGTGGCAAAAGAGGTGGATAGATGGAAAGGAGAAGGAGAGGGTGAGAGGCAAGAGGAGAGAGATTTAAAAGGTGATCTCTCACTCGAACTGCCAAAGCATTTGGCCAGTGCTGATGTCTAAAATGTGTGTCTTCTGAGTTAGAGCAGAAACAACACATTTTTAAAGTGCGAAAGATTTTTTAAAGGATAAGGCTTGCAATATTCTATGTTTTTCTTACTGTCAATAAGTCCCATGGAAAAACAAAAACCTACAATGAATTGATACTTCTAACAAGTAGTGCCTGTGTAGCCAAAGCCTGGTATAGCTTTTTCCTCTGTGCTACAGAGCGTCATTGTTGTCTAAAAAATTATTTATGTCCAGTATATAAAGGTCACTGCTCACAAAATAAAGGCTTGTTGGAGGTGCTGGAGCTGAGACTTAATGTATGATAGGAAAACCATCCGCACACTCCAGTTGTGCAAGTTTATTGAGGCGAACTTTTGGTCAGGCATCCTCTTCCCTTGGGACTCTTGAAAAAGGTTCCTGACAAAAAAGTTGCCTCAATAAATGAATATTCCACAGGCTGGAGTGTGCGGATGTTTTTACTATCATTGTCTAAAAAACTATTAAACACATAAATGAGCTACACCTTTGCACTGGGTGACATGTTTCTTTATTAGGATGACTATGGGCATTGTACTTTATTTTAAAATGTATTATTCCACTGCTAAAAATTACAGTGTCCGGCTGCTTTAAGAAATGACTTAGCCTTTTATTACAGTTTTTCTCAGTCGCTTTGGTACATATCTCAGATCAGAATTGAAATTCTCAAAACTACCTGTTCAATTCTCACATCATTGTGTCACTTGTGCACATCAAAAAAGCAGTTTCTCATTTCTTTGAACAAGTTGCAAACGCTTTGGTACATGCATGCAAATGATTATGTACAAATCTCTGTTGTTTCCTACATTATCAGTTGCTTATGTCATGTTGATCAAAATGTATTATATTGGGTCTCTGTTGAATAGTCTCACCCCCCACAACATTTAGGCACAAGCTCATAGCATAAGTCTTTACATGCAAAATGGTTGAACAAGTTATCATAATATGTCAAGCATATTTCTATACTTTCTATATTTCCATTAGACTTTTTTCTAAATCTGTCCTGAATTGGTAAATTGCTTCCAGGTGAATCTTGACTTTCTCTAACGAAGGTGCTTCTCATGAAGCATCAACTAGCAGGTATATATATAGCTGGAGCAACAGAATGTTACAATGTTGGACAATGGAAGGACAAGGAATTGGACGGGGTCAACAGCCAGAGAGAAGACGAAGAAGAGCAGTGAGGCTGCGTGGTGGAGGAGTTGGAAGGCAAAACCGAGGAAGAGGCAGAAGAGGCCGAGGATATATGCGCGTTCCTGATGAGATTAGAGCCACACTCGTAGACCACGTTCTCAATCATGGGCTTACAATGGCCGAGGCTGGTCGAAGGGTACAGCCAAATGTTGGAAGAACAACTGTGTCCTCGATTATTCAGACTTTTCGTCGACAGAATAGGTATGTAATCTAACAATAGGCATTGTACACTGTACTTTCATTACTAATTTTTTTTTCCCCACATAGGACTGCAAGACAAATTCACAGGGGTGGCAGAGGGCCCCTTTTCACACGTGAACAGGAGGAGGCCATTTGCACCATGGTAATAGAAAACAATGCAATAAGACTAAGGGAGATACAAAGTGCCATTATAGAGGACAACAACATCTTTCAAAACATCCAAACAGTCAGCATCTCAACCATTGATAGGGTGCTGAAAAGACACCAAATGAATATGAAGCAGCTCTACACTGTTCCGTTTGAAAGAAATGGTGAAAGAGTGAAGGAGCTGCGTTACCAATATGTACAGGTAAAACATGTATGAGCATGCAGCAACTGTACCTCAGAGTAAACAGTACAACATTGTATAGTGATATACAGTACAGTAAGTGTGAACTTGACACATTGCATCTTCTTTTCTACAGCCGTAGCAAATATGTGCTGTATACATTTGATGTAACTGTATCTTGACCAAAATGAAAATGCATGTAATTCATAAAACTAATTTTGTGTCTTCTGGATATAGTGTATAATGGAACTGGAAGCAAGTGAACCACCGCACAGCTTCCTCTACATGGATGAAGCTGGCTTCAACCTAACAAAACATAGAAGGCGTGGTCGAAATATCATCGGCCACAGAGCTACAGTTGATGTGCCAGGCCAACGGGGCGGAAACATAACCATGGGTTGTGCAATCTCTGAGAATGGTGTGCTAACGCATATTCCCATTATTGGGCCCTACAATACAGAGAGTCTTGTCACCTTTTTAGACACTCTCTACAGGGATCTCATCCCTGAACAAGAGAGGGGTCAGATTGGAGATGACCTGCCAAAGTATGTGATCGTTTGGGACAATGTCAGTTTCCATCGTTCCAACATCATCAGGCAATGGTTTGCTGCCCATGACAGGATGCTGATGGAGTTCCTCCCACCCTACTCTCCATTCCTTAACCCCATTGAGGAATTTTTCTCAGCATGGAGATGGAAAGTATACGATCGTCAGCCACATACACAAATGACCCTTCTGGCAGCCATGGATGCTGCATGTGACGACATCACAGCAGATGCCTGCAGAGGCTGGATAAGACACTCAAAAAGATTCTTTCCACGCTGCATTGCAAGAGAAGATGTTCGTTGTGATGTGGATGAGAATTTGTGGCCCAACAGACAGGATCGTCAAGAGGTGTAGGAAGATTGTAATTCCTTAATGTAATTTCTACAGCGCCGCATGTACAGTTTTTCCTATGTTCACATTTCTTCTTTAGGTTTTTTTTTTGTGTGCTATTCAGTGCTGTCTTTTCATTTCTGTATCTCAATGACATGTTCTGTCAATAAAATACAGTACAAACAGTAAGAGTGTAAATTTGAATCTTTTCCATTCTCTTGCAATTACACTCACACATACACTAAGATGTAACTTACAATTGACAATAATTGTCATCAAAACTTTAGCCATAGTTTCCATCAGAACATCCCTCCAGAGTAAACTGTTATATTGACAACATGACTAAACAATTTGACTGTCTTATCCGTACACAATGACACAAGGACTTGTCATTCTGATGGCACTGACATGTTCATTGACACAGATATTTACTTTTGAGAGATGAACTAAGGATTTTGAGTAAGAGAGTGGCTTTTGCAGGTTATCCATGGTGTTTTGCTATTTGTACAAATTGTTTTGAGAAATGCACTTACTGTTTTGCAAATTGTGAGTTTGATTCGAGAAATGTACCAAAGCGACTGAGAAAAACTGTAAAAAAGGTGTTTGTTTTTAGTAGAATAAATACCTTGGGATAATAACCTCAGTGCCACAGACAGGTACAGAAAGTATTAAGGAATGGACTTATATATATATTGTTGGTTGTTGTCTTTTCATGATTTGTTAAGTAAATTTGTTGACATGAAAAATATAGAATAACAGCCTTACCCTCAACACTGTGAAATGTCCATGTATTTGCCACATTTTCTTTGAGGTCCTCTACAGTGACGTTCACATTTGTACAATCGTAGCATTTTTCCAGTGTCAACGTGATCAACAAGTCCACCCTATCAGGTTTAACACTGTTCATGCCAGACATATACTTTTTTTTATTAAAAAATCCATGCTTTTCTATTCTCTTTTATTTGTCTCCACGCAACCCTGTAAATAATGACAAGACACGGCTCAGTGGAAAAGATGGAGTGCATGTTGCTGTGTGTCCTCAAGCTGAACTGTCTTTGTTTCAACTAATCCTTGCTAAGTATAAACAGCTTGATTTGCATATGTCGACTTATTCTTTAGACATTGATGCAAATACCTTTGACTGAAACTCATCTCTTGGTGTTAAAGCAAAGCCTTTGGTGTTTGTGTGGCTGTCTGTGAGCACTTCCTGTGTGTGTTTATGCATGTGTGTTTTTAAGGAGAATCTGTGTTCGTGTGGGTGTACAATAAATCAACGTTTAAAGTATATCATCTGTGCACATGCATGTCAGCAGGCATGTGAACAAGTACATGTTTGAGTGAGGGTGTATGTGTGTTTACTGTGTGTGCGGCAGTTTTTTCTAACAAAAGTGTGACTGACAACAACCATTAATAGAATTAAGTCCAAGTGGGCCAGAGCTCCCTCTAGGAGTCTTCAAAGCCCACCGTCACAGGGGAGAGATGGAAACATACAGACAACCTACCGGGGCTGCATCTGCACTGTGTATGTGTGTGCAGCAGTGTAAGTGTGTGTGTGTGTGTGTGTGTGTGCGAGAGGGAGCGTAGAGGAGTGAGAGAAAGATATAAACGTGCACAGCAATAAGACAGAGGATATGTGTCAATGAACAAGAGTAAGTGAGTAGTGAGTTAAGTGTTTCCTTGGTTTTGAAGCTGCAGTGTCTCTAGCAAATGCACGGGTGTGTGGGGGTGGATAAGGAGTCCGAGCTGTACAGTCATTACTTCCATTTGTAGTTGTGGGCATATCAAGTAAATCTGAACATGTGGACTTTATAGTAAATCACTGCATGTAGAAATGTGTTTCTAGGTGGACACATGTCTGCAAGTGTGTGCCGATTTATCCAGAGTGACCATGAAATGCAACTTGTTACAACAGCGCTGCAACAAATAAGCCTTTATCTTCGATGACATTTAGACTTTAGTCAGTCAGAGCAGGAAGCGCAGGTGCTACTAATGACATTATCTGTTCTTTTCAAGTGTCCCGGTAAGCCATGACAGTGTGACAACGAGCCAGCATGCACAATACCAGGACCCTGAAACTGAAGCAGCTGAATGGAATTCAGGCATCATTAAT
The DNA here is from genome assembly GCF_020085105.1 of Siniperca chuatsi. Lineage (NCBI taxonomy): Eukaryota > Metazoa > Chordata > Actinopteri > Centrarchiformes > Sinipercidae > Siniperca > Siniperca chuatsi. The sequence goes on from NC_058044.1 coordinate 17,080,967, forward strand.
TTTATGTGCGTTTCCTGCAGTGACGACATATCAAAAAACCTTCCGTGGAAAATGGGGTGAACCCTGTGCAGCTTCACTGTGCGAACAGGAGTGCATGCAGTTTCTGGCGCTAACGTTAATGCTAGTTGTTGATGGTCAGTAAATACCTCCAAACCGTAGGCTGGCTACATGTGTACACAATGTCTTATTTTCAGTTTCGACATAAGTCAAATTCAGAAGATGTTTGATTGAGTTGCAACTGTCGGAGTTGGAATGTTATTACTTTTTCAGTGAGTAATATGTAAAGAGTAATTGATTGCATTATTTAAGCAACTTGCCCACACATTCCTAATGTTCCTAAGATTTTGTCCAACCTATTATATGTATTAAGGAGCAAAAATATTAGAAATGCCATGCTATAGTACAGTCCAACAAAACAGCACCACTAACAGCAGCTTCAAAAATGCAGCTTCTGTGAAACAGTCACACACTGTCCTGGATGTAAATGTATTTTTACTTCTGTACTGTGTGTGGTCTTACATCTTACCAATGGCGATGGGAGCAAACAAGGTCGAGACGAAGAGCAGGCATCTGGTCCACATGACGTCTGAGGTTGACCTGGAAGTAGATATGGAGGTACTTCCTGCTGAGCCCAGACAGCCTTGTGGTGAGCTGTTTTTCTCACAGCTCAGTGTTCCTGACACCATACAGGCCTGCAAATTGACACACAGAGAAGATTTGTTCACTTGGATGCCATATCTAAACAAGTTAAGGTGCCTTATCTCTATGTTTTGGACATATCTGTATAAGGTACATATAGTGTAAGTAACCATTAGACCTCTAGTTATTGTATTTACTAGTAACTGTGAATTTTCACAATAAAAAAAAAAATCACAAGCACAGATTTATTAACAAGCGCTTATGACCAACAGCAGCATTCTCTAAAATTGCATTTGTAAAAGTTCTCTTCCAAACAACAAATCAGCTTCCTGATCATTACTGATAAACTGCTTAAACAACAAACAATTATTACACTTACAGAGTTTATGCAGCACAGCAAAAGATTTCCTTAACATTTTATTACTCTGTTTACTTATGGCAGATTGATGCTTTAACAAACAGCACTTTACTAAGGTCAATGCAGCTTCCTGTAGATATATGTCACAGTGGACTAGACAGTAATCAAAAATTATCTTAAACAATGCTGGGAGAAATACAGAGAGCATGGAATGATTAAGAAGCATAATAGTAACTCAAATGGTTGTTATCAAAACCCTATAACCCTCCAGCCTAACACAATATGAACCAACTTTCTACAATATGAAGAACATGTAGAATATCAGGAAAAGTAAAATTAGAAGAGGAGAGAAGTTGTTTTATGGATTTGGGGTGGCGGTGGTGGGGTGGTGAGTTATAAGTGTACTGTATATAGATGTCAGTCAACGAAAAGTACAATGAGATAAGGTTGAAAATCGTCAAACTGATCCCCTACACTGCTACATTATGGAACTCACAATAGCTGAGGAACTATTTTTAGTTCAAGACATTTGTTTGAGAAACAAGTAAGTAGTTAATCCATCATTAAGTTGTTCTCAAATCATCTTTTTATTGTCTTTGGGGTCTCAAATTATCTCACAATATGCTGTAACTATTTCTAAATGAATCAAGAGCTGTTCTGATATTTGTGGCATTTACAGCGCCAATACAGCTGGAGTAAAAGAAGAGATGATACTGAATATGAAGCACTAACAAGAACAGGAACATTTGTACAAATGCATATTTCACAAGACAACAGACCATATGCCGAATAATCCATGCAGATCAAATCTTTGAAGGAAATGCAAAACTAAATGCTAAATGTTGGCCTTGTAGAAAAAATAGAAAAAACACAATAAAATGGTGTTTAATGTTTGCATAATGATGCTGCCATCTGTATTAGGATTCACTTCACACATCAGCATCAAAGTGTGAAATGTATTGATGTTCCAAACTAATTGTTCATTTCATGGTCTATCAGCAATAAACAATTAATAAGAGGATGGTCTCTGAGATTAGTTATAGCAGTGACAGACTGGTAAGCATCATTTCTCCATCTTTTTTCTAAACGATTAAGCTGACCAGCATTGTTCAATCACTTGCTCACTTGCACACTCGCTCAACCAACGACAAACTTTCTTTCTGCACTCCCAAATTCACTTTTTAATTCTGAAAAACTATGATTTTTTTTTACCCATTTCCTCTGCAAAAGACTCTGAGTTGTGTGTTTGTATCATATATTTTTTAAGTCTGCAGAGGGGTTATTGTATCACTCAGTCCTTATGCAATCATAGTTGATGTCAAATAAACATAATTTTTCATGGGAGTAGCTCAAAGGTAACAGCAGCCCTGTTTTGTGCCTAAATGTTCACTGTTCTCAAGGGAACCCATACCCAGCTCCAAATAAACAGGCATGTAGAGTGTGTGTGTGTGTGTGTGTGTGTGTGTGTGTGTGTGTGTGTGTGTGTGTGTGTGTGTGTGTGTGTGTGTGTGTGTGTCTGACTGAGAGAGAGAGAGACAGACTGCAGAAATTTGCGACAGCCGGGGACAGATGGAGTAAAGCAGACAGCCAGAGCTATGGGAAATGCATCATGTGTAACAGAGACTATTGATCAGTGTGACCATATCATTTTGGCCCAGACAATAGCCAGCTATCTCCGTCATGCCATACTGTGAAGGCAAATAGCTGCTTTGGCAGAGTCTCAGCCTTAGATATTTTTGGATAGCTACAACCACTGATATAAGAATACCAGATTTTTTACTTATTTATAGAAACTGTCAGAATGATACAGACCTTTCTATAACCACCAGAGACGTACTACATATCCATAATGCATCGTCTGTACATCTACAATGACAAAAAGGCTTCACGCTGCAGACAGGACAAATAGACAGATATACCCAGAGGCACATGTACACAGCAGAATCTGAATCTCTGGGAACAGACCCATGCCAGAGACACACAATATGATAAGAGCTGTGTAGTCATCTGGGGTTTTATTGACTCTGTTCTTTTTAGGATGTCACAATAAATCCTTGAAATTGAAAATTAATTTAAAATTATTGTGATAAAAAAACAGGCTGAAATTGATTTTCACAAAGTTGGAACAATTGTAGGAGAAACGGAAAGGTTAAAGATGTCAGCAGGAAGAGAGCCTTAAAGCTATCATCTTTCCAGCTCGTGTGCAACGGGAGCTCGTCAGGTTGCTCCAAGTAAAACCTTTATTTTTGACTATTTTATTTGCATTCCAGCATAAAATAGTCACTGTATCCAGTCAGTTCAGTTTTATTTTCTAGACTTTTGATTTTTAGTTCTGAATAGTGGAAAATATATTTGTATATTTTGGTTTAGTGACACAAATCTATACATTTCCATTTGACAAGTCTATAAAGGCTTACCATCAGCTGAGATGGAGGAACACACATTTAACTACCATTTCTTTTCATGAGTTTAATAATCTAACAACACTGGCCTGTGATTGTGACAAATATTATGGAGCATCTTCAAAATCTGAAGTTTTTTATTTTTTCATGCGACCTCTACTTAACCAGGCTGGTGTCTTGACATCAAAATCTATTTTCCAAAAAAGTGCTGGTCAAAATGGCAGCATAGTTTTGTTGCACAAACCAAAACAGAACCAACAGAGGGAAGAAGAGTAAAAGTGAGGTTTTAATCCGACGATTCAAAACTGCCAGTTTGGATGACCTCAGGCTTTCTATTGATCCCTCTTCAAAATAACCTCAAATGCTGCGCTTATAAACATACACATTCACCTTTCTAAGCATCAGGTGGTGATGGAGAGTGATTTCATATCTGCTAACAGTTCCTGACAAATCCATAATGGCACCAAAGTGATAGAATCACAATAGACTCCCGTGCTTTATCCCCCTGCTTAAACAACTCAACAAGCTGCCCCATTTTGATTGATTGGTCCCTAACGTGGTTGAACATGAGCAATCTGACCAGCTGTCCCCAGCTAGACACAGGAGGCACACACTGACATATGGCTGGACGCCACCAGCCACAGAATTCCACTGTTCCATAATTCAAAAGCTATTCCATCACCCCGTATGCTCCATCACCATCTCACCCATCAGTTAATTAACCCTCTCATTTCCACCATGCTCAGGGTATCTTTTCAGACAACAGTTGCGTGACAGCCTCCAGCACTAATCTAAACTCAATTGCTTAAGTTATGTTCATAATTCAGCAGCGCTACATACTCCCATATGCTCAGATAATGACGTAAAAATATGTTCAGTCCACAATGCATAGACAGTGATCGCCCAAAGCATTGCCCTGTTTCTCTAACCTGTTTCCTTTCATTATCTTAATGTGTTGATAGGTTAATATATTATGAATAAACAGGCAGTAATGGTGCTAATTATCAGAACGTATGTGATGTGTTCACACCCCATATGCATCAGTTGATCATGCATATAAGGTTTGGCAATCATCATATGCCCCGTCTGAACCCACTCACTGTTAAAATGATGAAATAATCGAGCCATATATTTTAACTGAACTCAATATTTCCTATCCTGAGCTAGTTATATCTCACTGGAGACTGTCCCTGGCAGATAAGCAGCATCTGCATAAAACTGAGAAAAACATCAACTAATAAGCAGGATCAGACCAAAACAAATAGCTGTCCCTGGATCCAACTCCTTTGCTTTATCTGCTGTTTCTATCCATCTCTGACCCAGTTATATCTGCTCGGTAGACATCTATTAATCATTCCAGAAATATAAACATGCGTTAAATTTTTGTTCCTTTCAGACTATTTTGCCACCAGAGTTTATAGTATATAAAATTCACAATATCTGTGATTAAAAAAAAAGATTTATAATTTAGATTAGATAAATGTAATCTTATTAAAGACAGTTAATTATTCCTCAACAACAACCTATTATTTAGTGTACCACTAGGACAATCTGCTCCCCAACAGTCTTGCATGCATAAGAGACTTGGTTTCTATGTGCTATATTTTCCTGCCCTGAATCTTCATTTCCTACAGGGTCGGCATTAACAGAGCTGTTGCCGGGGCTACTTCACTCACAGACTATATTGCATGCATCCATGAACTAATTGATGTTGGGCTGATTCTGTGCACCGAGGAAGCCTGACCCTGTGTGTGTGTGTGTGTGTGTGTGTGTGTGTGTGTGTGTGTGTGTGTGTGTGTGTGTGTGTGTGTGTGTGTGTGTGTGTGTGTGCAGTCCCCTAACGAGAGTCCTGACTGTCACAGCACTCCTCATTTGAGGATTCTCTCTTTCACTAATGAGTGCTGACCGGATTGGGCTACCTTGTCAATGCACGTGCACGCGCCCTCACATACACACATTTACACACACATGCTTATCACTAGGAGACCAGATGCCCTACTCCCTCAGCCTCCAGGAAGAGAGTCTCAAATGTGTCCATGCTGCGTTTGTAGTCTACCCTGTGCATATGCCTAAAAGAATACCATGTGGACATGTGTGTGTGTGTGTATGTGTGTGTGTGTGTGAGTCACAAAAAATAAAAAGATGCTATTCAATAACAGCAAATTCTCGTATTTTGTAGTCCATCTGAAACTGTATTTTCATGTTCTCCTAATGTAATGTGAGTGGAAGCAAACAGGGTTGGATTCTTCAGCTGTAACAGTTTTGAAAGAAAATATGCTCATTAGTTAAACCCCTCAATTTGAAGAAATTATTTTAACAATATTCGTTTATGTAGTACAGTAAGAGGAGGCATTTGATGTGTTTTGATGTGTGTTTGATGTGTCAAAAACTAATAATACACTGATGCATATATCTTCAAATATAATATTATATGTATTATATATATATTTAGTCACACCAATTTGTTGCACAGTAGGCTATAATTGCAGTTAGAAGCTCAGCAGCTTATGCGTTATTTTTTCCCTTGCCATTTTCCTTCATTTAGTTTTTCTTCACCTGTTCTTTTCTTCTCCCTCTCTTTAGTCTCTTAAGTTGTTCATTCTTTGCTCTGTTGGAGAGAAGTCTGAGCGGAACAAAGCTCAGGGGGCCATGCACCGTGTTCAGTAAAATGGCATGTGTCCGCCAAGCTACGGTAAATTACCTCCAGTTGGCTTGCTAGGGTGGGTTTAACCACCATGGACCATTTGTGTGTGTGTGTGTGTGTGTGTGATGGAGAGGGTTGGAAAGAGGTTTCGTAGGTGACAGAGTGTGAGTGGATATGGGTAGTGTAGCAAATTATCATCAGCGCAGGTAGACAGGCTGGGTGGAATTTTGATTAGAGTGACCATGCACACACACACACACACACACACACACACACACACACACACACACACACACAAACACATATAAACACACACAACTTCAGGTAGCTCATTTGGCAGTGTGGAGCTGAAGAGATGACTAAGACATAAGACACATGCACATGCATGCATGTGCAAACAAGCACATGTACACACACTCATACCAAGTATGCACAATGCAAATAAAGACACACATATACAAAATGCACACACACACACACTCAAACCACCATGAGTGATTTTAAATAGAAGGCCCGCCCTCATAATTGCCCTGTGCTGATGAAGCCTGAGATACTGATTAGCAGCGAGTGGCCCCTCAGTGTGACCAGAGGCTCAGGGAAAACATACTGTCAGCTCCCAACAATATGAATGTCTTGACATGTCGGCCACAACATGTATCCGTACTGTTGCATGTGCCTGGGTGTTTCGGGAAGGGGGGAGTTCACATACAAGCCCCCTCAGACCACATTAAAATCACAATTAATAATGAGTCAATGTCACATGTTTGTGCTGGCCAAATCTTAACGCAACAAGACAAACAGTCGTGTCAACTTGTGTCTCATTTTGAATCTATACATTTGGCTGGGACAGCCAGATGCAGTACAGTTGCTCCACTGGGTATTTTCTAACATGTACAGTATATACACACAGGCGAGTGCACACGTATGTGTGTGTGTGTGTGTGTGTGTGTGTGTGTGTGTGTGTGTGTGTGTGTGTGTGTGTGTGTGTGTGTGTGTGTGTGTGTTTGAGTAGGTGGGTGCGGGTTCACTGTAGGAATGTGCACAATTGTCATCGTGCCCTGAAGACAAATGGCCTGGCTGGCAATTTATTTTATACAGCACTGGTTGTAAATCCTTTGTGTGGCATCACAGCAAAGAACTGCAGAGTGCTGGTGTGTAGCCTTAAAGGTATAGGTCACCCCCACATCAGTGTGACATGTTTTGGTCATTGTGATCTCAATTCAAAGTCGTCTGTAAAAAATGAATGGCAGCAGTTTAGCACTGTCTAGTCATATAATGGTTGACTGTTGTAATCGCCCTGTTTGTTAGATTAAAATTTCTCATTGCGCATTTTTATAGCTTTTTTTTAATAATTGAATCAAAGCATTTATTCTATTTTAACATGTTATAATCCAGGATAATGGACTGTGACAGAGCAAAACTCATTTTTATTTTAAAGAGATCTATCCCTTTAAAATAATTTCCACACTAAAATAGTTCAAAGCTTTGGGCTGCGCACCTCATCCTCTCCATGTTAGACATTCTATGCCCGTCAGAAAATTGCGTCTGGGGAGGCTCCGGCTTTGGCCAGACCACTGCTGTTTCTGCATGGCTGCCTCTGGCTGCTCTGAGGACGCTCCCAGAAATCCGATGCACCAAAACCACCCTGAAAATCCACCGCCGATGACCTCGTCTGTAAGGCACTGCTGTTTTGATTCCTCATCGCCTGGCGGCTAAACACCATGCTCTGTTCTGCTCTGAACTTTCTAATGCTCCAGTCTAATCAACTCTACGCGCCCTCCCTCCCTCATGAGACAAGATGGGCTAAGGCGGAGATGTGCAAGGGAGAATGGAGCGAGGAGGAGAAATGGAGGAGAGGAGAGGGGTGGGGAGAGGAAGGATATGAGAGGGGGAAGAAGATGAAGGAAGAGATACATGGATGAGGTCAGGAAGGAAAAAGGCTGAGGATGATAGAGATGGAAAGATGGGATAAAGGAGGAGTTACAGAGGGATGGAGACAGAGAGGATGGAGGGAGGCAGCGGGAGAGAGAGGGAGTGCCAAAAGAGATCAGAGTGAGTCGAGGAGAATCTTAAAGCAAGTTAATAACCTAAGGCATTTATCTTTATCCTCCCTGTCAATCGGTTCCCTCAAATACTTGGACAAAGATTCATAAAACAAAACCTGAAGACATCAGATAGTGGTATAAAAAGATCAACTGTCGAATGATCAGGAAAAATGTGCATATTAAATTATAATGGCAAAGCTCAAAAACATTAGAAACTATACTTCCCTACAAAGCAAAAACGCAGGAACTAGCTACATATTTGGTTAAAAATTACTGAGCTAAGATCAGAATCTGACTTTTTGACATCTGTTTCACCATGTAAAAATGATCATGCCACAGAAATGTAAAAAGAAAATGTAAGAATTACAGGTAAAATCAAACTGCAATGACTGTGCAGTAGCTAAATCTTAAATCATAATGGAGGAAAAAAAGCAACACCATATAAACTAATCCTGCTAAACACTAACTTGGCTAGCTTTGAAGTCCTTTAGCTTGTCCAAACATAGAGTAGGGCCACAGTATTTGATTTTATCTGATTTTATTTACTACTTTTTTTTCTTTTCAGCTGTTACATACTAGCTAAGTAGCCTTCACACTTCTGACCCTTTTCCCTAACTTTAATGTTTCTGTAGTTATTTCCATCTGCCTTTGTAAGGCACTATAGTATAGCTAATTTCACTGTTGCAAACTCATCACTTCTATTTGTGTCTGGTCAATATTTGTCATCTTAGAGTAGGTTGATTCATTCAAGAATCCTCGGCTAATGACAAAGAAAATCTTAGAGTAGGTTGATTCATTCAAGAATCCTAACCCATAGGGGGAAGTTAATGGCTACAAATGACAAAGAAAAACAAAGTAAAAATAGATAAATGAAAGTTTGTCTGTGCGTGATTGTGTTTGTGAGAGAGAAGAGAGAGAGAGAGAGAGAGAGAGAGAGAGAGAGAGGGAAGAGAGAGAAAGTTGTCCTGTACAGTACAGAGAACAGCCACCTCAGCAGTGAATGATGCTGCATCAAAGAGGAGGCAGACAAACAGGCAGGATACGGCACTCATGGCCTAGATTTAAACCCTCATGAAAGGGACGAGTTTGGTTAGCAGGAGAATGCACTCAAATGTTCACATGTAGCCTTCTCCTGTTTTAGAGCTTGTGCCACATGAAATTCAGTTCCGCTCTCTTCCTCCGTTTATTTTCCTTCCCTATTGTTATCCTCCATCCAGTCTTGTTTGCTTATCTGCTTTTAACTGATCTTCCCTCTTTCTGTCTTCTTTTTTTATTTTGACTCTCTCATGCTGCCTCATCTGTCCCCACTATCATCAGCGCTGTCAGTCCAGCTCCCTCTGTTGCTCTGTAAAGAAGATAAAATGTTTGCTGTCTTCAGGTCCTCTACACCCATTGTTCTCCATTTCAAAATAACCTTGCATAAAAGACTTCTAAAGATTCTCAGGACCTAGATAATGAGATTCCTACTGAGGCAATATGTTTTTTTTCCACTTTCCAATTGCTACATAGATCCAAATACTTCCCCAGAAATAAACACATGCAAACTTTCAAAGATTTGTTCAGAATCAGCAAATTTAAGTTCAAAAACTCTAGTTAGACACTGTAGACTCTAGTAATTTAGTTAGAAGAAAAAAAAGATGATTTCTGCATAAGACATTAGGACCAAACATTTGCCTCTTGCATTGCAGAGCAGATATGAACTGTGTATATCAGAGTCTTGAAATATTTATTCAAAAAGGCCTTTCTGGGGCGCTTACTGGGCCATGTTCATAATTTAATAAAGCATAAGCAAAAACACTAGTATATAAATATAAGAGGAGGCACTTAACGCTGGATTGTCTAACTGCTGAGAAAATGGCATTGGAAATACAGAGAGATCTATCTAAGAGGAGAGTACATTCATTTGCAGACTGTCACCTTGACTCCTGCATAAGAAAATGCACTGGTGGACACAAAAATAAATATTTCCTTTACAGATATAGTGGAGTAACATTAACACTACAATCTCTTTGAGTCACTTTGCTGGCTGTGCTGCTCAGCACAATGATGTGTATAAAATGTCTCGTGACAGATGTCCACAGTGATATGGGAGTATTTGTCAGCAAACACTTTTGTCAGATATTACATTTTCACTTCTCTGGAAACAAAATTGAAAAATTTAAACTGAAGAAGAGATTTTCTTCAAAGTTTACTAAAGGGGTGCAGCGGTGGTTATTCTGTGCAAGAAATGTACCTGGAACAATAATACATAAAAATCTGTTATTACTGTTCCCAACAGGGAACAGTAATAACAGTAATAAGACAGCAATAAGACAGTAATAAGTAATAAGACTTATAATAAGACAGTAATAAGACTTATTACTGTTCCCAACAGGGAACAGTAATAAGTCTTGATTTTTATGGGAATTTTTCTTTATGGGAGTTTTCAGCTGGCAGGGTAAAAAAAAGGCATATCATTTATTTTTTTACACTCAAACCCTCATCAGTCTCAGGGAGAAAGCTATAAAAATCGTTCCTGTTATCAAACATGTTAAAGACCTATTTTAGAGTAATTCACCCTCCATATGCATTGCATCCACTATGTTTACAATGATATTCAGCAGTGTTTGAAATGCAAGCTTGTAACAACCACTGTTCCATGATTGCAAGGCAATATGGTTATTTTCTACAACGGCACAGCCCACAACTGTTACATTTTTGATAAGCTGTATCCATCACTTTTCTGAAATAGCATAAAACTGGTGATACAATGAGCTCCAGCAGGATGTATGGATGGTGATTTTGAAGCAATAAATGGAGACAGCAAAGGTAAACACAGTGCTAAATGTCAGCTATGGTGATTGCGCTGCCACAATATCAGCCCAGGGCGAGAGACCCAAATAACCAAAATCAATAATCTAATCATTTCATATTCAAATCACGCAGGGTAGAGGTCTGGATCTTATTGCAGTTTCATATCCCTGGTGTGCTGATGTATTCCAATCAACAAACCAGAGCAGGCAGATACATTGAAAATACAGTCATTCAAGGAAGCGGTGGGTGGACCTCAACTGTGTATCTCCCTTCTGTAATAGATTTTTGAATGTTTATCGTTTCCTGTATCTGATGCTGACATACATGTAATATGCCATACTTCATATACAGTACATGTTATTGTTGCTTTATATAATGCTATTACAATAATACCTAAAAGGTCTTTCATAACTGCCATTGGCATTTTGAACAATTTGATGTGCTTCAAATAAGTTTTGTATTTTAAAATGACAAATACAATTTTTTATATTACAATGAGTACAGAAATAGTGAGAGAATAGTTGATTTTAAAAAAATTACTAAGTCCAAACAAAAGAAAACCAGGGTGTGCAAGATTATGTACACCCCTTGTTTCATCAATGCTTAATTGAGCCAGTGAGAAATATTGGATCAAAAATTAATCTTACGCTGCTCAGATCTCATACTCAGGTTGTAGCTAGAGGTCTAGAGGACATCGATTCCCTTTCAAAATTGTAATTTTGGATAGATTCAAGTTCCGAAAACACGAGTTGAATGTGAGGGTCACATATGGATGCCAGTGAGGTCTGCATCTTTCCATACAAAAGCTGAACATGCATACAGAGAGAACAGATTTAATCCTCTCTGATAATGGATAGGATAGATAGTGAAAATCAGAACCCAACAGCCTCCTATACCAGTTGGCACATACACATATGCTTTCACAGTATTTCCCAGCACAATTAGATTGTAATCTTTGACCAAGTCAGACATATTTTCTTAATCTTCATGTTACATAATACAACAGTGTGAAATAAATTGTATTTAAGATTTGACATTTGTGGTGTTTTTCACACTCCCAAATGTATCAAACAGATAGTATCTGATTTTCATAGTGCCAGCAAGAACGGAGTTAACAAAGGCTTGTAATACTTCAGTAACTAGTGTTTTTGTTGGAATCTATGCTGAAGTGCTTAAATAGAACAACAAATCTCTACAGTATGTGATAGGGATAATTGAACTGGTAAACAGACACATGGAGGGAAAACATCTGTGAGTGCATTTGCTCATCATTACGCCAAGCCTGTTGGAAATCTGCATTCATAATATACTGTACTCTGCTTTACACAATTAGCACCAGTTCATAAGCAGAACACCACAAACAGGAGAAGACACAGTAGGGAAGAGAGAGTGATCGTAACTGCCACAACTTGTTTTGTTTCACACAGGCTCTTCACACAAATAAGATGACTTATCCTTTCAGGAATACAGTGGCCCTAAATAGCTGCTTTCTTCCAAGTTGTTGACAAAGAGCATCTCTGTGGGCTATTCCCTGTTGTCAAATGTGTGTGTGTGTGTGTGTGTGTGTGTGTGTGTGTACATGTACTGTCTCTGTTGTGGAGGGTATGTTGGGGGATTGTACCACTGCACTCAGGTGGCAATGTATTTGTTTTTGTAAGAGGTGTATGTGTGAGTCTTTGTTTATGTAATCACGTCAGTGTATATGTATGAGTGTGTGTGTGTGTGTGTGTGTGTGTGTGTGTGTGTGTGTGTGTGTGTGTGTGTGTGTGTGTGTGTGTTTGCTCCCTTGCTGCCCTGTCTTGATCCAAGGAAGGAAAAAAAGAGTGCATAAGGGACAGACTGGTATCTTTAGCACAGTCAACAGGATACTCAGCCACCAGGCAGCAGACATTGTAAAATTTCATGTATCAACAATAAACAGCAAACCTAAGATCAACAGCATTTATCCTGAATGTCACTGATACAGTACACCAAATTAGGAATGAAACTGTTCACACTCAAACCTGAAATAATAACAGAAAATGCCACACATTTATAAGCTATCAAGTCATAAGGCTCATTTAGCGTGGCTCATTGACCAAGAAAGAACACATTCATGTTTGCATGAATGGCTGAGGGGGAGTAGCTGAGAGGAAGGAAGGCCGGACATTCACACATTAACGCAATCACACCTGGGAGCTGCACAGCACAGCCACACAGCCTCGCAGTATTGGGCACAGAGCTGCTCCACTGGAACAGTTAAAGGTTAAGTGCCCAGAGGTCGCAGCCCTGATGGTAGTTGTTGAGGGACCTAAACTGCAAGGATTTTCACAGCTACTGTACTACTCAGATTTTAAACTATGACCTTTCAGTCACAAGCTCATTTCCTATGAGTCTGTCTGTTACTGCAGGTCAATACATGACTGGAGAAGCTAAATATAGATAGATAGATAGATAGATAGATAGATAGATAGATAGATAGATAGATAGATAGATAGATAGATAGATAGATAGATAGATAGATAGATAGATAGATAGATAGATAGATAGATAGATAGATAGATAGATAGATAGATAGATAGATAGATAGATAGATAGATAGATAGAGGTTAGGTAGATCAACTTTTTGAGTGATGTTTAGTGGTTGCCCTGGCAACTCTATTCTCATTCCTCAGTTTCCACCTCCATTACAGTATCTGTCAGGTCTAGTGTTTCAGAGACATCTGCTTCATGCCCAGCCCTGGGTGTGTTTGTATGCGTATACGTGTGGGTTTGTGTGTGTCTACTTGTGTGCACGCGTGCATGTGTGCACACAAGGGAAGAAGGCTGAGTCTAATTGCACAGGCCCATCTGCTGATTCTGGAAAACAGGCTTGCATCTTATAAACACAAACAGTACAGACAAAAATACACATTCACAGACAAACACACACAACCACACACACGCCACAAGTGCCTGCCTCAAAGCCTTCAACTTGGACCCTGGACAGTCTGCATCCATTCTCTGGCAGCTGTGTGGACGGCATTGACTGGCATGGTTTACAATATGGACTCTATTGTCTTAGGACAAAGGCTCGCTACTCAAGGCAAAGGTCACATTATAAGACAATAAGCCTGTATTCATGGGGGGTGACGACAGGGGGTTTGTGTGTGTGTGTATGTGTGCAATTTGTGTAAGGGGTGCTACAGCTGGAATTGTAATTATTTTACTTATATTATATGATATTTCTTTAAAAATGACTTATCCTGGATTTAATCAAAGAGACAGAAAATTAAACATTTCTTCACCACCTTTATAGGATGTTAGTTTTACAAGTAGATTACTTTTTTTTAATTCAGTTTGACACCTAGTATTTGTTACATTTGGTATGAATGCACCATTTGAGCATTTGTCTGCTTATCTGTCCATGCATGTGCACTGTACTGCCATGTGACTCACTTTACATGTAATCGTTGTTTAACCAATGAAACTGATGCGGATTGTATTTCAGTCTTCGCTCTCATAAGTAATGTGGTAAATGAACGTTGTGTGTTTGTGCATGCGGAGTGGGAAACACCTGTTTCACACAGAGGAAAAAAACACATCCCCCATATGAAGAATGATATATCCCCTTTCCTGCTGTTCTTTCTTTTCACTCATTGTTTCAGTGAAATAAAGACAAAACGCAGCCTTGATATCACAGAATTAGATTTCAAAGCAAGCATTCAGAGTCATATGAGAGTCAAGGAAGGAAAGCATGCAGTGTGACACACACTGGACAGGAAGTGTATTAGAATGGACACAAACTCACATCACATATCACACACACACACACAGGTTATATCATTAAATAGAAAATACAGATATAATAAGGATGAACAAATGTTTTAGCGTCAAGCTTAAATAAAAACACAAACTTAAGCCAAAAAAACATTAATTAACCCCACTGACACAACCTCTGTTGTAAATGTTGTTTAAAAAATAAAACTGTGAAGGAAAAATCTCCAAACTAGCTGATCTTTTCATACTCACAATTGATATTTTGAAATTACTTGTCCCACACATGTCTTCTTGTATTTCTTTTAATATTTTATTCAAGTGGTTGAGTGAAATAACCTTGGCCATTAAATAGATAAAACTTAACTAACTACATAGCACACTGCCAAACCACACAGAAGGAGAGAGAGCGAGAGAGAGAGCACTCTCATTCACATTACTCTCAGCCAATTCAATCAATTAAAAACAGGATCCCACATGAAAACATGGCCTCAGGGTTTTTATACAGCAAAGACGCAACATATTTCTAGCAGTGAAAAACTGATGTCAACCGGAGTACTCTGACTGGCTGTCAATACCCAAGAACTGCACCCTCCTCTATCATCAATAAATTGAATGTGCAATTCTTCAGCCCAACTCTAGGAGACAGTATTTCTAATTAAAAAGGAGCTCGTAAATTCGACATTTTACAGGCCCAGCTCAGCCTGTAAATACACTGTAAATAAGTTGTAGTGAGTGGCTTCATGGGCAGATGAAGGTCTGGCTTTGTGGTTTAACTCCTGTTGATGCCTTCAAGAGAACAGCAGGCTGATTGCAATGAATTTGATGTTTGTTTAATTTGTGTCCTCCGTTTTAAATTCTCTGAGGCTAACAGCACACACTGTCTTTACTTTAACCATTCTTTTCTATTCTGTTGTTGCATTCGCTGCATATTGCATGCTGTTCTGTATTCTTTTTGAAGCTCGGCAGGTCATATCTGATTGGATTAGCAGTTTGAGAGGACACATTTGTCGGGCCAATTAGAGCACTTCCTGGCACAGATGGAACCCTGAGATCTCCGGGGAGAACGCTGGGTCATATTTGGGTTCTAAAAAGCATAATGTGTACTGTAGAGTCGGCAAAAACAACATACCAGGTGACTATCCCTCAGGCCTAAATAAGCCTGCTGTAAATAAAAATGTATTCTGAGTCAACATCCCTGGTTAAATATGTCTAAAATTATAGAAGGGTCAGATACTGCAGACATACAGCCACAGATATTCTTACCTGTTATAGTGTATTTTGCTTTGTCAAAATGAAATGAAACCCCAGAGAATCACATCTCAATGGCAGTTGGACGTTCTAGTCCTGGAGAGACAGAGAGAGAGAGGAGGCCGAGCAAAAGGGAGAGACACAATGGCAAAGATAGAGAGAGAGACAGAAATGCAGAGGGGGAGAAGGGTGGGGGTTATTCAAGCGCAGTGAACTGAAGTCCCTGTCATTTTTCACAATAGAGACAGATAGCCATAATATGTAGTGAATGTGGGGTGCAATGTGAATAATGGCCCCCTCCAGATTGTGTGAATAGCCATAACCCACTCAAACACAAGAACCAGACAGTTCACAAACCACTTTCGCTTGCGATTGCATAAGTGTTTGTGTCTGTGTGCACGCATACACATGCACGTGTGTGTGTGTGTGTGTGTGTTCTGCCTCATAATGACCTCTTAAGTGTCAGGGTATCAAAGTCTATAATGGTCTATCTCACACTCGCTGGCAGTTTACAGCTAAAAAGCTCTCTCATGCCATGATAACTGGTTTATATGGGTGCCAAATGCCACATACACTTTTCAGAAAGGGAAATTGTTAGCTCTGTTACTAGAATGCAGAGTGGCAGTTATTCACAGTTAGAATGCCTCTTATATCCTTTTCTATCTGTTCCTTGTCTCCTTCCCCAAACTCCCTCTGCATCTTCCCCTGTTTTCCATCACTATGTACTTTTTTCACAATAACCCACACCCCTCTCTCTCTCTCTCTCTCTCTCTCTCTCTCTCTCTCTCTCACTCTCTCCAGTATGCTCTTCAGCTTGGCCTTGAATTTTGTCTGTGTGCCATGCAAGATTTTTACAGGCGCACAAAAACAAATGTGTCAACATACTGTAACACACATCTATACAGATTGTCAGAGCCTGGACCTCTGTGGAGCTCTCAGGCATGGCTGTGCAGTAATTGGGTCTATTAGCCAGTACAGGAGGCCATGAGCAATATCTCTGTGGTTGGGTGGGCAGAAACTGCAACAAAAGATGGATTCACAGTACTGTGTTTGTGCGCATGCATGTGTTTGCATGCATTCATGCGTATGCATGTGAATGAGTGTATACCCCCAATGTGATATGTGTTTGCATGCACTACAATGCAGAATTGCCAGAGGCAAGAGAGTATCGGCGAGAAATAAGTTAGGTGCTAAACTCCCCCACCTAAACAGCAACTGCGTTCATGTCTAGCTTGCTTCTCTCAGAACACGGTATACATTATTCACATGGAGCTGGTCAACAATGGAGGGATCAATGAATGTGGAATGGAGAAAGAAAAAAAACAGGTGCACAGGCGAGGTGGAGAAAGAATAAGTTTGTATCAGGAGTGAAACTAGGTGGGGAATGAGATTTTTCATTAGGACTCATTTACGTGAATAAGTGGAAAAGGGGAAAGAGAAGATTAAAGATGCAGCCAATACCAAAGTTCATGCATTCATCAGTGGTGCACCATCGCTTTGTTCAATCCCTGAAGAGGAATTCTTCATTAAATCCTAAATTCGTTCTCTTTTCTGCTGTCAGAAGGCACAGGTCAACAGGTTTCCAGGGAATAGTCTGGAAAGCTGCAACTGAATGAAACAAATGTTTTTGTTATATTTTGCCTATGGACATGCCAGCCCAGTCTCACTAGGAATTCTTGAATAATTCCATACTTCACAAGGAAATAGTGTGCCCTATAGCAAGGTGGAAAGCAAGGATATTAAGGTTGAGGTGACGATGGGCATGTAGCGCATCCATTTTTAATGAGGGAGCCCGTAGTTAATGTCTTGCCACAGACTTGCAACTGTTTTTAACTATTCTTTTAACCGAAACACAATCTTAACCATCTATTTTAGTTGCCTAACTGTAACCATATCGTAGTTGCCATGCACACATATTATAGCAAGACAGAATTGTCACTGAATGTAATCAGGGGTTTTGTAGAATCATCCCATAAAAACGTTCTTATCTTCTGATGATAGAATTGAGAGAGGCGGAACTGAGGTGTGAAACGGGCTAGCAGGACACACCTCTTTCTTTAAATGTCTTTTTTTTTGCTGCTGCTGCTGCTGCTGTTGACCATTTTGCTAACCATGTCAACATTTGAATAATGTCTATAGTGTTATCAACAGATAGCTCCCTTTCCGATTCATCAGTAGCATCTCCATAGGCCACTTGCATAATTTTAGGTCTTCCCTACTATAGTACGTTTTTCAGTAACCATAGACTACCATTTTGAGAGCAGTGTTTCAGATTTAGCACCGTTTGAGTTCATAAGAGGAGATAGAAGATTTTGATCAAATGAAGGTGAGAGGGCTCCTCTGAGAGCAACCAGCAGAGGAGCAAAGACGAGGACAACAGACAGAGAGATTTAGATGGGAAAGTGGTGAAACGCTTACAGCTTTCACTACTGTAAGAGCTAGGGTGGGGCACTGACCGAGAGGGTTTTGGACAGCGAGTGGCTTATCCTGACTGAACAATGGATGGACGTGATGAGGAGAAGGAAGAGATTTTCCAGAGAAGTCTCTGGGCTCAATGTCTTCCTGAAAAAAAAAAAAAAAAAAACAGAATAGATTCCACATGATAGATACTGACCATTTTCTCACAGTAAAACAATGGTGTTTTCTATTATGAGAGGCAGTGGTTGTATTGATGTCCCATGTCACCCCCATTACTCATAAGCCTGCTGTATTTAATTAGGATCTACAGTATGGTTTCATGATGGTTTTTCATGTATTACCCTTTGTAATTATGCTTCAAACAACAGATTGCGCCATAAGACACCAGAAATTGTGTTGATGGCTGTTGGTAGAGATTTATGACGCTTTCAAATGAAGCAATGTGATGCCTTCCTTTAAAGGGTGGAGTCCCCTATATGTTCATGTTAACAGCACAATTCTCCCACTGGGCTTCGACAGATTCGATATAAGCATCAAGAATATGGAGCAATAGGGTTCATGGTCTATCGAGGCGTAAAATTAAAGACTCTTGTCTAGGAAGGGAGGTGTACATGATGAAACAAAAAACTGGTTGATTTGTGATTGTGAACCATTGAACTGTAATCAGCTGTACTCAACCCTGGACAATGAGATGTTTCAATACATGGATGCACATACACACCCAGACACACACTCACACACTCACCCACACAAAGAAAAAGACACACACCAACATATATCATTCTAACCATAAAAATTGCTTATAGTAATTGCCTGACATGGGTTTTACACAAAGATTGGTTTTAACATACCAAATATAATTTATCAAAGGCTTGCATCAGCACATCCTTACTCCAGTCCAATTCCCTCTAACTCTCATCTTGATATATGTGATGGATACCGTCTTATCTATCATACATGTACCTTCTGAGCGAGAGCCAATCAGGGGGTTCAAAATGCACGTAAGCACACTGCAGGAGAACAGGCATACAATTCCTTACATGGTTAGAAAACAGACACATGGCCAATGTAAGTTATTGTTGCAGGCCCACAGGCCAGAGTGGTACTCATCTGTCTTGGTGTGACACTATCAGGCTCCCTTGCAAAACACAGAGGTGGTAAAATGGTTTTATTGCGAAATGTGAAAGATACGTTGGGGACAAATTGACGGGTGCTGATACATGCCAAAGAGGCATGGTGCTTTTATCTCAAATAAGCTGTAATGTCCTAGGCAGAAACTGAACCACACAGCTTATTTTCGAGTCACACGTTGTGAATGTGCTAAAAGTAACCTAGCAGATTTGAGCGCCATTCTCACACAAACTTATTCACGAGCTAGTCAAAGGGGATTTAACCTTAGGCAGAGTTAGGTGCTATATTTACACTTGAGACTAGTCAGCTTGATAACATGAGGGGAAAACACAGAACAACGCAAATGATGTAAACATACATTATCAAGCCATTGATCACTACTGTGTCTGTTAATATCTTTGTTCCATCAAGCATGACCATCTGGTCATCCTCGCCCTCCTTCAGCCCATCACACTGCACCATCAACTAAGCTTCAGATCAATACTCCCTGGCACATATTCTCACTCTCAAAGACTTGGAATGAAAATGCTATTCAATATCAGTCAAGATCACAGCTGTGCCACTGAATAGGCACAATAAATGACAATATTATTTTTCCATTTTGCCATCAAACGACCCGTTGCATCAAAGTGCTTCGAGTTAGATCTTTCAGCCTATGTTGAAAGGAACCAGATGAACAGGGAGTGGAAGATGTACTGTATGTAATGCAGTTAAAGTAAAAGCCCAGTAAGCAGGAAATTTAAGAGGGGCCTGGGGATGATGGTATTACAGCAGACGCTGATTGTGGACAATCTGCTGAAGAAGGAAAAGATATGGAAAATATCACTGGATGCAGTGTGGTGGATTTAAGAGGCATGCAAACACTTGAAACACTTGGGGAAAGGAAACATTGCAACAATTTAACACTCTGCAAAGAAGCTGGCATATTTTAAAGTGATCAATCAAAATGAGTGACAAAATGTAGCTGTTAGCTAAGTAAACGGTACTCAAAAAAACAATGCCACGGGAATCAAACCTGAATTCCCCTTCCATTGTCTCAGCCCCTCAGTCACTGAAGTCAACCAACCCAGTCCTTTATTGGCAACATTGAATCAGTCTCCTAAACAATACTGCATTTTCAAATCCTGCTGTAGTTTCCTCCATTGATAAGAAATGCTGTGTTATACCACGGCACTGGGAGATTTATGCCCCCAGCCCTGTGATGACCTCATTGTTCATTGCCCCATAATTCAAATCTGCTCCGCTGTGCTGCATCACATTGTGTATGACTCATTTCCAAGTACCCCATTCTCTAAACAAGCGAGGCCTCCTCATAGTCAACTGCACAAACAACACAGCAAAGAATTTCCCCATCAATGCTGTGGTGACTGACTGATTTGAGACTTACTTATGTGCAGCACACACATACACAGAAACACACTGTTAAAATGGACTGAACTGGGAAGAGGAGAGGAGGGGTGAGTGCTATTGTAAATGATTTCCTGCGGAGACCAAAATAATCGGCAGACCTTTGAGTGAGCTTCTTACAATCACTCTGGCCTTGTACACTGATTCTCCATTCAGCTCCCTAATGGCACTGTGTGTGTCACTAAATATCCAGCTGCAGGCAATGTCTATGTGGGTGTGTGAGCATGTAGTGTACATGTGTGCGAACGTGTGTTTGTGTGTGAGAGAGAGTGGTGATAATTGATGTGTACTGCATTGATGTGTGTTTAGAGTATCTGTGGGAAGAAATGCGCGTGTGTGTGTGTGTGTGTGTGTGTGTGTGTGTGTGTGTGTGTGTGTGTGTGTGTGTGTGTGTGTGTGTGCGTTTCTATTGAGTGGTGACAGCTTTGAATGGGGCGCATGGAGGTGAAGGGCACAGAGGAGAAGTGTGGACAGGAGATGTGTTGACTGGAAGAACAAGTGTCTTTTCTTTGTGAAAGAGGGATAACAACTACTGAGTGAGTGAGAGGTTTTGGAAGAACAATGGGCTGTGGATACACTAGCTAACACAGAAAGCAGCTGCTTAAACATGTAGTTCAGAGACAAATCGAGCACTGATAGTAAATGCCATTTGCAGAATAAAAGCCTATAGACATAAACACAAGCGTTATTCTATTTCACAACTCAGACTTTGAGTTGCAATACTTACAAGGTTACTGTAAACTGTGCACAGCATGGTTTAAGTCAAAACTAGATAGACAGGTTAAGATGAATTGAAAAATCAATAGTGGTACATCCAGCCATCTTTCTCAGATTGTTACCTAGAATAATTGTATTAAAAATTGACATAAATGTACCTTTTTACAGCCTCCTCACTCCACTTCAGAATGGCACAATAATAACCTTCATCTTCACGTTATATTGACCTCTTCAAAACAGTATTACAGGGTGTTTTGTAACCAATAAAGCCACAAGAAATAAAAGTCAACGACATAAAGCTGGACATGAAATAAATTCTGGGCTGCCTAAGAAGAAAATTAAAGGCTGAGACTGGTCAACTGGTCAAAGCAAAACAAATAAAAGTCTGTCTGTTAAAAAACCTTATTGTGAGATTTTACCTGCCTCTCAGACTGATCACTCCAAAGGAAAGTCAATGAGATGGTAAAGTACAAGCCATCAGCGTGTGTTTAGTGTTACAGTGGACAATTCATAATATTTGTTCTCTTTAGGATTTTTATGGTAGGAAGGTAGCAAGAAATACAAAGTAGGGAATAGTCAAAGGCATCATCACATTACCACAATTTTAATGTCCTAATAAATGGCTGTGGGGTGATTTCAGTTCATTTACACTGATTGATTTCTCAGTAATTTTGATCCTTTGTGAGCTGGATCCCAACGAAAGGTCCTTAGGCTTGTTTAATTAAATAATTACAAAACTGATTAAAAACAAGACACAATCAAACCTTTGAGGAGGTTCGAGGACTTTTCACCTTGTTCAACAGCTTTGCTTTGTAGCTGTTTTCTCAGGAGTGCTTCATAAGAAAAAATATTATTATTATTATTATTATTATTATTATTATTATTATTATTATTATCAGAAAATGGTGAAAAATGACCATCACAGTTTCCTAAAGCCCAAGGTGACATCTTCAAAGGGCTTGTTTTATCCAACCAACACTCCAAAATGCAAACATATACATTTTACTATCACATAAGCAAAGAAAAGTAGCAAACTTTCAGAATTTAGAAGCTGAGACTGGGAAATGTTTGGCATTTTAGAGAATTACTTTATTTAAATACTGCACTAATTGATTAATCAACTATGTGTATCAGCTCTAATCACTAGATTTGATCCCATGCCAGTGGGTTACAGCGAACCATCTCTCGACAATCTTTCTTTTTTGACCTACGCTTTAGAACCATTGATTCAGAACCACTGCTGATTTAGCATCACAGCTTATGTTGTTTAATAGTATGATTACAGCATACTGCTAAACAATGCAATAATCACTGAGCAGGATTACAACATGTATCACTTTCAGAGATACACACAAACAGCCCAGTTAACAGACGGCATGAGCAGTCAGGCCAACAGTGTACATTTCTTCCAATCGGCCCCAAAATAAAGACAGATAATAAGCTGTGGTGGTTCGAGCAGAAAACCTTCCAACAGTTCCATATTTAGGCAGAGTAAGACATCTATCACTGGAGGGCTATTCTAGTCGAGGCCATAGGAGCAATGAGTCAGTGAATACCCTGTGATCTGACAGCCAGATCTACTACTGGTTTTCCCCTTTCCTAAGCATATATCTAATCAGGTAGCAAAGTAACTGCATAGTCCTCTCGCATGGGCTGAACCTCTAAAAGGGTTGAATGATATCGGAGGCAAGTTTCACACATTAAGAGAGGTGAACTGAACTGATAGCTCCAGTTGATGGTGGAAAACGCAGAGAGCCAGGGTTATTCTTTGAGGGAAGGAAAGGGTAGGAGGAAGGATGTGTTAACACATGACCGAGTGCTTTAGGTGGATGAGGAAGACAGGCAAAGATCTGGCCTCATTATTTCAATACGGGAGAGAGATGTCGTCTAGCACAGGAAAAGGCTTTTGAATTAGGTTAAACTCAGCACACAAAGTGGGGTTGAGACTAGGAATGTGAATCATCATCGCATTAGTGCAGTGAAATTCAACAGCTCTGCTTTCATTGAAACTTAATATTATTATTGCAGCATTAAGATTTGTTTTGGTTTTCCTCGCAGCTTAAGCCACAAGAGTGACAATTTATTTATGCGGGAAGGTTAGTTGTCTCCTGTGAGCACAATAAACAGCACCTTCTGTTTATCTACAAGGTTCTCTGACACAAACCTTTACCTTACTATGCATAAATTAACTAAATAGAGGACTGGATCCCAGGAACTGCAAATTCTTTAGGAAACGCTTGTTAAAAATGGTTCTGGGGGAATCAGCCCTTAGGTTCTATGTGCCCACTAAACAGAATTAATTGCACAAGTGTTGAAGTTAGACTCTCTAATAACCCTTGACGATGGAAATAGAGACTTCAGTAACAAGCAGTTACACTTGTTACAACACTGATTATATGCCTGCTTGTCTTAATCTTCAAGTGTGTATATGTGTATGTTATTGTCTGTCTCCAATGGATCATGTTGTATGCCAAAGTTTATTTTCATTATCTCGAGGTTTCGATGTGCACACACGATGTCTAACATACAATTCCTTATTTAAATCACAGGCTGCTTTCATTGCAGGGGTAGATACTGTTTTTGGAGCCATCCAAATCTAAACCAAATATTGTGTTACATTAACAGCTCTAAACAAAGAAAGTCAACCCTCGGTCAATCAAGCAGAACAATCCGAATTAGCACAACCATCATAATTTGCACCCTGTTTTCCCCCACATGGAGCTTTGTTTTTTCTTGTGCATCATAACAAGTGAAATGAATCAGTGACCTAATTAAAGGAGGACAGACAGACCTACTGTCAGCAAAATGCTTGATTGCTGCTGTTGCACTTTATACAGCTTCAGGTGCTTCAACAACATCAGTGCTGTGTGGGTGTCATTACTTAACGTGACCCAAGATGCTCTTTGACACACCTTGCATCCATGGTGTGACGTCTGACTAACATCCTATTGGCTCTCTGGAGAGGCTGCCCGAGCCTGTTAGAAACATAAACCAAAAACATCCACTGTAACACTACTACTATTGAGGCTACAATCTTCTCCACTGCTAAAAACAGATTAACAACTTATCTACACCTACAACCAACAACTTCAGGATTTGATTGGCAAAATACAAGATTTGTCTTTCTTTCTCAAACATTTAAAACAAATAATCAACTCGGCACAGAAATGCAACCAAGGAACTGTATGATCACTTAGACACAAACAGATGCACTGATGACAGATGATTTAGTGATATTCATCTCATCCACAAACATAATAATCGCCTTGGAGACAGGCCTGTGCTTTAACAGATGCTGCCAAAATGGCAGCCAAGCAAATCCATGTAAAATTTCTCCAACACAGACAAAGAGATAACTGTCTACACTGACCATTTTCCCACCTGCTCAGTGGATTCCTTGGAGACACTTTTCCTAGTTGCAGCATTGACAGATGTGTCAACATATTGTCAACTACTCCTATAGAGCCTACATCCACCCTCCATATCACACTGAACACAGAGGTCTACACAGAGTTCGCACATAATATATTTGCTGATGGCTATTTGCATGTTGAGAGTAGTGATTCAAAACGGCCAGTCCACAGCCACCCAAGCAGACACAGACACCAAATGAATATTGAGGGGCAATTTGATTGCCAGATAACTGCATTCATTTGTGAGGCAGGCCACTTATGATTAACCATATAGTTCATCATCAGCATGGAGGCACAAAAGGATTAGGCTGTGTGGTTATTTGCTTGTTTTATTTTATTTTTTTTTTTTTTTTAAATATGCTGATTACAAAGAGTACACTGTACATCTATAGTCACACAAATCTGAAGCAGGGTGCTCTTTCCAGTTTAGGTCAAGATCGAAGAATTGTGCAACCTTCAGTAGTTTTCAGTAGAACATCAAGGTCATCTGCAACCCCGGAAGCCCCTTCTGTAAATAAGAGCCATATCTTTCACTCATGAATCCGCATGATTGACGTATCCTGGGGTGCACTGGCCTACTGGATACTCCTTTTCTTACAGAGTAGTTGGATTTACTCTGGATTTTAGACTGCGGCTGACAAACCAGCACACCCCCAAATAAGCAAACTGCATTCCAATATAGCCTACTCAAATGACAGACACATACAATTAGACCAAAAAAAACAAAAAACTGAGGAGGTGAATACTTAGTCTATTTGTCATCCATCATGCCAAAGCATGAGATCTGTCATTGCGCCCTGCAGTGAGGCAGATACATGCGGTTACAGAATAATAATTATGTGTACACCTTGGAGAAGCCGTCATGGGATAATGTGTTTGCATTGATTATTTGCCGGAGAGGTAATAGGTATCATTTCTTATCGCTTCGCCTTAGCGACATCTCACATGCGAGCGACGCCCATCCAGCCACAAGTCGCTGGACCATCATCTGTGCAAATACGGGAACCTTACATTTTACCCCCTCGTCTATTAGGGCCAGTTTCCGCGCCCTTTAATTACAATAATCGCAGGCCACATTCCCATGGGCATCCGTGAGAACCAAAGTCAGCGCTGCCATATAGCTTTTCAGAGCAGGTCAGTGACAGACACGGGTTGACATTTAGCCAAGAGGTTTACCGACGGTGTCACTGGCGATGTCTGCAAAAATTCTGCATCATTTGTGACGGAATAAAGAGCGGATCCTTACCGTATCACCACTCGTAGCGATATAGGTGCATATGTACACATCCAGCGCACAGAGGAGTCAGGAATAACCTTTTCTGCGCTCTTTCATACAGTCCCCAGAACGTAGATCTTGGGTAGAAATATATCTTCCCAGTCGATAAATAATTTCACTGATTGGCGCCTCGACTCCGGGTCTGTTGTTAATTCTTGCTGCCGCAAAAAACACGACGTGGGCCAATCTCACCGAAAGAGGTGATGGAGATAAAGCTGAGGGTGTAATAAACCAGTGGCTGCGTGCTTAGTATCCCGATCAGCGCTCAAACAGGAGGAGGTATCGCGTCCGTCCAAATGCTCTAAGTCCAGTGAAGTGCTGGAGGACAGAGGCGTATTTCTCTCTCTATCCGTCTGTCTGTATCCCTTCCTCCCTCCCTCCCTTTCTCTCTCTCTTTATCTTTCTCGGCTGCCTTTATGTTCTTACTGACTTCTGCTGAAGTCCACAGACGCAGAGCGCAGCGGAGCAGAGGACCGTGGTCAACACAGAGAGAGAGAGAGAGGGGTCAGAAATGACAAACCAATTTGGAGGCGCGGTGGATGCTCGGTTGATCGAGCGCAGCCCGGCGAAAGGAGCGTTGCGTTGCAGGCGGGCGGGGAGCCGAGGGTGGGCGGCTGGGTAGGGGGGTGATGATTCCTGCCTGGGGGATGTAGAGAGAGAAAGAGGGAGAGATGAAGTGGGGTGTCTGGTGGAAAACATGGAACTGGATCTGGCTCCTAAATATCTGGACCTAGGGCTCCACCTGCCGTGTAAAAACACAGGGGCTCCCAAACTTTTCACAGCAAGGACGGTTTGCACATTAGACCCCCACTGGATATGATTTTGACTCAACGCCCCAAATGAGAGGGTTTTTTTGTTGTTAGACATGACTTGGTGTATGATTGCATACTTGTGCTTTTGGGTGACAACTGCAATAGCCTATGTACAGTTCCATTCATTTCACTTTCTCAGCTAAATAAAGAGGAATAAAAGTGAAATCTCAGTTCTCATTTAGGCTACTCGCGAACCCATTAAATGGCTCGTTATGGTCCCTGGACCCCAGTTTGGGATTTAGAAAGACAGAAATTAAATGTGGACGGTGTATAACAATTCAGCCTACAGCGGATGTAGGGGTCTATGGGCAAAGTTAGCATCGAGAAAATGACAAATTCATAGCAGCAATGAGCTGGAAATGTTATTAGGAAAAAAATCCAATCAAAATAAGGTCTAAACATGAAAATTAGCCTCTTAATTGAAAATGTTTATTTAATTTCATCCCAGGCCATATGCATACATATGCCTAATAATAATAATAATAAAAGTTTGTAGGCCACTATCCTTCCATGGCAACCTATTTTCTAGCTCCAGGTAATAGCCTATGTCCTACGAGATTTTGACTTCAGTCTTAATATCTATATATTATATATTTAATAACTTATTCTCATGATATCAGTCACTTTCTTTAATTTTCTCTTGTTTTACAACAATTTTCTCAAAAGGGGGTATAAGTACAGGGACTGTGTAGGCTGAGTTTGGAGTTTATTTGGCTGTCACCATAATGCATAAGCATTATTTGCAGTGTCCCACTGAAATGCATTACAGGATTACTGGCTATTTCTTTTTCATCAGGGATGAGCCCTCTGTGCCTCAAGATCAGAGGGTGACATGCGCACTGCACGGAGCGCTCACAAGCCGCGGACACAATGCTGGAAAATAAAGCGCACAGCTTGCTTCTTGATATCTTGCCGTCTCTCAATAAGCTGTTATGACTTGTCCCATCAGGAAAGTGTCATTCTTGGTATTCGGTACTGGTAAATTTACCCTGCGGACCGGTGGAGGTGGTGGATGTGCTGTGCTTGGAGCTCAGTGGGGACCTGTTGATAGCCCACCGGAGCTGCAATGGAGGTGAGATGAGGCTTTTTGCAACAAGCGATTCAGAACTGTCCACGATGTCCGTCTGTTCGTCACAGTAATAGGTCTAATGTGTCCAGGTCATTTTTAAATAAATTAATAGAGTGGCTTGTAGATTATATATCAAATTAGCAGCTAATTGGCCTGCGCCTAATTAATGAAAATAATTTATCTGTAATGATTTTTTTTCATTCTGAAGTAGTCAGTATCGCTTTAATATCAACAAGTATAAGATATAGATTCCATTAGTGAAGGGCATTTAAGTACTGCGATACCCCGCGCGCCTATCAATGGCCCAAAAATTAGATTTCAGATGAGACGTTGTCATTTCCAGCCCATCGTTTTGCAAATCAAATCATGTCATTGGTATCATGCGTTGATGCTATACAGGCTTCCCCTCAATCAGAATGGTCGGGAAGCCATGTGTCGCTGTTAATTATCATCACTGGCTGATAAAGCCTTTTGAAGATTTAAATCCTGCTAAAGAGCATTAGTGCACAAGCAAGGCGCTTGCAAACAACACAGGCCTTGGAGGAGAGGATGTAGAGGTAAAATGAATGCTACAGAACAGATTTATAATAGATATTCCTTCACTAATTGTTCCTTTGCACATGAGCAGGAGGAGACTAATAAAAGTGTTTCTGTCATGATTGTAAAAATGTATCATGAGTGGAGCTATCTTCAAAGAGAAACCTCCTCACATGGCACTTTTAATCCACAAATATATATACTGTCAACTTCCACAAATACACTGTCAAAAAAATGTTAATAATTAATCTGTACAAGGTCATGTTAAAGCAGAAAACTTTTGTATTTTGTTGTCATTCATGTTGCAGGTGCCAAACAGAGAAGAATGACATTTAATTGAGACGGAAAGTCACAAAGAAGTAAATCATCTGAAAAATCTGTCAGGCTAAGATGGAGATCAGGGGTAAGTGTATTCAGTGACCTGCAGATGTAGAGCGCTGTAGCCATGTTCTGGCATCCTCACTAAGACTCCCCCCACTACTGATATCATCAGAGGCTTACAATTAAGGTGTCAGACATGGCTGCTACAGCCAGACAGGAGGGAATAGTTACATGTCCAGGTGGCACAGGACTCACAGTCTGGTTGGTGGTCAAAACTTTGTGGTGAAGAGTTTACAGGGTCTTAACCTTCTGCCACATACAATTACTGCAATTGTGGCGTGTGCTCATTAGCTGCTGCTCCATTAAATCAACAAGGGCATTTTGACCTGACTAAAACATTTCAGTTCCACATCCTCCTTTAGTACTATCTTGATGTTTTATGATTAGGTTTTTTTATGTAGTTTTTTTTTTTGAAATTGAAAGAGCTCACACTCTAGCAGCCATGGTATATATTTTTTCAGACAAACACAGTTCATGTCCACTCAAACCTTCAGAACACAATTGTTTTTAACACTTATCACATTGTGGATCAGTGCTGACAGAGGATTTGGAAGAGTCATTCAAAGACAGATGTTGTATCTTAACAAGATCATTTTGCATGACTTGAGAAAACCCCTTTTATTTTCCCACCGGTCTCTATTAGGTATTGATATTCCATAGCTCATTGTCAAATGTCTGGGTTTTGGTCAGGGTCACACAGCAGCTGCTGCAACATGTGGAAACTAACGCAAAGCCAAACGGGAGAAATCCTGTCTCTGAATGACACAAATGATATACAATTTCTCTGCAGATACTCAGCGTGCCTTGTTGGCTGTGGAGAGACTGCAAGCCAAACTGAAGGAGAGAGGAGAGGCCCCCACACAGGAGAAACTCTCCCTGCTAAAGACTGTCCTGCAGAGCCCCCTGTTCCATCATATACTCAGCTTACAGCAAGCTCAGCGGAAGACCCCGGCGAAGGTACAGCAGGAGCATGTGTGCGTGGGTGTTTGGTGTATGTTGAATGGTGGGGAAGGAGACGGAATCATTCCAAAAATACTGAATGCAGGAACCAAACTGGATGAGTAATCAGCTTACCTAAGCTTACCACCAAAGCCCTGAGAAAGAGGGGGTGGGTGTGTGTGTGTGTGTGTGTCGGGGGGGGGGCTATATATCATGTTGAGGAGTTTGCAGAAGTCATCTGTAACATTGTTATAAGTTTTGAGCTGATGTGTGTGTGTGTGTGTGTGTGTATGTGGGATGTGGTCCTGGTGGTGGCTGATATATGTCACCAAGCAATGTCTATTCACACACATCTGCTTTATCATAGCCCACACACATGTACGACATAAGTGTACACATGTTGTTGTTTGACATTTATGACACCATCAAGGTATTCAACTGATTTCTCAGCTGTAATCATCCTGGCTTTGTAAGTGTCTGTTGTGGTGTACTATAATAGGCTAACCCTATAAGCACCACAGATCTAAACACACACACACACACACAAGCATTATTACATTAGCTTTGTGTGGTGTGAGCCTGTAGCCATTTAGCATCTCTGCATTCCAGGAAACATGGCACTGGATTATGTCAAAGGTTTCTGGATTTTTATCAGGAAAGACATTGACACAGTTTTTGCTAGTTCAAGTTCTTGTTTCTTATAAAATTCACGGGTTCTTATATATAGCATTAAGTACAAATCCAAGGAGTGTGAGGTTGCTTATTAATATTTTGATAGCGCTCTGTCTTTTATTCTACTACTGCTATTTCAATAGTTGTCAGAAGTTGTTAGAAAGGAATAGCATACAGATCAGAAATAAGCATCTTCTGAAACTCCCTGTTAAAGTTTGAAACAGAAAACGTAAAAGACAAAAGGGACCAGTTTTACGATTATGTGGTATTGAACAGAAGCGTTTATCTCAGATCCTTGTGTTCCTGCTCTCCTATCTTTTCCCCCTCTGCTCCATTTTAAAACTATCTTTCCGTACCTTTTTTCTTTTGGCTAACACACACTTACCCTCGTTCCCTGTTCTCCCTCCCACATCTTTCTTCATTGTCTCACAATGTCCTCCTTTCTCAATTTCTTTATCCTTTCTATTTCCCTCCATCACTCTCTGGCCCTCATCCTATTCCTCTCTTCAATTAATGTCTCCACCTCTCTATCAGTCCCTTTCCCCATCTCTTTATCTCCCTCATCCATTTCCCTCCCAATCTTTTTTTCTCCCTTCCCTTGCATCCCTCAATCCTTCTCTCATTCATCTATTCTCTCTCTACCCCGCCCAATCCATCTTTTTTACTTGTATCTCTCCATGTGTCCTATCTATTCACCCCTTATTGCTCTCTCAATCCTACCAGGGAAAGGGCATTTCCAAATCTGTGTCCATGAACTGTGGCCCCTGCCAGGGCATGGTGCTGGACCTGAAGACACTGAGCCACAGTGACTCCTACACATGGGCCATTGAGAACCGAAGGTCCAGCACTGCCAGATCCGTCCACAGGGATGGCAGCATCTCTTCTCTGGGCTCGCAGGATCTGTCCTTCTCAGACATCTACACAGACAACTGCATTTACACTGAATCACAGGTATATAAAATATACATTGTAAATGAGAGATAATATAGGAGGAGTTTAGTAATAAGGAGCAATTTATTCTCAAAGCACTCTGTCCAAGAACCAACCAATTTTTTTCTTTTCAATTGTAAAATGTAACACATCACCATTCCAAATGTCACATTTTACATTTGAGAATATTACATTATAAAACTCAAGTACAGTTGGATATTACATCGTCTGAGGGTTTCAGCTGATCGTAAGAGGCTACACAGCTAACTCAATGTCATTTCAGGTTTGCTTTTGTTTTACAAATTACATTTATTTTTTAGTACTGTACTCCCCCTCGAATCTCCCGCACCATGTCGATGGGGAGAAACCTGTCTGCTATTGCTCATGAGGTACAGTAAGCTTACATGTGAGGTGATACTGTAGAGCTGGTAAATGTGTGTCTGTGGATGTAGATAAACAAGGGAATAAATACATTTAACACTTTTTTTTACCAGTTTAATGACAATAGATTTTCTCTCTCTCTCCTCTTATCTGTCTCCCTCCCTCTTCTTCAAACCTCTGCCATCTTAGAGGCGTCATGTGGAGATGATAGAGCTGATAAATGATGGGAAAGGGCTTGGTTTTGGCATCATAGGGGGACGGAGCACAGGAGTCATGGTCAAGACCATCCTTCCTGGTGGCGCTGCCGGACAGGTAAATCCACCTGCCAATCAATCGCATAGCCGAACCTTATATAGCCAGTTAAAGCAATAGTTCAACATTTTGGGGAATATGCCTTTATACTTTTTTGTTTGATGAGAAGATCGACACCATTGTCATGTCTGTCAGTTAAAAATAAAGCTACAGCCAGGAGTTGGTTAGCTTAGCTTAGCTTAAAGACTGGAAGCGTGGGGATAAAGCTAATCTGCCTCTGTCCTACAGTAAATAAAAATCCCCCTACCAGCACCTCTAAAGCTCACTAATTAACACCTTATATCTTGTTTGTTTAATCCGTACAAAATTTGAAATGTAGAAACAAGAAATTGTGGTTTTGCAGGTGGTTATGTGATGATCTTTGTCTTGCCAGGCACAGTTCCTGGAGTCTTCACTAGTTGCCTGGCAATCTCACATTGACAAGAAGACTCCAGCAAGCTAATCTAAGCTAAGATAACTGTCTCCTGCCTGCGGCTTCATTTTTAACGGACAGACATGGTAGCAAATAGGTGTATTTCCCTAAATTTCAATTTATTCCTTTCTTATTAATGAATTCAATCTTAGAACAAACAACATACTGAAATGTTGTATTTAAGTGAAGTGTGTTTAGTAGAATTTGCAGAATGTTTAAATGTTTAAATTATTTTAACAAACTAAATCACACTAAATGCTTTTGTTGTAATGGGGCTCCCTAGGATAAGCGCCTGCGTAGCGGAGATCAAATCCTGCGCATCGGAGATACAGATCTGGCGGGCATGAACAGCGAGCAGGTGGCACAGGTGAGGTATCATTTGTAAAAATTTACAAAAGTTTGATAAGTTGAAGCGCACACCAAAATGAGACATAGAAGATGCAGCTTTAGAAAACTTACTTGGACAAGCAACAAGTGTTTTCAAACAGCATTTTTCAGTTTTACGTGAGAGAAGACTTAAAAGATGAAGACGATCTGGTTGGTTTGGCAAATGTACGTCTGGTTAAGTGCCTGTACCACCATAACGGGTTGGCTTTCCTATGGAACCATCCAGGATTGTTTCCCCACACAGTTGATGAGACCCTCCCAAACGGGCCTTATCTACTGTCTTTCCAGGGCAGCTGTCTCTTAATAACAGATTTTTCATTTTATGTTATTTATTTATTAATTGTCACACGCTATCACTTTTCATCCGTTCACAAATGACCAACTGGCCCAGGTACTGCGAAATGCTGGTACCAAAGTGAAACTGCTCATCGCCAGGGATACCAAGGACAACCACCTTTCCTCTCCTGTCCTTAGCCAGGACAGCTTGGATGACAAGGTTTGTGTGTGTGTGTGTGTGTGTGTGTGTGTGTGTGTGTGTGTGTTTGTGTGTGTTTGTGTGTGTATTAACAGCACATAATTAAAGTAAATGCAAACTTTTTTATGTAAAATAATTGGCTAATCAGTGACATGTGTAATACAGTATTCTCTAAACCCAAAAGATGTGCATAGGATTATTCTGTCTGTGCTTCTTTCCAGCTCAATGACCTGAATGATGACTATGAGTTCAGTGTGCAGTTCACTAAGAACAGTCGGGGCCTGGGATTCACCATTTCCAGCTACATAGGTGACCTAAACTCAGGTAATAATATCTACCAAGTGTTAACTTTGTGAAAAATGAGCTAATTTTTCCAAGCTAATTTGATGGAAACAAACTGGGGATATAGCAAAAGTATGAATACCTCCTTAATGTAAGGCATTATTGATTATTGAGTTTAGAGCTACATTTACACAATCAATACTAAGTTTCCCTTTAATTTATCTTGCTTTCCTCAGTCTACAGTGCTGGTGTGATAGTGAAGAGCATAACGAAAGGCAGCACTGTCGATCAAGATGGGCGCATCCACATTGGAGACATCATCCTCTCTGTGAGTTCTACTACAAACACAACAGATGGCATTTTTATTGTGCTCTCTGACGACATATACCTTGTTGTCTCAAATATATTCTCTACTGAATCTTTAACGATTTCAGCATCTCAAAATCTGCACAGTTTGCAACTTTTAGCAGTTCCATACACACCAATTAGGGTCTTTTTTTAGCTGATGAAGGGGAATTCTTCTACTTTTACTTTTACTCCCATCCATCTCTTCATCTTGTTTTTACCTATGCTTTCCATCTTGCACTATTTTTATTTTTGATTACTATTGATTTCTTTTTACTTTCCCATTTAATTTACCTGCACTTGCCATGCCTCCATACTGTCGACTCCATCCACAAACATTTTGCTTCTGTCTCCATCATACCTGTGCTTTCATCCTGGCTCTTTTCCCTGCTCCCTACTTTCACATCTCTTGTCCCCTCCCTCAGGTGGATGGGGTGAGCCTGCAAGGCTGCAGCGAGCAGCGTGCCATGGAGGTGCTGAGGAGGACAGGTCCTCTGGTCAGACTGAGATTGCTGAGGAAGGCTGTCCGTCTGAGTCACATCCTGCCCCCAGTTCCTCCCCTGCAGCCTCTCCGACACTCCCACAGCTTCCATGAGGGCAATCCCTACAGAGTGGGCCTCAACAAGATTCAAGAGACAGGTGCTTTGTGCTGAGAGAGAGGAACATATTGGCTCAGTGGTATCATAAGGGGATTGGTTTTGAAGTAACTGAGCAAATGGAGAAAATGTGATTTGACAGTATGCACTAACATACACGTATGTAAATAATTGTGCAAGTAATCATCCACAGGTGCTACCTGCACTGTCCAAATGACCAAATTAACTTTCTGATATCTGACTTAAACTAGACTTAAAATATATTTAGGTGCTTGTTTGGGCTGAACTTTGATACCTGCTGCATGTTGTCATCTCTCAAATGTATGCTGGGAAATTGTACACATTATCTTTTTTTTAACGCAAGTGTGTTTGAGTGCGTGTGTGTTTGGATCCCTGCATGTGTGCTCAAACGTGTTTCCCCGTCTCCCAGGAATCTGCTCGCTACGTGAAATCTCCCGCCGAGCAGCATGTGCCAACAGAAGACCCCGACATGATTCCAGAAATGGTAAGCTCCCCTTCCCATACTGCACTGCAGTCTGGAACTGGATCATGGGACTTTTTGTCTGATATACTGATTGGGCTCAGGGAATAGCAATGTGGCAGCGAAGCATGCTGTTTGATGGGAGTCTATTTATAGTGTTGTGCAGTCATGTGTTTATCCAACTCATTCAGCTCATTCCAGATGATTTGTCTCTCGCCCCGCCTGCATATATGGCTTTATTTAGACAAGGATTTTTGGGCTTGATGAGAGAGCACAGCCAAATAAGCCCTGATTGCTGTGAGGCTGTAATAGATGAACGAGAAAACATTAGTTTGCCAAGAAATCATAAGATGGTGGGTGGGTGTGAATATACATGTATTTGTGCCTGTAGTGTGGGCGGGTGTGTGTGTGCCTGTCTGAGTGGTTGCGGTTGACATCCTCTTTTGCCATAAGGAGAATTATGTTGTCTTATCTCTAGCCGAGGGTTTTCATATAGCCTATTCTGTATTGATTGGATCATCTAGGGCTAGGAACAATGTGAATGGGGATGTGTGTTTGTCTCTGTGTGCATATCTGTGTGTGTATGTGACCTGAGGGTGATTGTCTCTGTGTGTGTGCACATTTTACAGGTGTGAAACTGACGCCGGCTGAAGAGGAAGACCTGAGGAAGAGGTGGCAGCATGCAGTCGGACCACGATATGAAGTTATTGTACGAAGATAAGCATACAATATAACATGCATAGAAAAACACTGTCTAAAAATATTAGTATTGTACGTATCTAAATGCTTTATCATTTTATTTCACCCTGTACAACATTACATGTAATTACCCATTTGAAGAAGAAAAACCCACTTACCTCACAGTGTGATGCCCACGCTTACCCTCCACACGCTTCTTACTCACCAAACTTTGCTTCTCTTCCTTTGTTTCCTACCACTCAACTTCACATCACTTTTTCAGGTGTGTCATCTGGAGCGTTTCAGTGAGACAAGTGGTCTTGGCATCAGTCTGGAGGCTCGGGCGGGACATCACTACCTGTGCTCCGTCTTACCTGAGGGGCCCGTTGGCCAAAGCGGCAAGATCTTCACTGGAGACCAGATATTGGAGGTAACCAACTGATACTGATCCTTTTTTCCAGTTGCTCTGCAACTGACCCTTTAGTCATTTGATAAAGATATTAGGTCATGTAACATGGAATAAGATATAATCTGTGTGGGACTGATTATTTTGCCACATCTGTGGGATATACGTGTATGACTAATAAAAAGGCTCCCTCATGGATTATCTTTAGCTCACAGTACCATAATTCAGTCATGGTCCTGCTTTTTATTCAAGCAGTTAGCAACAATAGTCTGTTCTTTAAAGTGGTTAAAAGTTTTTACTTAAACCTTAAACCATACAATATAGTTCAGAGTTTTTTAGTAAACATGACACAATTTCAAGTACAGTATGCATCTTTTTCCCTTGAGGCAGCAAAAACAGTCATAAGAAGGTGGGTGTGAATATGTGTGCCTCTGTGCATTTGTGCTTGTACTGTAGGGGGAGAGCTTGCCCTCCTCCCCCTCCGCTGGGCAAGTTCACGCACCCACATGTATCACTCATCATGATGAGCAGTCTGATGAACTCTTGGACATGTACAGTAGCTTTGCTTGCGATACAGAAAACACTGCAAACTGGCTTGTGTCCTTTGTATCTTTGAGTGCACAGCCAACATCTGTGTCGCAGCTCAACCCTTTGATCTCCTTGAGATGACATCAGCGAGGCAAAGCCATTGTTCCGTTTTTAAATGAGCCCAGTTTAGTTACCGCTTTTAGCTTTAATTGTTCTTTGTGTGCCTTGATGTAATTGCTCCTTGAGAGCCAAAACTGAATCACTGAAAATATGAAATTTTAGGGCTGTCTGGCAGATTTAGTCATGAACACTCATACTCACACAGTCATTGCAAGAGTTACAGACAAATGTACAACGTCCAAAAAAATATGAACATATTGCATCTTTAACCTCTGATAATCAGTACAGCTGGGTTTTATCAGGTATTTTTTTCAAATGCTAAAAGCATGACTCAGCCAATCAATTCAATTCAATTCAATGTGCTTTATTGGCATGAGTGTAACAAAGACGTATTGACGTATTGCCAAAGCGTCTGACCATAGGAATATCTATTTTAGAAATACTGCATATATATTATTCCTGGCAGGTGAATGGGATCCCTCTCATTGGAGAGACACATAAGGAGGTTGTCAATATTCTGAAGGAGCTGCCGATGCGTGTTTGCCTGGTGTGCTCTCGCATTGTACCCCCTGCAATTCCCGACAGTGATGAGGAAGATGATGACGATGTCCGTCTCACCCTGAAAGAGCTGCTGGCAGAGTTCAATGACAAGGTGAAAGCACACATTGATGAAAGGATGAATGGAGGGATTAAGCATTAGTGGTTCAGTCTGTTCCCTTAAAACGAGATAAAACCACATTAGAATTGTTACACATCCTCTGCATTTGAAATGACACTCAAAAATGCCACTGACATGCTCTTTTTCTTGAAAATCAGTGTCATCTTCTGTGTCCTCTGTCTCCTCTCTGCTTGTCCCAGTTGGACCAGGGCTGTGTCATTCCCTGCCCTACAGCTGAGGACATCACCAAGCGTGGCGTGCCCCCCATGTCACCTCCTTTGGCCATGTGGGAGAGAGATGCTCAGGTGGTGGAGCTGGAGAAAGGCGAGTCGGGACTGGGCTTCAGTATCCTGGACTACCAGGTCAGAGACATGCCCCCGAGCCTTTCTACAAATAGAACAGACTGGGATAGGCTGCAGTCTAAGAATATCAGTGTCGAGTTGGATAGGGTGAACACTAAGTATTACACTACACTAAGCATGTGGACTTCTTGTATTCTGTATATTTGTGTGCTAAACTGTTGAGACTGGAAAGTGTTGTTGTTTTAAATTTTAGATTAAAAACACGTCCAATCTTTAGCAAAAGTCAGTGTAAAGAAATAGTAGCTTTACTACAGCTGCTTGCCCCTCTGTGAGACCACCCAATCCATTTGCTTTTCTTGAGTTAATAACAAGCTTGTGGTATAGACTGGTCATTTTATTCTGTTGTTTACCTGCATTAATCTTTCATTTTAATTCACAATGTATTATCTGTATTATCTTGCACTTATCTCAAATTTTCCATGTATATCTTGAATAAACCATCCTCTCCACCCTTATGTCGAACTCTAGGATCCAGAAGACGCCACTAAAACAGTTCTGGTAATCCGGTCCTTGGTGCATGGAGGTGTAGCAGATCGAGATGGTCGGCTGCTACCTGGTGACCGACTCATGTTTGTTAATGAAACTAACTTGGAAGGCTCAAGCCTGGATTATGCTGTACATGTCCTGAAATCTACCGGCTATGGCCCTGTCCACATTGGAGTTGCCAAACCATTGCCGGTATGTAAAGAGATGTAAATTTAAGTACTTAATTTAATATAAAAAGTAGTAAATACATTTTTGTGACATGAAATCTTCACCCAAAAAGGTTATAATCTGCACAACTGTGCACAAGTGGACGATGTGGATAACATCCTCATCCTGATATATTTTATTTGATGTTGCAATATCAATATAAATCATGATGAAGTAAATTTTCTTGAAAATCAAATGATAAATTGTTAATGTGTAATTGCTTCATCACAATAATGCAAAAAACCATAAAAATGCACTAGTGCTTCAAGGAATTCCTGTCCACAATGGCCTGATACACCCAGAATCATCAGAGGGAATACTATGAATACTATGGTATAAATGGTATGGCAGTAGACATATACCCATAAATTCAAAAGTGGATTATTTTTTTTCAGGATTTCATAAAATTCTTTACCGAAATTATATTTTATATTAATGAACTCGTAAAAAATAAAATTTATTTCCACAGATATGCAAGACAATTACTTAAATGTATGTTACATGTTAAATGAGTACAGTATTTCTTTTTGTTGTGGACTGTGGCTTAGTAACAAGGAACAGAGAATCCAGTTACAGGCCGTCTGAATTTTTAATGCACAATGCTCGACCACACTACAGATGGAGAGAGAAGGGGAGAGGAGAAGAGGGTGTCTAATTTACAGTCACCTTCTTTAGCCTGTTTGCTTCCATGTGAATTTACTCACTGTTAAGCACATATCCAGTTTTTTTTCCCTTAATTTCAATTTTGGAATTTTTTATTCTCAGCTGGAACTGTGTGGCAGCTTAACGCCGATCTCAGAGAGGAGTGTGCGGGCTTCCTGCGATGACACTGACAGCCACACTCAGGTCAGCCTGCTAGGTGAGGCAGGGGAGGCTAATACCAACACCAACACTTGTAACTCTGAGGACAACAGCATCATCCATCCGCGTTATACTACAACGGTATGTCATGCAACACAAAACGAACATCAGTAAAAAAAAAAAAGATTAATTTATATTGCTGGATTATTCTTTGTACATACTTTTTGCTCACTTTTTAGCTTTTGTAGTTAGAAAAACAGTAGAACTTTGGTCCACAGGAGAGTAAATGGCCGTTTGTTTGTCTCTTAACATTTGGCTTGACTATAGTTCAGAGTTTGTCCATTTCTTTATAGCACCAGTTTTTCTGTGTATACTGGGTGCAGAAAACAGATCTGAAATAAATAGAATTGTCACAATCCTTGTTGAAATTCACAAGTGTAAAATGTAATATTTTGTTCATAAACATTAGCTAATTTATTAGCTAGAGCGGGTCGTCCACCAATCAGAAAGTCGGCTGAGACGGCTTCCCTCAGTCCACATGTCGAAGTGTCCTTGGGCAAGACACTGAGCCCCAAATTGCTCCCGAGGGCTGTACCTTCGGTGTGTGTGTGTGTGTGTGTGTGTGAATGATTAATTAGTTTCTTTGTACTGATGAGGAGTTGCCATCAGTGTATGAATGGGGTGAATGCTATATGTAGTGTGTGAAGCTCTTTGAGTGGTCAGAAGACTAGAAAGGCGCTATTCAAGTACAGTCCATTTATGTTTATGATTATCATCTAAGGATTCTTGTAAATGATTCATGCTTGATGCTTTAGACTCAGCAGGACAGTGCAGTGACAGTTACAGTAACACTGCAGCAGCTTGAATCTTGCAGTCCATCACACAGGAAGCATTGCTCATTACCATGCAAACCTGAGATTCTGTGGGTAGCCATTTTAGCTGCTCTAAAGGAGATTACTATGACAGTGTCTGCTCTCTCTCTTCTCGCTCTATAGTGGGGAGCTTAGAGCTGGCTGTATCGGTATCACTGGGTCAGATATAGAGAAAGTGCTCAGTGTCAAAGACTTGTTCCTCTAATGTGGCCTCAACTCAATCCTATTGAGGCAGCCCTTTGTACTTGCTTTTGCTTAACTACCAACAATTGCCTGTCAATGAAAAGTCTGTACTGCTTACATGACATTGGCACCTGGTGTAGCACAAGGACATACAGTACTGCCTCAATGTCTCCCACACATACACACTCACAAAGAGACTCAGAGTAGCAAGTGTCAGTGTGTTCTCATCAAAGACAGGCCTGTTGCAAAGGTAGTTTCAGAACTTCAGTGTTTCTTGTACTTTCAATGAAGGTTTAAAGACGATCGTTGCCCTTTTTCTTTGGGAAGTGCCCGGAGGGACCAAAGAAGTCTACCTCTCTGCATGTTTTACATCTCAGAATTACTCCAAAGGCCTTCACCTTGGAGAGTTAATAGTTGTTTGAAATCATTTTTGTCTCACACCAGAAATCTGATTGGTTGTGATGATATCAGTTTAGATATCAGAGGATGAATTCTAATGACTGCGGTGATCCTCTGACTTTTCCTCTAGCACTACACCCTCATGTACTTTGTATTTCCTGCTAATTAGCACATGTTAGCATGCTAACTGTAGACTTTTACTCTTGTTTTATGTATTTGTTGCCCCACCTTTATGCTCTTACTCATTCATGCCCTCTGCTGTCTCTCTCTTGGGAAAACCAGCTGCGTCATCGTTTCAGCATCATGGAAGACGACGATAGGCAGCAAGCGCCACCTCTGCCCCCCCGCACCAGCTTTGAGAGGACAATCACTGTTGTCCGGGGCAACCGTAGCCTTGGTATGTTCTCCGTCTTTCTCATGGTGATGGTGTCTTGGTGTTTGTACGTCGCTGGCATAGCGATAATGACGCTAATAGGCGGTGGTGATGACGACTGCCCTGAAGAGAAGTGGTGAAGTGAAGCTCCTCATACCTAAAGGAGGAGATGATTACTGTGTGTGTGTGTGTGTGTGTGTGTGTGTGTGTGTGTGTGTGTGTGTGTGTGTGTGTTTGTCCGAGAGGCTAGTATGGGGGTCAAAGTAAGGTGAAAAAATATTAAGAAGTAATATTAAAACCAATTATTATATTTTTACTTGAATGTTAAGCTAAATATATTTGTTTTTATACTCCAGGGTTGAGAGTACATTGTCTTTACTGCTCCAAGAGCAAATCCAATGTTTGGCTATTCAAACATGACAGGGAGAAAACAACAGGGTGTAAGGCGCTCCTGAACTTTCATCTAAGGGCACTATGCAAAGCATAAAGGAACAAACTAATTTGTATGCTGGTAACGTGTTTTAATAAGGCACCACACAACCTGTGTGTGTGTGTGTGTGTGTGTGTGTGTGTGTGTGTGAAAGTTTAAAATTATGTAAATGTTTTTAGGTAGAGAAAATCAAGGTCATAACCTACAGTCTGTGTGTCACTGCATTCTTTGGTTTTCATCTGTTTAAAATATTGTAGGTCTTCTTGCTGAGATATTTAATGTAGCATGGTTTTCTGGAGGGTTTACAGATTTTCTGTGTTTCTGGTTAATTGAAATATATTTGAATTTGAAGCAAAAGCTTTAGCTTGGGCAGAGTTATGGTCTGTATTTGTAAGTCCTCAATACTGGGGATTTTTTTATGAGCAATAGTATTGTAGTACAATATTTTCTTGTACTACTTTACACTCTTCCTATTATTAGGTGCCATGTACAATCCTAGTCATTGTGTAACTATGACTTTATGCCCAATTTAGGAGATGAGACATGCTAACATGTACAGTATGTACAGTGTATGGTTGGTTTGTACTACATGGACTGCATGGCTTTTAGAGCAGGGTGTTAAAGGAAAAGGTTTGATGGACTAAAATGGGGTCTTTTTTCTTGCCTTGCTCGTCTAAAAACATGAATATAAACAGCCTTTAGAGGTCTTTGCTTATTCTTGAATGGTGTGAACCTATTGCACTTACTGTAAGTTTGTGGTACCCTAAAGAAGTTTTGTTGAGGTCAAAACAAATAGGAATCAATACAAATATGGAAATTTTCATGTGGGAATTTACCATAAATTATTATTTAGTTGTAACTTGTATTTTGATGCTGTGTATTTCAACACGTGTTACTTCAGACTTCCTCTCATGTCTTTGAAATGTGTGTCTTCTGTTTGTTTTGTCAGTGTCAGTAGCTGGGTCTCCAGTCGATTGTATTCCAGGCACTATGATTGTATTGTAATTTGAATGTAATACCAAAAAACAATAAACTATTTATTTGATCAAAAATAAGCACAAAGTCATTTCTTTGACCAACTTCAAATTATGTACGACCATAGTGTTGTGGATGTGCATAGTCCTCTATAAGATAGCAATGTAATATGTAAGTGCCATAGACTAGACTTCCTAATTCGCTGTGGCCTTCCCTGTCTGCAGTGTGTGTATATGTGTGTATGAAGTGTGCACATATGTGTGTGTGATGCCTGATTTACCTGCTTCTGCCTGTTTGCATTAAGTGTTTGTGTAATCCGCCTAGTGTCCACTTTGATAAAGCCAAGGTCAGGTGTTTGTGTGACTGGCATGTGTTACCCCTCTAGTCACCTGTGCCTGTAGCCTATGTGGGTGTGAGTGTGAGTGATTGTGTTTG
Organism: Siniperca chuatsi; assembly: GCF_020085105.1. Taxonomy (NCBI): domain Eukaryota; kingdom Metazoa; phylum Chordata; class Actinopteri; order Centrarchiformes; family Sinipercidae; genus Siniperca; species Siniperca chuatsi. The sequence continues at coordinate 17,124,120 of NC_058044.1, forward strand.
TGCACCTTATGCGAATGTGACTGTGAAGGATGGTGCTGTGTAAATGTCAAGCATGTGTAGCCATGTTTGTGTGCTAATCTGCCTAGTGTCTGTCTTGATTATGCTGATTATGCCACTGTCAGGTGTTTGTTTGGGCGACTGTCTGTTTGGCATGCATTCAAAGCAGCCTTAGCCAACCCTCCACTCACCTGTGCTCAAGTGTGTGTGTGTGTGTGTGTGTGTGTGTGTGTGCGTGTGTGTGTGCGTGTGTGTGTGTGTGTGCATGTTGGCAGGGATGTCGGTGAGTGCTATCAAGGACGGCTCAGGCATGCTGGTGTGCAGTGTGGTCCAGGGGGGCTCTGTTAGCCAGGATGGCAGGCTGGGGGTTGGGGACGCCATCTTGGCCATCAACGGAGAACCTACCTCCAACCTGACCAACGCCAGGGCCAGGGCCATGCTCCGCAGACACTCTGTCATAGGGCCCGAGATGAGGTGAGGAGTCAGTCACTGTTCAGGAGCTTTACAATATATAGAGTGTTATTTTCTGGGCTGAAATAAGAACAGGTGATCCTTACTGTTACATCATGGTGTATCTCACACAACTCTATGAAAGCTCTTACGAGCATTTTAAAGTTTTCTCACTCAGCATCACTGAGCTTCCACTGGATCACCTGTTCTCCATAATTCTCAGTCTGTATCAAAAAGCAGTTGGTGGCTGGATGTGCAACACTGTGTGTGTCATCCTCTTTACAATGGCTCAAGTGCTGCTTGAATCTTCACATTTCTTAATCGTTGCAGAGAAAGACCACTGGCTCTGACACCCCACATGACATCATCAACTACAGTCACAGCAGTAAATGTTTTGCTAATTTTGACAGTAGCAGGAGAGATTTTTTTGTGTTATTTAGTGTTTTTTGTTTAGCAAAAAATTAAAAGCAAAAACTTAATGTTAACAGAATTATTATGGGCAGTTTCTACTGTATGCAGTGATGTTACTAGGCCTTTTTCACAGCAGACATTTTGACTTGTCATGGTAGTAAAAGCACAGGTGTTACTAATAACATTAACAATGGCTTCATTTTAATGTTCCAGTGACAGTGTCACAGTGAGCCAGCATGAACAATATCAGGATCCTGAAAATAAAGCAGCTGAATGGAATTCAGCTATCATTAACATTATTATTTACACCTGTGCTTTTCCTACTGTGATATGTCAAAATGTCTTCTGTGAAAAAGGCCAATGGCTTGAAGACCCCACAGCACACCCAGACAGGTGTTTTCACTTATTCTGGCTAATTTGACATCTGCTCTGGCTGAAGGTGGGCAGAGCTATGTTGGATTTACATGAGATCACCATGACAAATGATAAAGGGGTAACGCTCCAACCCTAATAGGTGTGATAAAACTGGTAGAGGGTTGGAGAGATTTCATTGAAGCACAGTCTGTACATGCCCACCAGTCCTTAGATCAGGCACATTAAGTTAACACCTGTATGACATACAGGAAACTCACAAAATTGAGTTTTCTTATATGGGACATATTTTATTGTGGTGTTCTTCAGTATACAACTCTACATCATTACACACAGAAAACATAATGGCTGGGGCTTCAGTATCTCTAGAATTGTGAATTCATCTTAACATAATCTGCCCTATTCTATATAAATATCATTGTTTCATATTTAGGGTCCCATATTTATTTGTGCCTTGCAAAATCAGTATGCTGGAAAAGCCAGTCTTGACTCAGTGTTAGGAAACTATCAATAAGCTATCATAGGAAGTGAACTGCTTTCAAAAGCAATTAGAAGAACAGATTTGATTTGTCATGATGATTCCCAACCCCCTACACACCCAATGTTAGTGATTCTCCTAATCCAATGCATCTCTAACTGTGCCGCTAAATATTGGTATATTGAAATTTGTGACATATATTTAAAAAAAATGAAATACATATGTTTGAATAATATCATCATCTTTATCTCTGTATATAATCAATTTTGAGCTCCCTTTGTTGAAAGTTTACACAACTACACATCAATCAAATGCAACCTGTCACCACACAGTGCTGTGCCTTTTAACGGCTGTTACTACCTCGCAAACAATGTGCAACCAATTGTGCAGGTTATAATGTAGCTGATAGCATGTGGCTAAAATGTTACACATAACATGGTATCCTCACTTTGGGACCTGCAAATAGGCTGAAGTGGCCACAACTTAAGACACAAAAAAGGCCCTGCATTGGGCCCAGCATTAAATTAGGATGTGTGGGCAGAAAACAGATTCCAGTCAGTTATTTAGCACATTTATTTATATTACATTCATATACACTTTCCCTCATTTCATAGTTTAAACACGTCTTTTCTTGAAAAACGACAAAGCCAGAGTTCTTAGTTTAGAGAGAATGTAGAAAGGTCCTTTGGGAATACAGAGAACAATCAACCACTGAAGGAATAAAGTAATTGAATACTGCTCACGTTTTCTAGATCTACCCATGCAGATCTTGACAGTCTGTGTGTCTCGAATGAGTGAGTATATGTATATCATAAATATAGATATGTGCTCTCCGCAGTCACAAACATGAGTTTCACTGCATCATCACGTATAAATGATCTTGTCTCACTTTGGATCTCCATTACCACCTTGTTTTTGACACTGCAGTCGTAGTTGACTGAGGCACTGCAGTCATGTTAAATTAGATTAGATGATGAAATTTCAAAGATTGCCTGAGGGGAAACTGGGTAAATTATTACTTGTTCTAACATCAGCATTTATGGCTCCACATTGACAATGCTTGTTTGGCTGATTGGAGATGTGCCCCACCTCCACCACCCTGTTGCTCTGCAAAACACCCACCCTCTCTCTCTCTCAACCCCTCTGTCTCTTTATCCCTTTCTCTCTTTTACAGGCACACACACACACACACACTAACATACACACATACACAGCCTTTCAATGGTCTAACCTCCAAAAACACCTTTTTCCTGCGATGGGAAATATCTGAATAATTCATCACTCAATTCACCTTGAACAGTGCGCTTCTGAATAAAAAGGCATTTTAAAGAGCCTCTCATAGATGCACACACAATACACACAAAGATGAACACACACATGTATTCTGTCTTTCTCTATCACATGCACACACACAAAAAAACACTCTCCCACACACACATGCTCACACTGCCTCCTCCTGACAGCACTGCAGACAAACTAACACAGAGTGGAGGCAGTTGAGTCGCTTTGGCAATCTCAGAATAAGACAGACATAGAAGGGTGAGGGCTTGTCACTATCAAAACTGCCTCTGTTGAGACAAGACAGGCTGTCCACACTTCTCAGTCACAACAGCTTAGCGTAGAAGACCTCCATATTCAATCTGCCACCATGAGAACAGAGAAATTGGCTCTTTCAGCTGATTCAAACAGCATGTCTACTGGAAGCGTAACAAAAGAATGGAAGTGGGGGGTGCTTTAATGATGTCCTTGACACTTAAGTTAAATGACATAGCTTAGATAGATCCAGGCTTACGCAAAATAACTTTTTATCAGAAATGTTGTGTTTCAGAAAGGCTTACAGCTGTCTTGAATCAGAGATGCATCTTTTAGTGACATTAAAATATACATTTAGTCACATTTTTTTATTCTTATATCAGCTGCAGTACAAGCAGTGTTGATGGAGTGGGGCACATCTATAAGTTCAGAGCACTTAAAAACATTTGACATGTAAGACAGCAGGTGGTTGTTTTTAAGGTGAGATAATAGTTATTTAGCATTGCTAAGCATTGCTTTAGGTGTCCAGCTTTCCCCTCTCATATTTGGTGGTGCATAATTGTTGATGGTTAAAAACTGTCTAATGATGTACCACAACTTGCGTGAGCTTTAGAGATGCTAGTAGGCAGATTTTTGTAACTGGACAGAGCAGGCTAGCTGTGTCCAGTCTTTATGCTAAGATATGCTAACCGGCAGCTTCATAGTTACAGTACAGACATGAGAGTGGTATCAAACTTCTTATCTTGCTCTCAATTCAAAAGCAAATAAAAGGGTTTTTTCCCAAAATGTCAGACTTTTAAACCATAACATTCCTTTATTCTCTCCTTCACTGGCAGAGGTAATGATCCACCTATCCTGTATAGAAACCATTTGCTAAGTGCCATGCCATTTGTCTCGTTCCTTGTCATCGCATTAGTCCTTGTTAGGTGTTGAAAGTTAAATAAATGTGCAGCTGTGAAAACAGAATGATGGGAAAACTTCAGTCATATTAATATTTAAAACATTTTCACCCCACCCCCACATTTGTTTTACCACATTCCCCGACCCTTAGCATAACCTACGTCCCAGCCCATCAGGTGGATGAGTACCGTACTCATCTGTGTTTACCCCCTCTGGCATCCACTGAGGCAGACAGCGCGTCTTCATCATCCACCCCACCAACCCCTTCTCCAGAACCTGCCTCGGTCCCATCAAGATCCCCCGGTCCAGTCAGAGCCATAGCTCCAACTCCAGCTTCATCCACCCTCAAACTCTCTGCCTCAGTCAAATTTAAAGCTGCAGCTCCAGATCCAGCAGCAGTCCGAACGTCTGCTTCATTCAAATCTCCATTCAGAGGCCCAGCCATGCTCGCTACCATCACCCCGACCCCAGACTCAAGGTAATGTAAGATCCAGAGGTCTCAGCCTATTATTTATGGTCACCTAATCCCTACTCTGGCCACAGAGTCCAAGATAAACCTGTAACAGGGTTTATTAGACTTAAAGGCTCCAGCTTTATTACATGTTGATATGTTTTCTGCAGAGAATTCAGACTATGAAATAGCTATACATTGTGCCTGATGTGAGTTCTTCAACGTGTTAACCTTTGGCTTTTGATATTTATAGCAGTCGGGGTTTTATTACTGTAACAAATCACACATTTCAGTTACCTAGTAGCTGAAGTCATACTAATGATCTGAGTTATTATCTGACAGTTTAATTAACCATATCCATGAGGAAACAATGTGTTTCAGTATGCAACCAGCTCACTCTGAGTCTCTTCCACTCCATACTTTCTCTTCTCCATTCTTCTCTGTGGTAAAGGCAAAAGCTTCTCTGAATGTTGAATCTCTGAGTTATATTTAGCTGTTCGCTTATGGATCTCAGTGCTGACTGTCAGCGAAAATGAATTGTTTCGCTTCTGTCTGTCCCTGCTTTCGCTCCATCTTCGTGCCTCTGCCTTTCTCCTCCCTCACACACCCCCATTTCTCTCTGCAGCCTTTTCTTCACTCTTATCTTTCAATACATTGTCTTTGTCTCTTTCTCTGCTAGACTTCTCTCTTGACTCTTTGTCTACATCCGGCTCTCATCTCTCTCTCCCTCGGTCATCTTGCTCTTTTCCCTTTACCTCATTTTCCCCCTCCTCCCTGCCTTGGTCCTATCCCCCTCTCCTGGTCACTGTTCTTCAGCCCTGGTGGAACCATTTGTTCTGCCCTCTTCTGTAACTTAACTGGCTATAGGCTCCTGCTGCGCAGATAGCACCACTATCACTCACCTCCATGGGCTTATTACAGCCCTCCACCGTTAAATATATTCATGAAAAATTCTCTCCTTCTCTACCTCTTTCTTCCACCCACCCACACACACACACACACACACACACACAAACACATGCACACACATATACAGTGTATATATACAGAGATACCGCATATATGTATTAACACTCACATATACACACACATAAAGACACTACCTTACTGTGACCTCGCTGGCAGAAAATGTGTATTTTCAGGGCTATTTGCACCTAAAGCAGTGTATCTTCTCAAGGCCCGCCAATATAAGTCACTATTGGCCATGTGTCACAGTGTGTCAGGACTTGAAAAAATAACCAAGTTACCTTGTTACCCACAGCAATTCTGTTAGTGTGATCTAGTCGAATGCTATTTATTTCACAGCGTGAAGGCTGCAACTAATGATTATTATGACTAAGGATTCATCTATAGATATGTATTTTTTGTATTGTTAGACTATAAAATGTCAAAAAATGTGGAAAATGCTTATCAGAGCTCAAAATGATGTCTTCAAATATCTTGTTTTTTTAGTCTAAAACCCACAAAACTTTCAATTTACAGTGACATAAAACATGGCATGTTTGCTTGTTAATTGAGTTAAACAATTAATAACAGAATTATTGTCAATTCATTTTCTGTAAATTGACTTATTAATTGTTGCAGCTCTACACAAAATACTATTTGATCAGTTAAAGTATAGTATTATTAACTGAATGCATATTTGTTCTGATTAAAACAATTTTATGTCCAGAGAGTTAACTGTTGAGGAAAATGTTAACATTTTGAGCATAGACAATGGTGTACGTAATCATCAGGTTTTCCATTCAGCATCACACATTAATTCGATATTATTTCTGTTTGCATGTTTTCTGACCATCAGTTGGCAGATCCCAAAATCTCTATCTCACAAGAAGAAGGAGGAAGGAAAAGAAGATGGAGAGATTGTGGAGGAGAAAAAGGACAGGAGTAGTGCAGATGGGAAAGTACCAACACTGGAGGTGGAGATAAAGGTAGACGGTAAAGAGGAGGAAGAAGAGGAGCTTATTTCTCATACCTCAGTGTCTTGGGATCAACCCAGAAGGTTGGTGAATCAGTGTCTTTTTTTTTTGGTCATCAGATTTTATTCAGATTTTCTATATTTTCCCTTTTTTCAAAACTCTGCCCACAATGTCCTTTATCCTCTCACTGCCAGAGAAGGCTTAGCAAAGTCCTAGTGTGCTCAGGTTATGTTCACAGGAGGGGTAGAGCAGCACAGCGCAGACTCAACACGCTCATATTTCTTAGGCCCAGACAAAGCGACTACTTTCACAACCTGTATTTATCGCATTTATGACTGCATCCCACTTGGATATATCACATAAGCTGCACTGCATGCAAAGACCAGCTTTTGTGTGTCTCTCCCTGGCAGGTATAATATTCTATTGTTCTGACTTTAATCTCTGAAACTCTATCCACAGCCCTAAGCAGCGGATAGAAGAACGAAAGAAAATAAAAAGCACACCCATTGGATTAATTCTCCTTCTTATGCATTTTTATAGTAATATTTCAAACCAAGTAGGTCCTCATCAGGCATACAGAAGACAGACATTCATCATCACTGTACCTGTACCGTAAGAAGGATTTTCAGCTCTACAATATGTGTGGATGTTCCTTATATCCTGCTTTGTGTTCCAGTGTGCGGCTGACTCGAGCACTGGGCCAGTCCCTGGGTATCAGCATAATGGGAGGCAGAGGCATGGGCCGGAGAATGAGCAGTGGAGAGATGATGAGGGGAGTCTTCATCAAGCACATCAGTCCCGACAGCCCGGCAGCACATAATGGCACCCTCCGGACTGGAGACAGGATACTAGAGGTATGCGTGTGTGTTTGTTCTTTGCTGTGTGTGTATTGCAGAGATAGAGGAGGAGAAACACTTATTGTACCTGTATATATGCTACTGCATGAGAGCCTGTGAGTGCCAGAGAGACTGAAAAGTGGGGAAAATGGGATTGTGTGTGTTTGCTGCATGAGCATGTGTTCATACACTGTATACTGTGTGTGTGTGTGTGTGTGTGTGTGTGTGTTGTGGTATCCTGTAATCTGGTATTGTTTTTGGTCTCTGTTGTATTGAAAGATGATGATTTGATGGTAATTTGATATAATGATGAACAATCCTGTTGCTTAAATAACCAGAAACCATTATTCACTCCAATCCATTATCTACTGTAGGTCCAAGGTTCAAAGTTCAGCTTTATTGTGATTATACAATACAGGATTGCACAATGAAATGCAATTGTACCCCCCTCCATGCTACACACACAGAAACTTTTTAAATATAACAAAGAAACTGAACTTTTAAAATGCAAGTGTGCATCACTGAAGGCAACACACTCATAATACTTTTTAAAGATGTTTTAGTTGCAAAATTTTTTCATACAAAGTAATAGTGCACACTGTAATTTGTCAATGTACCAAGACCTCAGGACAACAGCTAGCGATATGGAGGTTGGCTGCTAGCCAAGTTCTACAAACTTTTTTTTCTCGCCCCGGACAAACTCTGTAGAACTTCAATACAACGCGCAACTTGCTGCCAACAATATTGTTATGCAAGTGTTGTTTGAGTAATACAATGTCTTGGTGCTTACCTCGAACCCGCATTGTATCAGTCTTCTTTCTGTCTGCCTCTTTTGCCTCCGTTGTCTCTTTTTACCGGAAGGTGTGCACGCACATGCACACACACACACACACGCGCGTGCAGAGTAACTTTTCTTTTGTAGCACGCCACTACGCTTAGTACAATGAATGCTGCCTCCACCCGACCGAGTGCAATTAAACAAAGAAAAGTATGAACTTGAACGTGTCTCGATGACAATTTTTGGGGGGGTCAAATGTACATTGGGGGGACGTTTCCCCTGGTCCTCCTTGGCAATTACGCACATAAATTACATGTGCTTAAATTACATGTGATTAAATTAATCCTAACCCACTGACAAAAGAACTCATGACACATTTTAAGGAGCACTATTAGACCACCATTAGACATCAGATTTTTCCATATCATGTATACCAAGGTAGCTATCTCTTTAATATCTCAGGTTGAATTGGGTCATTGGAGACTACGTTGCAAATGAATGAGCAGGTCTGCTTTAAGACAATATGGGATTTACAGGATTGACACATCATTGCGATTCCTTGATTATTTAGGTAATTTCACTAGATTCACCTAAAAACCGACTTTCTATTTTATATTTGATCTATAAACAGTTTCTCAATTTAGTTTCCAAAAATGTGGAGGATTTTATCTATATTGCACACTCCTATTAGCCCTGTCATGACACATATCAGTTAAAAAAGAAAAAATATATAGTTTTTGTCCAATATCTGCTGTGTGTGTTGACTTGGCCAAGGTGTGCGGTGTGGACCTAAGAGATGCCAGCCATGAGCAGGCGGTGGAGGCCATCCGCAGGGCTGGAGACTCTGTGGTCTTCCTGGTCCAGTCCGGACAACACAGATCTCAGGTACTGCATCTCAGAAAACAGCCAAAAAAAGAGCACATTTCTTCTGGCTTAGAATGCACTGTGCAATGTATATTGAGGTATGCATACATTACATTGTGTAACACTTGAGTCTCTTGAGGCTCCAGATTCTTTCACACTGATGTTCGATACTCAGCAAATGCAAGGAGAAGGTGACGTGTATATTCTATTGAATTCCATCAGAAGTTTCAGCAATGTTGTGCGTGGGAGTTTGTAGCATTACAATGTGATGTCCTCTGGACACAAAGCATATTGAACAAAGGTATCTTTGACTAAAAACCTATCTAGAATCATATAACAAAACACATTGGATGCACAATTTGAAGCATCTGTGTTCCACAGTTATATAGATATTCATCTTCCTACTCTGCATCTTGTGTTTCGCCCACAGTCCCCGATGCTTACCAACCATGAGAGACTAACTCCAACACCACAGTCCAACTCACACAGCAGCAAGGTAACACTGCACTAGATACTTTGAGCTTCACACTGCGGTTTTCTATTTCAGAGAGATAAATGTTGTGTAAAGTTTACACCAACCTTGAGACAATGATAGTATAGTATAGAAAATGATATGCACTGAAATATATATTGTATACCGCCCTACAAAGTCAAAGAGCAGTAGCTACTTTTTTGTGTTTTAAAGGTTGTGATTATTACTTAAGACTTCATTGGAATAGATTACAAGCTGTGAAATAATTTTTCTGTTTCTGTTCCCACACAGTCACTTGGATATGTATGCCTGTAGTGTATAGAGAATGTTATGTATACACTATATTACATATGTAGTGATGAGTCATTAACACCTACATGGTATTCCACAAAGAATGAAGAAGGGTTTTTTGAGAGGTAGATTGCTGTTTTGGTGGTGATGTGTATAGGACTATATCTGTGTTTCCCCTCATGATCGTAGGAAGCAGAGACTCTCAGTGGTCTGTTCCTTAGTCTCTCCCCTACAAACCCCTTCATTCCCACCCCCTTCAAGGTTAGTACACTGTTGTGTGTGTGTGTGTGTGTGTGTGCGTGTGTGTGTGTGCGTGTGTGTGTGTGTGTTATCATGGGTATGCAGCATCTTAAAAGCAGCCTCGCATTAGCATTTGCGCTAAGCCAACTTCCAAAAATTTAATTAACGTGCATATTTGTAGATAGAACCCTTGTAGTTCAAAGTCCCTTGCAGCTACCTTGTTTGTTTAAACCCTTTGTTTTTCTTTTTGGTGGAGATGCCTAACACTCTAAATAGACAGTGCATTCTTTTGAAGTTATTTTTCCATGCACTTGTAAGTTGGTTACAAAATAATGCATGATTCTGGTCATCTTTCATGTTATTTTTAGCTGATGTGTTCATTAATTCATCCTGTTCGTCAGTTTTTCCCACTGCTACATCAAGCACACTGAACAAGCCTCAGGGGTAGTCCAACGCATGCCTGAAGGACCCCTGAGGCATCTCCAACTCTGCCTGTTCAATAATGCAAAACTTCTCCCAAGGTACCTTCGCCAACATCAGATAGAATGGATCGGAGAAGCCCCATAACTGCCACAACACCAATCACAGCGGCAGCTGAAGATGAGAAGGACACTGGCAGGAGTAAGTCTGCATCATAAAGACGTCACACAGACATGCACAGGGATCCTCTTAAGTGTAAGGAGCAGGAGCTGTGTGGCGATTTTAGTGTAGTGGCCACCTTCACACAGTGCAGGTCACGTGATGCCTTCTGGCCCAGAGAGACTTTGTGCATCCATTACAAAAGAAAAAGCTGTAACACACAAACAAAAATGGCATGAGTCTCGCACACATTCAGAAATTACACTTTGAATTATCCCAGTTTGGAACATTATTCAAATGTCCATTATTTGAAAGCCACCAAGAGCCATATGAGCAAATCATTTTAATGCCATTCTCATATGAAGCCAGTTGGCCAGGCCCAGACTTTAATGAAAATGCATTATGAGCCAAGAATGCAAAAGCCTAAAAAAAAATCTGTACAGTATGTCCTGAGAGAGCAACTTTCTTTTGTATGATTGGGTTTTAGTTGTTCCGATGAGAACTTTCAGTCTGTTCTTTGGCACAAAAAAACTGTTATTTAGGTTTAAGTTTTATCAATTATTTTGTTTGCTCAATGTACATACAGTATTAAAAGTACTCCATGGAGTTTTCTTGTAAACAAACAAAGTTTCTGTTTACATTCAGTGTTACTCATCAAAATGCATTGTGTGAATCCTTGAGGTCTAACAAATGTTTTGAATATATTTCTTTCCACATAAAACATTTTCAGGTCCGATCTTCTTTGCTAGCTTGCAGTCTTCTTCTTCACTGCCTTTGTTGGCATATAGTTATGTTTGTTGGCATGTTACTGCCTCCTGTATCAGTGAAAGGGTGTTAAAAACTGTTAGCAGGAATGTGTAATATGCTCGAACAAACAAAATAGGGACCCACTCAAAAAGCATTGATCCATAGCGTTACTAGTGGTCAAAAACTCCATAGAGCACCTTTCGGTATGTGACCATGCTTATTTACACATACTGTATGTAAATCTGATTCACGCAAATATTTGTGCGCATATGAACAAGTACATACACATGGATATAGCCATGCACACATAGACAAATTACACACACTCAGACACCCACACATATATATATAACATCTATTTTAGAGATACAGTACATGTACGCACACTCACACACACACACACACACACACATACCTCTTCTCTCGGCATGATCGTACACCCTCAATCCACATACAGTCATAGTGTATATGTGCATTGTACAGAAACACAGACATCCTTCACCTTTCCCTCAACATGACTGACATCATCCCTTCCAGACAAATTGCAGCAACACACACTCACACACAAGCTCCTCTAGGGTGTAATGTTTCCTCTCCACATGAAGTGTCAGTCATTACATGGAGCATTCCACACTTTTTTTGGCATACCCATCATATCCTCCTCCTAACAGCCTCCTGTTTGTTAACGCTGTCTCTTCTAGAAAAGATGCTTCAGCGTTATGGCAGCCTGTCTGGGAAGCTCCATATGATTGAGCTGGAGAAGGACCCTGCAGCTCACGGCCTGGGAATCAGCCTCACAGGGAACAAGGATGGTTCCAGGGCCCGCATGAGTGTCTACGTGGCGGATATAGACCCTCAAGGACCTGCTGGTTTAGACGGGAGGATATGGGTTGGAGATGAGCTACTGGAGGTAAGGAGGAGAGTAAATGGGGACAGTAAGGGTTAGGATGGTTTGAGATTAAGAGATGGGAGGGTTTTTAGGGACAGAGTCAAAATTGAAAGCAGCAAAAAGAGAGCAGTGGGTTGTGGGTACGAGGCATGGATGAGTGCAGAGCGTTGAGTACCTGCACAGTAGATTTATCAGACAAATTACCATTTGAAGGATGGTTGGTACTGGGCTGGATTCTTGCAATGAGCAATCGTGTATTAGAGATGGTGAGGAAAATTGAGGTAGAGGAGCGGCTAATGGCTGAGAGGGGGAGGGGAGTCAGAAGAAGATGGCAGAAAGGCAGATTAACGTTGAGATTGATGGGATAAAGGAAAATATCGGTGAGGACATAGTGCATGATGTGATTTTTCTTCTAGATCAACGGTCAGATCTTGTACGGCCGGAGTCACCAAAATGCCTCCACCATCATCAATAACACTCCGTCTAAAGTCAAGATAATTCTCATCAGGTAACATGCAGAGAGATTTTCTGGTGGCATTTACATTTCTCCCAAACCTTTAGTAAACAGGATATAGGTGTTGATGACCAGCTCAGGGATAATACCAGGTTTTGTTTTGTTTTACTAGGAAAAAAGCAGCTCTGGGTCAAATGACTCAGGGATCCAGAACAGAGTGTGAGGATGCAGTCGACTCCCAGACAGACTCTGCAGAGCGTGGAGGATTATCCAGAGACGTTCAGCACATCATCCTACCTCAGGTACAACACCTTCAGTAAATCTTGGCATTAACCATTGTCAGGCCTCCAGCTGCACATATCTAGCAGCTCAAGCAGCCGGTTGAGTGGTAGCAGATTCTTATTGTAGCAAAAACAGTCTTGATACTAGAGGAAATATAATGACTTTCCCACAACATGGTAAATATAATGGCAAATCCAGATCTTATATACGGCACTGCTAGCTTAGCTGCTGCTTAGCTTCACTAACTCTTGGTTCAAAGTTACAGTTTGTTGTGTGCTTTTTTTTAAATCTCCCTCCAGGATCACGTAGGTCTTGGTCTCTGCCTGGCAGAGGAGGAGTCCAAGGAAGGACTGGTGGTCAAGTCCCTGATTCAGCACGGCACCGCCAGTAAGGTGCGACATCATCAGTAGCATCATCATAATCTTCAGCACCTTCATCAATAACATAAATATGTTTTCTTTATAGGAATTCTATTCCTTTGTGCAGACTCCATACTATTACTGTATCTCAAAAATGTTGGTGTCATTTGTACACTTACCTATAATGTGTATAAATCATCACTTGTCATTTATTACGAATATGCAACCATACTTTTACTTTAGTAGAAGTACTAAAGTATTAAAATGTACTTGAAGGCAATAGAGTGGCCCCTGTCAGAGTGTTCTATTGTACTTTTGGATTATTATTACTGGTTATCATTAAGAAGTAAACAACTTTAATAATGTTAACTACTATATCTATTGTTGGGTAGTTTAATCTATAACAATGCCTATTTTATAATGGTCATATGTTTTATATGTAAAATCTTGATCTTCAAAGTGACTATATCTGTCCAAAAAATGTAGTGGAGAAAAAAGTACAATATTTGCCTCTGAAATGTAGTTGAGTAGAAGTAAAGCAGCATACAATGGGAATACTCAGGTAAAGCACGAGTAGTTGAGTAAATGCACTTTGTTACATTCCACCAATGCGGAATTTCAGAAATAACCTGCCCTTTTTTTAACTCAAAGATTATTCTCTGTAGTTTGGGTTTTTTTTTTCTTATGAGGATTTGTCATCTCAGTGATTTTAGCCTACATGACAGTAGACATCATCCTAATCATTACTTTGGAATTATTTCAGCACACAGGTTGCACAAAATTTCATCAGATTTTTGCATCTATCGAGCCTCAATAGCTTGACTGTAACTTTGGCAATCAATAATCTATCAGAATAAAGAGGCATGAATGAGCGCCACATCACTGTACAATGCAGCTGTAAACTGTGATGTGATGGCTCTAGTCTCTTCGTATTTCTGGTAATATTTAAACCAGATTAACCTCGAGATGATGGTTGGCAAGTTTTGAAGTGATGTCGTCATGTACTAATTTGCTTTCATGTAGGGCCCCAGGCAACAGTTATTCAGATATTTGTCCAGAGGGTGTGTTTGATTTTTAATCTCACTTCCTCTGCATCCTTCATACATTTTCATACATTTTGCTCATCTTCCATTTTTTATTCATGTTTCTGTGTGCAGGATGGCAGGATAAAGGTTGGAGACAGAATCACAGCAGTAGGTGATGAACCTGTGGCAGGACTGTCAGTGTACAAGGTACAAACACACACACACACACACACACACACACACACACACACACACACACACACACAATATGCACTTCAAGGTCAAGCTGATTTAATGATTAATGACTCACATGTCTTCTCTGTATGCAGGTGTCCAATTTGATTCTCAAACACCGGGTCACTGTCAAGCTCTCCATCAGCCGCTCCAAGAGTCTCTCCTCCTCCTCCTCTTCTTCTCTACCTCTCCCGACAGCTCTTTCCTATCCCTGCTCTCTGTCTCCTGCTTCCTCCCTAACCCTTCCTGTCTCCTCCTCCTCCTCTTCCTCTGTCAATACCATGCAGACCTTGCCCATGGGGAGGTCTGATTGGCTAGGATCAGCTCCCACAATTTCTGACCCCCTGAGCTGCCCAGTTATGGCTGGCAAGGAAACCACCATAGAGATTTGTAAAGGAAATGTAGGCCTGGGCCTCAGCATCGTAGGAGGATATGACACTCTGTTGGTGAGAGCAGCCAATTGATATTTGACATCAACATTTCATTTAACATTATTAGGTAAAGCCACATTTGTTATCTTTGTTTATGAAATGCATTGCAAAGCCTACCTGGAAATAAGGTGAAAGTGAAAGTCAGTGGAAGTGGTGATGCTGTATTGTGGAAATAACTTCTAAGTTTTGATATTTAAGTGCATGGTGTTGTCTGAATTACTAAGTAGTACAATGCTGATTAAATTTAGCTGAATCGGATTCTCTGTAATAATAAGAGTGTTTTCTGATTTTTCCACTAGGGGGCAGTGATAATCCATGAAGTAAATGATGGAGGAGCAGCACAGAGAGATGGAAGGCTGCAGGCCGGAGACCAGATATTAGAGGTATTATGGGTACACACAAACAAACCATTATGTATTCATTTGACTGAGTCAGAGTCACAGTTTTTAGTGTTTATCCAAATCTGTTGTGATTAGATGGCATTCCATTATACCATAATGCAATGCTGATGGTATTGGTCTATATTGTTTTCATGTTTTTTTCCCCAACCCAGCAACAGAGAACTATTTCTGTGGGCACATGACCAAAATATAATTGCATTGTTTAATTTTGGTGATCAAAATTAAAGCCAAGGCTTGTATCTTTATTCCATCATTGTCAAGTGAATGCCATGTATCTCCAACTTTTGATACTAATATATAAATATTGTTGTTAATTTCTCATTTCTTTAATAAGGACAACAAACAGTAGTCAACAGTTCTGTAAATGTGCCAGTGTTAGCTTGTCGGCTAATTTTAAACTGCAGTCCTTTGGCAAAATGTTCTAAAACCAATGACGTGACAGGTTAAGAAATACAAACATAAGATGAAAAGATGCTGAAATGATGATGAAAGCAACAAAATCAGCACGCACATAACAGTGCACAAATCATGCAGAGCAACAGGAGGCAGCAAAACATTGATGATTTAAAGCATAACATGCATGTAGATTGATGATATGGCCCTCAATGTAGCCATTAATCATGATAAAGCACTCCTTGTATTTGGTTGTAAAATCCATCTGCTGTTTGTGATATACAAATACAGTTGCTCCTTATCTCTCCTAACACTCGTCATACAACCATGGCCTGTCTCCATCTCTCTCACTTCCTAAAGGTAAATGGTATAGACCTGCGTCAGGCCACTCACGATGAGGCCATTGGCGTGCTGCGGCTAACCACCCAGCGTGTTCACCTGTGTGTCTTCAGGCACCAGGAGGCCTACAAGGAGGAGGACCTGTGGGACGTCTTCAGCCTGGAGCTGAGGCCTCGTCCTGGAGAGGGGCTGGGGTTCACCACTGTGGGGAAGAGGTATATGCATAACGTTTATTAACAAATGAGGAGCCTCCCATTTATTTTGTACCTTCAGGTATAAATGTCTGACCAAATTTTATTGCACTGTAGGCTGAATGACATGGGGCATTGTAGTTCAAATCATACATGTAGCCTCCTAAAGCCAGCCTAGGTCTTGCAAGGCCAGTTTTATATGTTTTACTGTAAGCCAAACCAATAGAAGAGGTTGATGATGACGTCAACATGCAGCATTGAATTTGTAGTCCAAACACACCACCTTTCAACTCTTGTACCTTGTGAAGATGAGAAATAAAGTAGACCATTGCATTTGCTGAATCATGCCACTATATCCACTTTTTGTTGATAAATTGAAATTAGCTGTTTCCAGAATGCCAGTTTTGCTAGAATATGGCAGTGTTTTTATAAAACAATTGGACTTAAGCAGGAAAGGTTCATATTGATGTTTCAGTGAAAAAGAACACTTGCCACTTGAACAAGTGGTTTAAGTTAAGTGGTTTGGTTTAAGGCTAATCAGGTGGCACACAATGTAATATTTATGTATGTACCTATTGATAAAGCCTCTGAACTAAGCACAGCTTACCAATCAGGTCCAGTGTGGTCTTACCAGACCTAAACCAAATTTGCAGGCTGGATGTGTGAATTGAACTTAACCACAGTCAAACTCATGGTGTGTTCTTCATTTTAAAATATCAAAAAGACTATGAAGACTGATTTATTCCCTCTCACTTGATAAGGCAAAAAAAAGTCCAAAATTCTTTTAGCATCTATCATATTTACAATTTATTTTTCTTTTTGATGTAGTATCAGATGGTATCATTTACTTTTATACATTTCAAAAGTGTTTTCATTTTTGAATTGTTATTTTTGCGTTTTTATTAATTGGCCCATTTCCTCACTGCAGTGAAGACACGGGACACATTATTTGTAAGAGTTTAGGTGCAGATTTTCATGCAGCTTCATGTATTTGCACAATCAAGTGTGATGTCATGCAAAACGGCAGGCTTACAGGTCCCATAATTCATTCAATAAGCGTGGAACAGACACAGTTTTTGACCTCTGTTTTCTTCCAATAGTAATGACACGGGCATCTTTGTGTCGGATATCGTCAGAGGGGGCGTAGCGGATTCAGATGGCAGGTTGTTGCTAGGTGACCAGATTCTGTCAATTAATGGGGAGGATGTCCGTGCAGCATCACAGGAACATGCACAGAAGCTTCTACAGGTCTGACACATTCACACTTACACATACAAAGTCTATAAACTAATTAGTAGTTGGTTATGCATTTTTTATGGATTCATTATTCTTATGTGAGATGTGTCACTTTTGCTCTCAGAGCTGCAGTGGAACGGCCCACCTGGAGGTGGCTCATTTTAAAGCCGGGCTGCAGTACTCACAGCGGAGCCAGGTAAACTGTTTCACATGGCTGTCTGTGTCTAATCCATAACAGGCTATCAAAGAAAATGTAAAACTGTATGATGTTATCAGGTGCTGAAACTACCGTTTTTGATTTAGCTATCATTTCTATTGTATTGAACATCCAGACTTTCTTAAATTAGCTCAGTCATGTTAATGTTGTCTGTAGTTCAACTATTACTCTTTTGCAGTATTTTAACAATAGTACTTTGTGAACCTAGGAGTACTTTAAGTTATGTTTTATCCAGAGCGAAGACTCTGACTGTTCCACCCTGACCCCCTCAAGTGGATGTGATGCTTCCCTTGGCCACCAGAGGGAAACAGATAACAAAACAGGGAGCTACTGTGAGTGGCCCTCATGTACAAATGCTTATTCTTAAGACTTTATTCATTGACGCGTGTCTCAGATGTTCAGCAATTTACTCTGAGTGGCTGATTATTATCAAGCTGATTATGCAAACATATATCTCTTTCCCCTCCCACAGCATTTCAAGACAACCCTGACATCAGAAAAGTAGTCATACAAAAGGTAAGGCATAAAATCTTGAAATAATAATCAATAATTGTTTTATTAGTGCCCCATACTGTCTTGGAGAAACTATCTTGCAATATTTTGATGTATATTTTCAGAAAGTTGGTTTTTGGCTGTGACTCCTTAGAGCTTTTGTTCTTTTACTTCAAATGACGAACTCCAAATTCAAGATATACCTGGCTGGGCCCGAGGCTTACATGACATTAGATGTTTATGTCAAGGGCAGAATCTGCCATGTGATTTACTGATATTGTCTAACATGTCTATAATGTGTGTGTGTGGCGTCACCACAGGGTCCATGTGACTCTCTGGGCATCAGTGTAGCAGGAGGAGTGGGCAGTCCCCATGACAACGTACCTCTTTTTATCGCTACCATGGATACCAACGGACTGGCTGCCAGAACACAGCAAATACAGGTGGGGAGTGCCGATGTATGTGTGCCTGTGTGTGTGTGTGTATTGTGTATTCATCGCATTGTGGGGACAGATCTGTTATTGTCATCACATCGTACGGACTCGCCTCCTGTCTGGGGCCAAAAAGTCAGTCAAGGTTAACCATTCATTTAAATGTTATAACTTAATTTTAGGGTTAAGATTTGAATTATGACTGTGTTAAGGTAAAATAAAGGTGATGCATATTTATTAGCATATTTGCAGATCCATATTTATTAGGATAAAGACCAATTCAACAATGCTGTCTTTGTCAGGGTTTAAAAATGGCATACCATAGGTTATACATAGGGGTTTAAATAAAATTGGTGAGCCCACTTGATCTAGTTTTACATAGAAATACTGCCTCTTAAGCAACATAGACATACTGTACTAACATAAAATATAGTACAGAGATTAAATAAATAAATGCAGTATATACAGAGGTCATCACACTTGTAGATTAGGAAAAGTAGCCTACTAAAAGTCTCAAAACATCAAAAAGAAAGGAGGGCTTTATAAAATCTTAGAAAGGAAAATGGGTAGGTTAAGGGGGAAGGGTTGTGGTTAGTTATGTAGCGCTGTTGGTTAAGGTTAGGTTATGTCTCCAGGGAATTTTCTGTAAATCAATCAAATGTCCTCGCAAATATATATGTACAAGTTTGTTTGTGTATCTCAATCAGACAGGAGACAGGATCCTCAGTATCAATGATGTGTCCACGGAGGGAATGACTAATGTCCAAGCTGGAGCCCTGCTGAAGAACGCCACCGGAACCATCAGTCTGCAGGTAATGTCACAGTGAGACATACAGCAGTCAATCTATAATGCCTGTGAGGCAGTAAATTGCAATAACATCAGCAAATTTTAGTTCAGTCTTGTCAGAGAAACGCAGTAACACACCATAACCTGCTCCCCTCTATGTCATTGTTACTTTCAACTCACCAAGACCTAGTTTTACATAAAAACAACTCAGTCTTTAACAAGGAATACAAATTAGATTGTTTATAGTTTCAGTCATCCCTTCACTATCAGTATTTTGCAAGTGAACACTATACTGTCATTTTAAGACAATAGTGTGTCTGACAATGATTGCACTCTGTTTGTCTTCATGTTAATACGCCTCTGGAAAGATTTTTGTTGTAAGAGATCAAAAGAGGTATTTGTAAGGAACCAGATGTCAGTTGTTCTTGACAAGCACATTGTGTGTAAAAACAAAATGTTTTATAGTTTTATTACTCCCACTGTACACCTGCACATTAGGACAGGCATGACAATGTTATTACAGCAGTAGGATATCAGATTATTGTCCAACTAGTTCATGACTAGCTAAGTTCATTAAGAGCTTATAAAATATGTTTGTTTGTCTATATCCATATTTACACATTCTTTTATCATAATACTTTTGTGTGTGTGTGTGTGTGTGTGTGTGTGTGTGTGTGTGTGTGTGTGTGTGTGTGTGTGTATGTGTATCTAGGTGGCAGCATGTTCCGGTGGGATCAGCACAAAGGACCATAATGATGTGCATGCCCGGTCGTCAGGCCAGCCCAGCATCCTGTCCGGCATTCACAACAACCTCCGGTAAGAATCATTTTCCTGACAGTCTCCTGCTGTTGTACTTTATAATGTTACTTTGGTTCCCTCCTGGTTTATTAACTGAATTAGGACAAAGGCAGACCCTGGTCCGCTTGACAATAATGAGGAATTTTTTAAAGGCAATTTTCAGCAAAAAATACCAAATACCAATTTCTGTGTTTCATTTCATTGTGAAAATAATACAGGGTTTATTAGCAGCTTATCAAACTAAACACTACATTTGAAGATGCTGTAAAACTTCATTTTAATCAAGTAAATGATTGAAGCTAGAATAGGTAACGTTGGAGAAACTAGCAAGAGACAGCTAGATTTTGAAAGTATCCAACTGAAAAAATCCCACCCCCCTCCCTCCAAAGCCATTCCCCAAAACACATCTTCATGCGCAATGAGTGCACGGCCAGAGTGTGCGCAGGTAGTTTCATTCGGGCTGAATGAATGAAATGATTGGATGAGCTTATTACAGGCCTGCGCCAGCCACAGATACCAGAATTTTTCTTCTTTTTTTTTTGGAGCATTTGATTTATTGATTGCTGTCGGGATTTAAAGAGAACTTCAACAAATATAACAAAAAATGCTTCTGAAATACATTACCTACCCTAGCTTTAATTGAAAGGGCATTAATTACTTGTACAAATAATTATTTGTAACCCTAAGTAATTTTTTTATTAAGGAGACATCAGTATATCAGTCTTAAATCTACTGCAACCCTTTGTGCAAAACAGGCAACCCAACCCAACCCCAAGGTTGAGAAACTGTGTTCTTGAATATTGCAAATTATTTTGCTTTAGTTCTGAAACCAAAACTCTGTAATCATTCTGGGATTCCTCACATTTAACCATACAGCTCATTATAAATTCACCTCTCTTTTCTCACCTATTGTCTGTCCTGGTGAGATGAGATTACAAACACACAGTGTATTTCAGTGCAGAGCTAGTGCAACACTCAAAAGCATGCACACTAGCATGCCCAGCAACACACCTACATTGTTTTGCATTCAATCCCCACAGTACTCGCATGTATAAGACCATCACTCTCGAGAGAGGCTCCTCAGGCCTGGGCTTCAGCATTGTAGGAGGGTTCGGCAGCCCGCACGGAGACCTGCCGATCTACATCAAAACTGTCTTCAACAAGGTGAGAGAACGTCCTCCAGGGAGAAATATTTCATAGGGATCCTGGGATTCTGAAATCTAATCTCAGCACAGCATGTTGTTCAGTTATACTGGCAGAGTGTCTGTGTTTATATACTGTCAGAGACAAGAACACAAAGGTAGGAATCCAAAGTTATAAACTGCAAAAGGCTTAAGGTTTTTAACAGCTGGTGAGTGAGTAATAATAACATAAATATGTTGTAAATTATAAAAAGATCATAAATTGTTTCACTATTTAGAATTCTACATCATTGGTTAAATGTGTTACACCTTTTCATTGTACAGTAATAATGCTATGTTATTACCTCATCCAGCAATTTATCCTTTTAAACATCTTGTTATTTTTAATATGATAACATGTTAAACAGAATTGAGTTTAGAAAGACATATTCTTTCAGTGTGATCAGTTGTTAAAATTCCCGTTCAGTTATTACAGTATCACTGTAATGGTGTAAATAGCTTGTGATCTCTGATCTGCACATAGTGATGGACTAGTCTTTGTACTCTGCAGGGGGCGGCTGTAGAGGACGGCAGGCTGAAACGTGGAGATCAGATCATTGCTGTGAATGGACACTGTCTGGAGGGTGTGACTCACGCTGAAGCTGTGGACATCCTGAAGAAGACCAAGGGAACTGTAGTCCTAACTGTACTCTCCTGAGACACAGCCCAGTGTGTCTAACATTATGTCATTATGTCTTTGCAAAGTAGCCCATAAAATGATGTAGCCTCCTCCTGTAGAACTGCTTCACACAAACCTGAGACGGCAAATGTGGACAGTTAAAGTCATATCGTTTTGGTTAAAATCACAAGAAGAGTAGATACTGTAAGTGTAAATGTATCTGAATTTAGTTTGGGGAAGCTACTACTAACTGCAAACACAGCTTGGGTGTGTTTACACACACACAGTATTTACATTATAAACTCATATTCCTGTGAAGGTGTTATTTGAACTAATATGTTTATGTTATATGGATCTTCATATCCCAATCATCAATATCTCTGTATTCGTACAAACATACAATACAACAACAAGATTCTTTTTTAAATTACCATGAAAGCGATGCTCATAGAAACCAAAGCACCAAAAGCAGATATTAAATAAGCCAATACCTCAGTTACCAAGTCTTAGTTATCCTGTTCATTGTGTTTCATTGCCCATTTAAACACACTCATGATGAAATTACCATCCCCAAACCCCAGTATCTGCCAACCGTACATATACATGCAATAGAAACATGTCTTAAGAAACAATGTCAAATGTATTTACTACTGTCTCTAGACTTCTGTTGATTCAGAGTTAACAACTGTGATAGACTCCTATGCCAAGTGCTTCTGCCAATCTTTTGTATGGCAATAAGGTTTTAGGACATTTGCTTTGAAAGACTGTTTTAGTTTTAGTTTTCATTTACATATCCTAATAATTAATAGTGTGTCATGGTTGCTTAAATAATCAGTGTATTGCTAGACATGTTGATAATTAGCAATGATAACCACCTTATGTTAAGCAAAAAACTCATTTTGTTACATCTGTTGAAAGCAGCTAATACAAATTACTTAAATATCAGCTGTGTGAGTAACTGATTTATTATTTATTACTGTTTCCATAATATTTAACTTGATCAGTTGTTTTTTAG
Source organism: Siniperca chuatsi (assembly GCF_020085105.1). Lineage (NCBI taxonomy): Eukaryota > Metazoa > Chordata > Actinopteri > Centrarchiformes > Sinipercidae > Siniperca > Siniperca chuatsi. The sequence goes on from NC_058044.1 coordinate 17,147,212, forward strand.
GACTTCACATAAGTTGTGTTATAGTGTAATGTGCAATCTTTATTTAGAAACCATCTTATACCTGTTTTATATGAATTTATTTATACTGTGGTATTTATGTTTTCTTCACAGTAATTTATTTTTATTTTATTTATGTCTGTAGTCCACAGAGCCACAACACACACACCTGTGTGTTTGGCATTGTGTAACATTGTATAAATGAATGTACTGTAAGTGATCCTATTAAATGTTCATTTGTTAGAGTTTTGTACACAAATCGTTTTTATAGTTCAGGACTTTCTATTATTTTGCTCACTTACTTCCTGATTTACCTCTGTGTATGGATGTATCATAGTGAAACAAGCAGTCACCTTAAATATGGTTTTATTTTAATGACAACAACCTAGAAATCTTTTTTGTTATCTGATGTTTTGTGGTGTCTCTCTGGAATAATACTGAGTAGGATAAGCCAGTGGATATCACATTGTTTGACTTTCAAAGCCCACAGATGCAGACCAGAAAAAAGTATCTGAGAAAAACTGAGATTCCTGAACTGTTAAACAAGGACGTCTGTGCCTGCAGATACATTTTTAAGGATACATGCGCAAACTGTTTTAGCATTTTTTGCATATTTTTGCACCTATTTCCAAATCAGTGAACTGAATTTTGCCTTGGAGATGTTTTATTACCGTGGTTATGCTTTTTGTCTCTCCCTCGCTTTTTCTCTTTGTCAAACATGAATACATATTCAGGATCACTCAGGTTTAGTCAAGGTGCCAGGATGAAGTGTGTGTCATCATGGAATGACAGGGCAGCACTAAATCACAGAGAAGGGACTAGAGTGACAACAGGAGATGAGAGGAGGGGAGGGTTAGTTAAAGAAGTAGAACATCTAAAGAAAGCTGAAGAAGTTAGAACAAAGACGTTTTTTAACCTGAGTCAGAGAAACACTAAGAGAGCGTAAATCTGTGCCATTTTTTTGTAAATGCACAGAACTTTCACTTTAATTACTGAAGTTACTGGTGACAACTTGACAAACAGTACATTTGCACACAAATGTCTCATTTAGGAAATAGGAGGCATCTAGGGAGATCCTGTCTGGAGCCTCCGCATTAATCAAAGCCATCTGTTCACATTGCAAGCTTTATTGAAACCCAGCCATCGCAGTCTGGTTTATCCATCTCCATGAACAATTGCCTTGCCTAAAGGCTGGCATGAAAAGGGTTTTAAGATGGAGAAATAGCAAAATGCTTTTTGTGCATTTAATGTTTCCTACAATATAATGGTTCTTCTTTTGTGAGAAATAAAACTCTGCTACTTGGTTGGCATCTAAAAACAAAATCTACATTCTATATTTTTATCACGTGAACTTCAATGGATTTACAGTGGCAGTGGGAGTAGCAAGGGGCACATACTTTGACATCTCCTTTTCTTCTCTTTCATTAAGCAACAAAACTGATCTTTGGTTTTCACAACCAGGCTCAAATTCCCTTCCCCTCAAACATTTATGAGGAATATGTCAGCAGGCCACAGGCAGCGGGCTCTTTTCCACAAAACTGTAATGCAGTTTTCTGCATTTGAGAATAAGATGACTTTCATGAGAACACACTTGACATGAAAGGCACTAATGATCTCTCCCGGGAGGGTAACAGTGGCCAAATGATTGCTCTGTTGTGACTGTCACATCTATCCATATTAATAAATTCACAGGATTGTGTCTTTTTGCTGTCAGTGTGACCTGCTGGTACAGAGAGAACAGCCAACTGATGGTGGATCCAAAAAAAATTCTTCTTCTTCTCCATCCATTCCCATGAGATACTTTTTCAAGATACCAGCCTGCACTGCAAAAATGCCAATCCTAAGTAATTCAGTCCAGTGCTGAGTCTTAAAATCTTGCTTTCTTTAAAGCAAGATAAAAATATCCCAATAGGGAGATTTACTGTAGCCACTGTACATACTATAGATCTACAGTGTTTACAGCAAATTACAGTTCTCAATTTAGTTGCCATCAATTTCACGTCAATACTGAGTCTTGGATGTCACAAGCACAATGAGCTGGACTGATCTGAAATTTGGTGCAGAAAAGTATGCATGCCTATGTCACGCCGTTTTATTCAGTAGCATAGCCTGAAGCGAGAAATAATTAGACATAGTCATGCAGTTATAGCAGAGAAGCACAGCATGACATGCCGCATCATCTTGTTATGAGTTTTAAAACTGCTCTTATTCTGCCCGTCAAATAATTTCACTCTTTTAAATGCAGATTATTAGGACTTTCTCTTCTTTATTCATTCTTTCACCCAACTCTAGGCAAGGCCGTAGCCAGGATTTTAGAAATACTGTACCCAAGAGACCTGAAAATGATTCTATTCATTTTGATAGTTTTCCTGTCTGCTTCATTCATTTATTGTGGAAAAAAAAAAAAAATATAAATATATATATATATATATATATATATATATATATATATATATATATATATATATATATATATATATATATATATATATATAGAGAGAGAGAGAGAGAGAGAGAGAGAGAGAGAGAGAGAGAGAGAGAGAGATTGATTGATTGATTGATTGATTGATTGATTAAAAACATTGGTATCTGCCTTTTCAAAACCCACTACGTGTAACCTCAAATAAATATCTAGAGAAAATACCAAGGACATGACCTCTCTTCTTCAATTGTAGCTACAGTCCTGGATTAAGCCTCCACCAATGCAACATTGGCATTATGGATACCTAGTTCATTCTGCTCTCTTGCTTTTGTGCGTAATTACGCAGGGGCAGGTGTCACCAATTTCTGCGAGACTTCGATGCAAAGACTCAACGTGGCCTTTCCTTGCAGGTGAAAAGCTCATATCATGAAGCAGGCCTATTTATCCTTCATGCATTGTGCAGTTCAGAACCTACGAGGGAACATGAGCTTAAATCGTCACTAACGGGTGTGTGCGACTTCTCCGACCCTGCTCCTATTTTGTACCACTATAACACGTGTGGACAGACAGTGTGTCTAAGGTATGTAGCAGGTATGACATTGTCGTAGTTAATTATCATTAGTGATACTTCAGTTTTTCCTTTTGGTCCAGCAAAAGTGTCCAGGTCTTATTCAGCTCGACATGGTTATTATATGCAACATATTTTGGTCTTAATTTAGAATATATGAGTTACATTTATGGCTAAGGATTGTGAGAAAAAAAGTTGACTTGTTAATTGGATCGTCTTCTCTTGTTGCAGTAATGTGTCATATCCACATGAGGACGGTGTTTGTGCTGTTATGAAGACAGGGACATTCGCATTGACTTGAACTAAGCGGTTTGATTTGTTCTTTAGCCTCAGGCTTCAGACAAGCAAATTTGCGTCTGCAGCAAAAGGCCTCAAGTATTAAGTGGTCTGTGCATACCATACAGCATGTTATTCACATAGGCGTAGTGCAGAATGAAAGGAATAGAAACACAAACATCACACTTATCTGCATGAACATATTAGCAACTGGGAGCTAACGAAAAGGGAAACTATAAGAGAGAAATAGTTCCCTATATTGTCTACCAATAGCAATTTTCCCATTCTTTACAAGCTGAGCTGCACCAGGCAGTCTGACCTCTTGGCTGCAGTCTGATCTCTTCTGCTGTATATGTCACACTCTACCAGCACTTCAATTTATAGCAAATTCACTGACCCAGACAGTCTGGGTTCAAAACCAGTTCAACTTTATTAGAAGAAGTAGGGGAATTTAAAAAAAGCAAAACAAATGCATGAAAATGTTGTGTTTAGACAACAGACTGTGGATTCAGACAACGGACTGTGATTTGTCCAATCTCCGGTGATCCTCTGAGTAGCGTCGGAAAGTCTCTCCCAGCAGTGGTTCCAGGGCCTCAGCTGAGCGGTAGGAGCGGGCGCGCACGGCAAAGGCGATGACGCCACCCACTACTGCCACTACCAGCACCGCCGCGACAATGGCTATGGTGATGATCTCAGACAGGGTGTAGGCACGAGCTATGGAGAACGATAGGAAGATCGTCAGGGGTCATTGAGTTTTGTGGCTGTGTGTGTGCATGTGTGTGTGCTGCTACTCACTTGGCCACTGGACCTCATAGGAGTATCCCAGGTTTTCTGGGGCAGAGACAAACATCTCAGCATTGGCGACAGGAGGCCAAAAAGGAACCATGTTGAATCTCCGGTTGTGCCCAATAGGAGCATTCTCCTCAGGGTAGACTATTTCACCTGCAGGATGAGAAAAATAGGTTTATCCATCTATTCATCCTTCTGAGTAAGTTATGTTTCTGTATCTGCATCTAGTTCAGTCTGCGTGTACCTGGTTGGTGTCTGCTGAGCCACTCGTCAAATATTGCATCGGTGAATGTGTGCAGCAGGACAAAGATGGGATCATTGGGCGAGAGGTGAGTCTGTCCGCCCGTCCCGTTGAGGAAGAGGTGGGCCAAGTTGTGGAGGCTGCGGATCACCGGGTCGTACATCCCCTGGGGGGCGCTGTAGCCTACAAAATCCGGAACAACAAAGCCATTAAATGAAAGCCCAAAATTAGGAAAAACAAATGCTGTTTTTGAGCTAACCATATGTGCATGTGGGATGAGGGTCTTGTGTGTGTGTGTGTGTGTGTGTGTGTGTGTGTGTGTGTGTGTGTGTGTGTGTGTGTGTGTGTGTGTGTGTGTTTCTGGCTTTGTGTTTGTATCTGTGCAGTCACACATTATTTCAGCAGCTCTGTAGTTTGAGCTGAGCCCAACTGAACCTGAACATCCCCCTTCGGTTGATGGGAGGATGTTTAATCTTAAGTGCTGCTTTGATTGTGACCGTGACACATAACTGTGCACCTTCAATGGTGTTCCTGAAGCTCTCAGAGGAGGTGGAGTAATAAGGTGGAGTGTCGAAGGCGTTGAGCTGCAGACAGTCCAACACATCCTGGGGCTCTGGCAGCCTCTGCACCATGGGCCGAGCCACGTTGCCCGCTGGGTTCCTCCTGATGGGACTGGTCTCTGTGCCTGGGCGATAAAAACAGAACCCAAGGTCAGAGATAATATTATCTAACTCAGGTGAAATATAATTACCTCTACACTCAGACAACAGATAACTTAAACAACGACAGTTACAGTTTTTTGTTTAGGGGGGCACTCAGATTGTATTTCAAACTCAGACCAGTGGTCCCCACAGAAATGGAAAGAAAGATGATTAGAAATGCTGTATTATTTAACTACTTTCTAATTCTATGTGGGAGTCTAGACTAGTTTGATCAGTCTTAAACATGACAGGGTGGCAGTTTTCTTTTTTAATTGTTCACTATAAGTCAACAGTAGTGAGTGGGAGCTCTGTGACTGAACAGAATTTTTTTTTTCTCCCTCTTGCACGCATGATCTCATTCTCTCATTCTTTCTTTTTTTGTGCTTTCTCTCCCACATATACACAAACACACACAAGTGCATAAACAGAAGGCTACATAACTGCGTTGTCTGTCTGTTTGAAGATTATTCCCTCAGATCAAAGGAACCAGTAGACTGCTAGATTCCTGTCTTCAACAAGCACATGCACAAATGAGGCAACCCCCCTAACCCATTTAAGGAGATGTTGCTTGTTGACGCAGGAAATACCAGGCCTGTCCTGACTCTCCAAGGGGATTAATGAGACAGATCACTCACACGTTGGCCACTCACATGTTCTACCTGTATACCAAAATCTCTCAGCTTTTTTCTTATACATATGCAGTTGTTTCAAAAGGACTCCCCCTTAATGTGTTTGTACACTACAGTAAAAGAGGATAGACATTCTTTTATTAATACCAGATGAAAAAAAATATTGTATGAATTAGGTGTATTTGAAAACTAAAGCAAAGGTAGTGATTTGGGCTTGTAATATGGTGCCAGTGTGGAATGAGATCCAATCCCTGCAAATCTGATCACCAAAAGTCCAGCTTGTTACAGTGTTACACAGAGCTGCCTTATTCTAGTTTAAACAGCTTGATCCATTGGGAATTAATACTTGAAAAACTATTGTGTGTTCTGATGTCTGCTATAGAGATATTAGGCTCGCTGAATCAAAAAAAAATTTGAAATCCAGCGTTTTAAGATGCAGTGTACAGCACTTTGAATGCATACAGCAACTCAGAAGAAGTTGTTTAACAAATTGAATAGTTTCAAACAAAACTGGAGTAATAGCAATATCGAATGCAGCACAACAGCTGTGAGGTATTATTTATAGCAGCTCATGTTCTACATGCTCTCTTTATGAGCTCTTTGCCCTCTTTTCCGATGCAGCTGAGACTATGCTGTATATCAACACTGCTCTGTAACACAGTGTGGTATATAATGTGTGTTTCTGTGAATGGCCTTACTGTTGCAGACGGTGCCCAAAGTGTCATAGTCATCTACGCTCTCACAGATGACCCTCCACTGGGAGAACACAGAGTTGGAGCTGATGGAGCTCATATCGAAGGAGCTCCTGGCTCCCAGCAGGTCGTCAGTGCAGATGTCACACTCGCTGCCTCCGATGGCAAAGTTCCAGTAGGGCAGGGCGAAGGTGGGGTCGCCCAGCATGTCCTGCATACAGTGGATGGAATAAAAGAAGAAGGCAGGTGTTCATAAATGAATCGATAGATACGTGTGTGTAAAAAATAAAGTGTAATGAAGAGATGCAGTTTAATTTCCTTATTCCTTTCATGTTCCACTGTCTTTGCACTTTCATTCCCTCAGTTTTTTCACCATTTCCCTCATTTTCTTGCCATTTCCCACTTTGGTATATTTCTCTTTTACCTCTGTTCTCTTCCCTCCCTGCTCCCACTTTCTTCTGCAGGATAGCTTTCCGCTCTGTCGCCATCTCTTCAAATCCCCACACTCTTTCCTTCCTCCTCTTATCATCCCTTCTCCTGTCCTCACTTCCTTCATCATTCCATTAGCCCAAAAGCCTCCTCTGCTTCCCCTCTTCCTTTTCCACTATCCCCCTCTTTCTCCCTCCTTCCCTTTCCTTTACTCACCTGCATGTCTCTCTCCAGTTGCAGCAGATGAAAACGGTGCCAGGTGACAAAACCTGGGCCCTCATGGGAGAAGTCTACGCCTCCAAAACTGGTCTGGCCCGGCCCGAGGTAGGTTTTACTGACAGAGTAGTAGTGGCTCCAAACAAAGTAGTTGTAAACGGTGATGTTCTCAAACTGCGGGGTGTTGCCATCGGGCCCAAACACCTCCTGGTACCTACAGATCGGGGGGGGGTAGCAGGGTAAATGTCACCTTGTGTATTCCACACTGCTCTGAGATAACCAGTTTATACTTTCATTTTTCAATGTCTCCAAAACTCATATTGGTTGATTTGATGTGTGAGAATATATGCTTTTAGTAGACTGTATGTACATTTTACTTATGTGTGTAGCTGCCTAGGGGGACTTGGCTTCAAATATGAGGCCTGTAGTGTGGCCATTAATACAGGAGACATTTTATTTTTTTATTAGGAGGTTAAATGGGTTCTTCTACCTGCAGCCAAGAACTGCTTAAAAAATGAATCTGCTATAATCCTCAGATGACTTGGAAGGATGTTATTCACAGATGTATGTACTGTTACTTTGAAGATTATAAATCCCTTTACTCCTGCCTAAACTGATCATTTGCTCTTCCACCTGCAGCTTAATTGGAAAGCTGCCATGAGAAATTTTATGATTTTACTGATAATTTTCAAAACACAGCATGGGTTCACCCATAGCTATATTACTGAGCTTTCAGCTGCCAGACTCAGCTAGACTGAGCCTGCAGGTCTTTGGGCAAAGCTTGGCTGTCTGTTCCACAGTCTTGATACAAGACCAAAGACTGGCTGAATAAAGACCAATCTTCCTTTGAAATTACTTCATTAAATTAAATCAGTATTCTTAGCATTATTTTTATTATAATCAAGCACATATAAAATTATTAAAATGATATAATATATATGCTTGTGTATGTACCGTCGTGTACAGATGACCAGGTCAGGGTGGACAGTCCTCTTAGCTTGGTCCATAGCGTTCACAAATGCCTGCTTCTCAGCTGTGCTCATCTGCATGATATTCCTCCTTACTGGAGCAAGGTTAAGGGGGTAAAGGAAGACAGGAGGGCAGGAAGAGAGAGAGTAAGGGGTTGTTGAGGTGTGGGAGGAACGAAGGAAGAGAGCAGGAAAGAAAATGTTATTAAAAATGAACACAGACATTTGCTTTCCCTAACAATAAATGCTGCCTTCATTCCCTTGCCCAAATTTTCCTACGTCTTTGAGGCCCACTGGTATCTTAAAGGGTACAGTAGGAGATAGACATTGAATTTTTAGGTTGCCAAAGCTTAGTTTAGACAGCATCCACTCTCTTACCCACAGAGATCCTCTGATCACAGTTTGGTCCAGTCAGTCCATGTCGGCATCGCCCACAGTTATAGCCACTGAAATTCCCATTACACTGGCAAGTGCGGTTGAAAAATCTCAGCGGCCACCTCTCTCTGTCATCACGCCCAGCATAAGGGTACTGGGGTCCATGGCGCCGGTTGTCTGCTGCGATGGCCACACACTGCCCCCTTCCTGTGCTGGAGCCACACTCGTCCCCTGCCGTCCCGGTAGGAGACGGGCAGCACTGGCCGCTCCGCAGCCCCTCAGGGGTGACGCACTCCCGAGGGAACTGGGCCAGCGTTAGGGTGACACACAGGGTCACCATCAGAAGACCCACTCTCCACATGCTACCAAAAATCCAGAGAGAAGGAAGGGTGAAAGGAGGGGGAGTATTTTAGGTACATGAGGTGAGTCAGATGGGAGAATAAGGTTAGAATAAAGTAGGCTAGGAATTTCAGAAACACAAAGAGTAGACAAATTTTACATTTTGAGAATTGTTGTTTTACATCCATTCATCCATCTTTGTCTAAACCACTTATCATGTTCAGGGTTGTAAGGGGCCGGAGTCTATCCCAGCACACATTTGTTAAGATGAAGACAAAACATTCAATACTCTGCAGACATACACTTCAGTTAAGCTCAAGAACAACTCACTCATCTTGTGTTCTCTTGTTAAAGCCAATTGTCTTAACATTATTCTGAAACTTCACTTCTTACACGCCCCTGCAGGCAGTACGAGTCATTCATAATTCACAAAGCCATTAGCTTTCAACTGTTACAAGTTCAGAAATGCTTTTAACAATAGATGGCAAGAGATGAATTGCTTCAACCTTTTTTTGAGTTAGATTTGCTTGTCTTTTGAAGCTTGTTGATTAGGAATGAATGAAGGAGCAATTATTTTACAACAAAACAGTGATAACAACCACCCAAGAAAAGTTACCAATTAAAAATGAAAACTTGAAAAAAAGTGTTATACATGTCTTTTGCAGAGATACTGCATATTATGAATGATTGAATGCATGACTCAGTCAATAATAATACTCAGCCAACTAGTGTAACATGGGCTGCTATGTGACAACCTGTCATATATATGTCATATATTCTCATCTGAAATAAAAGTTGATTTTCATTCTTTAACTTTGCCAATAGCTTAAAGGTACAGTTCACCCCAAAATCCAAAATACATATTTGTCCTCTTACCTGTAGTGCTATTTATCCATCTAGATTGTTTTGATGTGAGTTGCTAAGTTGTGGAGATATCTTCCTTAGAGATGTGTGCATCTTTTTAATATAATGGGACTAGATGGCACTCGTTTGTGGCGCTCAAAGCACCAGAAAAATATATTTGAAAACTCAACAGCAATGTCTCTTGACCAGGTTACTCAAGATAATCCACAGACCTTGTTGTGAGCAGTTTCATGTCGGAACTATCTTCTTTCTATCAATAGTTCCTCATCACAAGCCGAGTTCCATATAGTCCCAATATATTACAAAAATGTATTTTTGATTTTGGGGTGAACTGTCCCTTTTAAATGTACATTAGTCCACTTTCAGTTTGTAAACAATGCTGAAGCAATCATTCACCCTGTTAAGTTGTAAGACTTATTGCATTCTACAGTTTATTATGCGACAAAGCATCGGTGTAATGTGTTTACCCTACCTCTGACTGTGCATGCTGCTCCTCTCTGTCTGCAGAACTGTAGCACCCCAAGGGTCAGCCCATTCCCCTCTTCTGGCTTAAATAGCTATTGAGCGCATGACCAGACCTTTGTGGGGCTTATGTAAGCACACACACACGCACAAACACAGTAGACAGACAGTACACATGGATACACTTGAGGGTTTAAGTGGTCTCTCAAACACTCATTCATATGCAACACACACATGACTTGTGATCATAACCCAATATACACCAGTCTGTGTGGTCACTCACACACAGACTCAACTGTGAGATAGCATTCATTCTTAAGTCATAATTGAGTAAATTCGGCTATTTTCATCCAAGTAACAACGTGGTGGTGCAATGGTTTGTTATCTGTTGAGACAATCAGGTATGTGGGGAAACATTCTTGATCATTTGTGCGCACAAATTAGTTATTTGTTCCCTCTAATTATTTAATTTTTGTGCTCAAATTCTCAAAATTTTCAGACCAGGCCCTGCGGAGTAACTACAGAAAAAGCCATATTGGGATGCAAGAACGAAAGCACAAATTCAACATTAACATTTTAATTTTGTTCTTCTCAAATCACAAATGATGATACAAAGGTCAGGAGTTATGTAGATTAAAAATCAAATCAAGTTTTAAACTTCATCTCAATAATGAAAAATCTTTTTTTCTTGTAGGCTAGTGCTGGACATTTTAATGAGACCATGCAGATATTGTACTCTATGGTACCGCCAAAGCACTTTGTGAATAAATTGTATTGAATTACTGATAAAACAGGGAAATTGTTCATACCCACTGCTCCTTTTTACATTGTGTTCAACAGTTTTGTACAGCATGACTGATTTGGTCAGTATGAAAAACATTTCTTAACAATTTCATTCTGGCCTAAAGAGCTCACTGACATCAAACTAGATTCATAACATTTTTATCACATTTACACACACACACACTCCCATACATGCTCAGAGTATTTTAAAACATGCTCTTCCTGTTCACTCATTCTCACAAGTGTGCTTCACCTGTTAAGGCACACTCCTACTTCCACACATTCACACATGCCAAATGTGGTAGTATTCCTTTCTTTCAATTTACACACACACACTCACACAGGCAGACATACAGTCATAAACACCAAATACAAATGTGTTACATATACAGTAGTTATTACACTCCTAATCCAAGGCAGTCTGTGTTGGGTTGGTTAGGGTTTGAGAATTTAGGGTAATTCATTGGGTGTCTGAGTAAATTGGGATTGGGTGCAGGGATGGAGAGTGGCTTTTGGGGTTTTATTCAGATACAGTAGGAATAGACAAAACAGTTGGACCCCCTAGAGAATGGAAGTCCTGAGGTCTTGTGAAGAGTCTGGTCCTGGTCCAGTGTTGGCCGACTCTTCTGTAGTGCTGGGCGGGAGGTCAGACATGGCTATCGCATGCTCCTCTTTGTGCTGCTCTTTGTTTTGGGCCAGAGTTGAAGCCACATCAGATGGGTCAAGCACTGCTATCCTGGTAGAGAGGACAGTAGGGCAGTTGGCAGCCATTGAACAGTTGTAATGGATAAATAAACAGAAAGGGAAAAGGCAGGGCTGTTTGATAGCAGGAATAATCACTGCATGCAATAGATACAAATTTGATACAAATGAGGATAAAATCGGCTTTGCTTTACACGAAAACAAAGACAGGCTCATTCTGATGGGACACTTAGGGTACCCGTAAAATTCAAACACATCTTAATTTGATGTTTTCATAATGGCTGTTGAACTGCTGTTGAATATGGTGCCTCGAGCAAATGCGAATATTTTCACTGCAAGGTCTGTTTATTTAATGATTTCCACACCAGATGGAGAAGCCTACAATCTGTGGTGGAAGGAAATACACTGAGCGGTAATGACACACCCAGATATAAATAGATCACTTGACATTACTTACTAATTGCAGGTGAAGCTGTCCTGGATGAAAGAATTTGCGCTGCATGCATTTTAACATGCCCTAGTTGATTTACCCTCAAGGGTATCCAAACTGCCATCTTAAGCGTCATTCCAGATGTATAACGCATGTATGCTAAAGGGCTGCAGCTTACCCAGAATGCATTGTGGTCATTCATTGCTTCCTCTGCTGTAGTCTGCCATGGTGCACAATTGAATTCAGCTACCTGCTAGGTCAGTACTAGGTTTTCTAGGTCAGGTTGGGGCTGTTTTGTTATGAAAAGCACTTTGTATAATACATTTTTTTGGGGATTTAGACTTTTTTGTTAAACTTGTGGATCTCACTTTTCTTTATTTTATTCTTTATTCTGTTATATTCTCATTAATTAGTCCTGCTTAATGGCCAGTACTTTCCATTTCAAATCCTTCGCTCCCCCCCAGACCCTGCCGTCCTGCTTTCCAAGTAACTACATCCACGATGTATTGTGCCACATATTATCAAGTTCCAAGAAGAAATAAAGAAAGGCCTGTTCAACAGCTACTGGAATACAGGTTCAGCTGGTCTGCCTCAGGATTGTAGAGCAGTCATAGTCAGATGCAGTCCTTTCTTGTGGTTGCAAACCCACCGTTTTGCCCTGCAAATACTGTATACCAAGTTCATTATAATTCTGAGTAAAATACTAAGTGTGTGAATCCTGATATCTTTGGTTCAATTACAACCATTTACCTGCTGTACGACTCCGTCTCCTTAATTTTGAAAATGCTTATTTTGTCAGGAAATCTCAAGAAGAACATTTTGGGTTTCAAAATGTACATGATCTCCATAAGGCTTTTCTTGTGGCTTCCACAGTTCATCTACACTCACTGAATTTGTTTGCTTTGCACCACGGCTTCTGGCATCCCAGTATGTGCAAGGAGCAGCACTTTGTGCCTTTGTTGTTGAGATGATACTGCTGCTAAAGATGTGACTTTTAGATAGTATTCTAAAAGAGACTTTTGGTGTCTGTTGGCAGTGTTTTTAGTGATTCCCTCTTCCAATGACAACTGGATTGTCACTGCTGCTATAAAGTATCTTAACAAGGACACATTTCAAGATGACTCTGTCGACTGTTTAATAATTCAGTGTTGCTTTGTTATCGTCTGTGCTAGGCACGCATCAGATTTCTTTGTGTCTTGCACACTTTCACTTGCAAAAGCAACAGACATACTCATAGGATCACATACATGCAACTTCAAGTGTGCATGTGAGTTTTGTTTCTATACACAGAGTCTCTCAGTCTCTGTCTTTTTTTTCTCATTTTTTACACACATCCTCACCCCATACTTTCACATGATCACCCCCCACACACACACACACACACACACACACACACACCGTTGGCTTATTATTGATCCAAGCCTGCTAGACTGATTAGAAAAAATAGTGGCATTACCCAGTAATGCTTTGGGTTCACGGGACTCACAATCTCATGTGACCCAGTGAGCAGCCTGCTGAGCACATAGCTTACAAAACAGCCAGGAGGGAATCAGCTGAGAAGCACACAACTGGTGGTTCCTATGAACCATAAGTTTTCAGGTCAGTGCACCACATTTAGCCGGCTGACAATGGGCAAGTCTGACATCCGGTTAGTGTTAGTGACAAGGAGACTGATGCTGTAGAAGTCAGTCTGGTGGGTAGCAGAAAATCTGACTCTAGTAGGGAATCTGAGAGAGAGACAGTAAGAGCCTAGCAGAGAGGTACTCTCTGAGCTCAGTGAGATCATGTCAACCTTGAAATGAAACCTTGAAATGGAAATTACCTGCATACTGAATTTATAGCTCCCAGTAAATCTAGCATAGATTTCTAGCATTGTCTTTGCTTTTATTACATTTATTGGGAGCAATCAGTACAGTATGCAGATGTTTTGTCTGATTAAATTTTTGATTCATCACATGTGTAAAACACTATCATCAAAACACCAAATGAGGAAAAATCCTTTTAGAGTAACGGTGTACATCCCTGCAGTAGAGCTCCACAGACTTGAAAAATCTATGTCAAGGAGCACTGAAGCTGTTATGGCAGCTTGTGGTGGCCTAAAAGACCTGATTTTTCCTTTAATTTATAACTAATCTGTATGAATCTATGTAACCACTATAGATGTTATAGATTTTTATTTGAACATACTGTTGAGTGTCCCCATTGCCTGCAGGAAGTGTGTCGTCACTGCAGTCACCTCCTGTAGCAGCCTCTGGTTCAACACACCCTTCCTCACATGCCCGCTGTAGGGCCAGGGTACTGCATACACACATATTCACAAACAAACACACAGAATCTCAGATATTACTGTTGTTGCTGACTGTTGCCGGTCTACAAATTAACTACATGTTGCACTGGGCCTGTGGAAAAATAATTTTAAAAAAACTAGTACAGCAAATTACTGATGAAAGACCATTATCTTTTTGTTAGAGAAATAATAATTTTATCAGTGTGGAAATGTTAGCTGTAACTTGGGCAACATCAGAAGCAATCTTGTACCAGCACTGCTGTTAAGTCCCATCTGTGAATGCAGCGCTGTTGGTACTACAGGAAGTAATCAGATGGCTTATTTCGGCTATTAGAGAAGAAGCACTGGGAAATGATTGATACTAGTGTGGATGCAGACTAAATATTATTTTGATTCCCATTCATAAAAAAATAAAGAGAGGAAAGGAGTCTGTTTTACAAAGACTGAACCAAAAGAATAAATCATGCTACGGCATGGTAAGATTAGGGTTGTAATGGAAATCTATTTTTGTATAAGGCTGTTGGATGTATAATGTAGCTCAGCCTTCCCAAATTATGTCAATGGATGGCAGGCTACAGGAAATAATATTGGCTAGAAGTTGAGCAGTATTCATTAAAGAACATTTGATTTGGACTGTACTTTAAGTCCACCAGAAAAGTTTGGGGTACAAGACCAAGTTTTTTTAAATGAGTATTCCTGGAAATTAAGTGCAGAGAAACCGGTGTTACCTACCTGTTTTTGTTACGACATTTGAAGATATAGATAATAATAACAACGGTCTCCAAAACCAAGAAGACTGCAGCAGAAATAGCCCCAATCTTCCATGCCTCCAGGCCCAGCTCACTTGTCACTAAACAGAGGGAGGGCAGAGGAGGAGGGATGTGTTGGATTTAGTGGTGAATATACAATCATTTACCCATCAAAAACAAGAAATCTGATGCACTACGCTCAATCAGTTGTCCCTCAACTGCACATAAAGGAAGCTGTACTCTGACATACCATTTATTTTACACTGTCACATAACAGTTTTCCAGAAATAAAGAAAAAAACGTTTTTTTTCTACTGTCACGTCATTTACACAATCTACAGTCTAGCTGTTTTAAATTAGGCTAGCTCAAAGGGGCATGTGTGTGATGCATAGGGGCACAGAAAGAGTATAAACTAAATAC
The DNA here is from genome assembly GCF_020085105.1 of Siniperca chuatsi. Taxonomy (NCBI): domain Eukaryota; kingdom Metazoa; phylum Chordata; class Actinopteri; order Centrarchiformes; family Sinipercidae; genus Siniperca; species Siniperca chuatsi. The sequence goes on from NC_058044.1 coordinate 17,162,551, forward strand.
TTCTCATCCATTTTACTGAGGCAGAAAATAGCATATTATATTGTGACGAGATGGTCCCAACTTTCTGGTCTTACCCCACCAGTCAGAGTGTGTAGTTACTGCTCCACTGCTTATTTAAATGGAACATTAACTTGGCCATCTGTATATTTTGTTGGCAGAATCACGATGATGATCTGTTTTCCTCTTCTTTGTTCTACCCAAGTTTTAAGCTGCAGAAAATCTGCTGTAATATATAACCAAAGCCATTTTTAGCCTAATACGCAGTTCTGAAACTGCTTGTGAGAACTACAGTATATATTATTTTAAGAGTTCACTTCCCCTCAAACTTTTCTTTAATGAGACATTAAGAAAGAATTTGATCAAAACCAGAAGAATTCATAGGGGCCCAAGGAGTCAACTGTAATATATTGTATTTTCCTTTTAGATTTTTATATCCTTTTGTAACCCATTTTACCTGTGGTTCTAGCTGTATCTTCCACCAGCTCATTGGCCTCCCCTGGTTCCTCGCCTTTTGCCTGAGGGGATTCAGCTAGAACATCCGTCACAAAATGATCCAGTGTTGGTTGGGCCACAACAGGGTCATGAGGCAAAAGGTCATCAGTAGGGGTGATTATCTCATTGTCATAGTTAGATTTCACATTACCAAGGGTATTTTCTCCGATCACCTCACCTAGGGATGGGCTTGGGGTGGGAGCCTGGTTCTCAGGGCTCTGCTCAATGGGGGCGTCAGCACTATCTTCGGGCTCTGGTGCAGAGATGACCAGCACTTCTAGAAGAGGGGTTTGGTATGTGACACACACATGAAAATTAAGCCAAGAGGCCAATGTTTAGGGTTTAGTGGACCTATGGAATGTAGAATAATGAATAGATGTGGTGCAGCTGAGAGCAGCAGGTGGATCATGATTTGTATGCATTTGTGAGCGAACTCATGGTATCACAGTATCTCTATAGTGCAGTATTTGTATTTAGCATATCAGTCTTTGCATGTGTCACAATAATCATTGGGCTTTAAGAGAATGTTAGAACTTTTGACTGATAAATTATTAATGTTCATGTCAAGATATTCTGAGAAACATTTTCTCAGATACTTTCTACCAAAAGCTTGTTGAAAAATCCTGCTCAATTCCCATCCAAACTACACAGCTGACGCAACCAGAGCAGCTAATGTTGAATGTTTTTACCTTAGTTTTTCAGGACATGGGCTGGTAACCAATATTATTGTAAAGCGTATTAAAGGGGCTCATAATCTTCTTTTAAGAGCTTTCCTCTTTTAAAGTAGGTTAAGATGCAAACGATGCAAGCTTATCCAAAGCTGCTGAGTCTAATGCAACTGAATGTTTAAAGATAAATACCATTGCAGTTTTAGGTTTTTGTGGCCCAAATTATGAACAGGTTTTACATATTCAACATTTCAGATAGTTAACAGATAAGGATGTACTGAAAGTAAAATGAATGGGGCAAAATATGGAGCTCATTAATAAAATGGGATGTAAGTCGACAAGAAGATCTGGAATCGTTGGGAATTTTGAGGTTACAGTGGGGCATGGTGCCAGTTTCAGACCACCACACTGAAGACTAATTTCTTTGTGCCATGTTTCAATTTTATTGCCCAAACACATTCCCAACATTTTTGCATTTTTTCCTATTGGAAACATTTCTCACCTTGATCCTCCTTTTCACTGCCCTGTGAGGTCTCCAAAGCAATCTGATCCTCTTCTCCTGCTTGGTGGTCACCCACCTCATTTACCAATGCCACAGATTCCTCCTTGATTACACTTTCTCCATGTCTTTCACCTCCTTCTGCTCCCCCCACTTCTGTACCTTCTGCTTCTACCTCTTCAGCAGCTCCGTCCTCCACCACTAAATGGCCTTGTTCATCCTCTTCCTCTGGTCCCTCAGCCTTCACTATATTTACCTCTTCCTCCTCCTCTACCAGCTCCCCTACTACAGTTTGTGTGGTCTCCATCTCATAATTATCAGAAGGCGGTACTATCACCTCACCTTCAATTTCATCTACGTGAGTTTCTTCCTCCAGAGCTTCTTCCTTTCCCCATACATCCCCTATCTGCTCCACATCAGCTACCGCCAGGCTAGGGTCAGACTCTACCACCGTCTCCTGCTCTGGCTTTCCACCTATTGCCACCTCCACAACAGCTGGAGTTTCCTCTACCTCCTGTGTTTCTGTTTTAGCTGCTCCTTCTTCTTCCGACAACACAACCTGCTCTTTGTTGTCCTCCACCCCTGCCTCCTCCACTGTAGCTACAGTTTCATCTACAACCTCCTGACTGACTTCAGTGTCTAGAGACTCATCGATAACCTCCACTCCCTCTGCTTCTCCTCCTCCAGTTTCTACATCTGCTGTGGTCTCTTCCACGGATGCAGCTGCAATCTCAACCTCAAAAACTCCTTTCCCCTCTCCAGCTACATCTTCAAATCCATCCACCTCTTCTATCTCCTGCTCCTCTCCGACTCCAGTATCTCCACCCTTGGCGCCTATATCTTCACCCTCCATCTCCTCCTCCACTGCCTGCTCCACCTCTGCCTCTGTGTCTCTTTCAGTCTCTCCTATTTCAACTCCCAGCACATCCTCCTCAGCCATTTCCTGCTCTGTAGTCTCCTTTGCTTTCGCTTCACTTCCTCCTTCTACCTGCCCCAGAGCTGCCTCCACCACCCTCTCCAGCAGCTCCTTCAGCACTTCCTCTGCCCCACGACCCTCCACCTGCTCTGAGGCCTCCTGCACAGCCTGCTGCACCTCCTTCAGGCTAGGGGGGGCCACCACGGGTACCACCTCTGCAGGGGGCAGCTCTGGTTCCTGGGGTAAGGCCTGGTCATCTTGGAGGGTGACCACTGTGGAGGATTTATGGAGGTAGACAGACATAAGGCATACTATCAAATATGTTGGTGTTTTTTAGCAGCTGTTAACACCAGACAAACCTGGAATATATGATCAGTGGTGTTATATGTGGTGTACTATATTGATACTGAGGATGAAGGAATGTTGAACACTCAAGGAACAGGTGCAAGGATTATGGTTATGGCATGTTATAAAGCCATATGTGGCGCCATAATCATCTGTAAATCCCTTTATGAGAAATATAGCAACATTCTCATTTATGTCATTAATGCATTAAGTCATTCTAATTCGTTCCTTTATTCCTTCATTCAATTAGACATTTATTTACTCATTTATTCATTGTTTCAAAATACAAAAACAGAAGGAACTTAGTTATACACACATCACACAGGTGCAAGGTTATTAGAAATTATTAAATAAATTTGTGGTCAGTGTCCAGGTGTAACTCTTTTCATCAAAATACAAAGACATCATCAGATTGATAATAAAAGGTATTTTGCATAATGCCACCCTACCTTCAGACGTGCAGTGTTGTATCAACAAAACCACTAGGAATCCTTTCAAAAAGCAGTACTCCATGTTGTCAGAGAAAACATAAAAATATACTCCAAAACAATCCACGTCTCTCCAAGGAAAACACTCTTAACTTCCTTTCGTTCTTTCAGTCTTGCTCAAATGTCAAGTGTGAGTGTGTACACCACCGCAAGACATATACTGAGTGTGTAGATTCTGGATGGTTGGACAGTAAATTGGGCCTGGGCAGGGAGGGTAATGTTAGCAGGTGACGCTGAAAGGAGGGAGGGTGAAAAAACGAACATTGCCATGTTAAATATTGCCACCCCGAGGTGTCTTCGTACTACCAGGTGTCTCTATGGGAGTTGGGGGAGGGTGGGTAAAAGTAGCACTTCAGTGATAAATGCTTTTAAGACCCTTACAAGGGCTGTGGTGAAGCTTGGCCGGCATGTCACACACACAGTGAACTCTGGAGGAGCAATTATAGGTGGGCTGTGAGTTTGGGGCGTGAGTGATGCCACCATTAGTGCTTGACATAGAGCTAGGGAAAGTAGATCTGAGTGTAGCACAAAAATACTGAAAGCAAAAGTTCATAATATCATACACCTAACAAAAAGTAGTTTTCTCTTGAGTTGTTTCACGCAGAAGATGTGAAATGGCTTCCCTTGTGTTTGTGTTACAGGTGTTTTTATTGATCAGTTTATATGGCATTTCTTTCTACCACTACACTATATGGTTTCCATGTTAGGTTAACAAAGACATCTATGTCTATCATGTTATGTAATACAAATAATGTTTATGTTACATGGATGTCTAGCGTGTCACTGTTCAGTCTGTTAGTGTTGCAATACACGGAGACTGGATGTAGGTGTTACATTAATTGGGATCTATCTGTAAATGTACAGTGTCAGCTACGGTGTATTGCTAGAGGCATTGAAAAATCCCCAGTTGAGTTTTTGTGCCGCAGTTTATTTATATTCATATCCAGGTTAGCAACATTGAGACATCCCAAGCGTACACAACAAGGAAAGGACTGAAGTGTTTCTCTGTGAATGCAGCCAGGTATGAAATTGAGCATCTGTGTTTTGCAATCACAAATTTGTCCATTAACACTGTTAAATATGGTGAATTCCAGGTCCATACTGTAAGTTAAGGAATAAGTGACCAAACAAACTTAGTGCTGTATACATCCAGTGGAGATAATAGGGGCTGGGGTGTTGCTGAGCGGGCCTAGTTTTTTGGGGATTTTTGTCACACTAGCTTTGTGGCTCTAGGGATGGTCTGTCCACCACATTGGTCCAGACTGAACTATCTCAACAACTAATGGATGGAATGCCAGAAAAAAACAGACATTCATGATTCCCAGTCAATAAATGTTGATGATTTTGGTGAATATTCCTCTATTGCCTAGTGTGTGAAATGTGTGTGTTGCCATTAAATTTGGTACCCACATTCATGTCCCCCTCAGGATGAATTGTAATAACTTTTTATCTAGTGCCATAACCAGGTCACAATTTTAATTTGCCCAGTACTTTGGTTCATGACAAATACAGACAAAACTGAAATTCCCATCAGCCTCAGCTGTACTTTGTGTTCAGTGCTAATTAGCAAATGTTAGCATGCTAACACAGTAAACTAAGATAGTGAACGGTAAACTATACCTGCTACACATCAGCTTGTTAGTATTGTAATTGTGAACATGTTAGCATGCTGGCATTACATTTAGCTCAAAACATCGCGGTGCCTCACAGAGCAGCTAACATGGCTGTTCAGTCTTGTGTCATTTGTCAAAATTGTTACATATTGAGACAATAACATTGTGTCAGTCAGGTTAGTTTAAAAATGGAGCCTAATTCTTGACTAAAGAGAAATTTGTTTTGTTGAAGTCACCCCAGTTTACCATACCAGCTGATCAAAAATGCCTAATAAACATCCAGCCCAGCCAAGTCAATAAGACAGTCATGATGTGATAAATTTTGCACCATCCATCTTTACACTTTTATTCAGCTGCTTAATTTGATTCTGATCATTTATTGTCTTGCTAAATGCGCTGTAGGCCTACCATCAATTGTGGCAACATGAGCCATTTATACTTAACATAAATAGCTCTATTCATTGATGGCTGGCTCAGTGGGAAATAAGGATTGAGGCTCAAGTGGTTGAGTTTAAAATGAGTAAATGTGTCCAAGGAATTAAATATTGCAAGAAAAACCATGTGAAATGTGAAATTCTCATTTTTTCCCTCCAGCCAAAGATATCTGTCCAGAAATATGTCTGATATCTGTGTTCCCCCCCTCTCCCTGTTAGATCATACGTTGTTGCCCTGTGATCTGCCCAATAATAGTAGCTCTTCTGGGAAGCTTTTTTGTAGCTCGCCTTTTCAATGAAATCAGCTGATCCTGACCAAAGGCTCCATTGACTCTCATGCCAAAAGACCAGCGTGACAAAACTATAAACCTGTGTCATGAAATCAATAAAAACTCCTTGACCCACCAGATGTATGATCTAGCCGTATCCTCAGCAGGAACACTGACAGTCAGCTCCAAGCTATAAAATTAACTACGGAAGTAATAGAGACTTTTTTTGCTGTCAGTGTTTGTATAAGAACATGTCAATGTTATTCTCTGTGGTCTTTGTGTTGCTTTTGAAGCCACGGGGGGTTCTGCACAGTGATCTCTGCTTCAATTCGATTTACTTGACAATTCAGCGCCAAATCTGCACTTCTGCATATCAAGAGTCTCTGTTCTCCATCTCAAAACAAACCATAGATAGAAAGTGAGACTTGAGGGGGACTTCAGAGGAGAAACAAAACATATCTGAATTGTTTTCTTCTCTGCTTACTTTGTAGCATTCTTTTGAAATATCTCTAACTTAAAATTTTCTCTTTCTCTCATTTTCTCTCATTCGTGACTGCAGGAGATTTGGTCTGAAAGGTTAATACAGTCACATGAACATTGTGCTTTGTGCTACCAGGCAGTAGCACTTCATACTTGGCTTGTGACTGGGCTGGAGAGAGGGATTATTGCAATGATGTATCCTGTATATTGTCTACATACATATACACAGCCACTTCACCCGCTTTACCTCTATATCTCAACACACACACATATAGTATACACACACACATATGTGTTGACAAACTCAGGAACACTTATCACTACACGCATTGTATAGTATTGGAAAACTGAAGTGAGTGTGAGTTTCACACCCACAAATCTTTCTGAGGCCTAATTGCATGTTAGCTTTAGTTTTGATCTGTAAAACAAATACTCTATACTTATAGAAACCATCAGTGACCAGTAAACGCCACTCTCCCGCACTCGCTCTGTCTCTCTCTCTCTCTCTAAGTAATGGGTTTCTCCAAAGCACCTAAGTGGTTAGATCACCCTTATTGTTGGGTAAACCAAAATGATCATCGTAAAAGTAAAACTGGTACGTGGTTGTGTAGCTTCTGAAGCTGGTCTATGTTTAGGCCTGGGAGGAGCAGCACCCTGTGCAGTGCTGTGAGTCCATAGGAGTTGCTGTCTGTATTTCACATGTCAATGTTGGAATTTCAGATGTGCTCTCCATGAAAAGAGGGCGGTGGACGTGAATAATCAACACCAACCTCTACCCTGGCCTGGTCCACTGGCCATACTCACCAACACTAAGTACTGATCCATATCTAGTCGCTTTGAACACTTGTATTTACATGCATTACACACAGTTTAAGGTGATGCTCCATTGGTGATTTGGACAGAACAGTTTATTTTATCCTATCAACATGAAATTTAATATGAGGAATGCGTGGACAAGACATTAATTATTATGACATTTGGACAATATTGCCTATAAAGTATGTTTTCTTTTGTCATGTTGCAATCTGATGCATAACCAAGGAGTTGGTAAGTTACAGGGTGATCTGTCATCTGTTCTTGTTAGGAACCAGTGTTTCATGTTGCTGTCAAGGTTGTTTATATGAAGCACCCTAAACCATCCAATACTATTCACTTACAGAGCCACAGTGCCCACATATTCAGGCCTACATTTCTAGATTTGCAGTTCCAGTCTTTCAACTTTTAGGCAAGAAAACTAACAGCAGCAGCAGTAATGAGGTGGAGATGTAGACATGTAAATGTCCTCCTGGCTACTTTGGAGATGGAAGGTTCCTAAACAGATTGACCGAAGACAAAAAGAGGGGGTGGGGCAAAATTATCAATTAATGTGAAAAGTCATTATCACATTTATCGTAAAGAGTATGCCTTCCTTCATTTCTCCTAGGCACTTGGTAAAACGTAGTACTATACAGCACTCAAGTGCCCATTTTCAGAGCAAAGGGGTACAAAGAGTTACCTCTTGAGATTACATTAGACAGTGAAGGTTCAATCACACAAAAGGCCACTTGCGTTTCCAGAGTAATGGAACAGTATTTAAAATAGCAGCGGGGATTCCCCTGAGGAAGGGCTTGTTAAACCACTAGTGGAACCCACTGAGGGTAAGAGGCCAGCAGAGGGGGCTATCAGCCCCCTCTGATGGGCATTAATAATGATGTCCATAATCTTCAATACGATTCACCACTCACTCTCACTCAGCAGTAGTTGTGTCAGAGTCTTATGGCATCAGTACTAATAATTATGTAACGTACAACCATGCTGTGTCTCCAGAATGTACTAAACATATTGAGTACTTTTTGTAGTCAAAAGAGAGCTGTGTTTTTGATTGACATAGCAGAGAAATGTTTAAAATTATAAGTCCTTCACAATACAGGAAGAAGCTCCATTTCATCTCATCTCTCCCTCTACTCTCTCTATCTCCCCCTCTCTCTCTTCCCCTCTGTGCTCTCTGTCTCTCTGTCTGTAGTTTCAGGAATTTTTCAAAAGGATGTTCCCCAAATATCTAGGACATCTTTTTGGGTCACCATTAAAATGATCCTCCAAACTTATAAAACATGCAGAGAAGTTACCTTTTTTTGCATATATGGAGATCTGAGCCTTCCTGCCGAGACAAACAACAACATCAACCACTACCAACAACAGGAATAATGTATGCTCTCATTATTATTCCTATTTAGAGTTCTAATTTATTCGGCCTTAGTGGGAACAGCAGTTTCAAAGGAAAAACCACGTAGAGTGGCTTGTTGATAAGGCACGAAAGTTAAGTCAAATTATTCAGTCTTCCCCTCTGTTTTTTCCCTCTCATTTTCTCTCACACACGAAAACACAAACACATACTCTACATGCACACATCACTCAGTGTCCCCACTTCAAGCAGTGACAATTTACAATTAATTAGAGAGAATCCATATTCCCTTGCTTTTTTATGCCTTTTGCAAAGGCGTTATGGAACGGCCTTTATCATTGAACGATTGACAGCCGTATATGAACTGCCAAATAAAACATCCCAGTCACTCCCCCTCAAAATGTACATCCAACACCAGAATAGAGCTCCATGAGTGGTTAAGTCATCACTCATTTTGCTTTCATTTTCATTCGATGTGTAGTTGTTGTTTAGGTAGCATGATATTGATATGTTGAGTTACTCTAACCGTGCGTCACTGTTACATTTGAGTTATAGGTGTGTTTTTCTACATGTATTCTTCTGTGTGAGCACTCAATGTGAGAGAGCTAGAGAGGGAACACATTTGTCCAACTGCTTTCAACCACTACTCTCATATGCTCACATTATTGTCTGCCAACATACAACAGTTTTTCTTTTTCTGTGAGGTTAAAAAAAAAAGAGAAAACAATACCTCCCTGCACATTTCTGCTTCTCCTTGTAAAATGGAACACTTATGTAAGGCACCATTGTGGATTACATAAATGTCTCAAAGTTATCAATATTTCATCCTCTGTGCGTTTGATGTGTTTGGTAATTGGATATTTATGTTGTGGGCTTCCTCTCTCAAAACCCCCATTACACTTTGGTATTTGTGTATGTGTGTGTCTGTATAGTATATATATAGTTGCAATGTGTGTGTGTGTGTGTGTGTGTGTGTGTGTGTGTGTGTGTGTGTGTGTGTGTGTGTGTGTGTGTGTGTGTTTCTTCCTCTCCTTTGCTTTTGCAGTTTTCTTGGAAAGAAGAAAACAGTCGTCTTAATAGTGGATTCATTCAAAAAGAGAAATACAAAGTCTGTGTGTGTGTGTCTATTTGGTAGTTCAAGCCCCTTGTAATGTTAGACATGGAAAGTCAAGGAGCCCCCCCCAGAGGAGAAGGTCAAGACTGCTGGAGTGTGTGTCTTTGTGTATGCAGATGGAACAGTGCAGTATGACTGTTATTGCATTTATGTGTGCATATGTTTTTCCCCTCTCCTCACAGTGGGATGGTCAAGTAGAGAAGAGAGCTGGGAGGTTTGTCTGTCTCATTATGGTGTCTCCCTCGGGCAGACAGAGCTGGTGGTTCTTCTTTGATGAAGACAGCAAACATGGAGAGAAGAGAAGAAGAGGAGGAGGAGCACTAGTATGGGACTCCTTAGTGGGAACTTGAGTCTAATAAATGTTTCACGTTTCTGACAGTTAATGTGACAAAAGAACTGTCTGTGTATAGAAAGTATCTGACAAACCATTCAAGGACCGACCTGGGTATCGTAGCATGGCGACTGAGTGGAATATCACTGAGGCAAATGGAGGAGAGAGGGAGGAGGAGTGTGCACCATATGTATAGATGGAGATGGAGAGGTGATGGAGATACAACAGGGAGAACGCAAGCAGCAGCTGACATCTCTGGATGTAGTTCCCTTTTGTGACCGAGCGAGGGAGCTATTGGGTTTTAATTCAGTGATCCCAGAGGAGTAGAAGGAGTAGCCTGCCAAGACAAAAAAGAAAGAGAGAGAAAAAAATCACAGAGATGGAGGGAGGGTGAAACAGTGAGACAGCGAGGGGGAGGGAGCGAAAAGAAGGAGCCTGACTAGTACCTTCATGGTCCATTACATCACTGTTCTCTATGAGAATACTCCTCTCTATCTTACGTCAGTGGGAAAGACAACAAACACAGTCCTTCAACTCCTAACAGCTCCTAACACAGCAGAAGATGTATGACATTTAATTAGGACATCACTTACTGCACTCTACATGCTTTGAAGGTTAAACTACATGTACAGGAGGAGGATATACTGTAACGTGAAGGAGAATGTTACAAGGCAGAATGGATTTTAGGTTGATAAACATGAGAGCAAATGCAGCTCCTTATAGCTATTCTGGTGTTCTAGACAGCTTTACTGCTCATCAGCCTAACAGCACCTCTGCCCCGCTGCTGATGTGCGTGCTTACCTGCCTGCCTCCTCAGCAGTTCAGCAAAAACTTGTCTCAAAGTACACGAGAGAAAGGGAGAGAAAAAGAGGTGGCAGCAGAGTGTGAGTTGGTATGTGCGCATGAGAATCCGCTGGCATGTACAGGCATTTGTGCATATTCTGTGCACAGGTCTGTTGGTGCATGCATGTGAATGTGGGTTGGGTGGTGTTACAGCCCTGTGTGTGTGGGCTAATGATCCCAAGCACTCTTCCTCTGCCATGTGAAAGCAGCTCAGTGCCTGGAGGTCCCAGATAACCTGTTTGTGTGATTTTGCTGTGGCTGCGGATATTCCAGTCTTATCATCAATCATTAGGCTCTCTCGCTAGCTGTTTGAATCAGGTTTACCCTGCTGTGAATACATTTAGTGTAACAGGATCTGTGTGTGTGTGTGTGTGTGTGTAGGTTTGTGTGTGTGCATGCGTGTGTGCATGTCCTGCTGTGAACGCAGATATAGCAACACTCAGCACTGGACATCACAGCAGGCAGCACCTGAGAGAGATTGACAAAGGAAGGTGTGTGTGTGTGTGTGTCTATGTGTGTGATGGGAAAATGTTGCGCTATGAAAAGGTGTAGAGTGGAAGACAGGAGGAGTGAGTGAGTGTGCATTCAAATCAGCAAGCCCCAAACAGAGCTGTACAGTAAAACCTGAGAGACACAGGGTGCGTTTTCTCAAATGCACACACACACACACACACACACACACACACACACATGCACCATCAAGGTGCAGAAATAGGTCAGAGACTTCAGGGCCTCTAGTCTGGAAGGCTGGACTCTGTATCTGTCTATGTCACACACACACACACTACAAACCATCCAATCCCAAGGCTGTACTGTAACCTACAGCCATTGTCTGTTATACAACATATAGTTTTGCTTTAGTATGGTCATGTCATAAAGACATACAAAAAGAGAGAGAGAAAACATTTTTGTGTTTTACTGGAATATGAGAACCAGAATTAGCTTATTATGTACATACAAGCAGGTTAAAATAGATGCAAAAACATACATAAATAGAAGAATTGTGATATCAAAATATATAGTAAGATAATAATAATACTAATTTATAATAATAAATTGTAGACTTGCAGTTAAAATACAAATATAAAACTGAACTGAAAACTAAACACTGCAACATTTTTTTATGTGTGTGTCTGTGTAGGTCATTCTCTCTCTCTCTCTCTCTCTCTCTCTCTCTCTCTCTCTCCAGCTCTTCTCCTCTGTATCTGGAAGTGGGATTAGCAGTTATGGCTGTGATATGGGAATGAGGCTTACCTGCGAGTGGAAGCCTAGTCCTCAGTCCCTTAGCAGACGAGAGGGAGATTAGCCCAGTACATAAACACACTGGGATTACTCACTACCAAGGATTAATGGATGCATGGATACAGTGTTGGTTATGTTCCTACAGCATGTATATTTATGCATTTATATGCGCTTTGAAAACCGGGGCTTTCTCCCTCCATGTTCATGCATTTTAAAGATTACTTGCAGTGAGATTACCTCGACAGAGAGTTGGGGCACTTTCAAACACAGAAACCGATGGGGGGGAAGATTAGTCAGCAAATTTAAATCAACACATGACAAACTGTTGAGATACGCCTCCTCCTTTTCAAATTTGAATTGTGCAATGTTGTTTACTTACAAGTTGTGCCCATGTCAGTTGGTGACTATTTATTTGTTAGAATCAATATTGGTATTTTTTATTCTGTTTGCTTGCAAGTTTTGCCCAGTCAGTGAGTTGGTAGCTATTTGTTTGTCCAGAATCAATATTTTTGTTACATCCTCACCTGCCAAGCAAAGCAGCTGCTATCGCAGGGAATATACCTTATGTAACTCAGCATGGAGCCCGCCAAAATGAACAGATGAGTTACTATAGACAAAGGACATGTTCGTGTGTGGGTGTTTGTATATGCATGTGGTTGCATGCATGTATATAGCCAAGGTTTGCTCTCATTTTTGCAGGAGCCAAATCAGGGAAGGGCAGTGATTCGTTGTGCCTCATTTAAAGTACAACTTGGAAATGTAATTGGTCTCCTGACACAGTTGTGCACAGACAGACAGACACACACACACACACACACACACACACGCACTCACTCAGTGGCACGCTTGTTCTCTTACTTGCTCATTCTCTGTTTTCCGTGCCTTTGAACCCATCAGAATGCATTAGCCAGAGAACAAAGACTGTGTACTTTGGATGATGTTGATTAGTCAATTACACACCAGGGAATATGATAAGAAAACTCTGGTGGATCTCATGAATATAATGCAACATTATGTCCTCCACCAAGTCTTTCTTTGGAGAGGGTTCCCCTACCTTTGACAGATCATATACACCACACAATCTGTGTTGGGATAGGGAATACCAGGTTGTCAATCAGTCTTTTGGTACCGCTGAACAAATGAGGAAATCTTATTTTGTAGCTATGAGACATACTTGGAATTCTTATTACTTGTAAAGTATTAACGTTACCCATCAGTGCCCATGACATTTCAATATGGGGGTCTTCACTGTGGGGTACACATGACATTTCCCACTATGTAAAAATGTAATATTTATCTTTACAAAGTTTCACACACAATTACACAGTATAAATGAATATGTACCGGAATTTCCTTTGATAATAGAAGAAGAAAGGAAATAGGTTCAGACACAGCAACCTAATAAAATTGTACAATAAAATACATTATGAGCTCATCTTTCCCTTAAATCTGCTTTTGGTCCCTGGATACATATGTCTTGACTGTCTGTCAAATATTAGGTCAGGCATTTCAGAGGAGCGTTCTCATTGTTCGTTATTCTCTGGCTTACTGAGGGAGACATGAAGGTGCGTCTTCTCCCTGCTTCAGGTTTCAAAGCCGTGTTACAGCTTCGCACTGGAAACAAAGCATATGTTTTCATCTTGACTTTTAAGAGAACCTACTTGCTATTTATATCCCATCACCAGCAGAAGAAAGATGACAGCTCTCTCTTCTTTTGCTTTCTCTCTCTCTAAACTTCCTCTGATAAAAAGAATTAAGCAATCACTCATTTTCTTTCCTCCCTATAGCATTCACTGTTGTGCAGCATTGGCACCAGTGTGTGTGTCTGTGCACTGTATCTGTGCGTGTAAATGTGTGTGTGTGTGTGTGTGTATGACTAGTGTCCCTGATGCCTCACCGACATATGAAAAGTACAGAACCGGTTAGCTGTCATCCTTGGATGACAACTTCAGCAAATCAAAGGCATATCACACTTGTAAGTTTTTGAAATACACAAATACATATTTGACATTACATTTTAAATAAAATAACATTTAAATAATACCTTTCTAACAACATGAATGCTTTCTGAGATGCTGGTTGTGAAGATGAAAGTGGTAATTCTGGGAAAACACATAGGCACAAAGGAGCAAACAGGGAAGTGAGCAAAAAGTAGAGAAATATATCGTCTGACAGGTGGCACACTTTCTCAGCACAGTTCCTACACCTCGCAAATGATGTAAGATAGAAGAAAACAATTTAACATTGTTCATATGAGTTGTTTGTTCTCAACTGATCAACGGGCTGCGCTGCAATGTGTAGTTCATATAGAAGTGACTTCATCTGAAGAAATGCTGTTTCAACAATAACAATATTTTCTTTTAAATAAACTATGAGGTTAAGATGAACTGTACTGTACTGTTCCATACATTACCTTTCATAAAATCAGTGCTTCACATTACAGGGTCAAAGAAAGCATAAACATGTATGAGCACACCCCAAAAATAAAATGCACATAAAGTCACCTTTATCCAGTGGTTCTCAAACTGAGGTGCAGGCACTCGCTGTGGGGTGTTGAGGCATTGGAGGTTCTAAAGTTAAATGGTTAGCCAGATTTATTAAGACAACAAAACAACATGGACAGATTTTTCACAGGTGATTCTCTTTAAGCAAACACATAAGTCGAAACTAAAGTTAATGAAATGTGATGAATGTGTCTTTTGTGTCTAAAACTGTGGCAGTTTGGTTTAAAGTTCAACCTGCATTTTTCATTTAGACATCAGTAACAATAAACTTGGGTTGCTCTGTCACAAATTTCCCCAATATTATCAATAGTTGAAGTGGACACTGGCAGACAAGACAAATGCACAAATCCAAGATGGAAAGATAACAGCTCTGAGTTATCTGCAATATGCTAACAGTTACAACGATTAATAATGATTTTCCGGCCATTGAGTGTTACACATCCTCATCTAATGGGATTCATCTAATTACACTGTTTTCTGGTTGTTGTCTTGCCTCTGGGATGCCTGTCTGTTGAGTTTTCTCGCGCTATCTCGCCTCCAGGAACCCTGTAAATCTAAAGATCACAGAACCTGAGGAACATTTTAATGGCTGCCGAAATGAGCATCTCTTCAGGCAACAGCTCAACTCTCTCCCACTCAGAAACTTTCCTGGAGCTTTACATGCGACCCACCAACTACTTTTTCACTGTTGCCTACTCTCTTTTGCTTCATGCAGGGTCCTCCCACCAGTGCCTACGTCCTGTGGCTGATAGTAAGTGGAGCAGAGGGGGGAGTTCTTCCCATTCAAACCGCTTCGGAGACCATCTAACATAATTGCCGTCAGGGTTTTTGTGGGGTTTTATACTGTGCACGAAGCCTTCAACATGTAGGCTGTTCTCCACAATATTCATTAGCATCAGACATACAGGAGCTTCCAGCGCATCATCTGTCTAGAGTGATACCTGCTGTACCGGTGTACCTTCTGGTGTTCAGGTTAATGTTTTATGAGCTTGTCTGGTTAACTGCTTACAAGCAATGGTTGTTGTTGCCATGCTGACATGTCATCTCATACCTACTTTTACAAAGGACAGTCCACATTCTCTATGTGGGCATATTGTTACTTTGCAGTACTCGGACTGAACAGAAATAAAACACAAGCCTCAAGAAAGTTACAATATTTGGGATGATTCGATCTCAAATTTTCTCATTATAGATAAATAATTTCAACAAGCACTATATGCACTAGACCGTTACACTAGTTCAAAGATCACTACATGTTGTCAAAGTCCAACCATAGTTATAAAATGCAGTTTTTGCAATAAAAAATCATACGAAAGTGATTTTATCATTAAAACTAAGAAAAAAGACATCTCTGAAAATATATCCAAAAATCCTTTTTAGCCTCAAGCCTCAAATGGGGTGGGCCATTGTGTTTGTTTGGGTAAAGAAGCACAATGTAGATGATGATATAGATCATGATTGGTTGACATCTCTCTCACTCTTGAAGAAAGTTCATTTTCAAAAACAGATGAACGCCATTCTTCAAATTAATAAACCGACATCAGTTTGACTGATATTCCCTGGAGTGCATAAAAAACATTTTAGATTTAGGAAAATAAATAAAAACTGAGATATCTTTTTTTGCAAATGAACTCTTCATTTGCTTGCATCTCTTAGGGAAAGACTACTTACACTTCAAATATTCTTAATAGTGCATTTTGGTGACCTCAAAAACCTCAACCTGCAGAGCAGAGGTCTAATTAGCCAGAATAAGTGAAAACCTGTGTGTGGGTGTATGACCTTTAACATTATACTTAATGTTAAAGGTCATACATATAATGTGACAACTTGTGGTCAACTAATTGTAAAGAATATCCATCTCCAGATGGCTGCTCTAAAATGGTTGTACAGGCATCCAATAGACGTTTTCACAGCAGACATTTTAACTTGTCATTGGAAACACACAGGGGTAACTAATAACATTAATAACGGCTCAATTCTAGTAAGTGTCCCAGAAAGCCATGCAAGTCCACTAAATGGCCAGAAAGGGGAAGAGATCTTCAGACTCGGTTTCGGCACTGCACTGGGTTTCACCTTGTACTGCTGATATCGCCATCTCCTCGGCTGAGCTTCGTTAAACATTGCTGTATAAGACATCCAGAGTCTCCTGAAGTCTTGTTCATCTGAGTAGAGATCATATCAATTTTTCCATCACATTAGCCATAACTGTACTGTATGTTGCCTGCATGGATTTACAAACAATTCAGACCAAAAGTTAGAACTTCCATTACATCAGCAGCCTTTTGCTTTTATAAGTAACCAAAAAGGGTTTACTGTTGTGGTTTTGGGGTTCAGTTGTGTTATTTTCCGTTTTATTTTGTAAGTGTTCTGCCTCATGTGTCTTGTGTAGTTTTACTTCCTGTCTTTGTTTGTGTTTCCTGCCAGTTTTAATTGATGGACCTGTCCTGATTAGTTGCACCTGTGTCTAGTTGTCTGTCCGTTCTGCTTCTGATCCTCAGTCCTGTATCTGTTCCCCAGTCTTTTGTCTGTGCTTCTGTGTTCTCTCCGTGTTGCTACGTTTTCCTGTTGTTCTCAGATTCTCTATGGATTAACATTAACCTTTGTTGGACTACTTTTTTTTGTTGTTGGACTTTTTGTGGATTACTCTTTGTTGGACATTTACCTGGACTTCTCAGCTGCCTTTGGTTGTATTATATTCTGTTGCAGTAAGTATATAAAGTAATCTTTTGTTTATTATACCAGGTCCTTGTGTGTCTTGTCTGCTCATGGGTCCACATACTGAACTGAACAGTAACATTTACTAACTTATCCTTTCTGGTTTAAATGACTTACGTTTCTAGCATCCTTGTGCAATGTCGTCACAAAACAGATATTTATAATTGTAATTTGGTAAAATAACACATCCAGTTGAATACAGTAATGAGGAGTTGTCTTTAACTGATATGTAACTCATCATAGCCATAAACTAAAGAAATAAATGTAACAGTAAACAATCCTGACATGATGATGATAATTATGCAAATAGTGAAACTTGCTGCCCACAAGAGAGGTTTTCTCAGTCAACCCACTAATCATGTGTGCATGTGTGTAACTTATTTCCCCATGTTAGATATTGCAAATGATATTGATACATTTCTCAGAAGCATATTACTTCTCATACTGTCTTTGGTCCATTGAAGTGCAATGCATTTCAATTTAGTGCTACTATGCTTTTGGCAATCTGAGAACATTTAACTAGTCAGGGATTTTAATGGCAGCTGTACAGTACCACTACTCAAAAGAGCCCATCTGTCTTATATGGCATATTCAAAGTATAAAAGAAACGGCACTGAATTTCGGCATTTAAATCTGTCATTTCCAGTGAATATGTTAGGGCTATATTGCCCTTGCAGGAATGACAGCACTATTTACCCCAGACAGCAACTGGGGTAAACTAAGAGCACTAATATAATGGTAAGTTCCTAAGGTTGTAAACATTAAGACAAAATACGTAACCGTCCACAAAGTTATTGTACAGCTTAAGGCTGTACATCTGTTTGACATGATACATTAGTCTTGGTTCCCAGCTTTGAAAAGATATTTCCATGCACGGATAATGATTTGACAGTTCTGGGTCACTGGAATACCATACAGTGTGAATTGTAAAACTTAATACAGATGTGACATTACCACTTAAATCTTGTCATGCTCCATTGTTTCTGTCCTTATTTTCCCCTTTCTTTAACAGTTTCACAAAATAAACCAAGCCCTTCCTACTTCTGTCAGGATTATAATTGTTACTCTGGTTTCCTGGCAGCCCTCTGGGTTTGCTTTTGGAACACTTTGTTTGGAAAACTTTTTGTAGATTTTGTGGTATAATCATTTTCACCTTTTAATAATAATGTTCAGTCACCATGTTAAAAAACCTCACATTCAGATTCATCATTATTTTTTGCTATTTGTTCAAGTTAGTCTATTCAATTTACAATAAGTATACCTATTTACACTTTGGTTGTATTTAACAGTTTATACAATATTATTACGCCTTTTTGTGGTGATTGACATACTTGATAAGCTTGATGATTCTGTGATCTTACAATCTAATACTGCAGGTAACGTTTCTTATGTGTATTTTGAGACTGTCCTCATCAGAAAAATGATAGCATTGGTTGCTTTTTCAAACGCCTGAAACAACCCATGTTTTAATTTTCATGACCGGCGACCTGTTTTGCAAAGGATGACTGCCGTTTCTCAAATGTTGTTATAGGACACTTTCCTCCCAAGAAAAATGTCAGCATCAGTATTTTCAGCAAATGTCCCAAAACAGCATGTGTTTAGATTCAAGTGACAAAACCCTCTCTCGTGGTCATTGGAATTATGTTGGAGTAAAGGAGGAAGTAGTGTGATGTAAGTAGTGTGACACAAAATCCACAGAGGTAAGAGGTTAGGGTGGTTAGACAACAAAGGATTTGCTGCTTTCCCTTTTTAATTTATTGTTAATAATTTTGAGGTTTGGACTGTTGGTCTGACAAAACAGTCATTGTGAAGGTGTCATTTTGGGCTCTGGGTAATTGTGACAGCATTTCTCACTATTTCAGAATTTTTACAAACCAATCAATCGATTTAATAGATAAAATAATCAGCAGATTAATCCATTAAGAATATAATCATTAGTTGCAGTCTGGAGCTCCACCTCAACCAACTTACAACAGTGAAATCCTGCTTTTACATTAATGCACGAGTAATAATAATCTAATGATATAATATATAACAGTCCCAGGGGGCATTTTTCTGCATTGAGTACTTTAAATTAAGTACATTTTTCTGATTATACTTGCATACTTTTACTTAAGTAACATTTTGAATTCATGACTTTTACTTGTAACAGAGACAGTGTGGTATTACTACTTTTACTTAAGTAAAGGATCTGAATACTTACTCCACCACTGCCCTAACCATGAGGTAACTGTAACCATACCAATAAAGTTCCCCTAACCTGAAAGTAATTTTAACCCGAACCATGATCTTTCTTCAGATCAGAAACTGCTTCTGTGTGTCATTCTGGAGGGCGTGGACAAGCGACATGTATCTAGTCATTTACTTTGGAGGACTTGTTGTGTTACTTGTTTTGAAGTTGGGGTGGATGGTTGGCCATACAAAATTTAAGACTTTGATACCTTCCATCCTATTTCCTACCAATAGTCAGCTTTGGTTTCTTTTAGCCATGAGGTTTTCCTAACCTTAACCCTCTAGTTGTTTTAACCACAATCATGGTTTTCCTTAACCTTAACCAAGTAGGTTTAGTTGCCCAAATTGAACTAAATCTTAACTCTAATATGAATCGTTATTGCAATCATCATATGGGTTCTTTTGTAAAGAACCGACAAACGACCTGTTTTGTTGTTTAGATATCAGGGCTTATGTATTTTTTTTGCTGTTGAGTGACAACCTTGTATCTATAATTAGTCAAATGATGAAAAGCCTTAGTTATTGCTTGATGTAATTTTGATTTTGACCTATGGATTTCAAAGTGCTTTATAAACCCATGATGGCTGAAAATGTTCTTTTCCCTTAGAGAAGCATGTAATCCTTCATTTGAAGAACTAGAGATGTCAGATATTGGCTTTTCACCCATCAGCAGGGATATGTTCATTCATCATTTGACAGTAAATAATACAATTGAAAACAACATGATTACCAAGGCATAATAAAGGATGGAGATGATTTATGTGTCATTCCGCAAATTACTAGTTTCAGTAACAGACATAGCCGTATCTTATTGTTGTTGCAAATATTGTCTGGTGTCACGGCTCTGTTCAAAGCACCTTTCTTGCCTAATCTGAAAGCCATGCCTTAATAACTGGGCAAACCAGAAAGTATCAAGTTGGATGTAATTTATTTTTATCATTGATCTAGATCATACATTTTTGCTTTTTTGCCTGGCAGGCAACCAGAACAGATCAGCTTTTGTCCTTTTTCCTCCCACATGGCTATGATTCGCTGTCTGTTTGTAGCATTTGATAGTAAATGGAGTAAACTGGTGCAATCAGTTTTTTTTTGTTTTTTTTTACCTAGTCAATGTGTATGCTGTGAAGCAATGAGTGTCACCTGTTGTGTTTTTATGATGTGTTGATTTTCAACAATGTTCTACTTGTTGTATTCATTATTACTATTTTTTCCTTGAAAAACATGTTCACAAGTTTACTACTGGCTTGTTATTCCAAAAGCTTTTTGAAATTTTTCCTCTGGCAGTGAGGACAGAGGAATGATTAACAATAGTTTCATCAATTTCATTATTTCAATAACCCTTGGTGCACTGATTAATTGCATTACTTAAATTGTGATCACTCATTCTCATGCTTATGGGGGTATTAATCTCAAGAGATTTAGCCCCTACATTTGTTATTTCGGTGTGCTTTTCTACTTTCTCCTCTACCTCCAAAAAGGCTGGAAAACTATCCCCTATCACTGTGATCAGTGAGGCCTAAAAAGAGAGAGTTATCAAATTCAAAGTCTCAAAGGTTTTGTTCATCCATTAAGCCCAAACAAGAGAGTGCTTATTAAATGTTAGTGAAAATGCTGTGCTGCTCATCTAAAGTTTTGTTTCCCAAAGTCCATCCACCTGTTCTTGCATGAACTTTCTCAGAAATGTCAAGTAGCCTATATGCTATGGAAGTTCTGTTTTTGGAAGAGAAACAAAGTTTGTTTCGTTCTCCCATTTGTAGACCAGGGGCACTAAAGCAAAGAGTCACAGGTCATTGTTTTTGCAAATCATTTTTGGACAATTAACACTTCCACCCTGTATTAAAATTGTAATACTTAATGAACAACTTTGACTTCAATTTTAAGGTTTTACCATGCTTTGTTTCAAAATGCATCTTAAATATCTCTGCAAAACCAGGATTACATTCAGTGACGTGAATGACATTGGTAGACTCAGACATTAATGTAACCCGTCGAAGACTCGCTTGTTACAGATTCTGCCTTAATCACATTAATAGTTGTATTTTGATGGACATTTAAATAGGCCATGTAATAAATGCAAAATGTATTCACACAACTGTGTATTATAATATGAGTGCAATAGTTCTTCATGATTTAACAGTAATATATTTTGCCAAACATGAAGTGTGTCTGTTTTTAAAAGGTTTTCATATCATCCTAAATGTAAATCCAAATACTCATATGTGGTTTAGAGGGACTTTGGACCTTTGACTCCTAAGAAAAATGTCTGGCTCTAAGAGGCTTGCTAAAAGACATTCTTCACCAGTCACTTGTTTACTTACTACTCCTGGGATGGCTTCCCACAGTTTTACTGTTTATTACTGTAAGTGACATTATCTTGTTTTTAGTTGCATGGATGCCCAAACCAATGGTAACAAAGGTAAACAGTGGTATTGGCAGCATTTGTAATTCTTTCACATAAAAAGTGAATTTAGGCATAATCCATCTTTGATTGATTTGATCTTTATTATTTATATTACGGATAAATCCTTATCACAACTGAGGGGCTTTTGTGCCTCAGTAACCCTGGGGAGAAATGACTCCATGATCAAAGTGAGACATCAGGGGGGCCTGAATGTGAGTGGGGAGTTCTTGTTAGACATCCAAGATAGCTATAGACTGGTCGCACAAAACACCCTGTTTCAACACAAGGGCACTTGGGGTACAAGGTTCCAGATTGGTGTGGTAGAGAGATGATGATTTATATTCTGCCTGTGAGAGTAGCATAAAAGAGAAAAAGGAATGAGGAAAAGTACAAGTAGTGAGTGCCCTGTTGTTTTTGACTTGAGTGAAGTTGTAAGAACCCATGTACCTGAACTCTTTATTCATCTCCCACATCGGTTACATTAGCCATTATCTAGCTCATTTAGTACTTTTTATGAAATCTATATCCTCTGCAGCAAACGCCATCAGTACTATATCTTTTGGCTGATAGTGACTTGTGTGGATAGTTGTGCTTTATCTGTTTAGAGAGCTACCAAGCAGTGGAGATGCAGACTTTGGTTAGTCTGGTAAGTGGTTCAGAGATTTAGAACCTAACTTCATTATGCTTACCTTTTTAAAATAAGACGGTGTAGTCCCTCATTCGTCCAGGAGTGTTCCATCGTAGAAAAGGTTTCAGTGGTAGTCATCTGGACACTGTTTTCAGAATCAAGGTGTTTCGGCTCCCATCCGGAAGTCATTCTCAATTGGGAATGACTTCCGGATGGGAGCCGAAATGTCTTGATTCTGAAAACAGTGTCCAGATGACTATGCTAACCTTTAGTGACACACAAGTTGTTCTCTTCAAATTGCCAAGATGCTCAGACCATAATCACTGCTGTTCGGTTGTCAACCCCGGCTTGGGCCAGCAAGCATACAAAGAGTGATCAATTATGTCATAGGTGATGGCCCATGCACTTAAGTATTTGCATACTGGTAGCTGTGAGTACCTCGGCTTTCAGAACTTATGGAGATGCAAAAGTATCAGTGTATTGAACATTTGAAAAATGACAACAAAAGCACATATAATATATACAAGAGGAGTGAGACAATGCCTGCAAATAACAGGTTTGGCAATGGAATGGTTATTTCAATTCTTAAAATATCTACAATAATTGCTTTTTTTTTTTTTTAATACAAGAGTGAAGATTTAATTGCTTACAAAACCTTTAGGGCTTTGTTTCAAGGTCTGATCTCACCTCAGTATTTAGTATTTTGTTCTGATTTTACAGTGATCACAAGTTAAAATGTATGCTACATATTCTTAAAAAAAACGACTTGGAGAGGGGCTTTGGATATACTTTCTTTGTGTATTTGAAACTCCAGATTAGATTATACACTTCCTGGATAAAAAAAAGTCTTCAAAGATGTCTTCATTTATATTAATATAGATGTGAGTCAAAAAGCATAGCTGCATCTGTCTATAAACCTGTTGCTACATGTCATGTTATCATGTACTGCACCAGTACAGCTCGAGTTAGACAACCTAAAACTGTCACTAAAATGAGAAACATTAAATTAAAGCAAGTAGACAAATTAGAATTTGTAAAAGCACACTGATTTTTCACAAATACCAAACAAATCAAACAACATGCTACCTACGGTGACATCACCTTTTGATTTATTTTTTATCATGTAAAAAAGTCATGTTTCTTTCCATAGACCTCCAGGATGAATAACACTACTCTTGGAAACACCTCCACGCTGCCCTTCTGTGACAACCTCTTAAACACCGATGTAACAGCGATACGCAATCTTGTCAGCCCAATCCTCCGACTCCCTGTCAATATCTACGTTCTGCAGCTGATAATAGCATGACACTTGATCACGTCGGAGTTCTATACTCTCAAAGAGGCGATCCTCATCTGCCTCTGACATTTTAGGAGTGGCTACATATGTTTTTCCAAACACATTTGATGAACATCAGAGGGTTTTTTCTGGGTTTCATAGTCACAGGTCGTCCATTTCTCCTGGCACTGATTTGTGTGGAGTGCTATCTAGCAGTAGTTAAACCTCTTGTTTTCTTGAGGTTCAAGCCATTGAAGTACAAATTTTCCTTGTCTGGGATAATCTGGTTGTGGACACTGGTTTCTTGCTTCAGCAGGCTCTTAATGAGTTCACTACATTGTTTTAGTGCAGTGTAGTGAAGCTTTTCTGTTGTGTTGCTACTCTTCTGGTCCTGAAACAGCCTGGTCCAGGAGAAGGGGTCAGACAGAGAGAGGGCATGAGTGATGTAAAACTAAAAGCTTTTAGGATAATATTGATCATCACAATATCAGTATGTCCCCTTGATGGTTGTTATTTTGTTAAAAGATTACTTGACACAGCAACAGTTTCTTAACATCATAAATGTGTGCTACACCTGCACTGCTTTTTCAGGGTTTGTCCAGGCTTTGCTGTTCCTCCAAAGGTCTGGTAAAATCAAGTGGCCATAACATGTAAGTTTAAGTGTCAAGATAATGTGCTATTCTATATGAATTACAATTCATTTCAACCTTATCTTCATGAATAACTTACAACGTATATGTTTCAATAACACAGCAGACTTTTTGAGATTTACAGTATCAGCCTGTACATTTATGCAAAACTACAATTTCCACGAAACAATCACATCCTGACTTTAGTTCATGGACTTTTGTGTGTTTGCATATAATTTGCAAAAGGGTTTACATCAGCACTCAAGTTTCAAACAGCTGAGAAGCCCACTGGAACAGATGGAGTGTGTTTTGGTACCAAATCAACGTGCTACAAAAGTAAGATGTCAATTTAGGTTGGAGAGTGCTCAGTCTCTCTGCCAAAAACCAACTGGATTTGTCAATTTTTTGCAACCAAGCTACTACCAAGAATCCATATTTTTCCCTGTTAAGTAAAACACAGCAACTTTTGTGTTTTTCATCCTCCAACTTCATGGTAATTTAGCAATCAACTTTTCTTGCTGAGAATGTATCATTTATTTCAAAGGCAACACTTGCATTTTCCATCATTGGTATCACTGTTTTTCATCTGAATGTTATGTCCCCACACATTCAAATTCACTGATTATGTTTTGAAAAAAAAAACAATAACGAGCTGGCCAGCACATCCTGTGTGTACATCTTACAGGCAACTACTAATCAAAGCTTTTCTGATGCTACACTGGAGGCAAGGCTGATCACCACTGTAAATGTGCAGAGATTAGAAACATTTGTTAAGAGTTTACTGATGACTATTCAAGATGTTTTTTAAATGTAAAGCTTTTTTTAAAGGCATAGTTAACTAAACAGCTAAGCATGTGAATATTGAAAACATGGTATAACAACAATCATATTCTAAAGGTTGTGCTATACCCTGCAATACTTGCACTGGTTCACTGCAATTCAATGGCCATGTATTATTGCTTAAATGTAGTATGCTTGCTTACCTGAGATTTAAGATATCTGATTATTTTGTTTGTTACTGAAGGAACTGTTACTGATTTTTCAGAAGTCCTGTTCCTCCTTGCCTGAAGGTGGAAGAAATTCTCAAAGTATGCTTAATCTTTTTATAGGGCAGCTAGAGGCAAGATGGATGGAAATCAGTCTACTGGTTATTGTATCTCATCTGATCCAATGTGCAGATGTCCAGGCTCCACTCATAATCGATATCATTCTTGGTCTCCCTGCCAACATGTGTGTCATGTGGTTAATATTGGCAGGACCTGGAGATAAAGCTGCAGAAATATTTTGTCTTAACCAGGCCATTTGTGAGGTTGCCATCTGTATGGCATATCTGTATAATCGTTAATTGCTATAAATACTACAATTTCCAATGTTGTGGTTTTTTACCTACCTCTGGTATACTATCAGATTTTCTGTGGGATTCATATTTTCAGGGCACCCACTGTTCATGAGCTGTGTCTGTTTTGAGTGCTATTTGGCAGTCGTACATCCTGTGATATTCCTGAAGTACAAGCTCTTGAGATACAGACTAGCTGGAAGTATAATTTCTTGGCTGACAGAGCTGGTGTCTTGTATAATCCTTATATGGGTACCACATCCAGGCGTTTACTATGTGTCTTTTGGCATGGCTTTCACCTGTTTTCTTGTGCAGCTCTTTTGCTGTGTTGAGACACTTTGCGCACTTCTAAGGTCTGGACCAGGAGATGAGAACCAGGAGAGCAAATGGGATGAACAGTGCAATACAGAATCATTATAATCATCATTGTATCTGAAGCTCTCTCCTATCTACACTGTCATTTCAATAATTTTGTTTGGTCATTCATCAAACGAGGACATTTCTAAACTGTTTTGCATTGCCAACTACATTGCTTTGGTTGATGGATTCATCCCACCCCTCCTCTACATTCATAGAGCTGGAAAACTGCAACATTGTTTTAAAGATATCAGCAACATGACACTGAACACTTAATCACATTAATTAATTCTTAATTTGAAGTATAATCGCACAAAGTATAATGTTGCAAAGGAATAGCTCAAGACGAAACAATGAAAATATTTGTGATTCAAACTCAGATTATGTATTTTAGTTTATTTTGGCTATGGCTTGATCTGTTGTATTGGAGGGTGACAGGGTGTGGGAGATGGTTACTGGTTTAGTTGATTGTAATATAAATGTAGACCAAGACTTTAACATTTGTGATGATTTGACATGTTCAAAAATATTTACTCATGAACTATGTATTCTAAATCCTGCTGTATATCTGCAGTGTATCTCTTTCTTTTTATAAGCTTACATATTAGAAAAACACTGATTCTTTATTTTATATTATCTGTTCATTTTACATTTTAAATGGTATTGTCTTCTACAGTTTTCAGGGTTATTTGGCTTCTTTCTCACTGAAGGACAGTGTGGCAGCATTTGAGAGTTTAGAGACTTAGTGAATTATGTTTCTGTTTTGTTAACAATTTGAGCAATGACTTCACAACTGATCATTTGAATATGCAAATACCGGACCCCACATTCAAAACTCTGTCAAAACGAAAATCCCTTTGTATCTAAATAGAGGTGATGAAGAAAAAAAACGTAGCCACATGACTGATTTAAAAAAGGATTGCTACTTATAAAAGTGTGGTGAAGAATACGCAGTGAAGTCATACTGTGTAAATGGTTTATAGATTTACTTTGTTGCATTAGTTATAATGATTCCATTGATTTGTTTTTCTGGTTATAAAAGTGTGTGATTGTTATGTTTGTAATTTATCTTGTTGCATGTTCTTAAAATGACAATTTGTTGTTGCAGAACGAAAAATATAATTTAGGCTTTAAAGCCGCACGTCTGTTAACACTGAGTCCTGCCCTTTTCTTTCTCTTTAACTCAGCTGAGTGCAGTTTCTGTGATGACTAAGACTGAGAGAGACTGTTCACTAGAGACCCTACACACACCCCACCACCACCACCACAGCCACCTGCTTGTCATGAACGAAGTCTTTGTGATTGACACAACTATCTCATCTGCCTTCCCCTCACGCCCTGTACACGCCATGGCTAAAAAGCAGTGACCTAGTCTGTTTGATGAGAGCAGATCATAAACTTGACAGCATTTTAGATTTGGGTTGGAGTTGGAAGTCACCTCAATTAAATTTGTTCCCAGTGGCAAATTACAACTGCTGTCACTGACTCACAGCCCTCCCTCCAAACATGTGAAATGCTAGGATGTGATTTACTTATCCTTCACCTTCTTTGTCATCCCTTTTCTATTTTCAACTTTTCTCTCATCCGTCCTCTCTAGCTCTATGCTTGGTTAGAAAGTGTGCTTTTACATTTACAAATGTAAAACACAAGGATAAAGAATTGCAATCATACCAGTGAGCTAAATGTCACATCATGCATCAGCGGTACATTCTTTTCAGAAAATACCAAACCAACCCACAGTAACAAGGTCTGTGAACCAGCTTTAACTAGTTTAAACAAACAAAAATAGAAATTGCCATGATGTGTAGGAATTATAGAGGTTCATTTCCAGATTGATTAATGACAGAAGTAATTTCTGTGCCTGCACTCTCAACACCACAAAATGTGTGTATGCAGTACTACAGGTAAAACATTTAACTTTTATTAAAGAAAAGAAAAATCTACATGTTAACACATTTGTGTCAACAGCCACTTGTATTAATGTAGGCTATGCATTTGGTATTTAAATGGTAAACCAATGCAAAGCAGCCACTTGGTTTTGTGTTGTGCTTCTTGTGTTGTTTTGTTGCTTTATTTTTGGAAGGAAAGTAAAGGCTTTAAGTGCAGCTGCAGTCTAGCCTGTTGGCAGCTGTATGCTAATGGCTTGCCTTGTTTGTGACTTTGAAATCAAAGCAAGTCTTATTCTGGTCAGTGCTGGCCTTAAGGCTGTCAGTTTTAGGAATGCAGTGAAAAAAATAAATAAATAAAACCAATTCAGTTATTGACATTGACAAAATGGAGATCTCAGGTAAGACTTAGAAAACAATGTATCAGCAAGTCATTTAGAAGCTACATGCTAATACTTGTTTTTACTTTCATAGTTACAAGAGGTCTGACCAGGAAAAACATTTGGGGTCTTGAAAAGTGTAAAAACAATCTGTGACTTTATTACGCAAAAGAAAGAGATTTGGGGATCAAATCAAGCACATTTATAAAGGCAGAATCCCACGACTGATACTGCAGATGAAGTGATCGGCACAGCATATGTCTCTTATCACTTAAGCTCTGTTACTCTTTCTTTGCACCTCACACTCCCTTCAGCTATACCTTTCCCCCACGCCCAGTTTCTTTCACTTGTATTTTTCCCCCCAAGTTTCTCTTTGAATCCTTTCTACTCCCTCTTCAGTTTTCTTTTCTTCATATCAATTCTCTTTCTATCTCTCCCTGTCTCTCTCTACCTTTCTCCTTTCTCTATCTTTCATGCCTTCCTCCCTTCCTCTCCATGTAGGCTGTGTGATATGTAAATGCGTAGACAGCTGCTCTCGTTCTCCAAGTTTTGATTCAGCAGTCGGCGTAATTAACGGCTCTGCGAAATGTGACTCATCCCAAACTAGGTGAGAGCAGCTCTGTCAGCCAATAAGCACACTCTTTCTCTTTCTCTCTCACACACACACACACACACAAATGCAGACACACATACGCACATGTGGGTATTTTCTGAGACATTTACTGAGACCCTTGCACACCTATCTCCAAAAACTAACCCTAAAACATTTGGGGTCATCTCTCAGCGGCTGACTGGTGCATTGTTTTCCCTGCCCTCTCTTGTCTTGGGTCTTCCTTTCTCATTCCAGCCATCATCAGCCGTCATCTTTCTCCTCATCTTCCTCCTCCTCTCCTATCTCTTTTCGACTACACCCTCCAGTAACTTCTCTGCTCTCTGGTCCTTTTGTCCTCCTCGAGACTACTTATCTCTTTAATGGGGATATCAATTAACATGGGAAACTGGGACCCCAGGGCCCTTAGAGAATTAATGCATAACATCTTAAGCTACAGAGACAGGCTCCAGTGTGCTCATCTGCTCCCTCTCCTGCACTTTCTTCTTTCACTTCCTATTTTTCTTCTATGGTGGTTTGCTTCTGCAGAGAAATAATTCATTTTCTCTGAAACCTCTTCCTGGGTTTGAGTCACTTGCTGTTTATACAGTAGCAGAAGGTTTTATGTTACGTTTTTTATAATTTGGCAGGGGTTGGCAAGCTGCATCTGCACACCTATCTCAGTATGTAGTAAACATACACTGTTTTGACAACGTGACAGGTGTGGAGATTAATGACCCAGGGGTTTGTGGTGGGTATGAAAGAACATAAGGCAAACAAAATTATTTCTAGACTTCAAATCTAAAATCACCCAAAGGGCAATTTAAATAAAAAAAAAAACTAATAAAAGGTATATGTGACCACATCATAAATGTGTAATCATCAGCATCAACATCATATTACTCTTCCTAGTAACACAGTACTGTATTTCAGTAGGTTTAATTTTCAGTAATTCAATTACAGTTACTGGCCTGCCAGAAATTATTAGTTGTTTTTAAAATGATTTCGCTTTGGGTCATTTCCTCCACCGCTGTATGTACAACCCGATTGCCAAGAATAAAATGTAGCCATTTTACATTTCTGCAAACCATGGATATGTTGAATCAAGTTTCAAACGTTGAATCTCAAAGTTTCAAACACTGCGGTTAAGTTCTAGTTATGTTTAGGCACAAAAACCACTTGGTTAGGCTTAGGAAAAGATTATGATTTGGGTTAAAATATCGGTTTTGTTGCCACAAAAAATGACTACAAATGCCCAGTTTTGTCAGTTGAAATGGGAAGCTAACAGGCTACAAATGATATGTATTAAAACGTAGACATTCAACGTATCTGTGGTTTGAAACATAAATGGCTGCATTTTATTCTGGTGACTGGGCTGGTATGTAGGAAATAAAAACATTAGGTGGCAAGTGACAAGTGTGGTTATTGTAGTTATTTTTGATTTGATGCTACATAAAGATAAGAATATCCCCATTAAAAATTTAAGTTGAGTCCAGGTCAGAATCTCCTGTCTACAGCAGCAAACTCAACAAATACGCAAAATGGTAAGTACTTGATTAGAAAACACAGTAGTCATCAAATTTACGGCAAACCAACTTCATCTTGTTACTGATTAGTGAAATTGCCTCAACCACTGCTGAACAGGTTTTCAACCATGTGCACAGGAAGTAACGCAGAGAGAGATGGGGAGGCTTGTAGCAAGCTCAACCCTTTCACCAACCCTTTGATATTGGCTGATTCTGTGAAACCTAGTCAATGCAACATTTTTGAATAATTGTCAATATATTTTGTATATTAATCATTCCTACAAAGGCATGGCAACCAAACTAGGGTTTCACTATGATCAGTGTTTAGAAACTAAATAGTTGTTGGTCTAAGACTGCACATGGACCCTGGCCAACAAAGTTGAATGCATAAAAACGACCATCCACCAACACAGGTCTGACCTTAACAACGTTACCTTTCACCACACTATGTAAGCATCACACAACGTATTGCATTGGTACTGAATGTTGGCAGGAAATGCAGTGCATGTCTACAGTAGAATTAGCAACAAAAGATCCCAATGACAGGTAAGCATTACTATGATTTTTTAGAAAGTAATGAGTAATATGATTACCTTCTTAAGGAATAGTAGTCTCTTGGTAGAGAGAGAAGTAAGTAGTATAGTAATATTTCACTGTACAAAACAATTAATATATCAGCAGCGGTTTGCAAGTACAGCTGCTCAAAGTCATTCTCTCCTCTGTTAAATCAAGCACGCACAATACCAGGACCATGAAACCAAAGCAGCTGAATGAAATTCAGCCATCATTAATTTTGTTATTTACACCTGTGCTTTTCCTACTTAACTTGTCAAACTGTTGCATTGGATGCATTGTTGTCACTAGCCTGGTCTGAGCATTTGAAAAATGTATTCAGTAAAAATAATAAACCAACAATAAATGCATTCAATATATTTACACACAGTCATCAGAAACATTGTGCTTTGCTGTGTGTCTGTGTGACAATACGAACTCTGCCATTCTGTCCTTAGATACATACATCCTCAAGATGGTGTGTTTAGTTGCTGCCTTCCCTTCCTCCACTGAAGGTATCATAAATATTTTCTTAAACCTAAAATATCCAACAGGGTGACTTGACCTTATGGTGTGAGGTTACATTAGGGTTCTATTTTCTACTGTGTCAGAGCCTAGGGTCCTAAGGTCAACAGTGAAATGACATAATCAATGTCTAAATGGATAAACAGTTGGGAGGTGATGACCTGTAGTGGCAGAAGAGGATATAGGCTAATATCAATGGCATTATTGATAGTCCTAGTCATCTTGAAAGAGAAACACCCCCACCCCCACTTCACACTCTTGCATACAGGCAAACACCAGAGTAATAGTCTTATTTTGCTTTCTCAAACATTTAAGCTTAAAAAATTATTGAAAAATGTATGCTATCTTCTTCCTGATAGTAATGTAACCATGTCCTATCAATATAAGCAACTTCAAACCCAGCTCATGCCTCCAAAACACACAGCTAAAACTTTTTGCTTTAACCCGTCTGCCACTGATGTGGTCAAAGGGTGAGTTAAACCGCCGCCTCTGAGATAAAATTCAAAACTAATCAGAGCGGTTCCCATTCATATCCATTATACTCTGAACTGGATCGATAGTGACAAGGTATGCAGCTCATCGCTCTGGGGCTGTCAGCAGGGGAAGCCCTAATCTATAGGAAAATGGCTGGTCACCAGCGCAAGCTGGAGGAGGACGTATAAATGAAACATGGATGTTTATCAAGCTGGATAAGATTTATTTAGATATGTGTGTGATTAAGTGTTTGATGTTACTCTTTGAACACAATGTGAGCCAGGGGTTTATCAGATGGTGTGTGTGTGTGTGTGTGTGTGTGTGTGCACGTGTGTGTGCGTGCGTGCATGTGTGCGTGAGACTCCATATGCGTTGTCTTTTTTCCCCCCCTTTATGGTGTCTGAAACGCTTTTTTTTTCTTATTTAAACCATGTTGCTTTGGTACCCCCTGAGCTTTCAAACCCCTGGGTGGTCGATATGGCCTAGTTTTTGAATATCCTGCTGCACACAGAGAGGCACACAAACAACTGGCACACATACAATGCACCGTCAGCCCCACTCACACAACAGCACATACACGGCAATACAGACCTTGCAAGCGAATCAACAGAGCACGTATGAAGGTGCTTTGTTTTTTCCATTGTCATTCCGGAGAGGACAAGAAAAGCATCTGAAGAGGGGTAAGGGAGGATGAAGGAATGGAGGAGTTGAGAGAAGACGAAGGGGAGGAGATGAGGAGAGGGAAAATGAAGAGGGGGAAAAGGGGGGGGCTGAAATATAATAATGTGTCACAGTATATGGAGCCTAGCCAAGACACACGCTGTGAATAATCTGTGGTGTTTTTTTTGCTGAACCGGTTGTTGTAGCATTAAAAATATAATGCCAAATATGTCCCAGTGTCTGGCTTGCCTTAATGATGACAGCCCAGGGGATGGCTAAATAAGACAAAAGGATGAGCAGTTTGCCTCTATATAGCTTTAATAGTTTTCCAGTGGGTCTTATTCAATGTTAGGACACTGATATGTTGACCAACTCTGTGACCAGTGCTAGTATCAGTGTATCAGTGCTAGTTTAAAGGAGACCCCACAGAAAAAAACGTTACAAAATTGCATAAATATGCAACATTCAACATGCTAGTTCATTTAACCTCAAAAGTGAAAACTCTACTTTGTCTATTTTTAAAAACATACCGATACCAATCTCCAAAGTCTGCAGGTGTTTTATACATACATTAAAGCACATGCAAACTGCCGGGCCTAGGCAAGCCTGCATAAGAAACACGGACAAAGGATTTCCTCTTGTTATTTAGGTGAATCATGAAAGCGAATACAGATGGACAGGTGGATACAGATATAACAGCAGGTGCATAGCAATAACATTCATCACCTTTAAATCCAGGTTTAGACCTAAATCTACTGAAGTGTTGAGTCCCAGTAGTGTCTTAAATAAACCGCTCTGAAGCCAACGTAGCTCCCACAAGGAAAGTGGAAACTTTAAATCCAGAAAGTAAAGGCTTTATAATATGCACTTCTGCCCTTTTCTTATGACTTCCTCTGCCTGCCCTTTGCAAGGAGAAATGAAAATGATCTGATTGATTAACCAATTATCTAAAGTGACCAGTTGACTCATTGATTCACATATAGGGAAGTATCTTTTAACACTGTTGTCTCTTTAAGTAAACTGTTCCACATGGTTAACATTTAATTACACAAAAATCAAAGAGTTGTATACCATACAGGGCAAGCACAGATCAATATCCCAACATTTATGCAATGTTGGACATATCACAAAAACCACTCCAATGAACCCACATACATATACACAGTTACACAAGTACAAAGCTGACGCACGCACATACACACACACACATTTCATCCCACATGCTCTGTAAATAGAGAGCAGGATGTTGCAGACATTTGGGTGCATGAACAAACAAGAGATACTCCTAGAAAGAGAGAGAGCAGGGAAGGAGGGACGGATGTGAGAGAAGGGTAGAGAGACAGCGAGGATGGAGACAGAGAGAGAGAGAGAGAGACAGGAAAGGAGAGCTAGGGGTAGGTGGACAGATGAAGTGGTGACTCAGGAATGAGATATGAAAAGAAAAGATTCAGCTCTTGGAATTATTCTCCTCGTCCTCCTCCTCCTTTCTCCTCTCTCATTCTCTCTGTGGACAGGAAAGGTAGCATGAGACGGACATGGATCTCACCATGAACTTTGCCCTTTTTCTAGTCGCTCCATCCATCTTCTCTCTATCTCTCTCTCTCTGCCATCCTACCTCTTTAGCTCTTTCCTCACATTCCTTCTCATTGTGTCTCCTTTGTGTGCAGAAGTCTGCCACTCTTAACTTGAGAGTAGCAGCAGTCACCAAGCAGTCAAGATTGGGGTTAATAAAAGAGAGGATAGTCAGGAAATTGGACACAAACCTTATGCCTGCAGAATTTGTGATATGAAAGTATAATATGAATGTGAAATAAAAAATAATACTAGTAAAGTGAAATACTACAGTGGTTGGCAGAGTTGCCACACACCAAAAAAGAATCAGTTTGAAAATGAAATATTACACCTACACAATTTTGTGTAGCTTTAAACTCCTGCTATCTTTGTTATATTCCTGTAATGATGCTGCAATATTTGACCAGAGTCCATTTGTGCTCAGTTAAAGGTCCAGTATGTAACATTTAGGAGGAGCTATTGGCAGGAATGCAATATAATATTTATAAATATGTTTTCATTAGTGTATAATTGCCTGAAAATAAGAATAGTTGTTTTCGTTA
Organism: Siniperca chuatsi; assembly: GCF_020085105.1. NCBI lineage: Eukaryota > Metazoa > Chordata > Actinopteri > Centrarchiformes > Sinipercidae > Siniperca > Siniperca chuatsi. The sequence goes on from NC_058044.1 coordinate 17,197,230, forward strand.
CCTTAGAATAAGCCGTTTTTAATCTACAGAGTGAGTGGGTCCCCTTTCCACAGAGGTCACAATGTTGCACCGCCATGTTTCTACAGTAGCCCAGAATGGACAAACCAAACATGGGCTCTAGATAGGGCCTTTCGCTTTTTTCGTGTGTTTTGTGGCCACCATAGTCTCTCCTACACACAGGAGGGTGAGGCGAGCGGTATTCAAATGGTTGCAAACTGCAATTTCACTGCTAGATACCACTAAATCCTACATACAAGATCTTCATCCTGCCTTTGGCTGTGTGAACTGGATGCTTACAGTCAGTCCATTTGTCTGTAAAGGGTGGTCTTTGCTTAAGACAAGATAGCAAAGTGGTACTGCTTTAAAAAGCTGCTGTAAAACAAAACCCCGCCATGTGTGTTAGTGTATGAAAGTATTCATTCATTCACTCACTTCACACTATGTCTTTAAAATGGAACACTACATTACCGTATTCTTTCCTGTAAAAGGAGAAAAAAAATCTGCTGCAGAACATTCATCAAAATAGGGGAGGATTCTTGGATTTGTGGTTTTCACCAAATGAATGTGTGGATGATAACATCTGCGAGTGCTGCAAGTCTCTAGAGACGCCTCCACCACCTGAGGTAAGTCTGGCTGTGCGCCAAGAAGTCCCAGGTCATCTCTTGAAAGCATCTTTGAGGAGGCTACCCTGAAGAGCATGAAGGAAAGTAAATGCAGTTTGAAGTTATCATCCTGTCTCTTTCTCCAAATTTTTTTTTCAAATTCAAATTATCTTTATTGGTTATGTATATAGGTAGCCTACAATAGCCTATTTACAAGACAGGTTGTGTGTGTGTGTGTGTGTGTGTGTGTGTTAGGACCCATGGTTCCTAGCCTCAGGGCAGTACATGTTGACTATCAGTATCATAGCCTTGTATTGTAACCCTAAACATGCACCTCAGATGCCTTTGAGTGCCTCTGTAAAATTGGGAATTAGTTATCATTATTATTAAGACTTTTCATAAGTTCACATGGCATATTTTCAATAATGCATAGGTGGTTTGTGTTTCTATCTTGACCTACTTGAATAACTTTTAAGTGGTGGTTTGTTTAACTCAATTCTCTGAATCTGTCTCTCACTACTGCACCTCTGATCTCTCTCTCTCTCTCTCTCTCTCTCTCTCTCTCTCTCTCTCTCTCTCTCCTCCGGAGCTTATCTCTGTGCGCATCGTCAGCATCAGTTTGAAGTCAAATCTGACAGCCGCTACCTTGCCTGGTCCTTTTTCCGTCTCTTTCACACTCTGGTGGTCATCCCGTCTCGTTTAAGAGGTACAGACCCGGATTAGTGAGCTAAACGTGTGTAATTATTGATGTACTTTTTGGATGGGTAGGCGGGAGGGTTGACCTCGATTGCCGCCCGGGATGAGAGAGTCTATAGGCTGGCATGCTTACTCTCAATGTGGTCTTACCTTTTTCTCTTTGCAGTTCAGTCGGGACTGTGGGAGCGCGTCTGCTCGCTGTCTTCAACTTGGGGTGAAGAAAGGCAGGGGAAACTCCTCGGGATTCTCCGTACACCGAGCTCTGATCCGGATATTCTGGTGAGCACACTTTGGCCAAAATTGTTGTTCGATTTTAATCCTTTGCATTCCACGGCAAACATTTTAAAGTGCGCCTTCTGATTTGTTGCGCGGATTTAAAAACGGGTGTGTTTAAATGACCCGGGCACTTTTGTCTGCTTTGAAATTATCACCATAAAACACTCAAAGAAGCGTTTCATGGATTGTTTTCTCACGCCACAAGCTGGAAAAGACCGCGTGGTTAACGCAGCTCGTTCGCTCCTCTCTTTAAAATTTTGTACTCCATGGCAGCGAAGTTCTCGCTAATTATGCATGGGAATTAAACGTGGCCATTTGTGACAATTATCAGTCAGTATTCCTATCACGGTGGGCGAAGAGAGTAAAATAAAGCCGTGAGGGAGTGGGGGAGAGATTATGTGAGAGGAGTGAGAAGAAAGAAACATTTGAGGGATCCCTCAGGGAAGCTTCCCTCCTTTTTTATGAAAGGGATTTTATTAGTCTTTTATTTCTCTACCATGATGACATTGTCTGATATTGTTCTAAAGCCTCTACTTAATATGCTATTATTGTCAGTGCCATTGCTCCCCATTATACATATAGTGACATCCTACAGTACTGCTGGCTGTGCTGTAGGCAGAAATCTATGGGGCCATTTGCTGCTTTTATTGTCCTGTTTATCAATTAAGCTTGTCTATAATGGAGATATCACACTTCCTCCAACATAAAACATTACTCTCCCACACACCATCCGTTAGCATCTCACCTCCCACATAGCCACACTTGCTGTCCACTGCCGATTATCTGGTTATGTGCCACCATTTGCACTAATAGAGAGTCCCTACTTAATGTAATGACAGCTCGATCTGTCAGCCTATGCACAACAGAGGGCTGCTTAAAGGCTCATAAGCAGTGTCATCAAGGGCAGATTGAGAAGCCGTAAAGACACAGAGGACGTGACAAAGTGCCTGTGGAGGTTGTTTGAATAGTTTGCTGATGTATTTTATTGTCCATGTACAGTATGGGGCTGTCATTGTGAATCATGTACCCAGGAATGTGTGTGTCTGAGTGGCAGTTTGTGTGTGCGCCAGCTCTGCTCAGTCATGTGAATGCAAGGAAAGAAGTGATCAAAAAAAAAAAGAGGGACAGAGAGAGAGAGATTATGCTAACTCAAAGTATTGGAGGAAGAGGAAAACCCATGTAAGCAGTTTTTCTTTTAGCTTATATATTTATATATTTAGCTGTCAGGGCCTTCACTGATACACAGTAGTTTCTTCTGGCTTTGACATGCTTGTCACCAACATGAGGTTTATATGAAATAAGGCCACTGCTTATTTTAGCTTAGCTGTACGGCTGCAAGACAAACAAGGGGAGGCTAAGAGGATTGACCAAACAAGACCACAGACTTAAACGCATATGAAGGCAGCTTATAACTCAGGTAACATGAGAGGAAATTGCTGGACAGCAGTTGACGGTCCACTGTACTGTATCTCTGCTGAGTTTTTGCTGTGGCCCAAAAGCTAAGGTGAGAGTGCAGAAAGAAATGATGCTCTACTGTGGGTGCTGTGAATAATAATCTGAATTAATTTCATGTTTCTAGCTACATTTAACGTAAAAGTAATACATATCAAAGGACATTTATTTCAATGGGAGAGTGTCCCATGTCATCCCTCCTCAATCTACCTCCTGTACTCTCTTCGGATGAGTTTCAGCCTGGGATTCACACAGATGTTTCAGTAGAGATTTTGAATCTCATTGTAGATACAGCCAGGCAATCATGCAATGAACCAATCATTTACCCCCAGTGACCCCCATCAGTTTTTAGTCAAGTGAAAATGAGGTGGTGTATTCTCAGATGATGGGCTGACTTGGTGTCGCTGATGGCAGTCAAGATGATGATGACAGTGTTCTGGCTCTTCTTAATGATAGTTACGATCTGATTATCACTATCAAGTGGGTAGACAGGTGCATTACATCATGGTGATAATGGTGTTACAGTGCTGCAGTCAGGAATAGGGCGCTACATTTTACACCAGAATAAGATCAAAATGACTTAATTTCCCAGAATGCTCTTCACTCTGCTGTGTGATATTGGAGCAGAGGCAAAGACCGGGTTAGAGGGCTCTTGCAAGAAGCAGACAAGTTGAGTGTCTTTTGACAGCATGAAAGAAAGGATCTGCTTGTATTTGGTGTTGTTGTTAAGATGGTGGGCTGGCAGCATCATTGCAGTCTTAAGAACATGACAGTCCGTGCAAAATGGTAGCGGCATACAAAGCCAATCCTGATTTTTTCCATGTGACAGATTGTGTGTGTGTGTGTGTTTCTTTCTTTCCTCTGGTTGTTGTTTGTTCTCTCAAACACACACTTACCAAATCACACATAACAGGCACATACGCACTCAAATGCACTTACGCATATTATCTAATTTTTAACATGGACAAACATGACAAACAAAGCGTTCGACACGTTCTCAAAAATACCCAAAACACGTTGATGCAGGCCCACAGTCACACTCGCTTACACACTTAGGTAAAACCTTATTGTGTCTTGGACGTATCCACCCATTCTGTCATACAGTACATGGCCTTGGGCATAAAAATATCTGAGTACAAACACACATACACACAGACACACACAGTTTTAGCAGGGACAGCCCTGGCGTGCTGGCACCAAACCAAAGAGCTGGTGATAACGAGGTTGAAGTTAGTTAGGATTTTAGCTGCGCCTCAACCTCCTAACACCCTTTCTAAATCTGATTCATCCCAAAATTAGATGTTTTTCCAAGAGAGGGAGATGAAAACACACACTCTCCCTCTCTCTTTCTCTCTCCCTCCCTTCTTCCCTTGCCAAATACAGTTGAGCTCAACCCCCCTCTTTCTATTACTCTCATACTCTCACACACTATCTGTTTCACACCCTGTTCCTCCCTCCCGTTCTCTCACATCTCTCTCTTCTCTCCTCCCCTGGCACCTCAATGTGTTTCTCTTTAATTGAGATGCATTTCAATGTGGTGCAAATTAGCTTTCTACAGCTCCAGCCTAAACTTGCAACCTGTGTGTGTGTGCCCATGCATGTATGTGTGCACATGTAATCTGTGTGTGTGTGTGTGTGTGTGAAGAATTCCCACAGTTGACAGCGCTACCTTCCTCTTCATTTCTCCAACACGTCTTCTGATGCCTCCTCTCTCCCACAACTTACATTTTTAGTACAGCATTAATAACATTCACTAGTTTGGACTCCTTTAGTTTGTGTCTCTTGGCTGGAGAAATTTACTTGGCCCCTCATTTCAGATTTGAATTCTGATCTGTGCCTCTGAGTGATGACAGTGCATGACAGCTCATTAGGGAGAGTGCCGGAAATTAGGAGGGTCAGCGGGGTTTATAAAGACATGTTTCAGTTATGTAATGTTTGTCTTCCTCAGCTGATCTGATCTGGTGCTGTTTCACTAAAGGGAAAGGCAAGCTGGTGATATTCTGTACACTGTGCAGGGTGAAGGCACAAGTGCAGGGGTGCTATCAGAGAACTGAAAAGTGCAGTTTACAAGCAGATCATTGCCAATTAATGAAAAGTTTTCTCTTCTTTTGACAAACTTAAAAAAAATATCTAAAAATGAGAGTAGTGGGTTGGAGACATCCCAAGGACTCGGAAGATAAGTCTGAGGGGTTAGTAAGATAGGAAAAACAAAACAAACATCACGTTCAATTTACTCTGACCTTTCTATAATCCTTGCTTTTTATTGTGTAATAATATATTGTTTTAACTTTTCAGACCCCTAAAACTCTTCAAAGGAAACAATCTGAGGTCAATATTCTTGGGCATGTGTAACCTGTGATATGGGGTTGCAAGTAAACATAGCTTATCATTAAAGGATCTCATGCCAAATAGTTTGGCAACCACAGAGTTACATTTGAAAATGTGAAATGATCTCACCTAGTGGCAGATACCTACACTTTTTAAAACAAAAATATGATTTATCTAAAAGATAAATACAGTGGCGTATCTTGAATCAGGTTTTTCCAGGTGGTCTCTGGTGTGTGCATGTCTGGGTGTATGCATGTGTGCACGAGCAGTGTATGGGTGTGAACATTTCATGGTGCACTTTGTGCCACTTTGTCTGTGTGTGCGTATGTATGCGCACATGCATGCATGTGTGCATGTGAGAGAGCGAGAGGAGTCGTTAGGGAGAGTGATGCTGACAGTGGGGTGACCTTGGGGCTCCCAGTCTTCCTCCTGTCGATGAAGGGGATGACTTAGTGCCTCCCTCCCCACCCATGATGGCTCATTTATTATCATTAGGCACACAGTCAAAAAGATGCTGCTCAGGCCCTCAAAACAGAGTGGTACGTCTGTGGTTATGTGCGCTTGTATGTGTGTGTCACTGAGATTGAGAAACAACAGAACAGAGACAGAAAAGGAAGTCTTATCTCTTACGATAAGTGCTGCACATCTTAGCATATGTGTCTCTCAGCCTGTGTTTGTCGCAGGTGCACCTGCCTTTGTGTTAGCTTCTGAACATGTGTTTATCCATATCTTGACGAAAGACGCACTGCCTGTCAGTCCACCTCTGCCTGTGAGACGCGGCTCTCTGCCTGCTTACCACGCAGTATAAATAACAGTTCATGCCATAACCCTAACCTTACGTCACCTCAGCCAGCCAGTGTGCAACATCAGTGGTATATGGGTACATCAGGGCGGCCTCTGTGCTATCGTTTCTCAGCGTGATGGATGGAGACTTCTGCAGGCCAGTCAATACCCAATCTGAGCCCCACTGTCCTGATTTAAGATACAGCAGCAACCAGGTGACACACTCAGAAGCACGCCACTTTAATCACTCTGAGCATCAACTCTACACTGCCAAGATTGGTGTGTGGGTGGGTTAGTGTGTGTGTGTGTGTGGGTGGGTTAGTGTGTGTGTGTGTGTGTGTGTGTGTTAGTATCTCACTCAGTCAAGCACTGCTAGTCAAGCATTGCTGTAATCACACAGTGATCGACAAGTGCCTGCACTTCTGACAGAGTTAACATTTCTTTAGAATGTAAAGTGAGTAACATAAATAATGTTTACAAGGGACGTTTCCTGCTATGTGTAGCTTGAGCGGTAACAGAAAACATACATGAAGCGTATTTTGTAATCTTGTAATTTGTATGGAGCCTTGTGTAAACTGAATGCTCTCATATAGGAACCCTGTCTCCCACAAAACATGTTTATATATATTCTTATATTTCTGCTTTGGCAAATGGAGGAAATCTAATTTCTGCATGGATTACATTCAGTGGCAAAGTTTTTCCAATCCATGAAGTGTGACATCCATATACTGCTAAGTGACAGAGAGGAGGTGGATGATTGGACATACAAAGCATTCTGGACTTTGACACCAGAGAGTGGCTTTTGTGTCCTGTGTTCCACATGTTGCTAAAATTTAGGCTACTAGGTCACGTGGTTAAGGTTAGGGAAAGATTATGGTTTTGGTTAAATATTGAAAAAAATCAATGCATTCTGTCTTCAAGCCAGCATTTACTTTTTCAACATTTAACCAAGACCAGGCATTACCTTTCCCTAACCTTAACCAAGTGCTCTGAGTTGCCTAAACAAACCCTTAAAATCATTCCTCATGCTTTAGTTGCCACGAGCGGATTTTGCGGGAGAATAATTTAAAGATTTTGACAGTGAAGATACATTCAATATAAACATTTCTTTGCTAGGCTAATAAAAAAACGTAATCTATGCAGCATTACTTCTCCTACAAAACATATTTGCTATTGTAAATAGTTGCATCTGAATATAATTTTTATCAGACACAGATTCACACATTCAGACATGTCCACATCTAATGGGCAAACATGTCAAATTCACAATAATTGTACGTTATGCAAGGATGGAAAGTAAGAACATTTCATGAGTGAAAAGGTGGGCAACTTATATTGAGCATCCTCTATGTGTACACTCTCCCTGCTGTTTCAGTTTATGAGCGCATCATGCTGGAGAAAACGCTTCAGTACATGTGTTAATCAAGGGAAGATTGTGTTTGTATGAGTGAGCGGTTGGATATCGCTACTTTATCAGAGTAATCTGTTTGCATTGGTTCAAATTGTTCCCTCTTGACATGTCATCATTCACATACATGCACAACACATACTCACTTGTGTACACAGAAACACACTTGCACACACACACACACACACACACACACACCCGCAAACACACACACACACACACACTTCCACAGCCCCTCCCCTCCAGGCCCTCCGCTTTGGCTGTTAGTCTAATTTATGAGGTGCCGTTAATTTGGCCTAAACGCTCGTTGCGAGACCTCCCTCCTCTCTCATCCCTTCATCTCTGCATCCCTCCTTCTCATCCTCCCTCTCATCAGTCACTCGGCAGAGTAAATCAGAGGGGTGGTATTGCACAGCAGGCAATACATAGACTGGACACCTTGACTAATATACCGCTGTCCCTCTCCCTCCCTCCTTCTCTCCCTATCCAACTCTCTCCATCCCTCCCTCTCTCCATCTCTCTTGCCCGCTGTCTAAATCAAATTTGGCTCCACTCCTCTCGTCTCCTCTCCGCTGTTCCTCTTTTAGTTTTGCTTCTTCCTCATTTCTATCCACACTTCTTTTACCTCCTCTGTGCTTGTTTCTTGTGCACTCACCTCCACTGTTTTTCTCCCCACACTCTTCCTCTACTCTCTTTCTTCACTTCCTTACCTCACCTTGCTCCTCCTTGCCTCCTCTCCCACTCTCCTGCTCTCATGTTAGGTGTAAATTTAGAACAGAAGGCATGAGGGGATGCTTTGTATATGTGTGTGTGTGTGTGTGAGAAAGAGAGAAAGAAACTACACATGAAAGCTTCTCGGAGTCCCCATACAGCGCTCAGATGGGGCTGATTAAAAACCTAAAGCCTTGGTTTTCATCCACATTTGAGATTCACATAAAATCAGATTCACATACACACACACACACACACACACACACACGTGCACACACACGTTCACACATTACCACAAGCACACACGTTTTCCCCCCTCATTATCTTTCTCTTATTTCTCTCTTTAGCTCTGTATTCTTTCTCTCTCTGTTATAGTGACTGGTTGAAGGTGATTCTTCCTGATACAGTGGAAGTGAACAGAAACAACATCAAGCATTTGAGACTCCCTCATTTCTTTACTCCACATTATTCTCTCTAATTCCATACATGACACACACCTGGGAGTAAGCCTGTGCTGCACTCACTGTACTGGACTGCTCTGCACACCAATGCATCACTGTCCATCTCTCCAGCTCTGTCTCGTGCCCCCCCCCCCAAGTCGTTCTGTCTATTTATTTTCCTTCTTTTCCTTATCATTTCTCATTTACACAGTGTCGCTCTCTCATGCATACCCATCTCCCGGCCCTGTCTCTGTCCTTTCTCCTCTCTCTTCTTCAAATTCCCATAGCACAAAGGGCTTTGCCACTTCTCAATAAATGTAACAACATCTAGTCTCCTGTCCTCCTTGAACCCCCCCCCCCTCTCGGCGGGCTTCCTACTAGTGCACACTTACAAGATAAAGCATGATACCTCTGCCTTATCCCTCTGTGTATTATATAAAGCCACCATGGTTATCATTAAGCAAGAACACCTTAAAAAACGGCTTCATTCTATATATAGACTCAGACTCTCTTTGGAGCAAAGAATTGACTTAATTAGAAAGAAAAAAAGATTTTGCCTCTAAAAAAATACAATAAGACATAATTGTTACAACCAAAATTAAAACAGACTACAAAAGCACCCAGCTAACCACCCTAACATCTGTAATCTAAAGCATAATTAGAATCAGACAATTCAGTAGAACTGGGAGTTTTCCAGATACCTATGCGACCTTTAACACTTTCCAACATTTTAATTTAAAACAGCATAGCTTAGCTCAGAGACTGCAAGTCTGAGTATCCTTCTGACATTTTTTCTAACTAGAAAATGAAAGTGTTTAAAAGTACTGCACTCTGATACTAAATTCCACATTCGGGCTGTGCTAAATGAAAAAGAACCAAATATTGTGAACCAAAATTTAACTTAACACTTCCCTTCAGTGGAGACTCTTGCTGACCTTGAGACAGCACTACAGGTTGTTACAAACTGCTTAAGCAAGATTGTGATATAATAAGCCAACAATGATCATGCATTTATTTTTTTTTAAATCGAAGTTCCCTCATATTTGGCTGTTAATGGAAAAATTAGATGTACGGAGAGTAATTCTGAACAGCAAATTACTGTGGAATGAAATAGTAAATATATTTGTGCACATAAAGCTTTGAATAAAAACACAAATACAACAAAAATATTTTAAAATTGAATTAAGAAAAGTAGGGCTGCAACAATTAGTCAATTCAGTCGATTTACAGATAAGTAATAGGCTAACTATTTTGATAATCAATTATTGGTTTTGAGTAATTTTTTAAGAAAAAAATGCCAATGTTCTGGTTCCAGTTTCTCCAGTGTGATTAGTTGCTGGTTTTCTTAGTCTTCTACAATTTTAAACTGAATATTAGACGTCGTCTTGGACCCTGGGAAACTGTCATTGACATTTATTACTATTTTCTGACAGTTTATAGACTGATATATCGATGATAGGCCTTGATGGCAACAAAAATAGAATAGAATAGTAGCTTTGGAGGCTTTATACTGTATATAGAACAGGAAAGGTAACCAGTGCATTTGGGAACTTTTTATTTGTTAGATATATGTTGCGTACTCGCCCTTACAACTGACTTGTGAAATTTAATTCACCAGTAAATACATTCAGGTCATGTTCTTTGGGATCAGCAGCATAAATCAGGAGTTATCCGCTTCTGGCCATTCTGGCAGCTAGCTAACACAGTCAGGTAAGTGCAGGATGATGAATTATTATTATATAATAAGATCTTTTCTCTCTAGATCCTAACTTGATTTTGGGGGATTGCAGGACAAATTTATTATTTCACAAGTGAAAAGCATTCAACACAAGTATTATAAATGTGGTAATATATGGATCTACACATGTGAAAAGCACATCCTTTATTTTACAACTCCCCACTAACCAGGGTTCAACATTTTCAACTTAAATAACAATTAAATTTAACGACAGACCTTGAACTCACAAATCGAGTATGAATTGGGTGCATTTTCTTGTGTGAATCCATTATGTGGCTGTATCCCTGTGAGATCTCTGGGAGGCAGGCCAAGTGTCTCTGGCTGAGCCATCTCCATTCGCTGTGTGTCTGTTCAGTCAGCCACACAGAAGACAGATAGAACCACCAGTCTGCTCACCCCTCCAGTCGCACCAATGTAATCAGACCTCAGCAGCCATAAACCACCGGCTATGGACACTCTGCCCAGCCCGCTGTCACACACACACACAAACACACACCCACACACAGAAACATAATCCCAAGTACACAGATACAGACAAATGAATGCAAGTGTAGACTTGTGCACGAGGACAGATTTGCGTGCGTAAGCATAGACACAAACTGCAAACACACAAATATGAAAAATAGCGCTGTTACGTTTGCTCACACATATCTGTACACGCTGACACATATATGCACACACACGTAGCTTAAAGTGAGGTGCCGAGTGCTTAGTGGTGGTCCTCCATAAGTTGAGGCTTTCTGCCCAAGGAGCTTAGCCCAACATGTCCCACTCTGCTGGGGCAGGAAGGATGTCTTCTGGCCCTGGGAGAATCTTCATCATGTTGCTCATCCTGCCACCATTTTGTGTGTGTGTGTGTGTGTGTGTGTGTGTGTGTGTGTGTGTAGATGGACTACCATCTACAGTGTGTGTGAGTTATGTGAAAGCTTGTGTCTTTATCTCCCTCCCTCACTGTCTCTTCCCTTCCATCACTCTTTTAGCAACTCCATCAGTGTCTGTTTCACCCCTCACCACAGCCTGCATCTCAGGCCATTTTGTGTCTGTTTGTCTTTCTGTTATCGTGAATCTTTTGTTCTCCTCCTCAACAAACTAACACTCAATGTCTTCTCGCACTCTCTCTCTCTCCAGCTTTAAGGTGTGAATGATGGTGGATGACTGTGCTTTAGGAGATTTACTGCTGGATCCTGTCTCCGTCAGGTGTCGAGACGAAAGGAAAGCGATGAAGGGGGAGAGAGAGGGAGAAGCAGATGGAAGATAGAACAGTACACAGGGAGATGACAAAGGGAGAGAGGGGAAGGAAATGGAATCAAAGGATGAGGGCAAAGAAAGGGATGAGAAAGAGAAGATTATGCAGGGCAACATGGAATGAGATAGAAAAATGTGAACAAAGTATGAATAGAAAGAGAGGCTACACTATGTTTTTTAAAATGGTCTCTGAATATAGTTTGATAGAATGGCTCTATGCTCAGATATAACTGAGCCTCCTTTCTCGCTTACTTTCCTTCTTTTTTCACACAGAAACACAAACTCACACAGTTACATGCACAAACAAATGAATTTATGCTGTCAGTTCCAGGTGAAACTTACATCACACTGACCAGAAACCAATTTCTGTTCCTTGGCAAATGCGAAGATTTACTGATCTCACATTCCTGTTTAAAAACATCTCTCTCAACGGTTAAGCGGTGTGGGCCCTGTGAGTGGTTAAAGTTGCAACTGAAGGGGAACTGTGTGTGTGTTTAACCTACTAATAGACAATTCACACACTTTAATGGCCCCCGAGAGGAAACGCACATACATCTTCAAAGACCAGGCTGACTGCCTTAATGCAAAGCAGAACATATATTCACAGATTCACACAAACACACAGTGCCGTTACTATGTTTGTGAGGACCATCAGTTTATTGCTGTTTTTCATTATTACACGGCATAAAATAATCAACAGTGAAGAATCTGCTCTTAAAGCGCAACTCCTCCTTATCCTGGAAGGCCAAAAATAGCCCTGCATCAAAACAACACAAGGGGCTGCACTGGTGTGGGTGTGTGGCTACAGGTACAGGTGAGCGGATGAGATACAAACCAGGAAGTCCAGATTGAAGCCTTTTCATACAGCAAGACACTGCACAGCAGTTTTTACTCCTTTGAGGAAGGATTTTACAACTCTGCAAGGTTATCACCTCAGCAATAATTTGCTCCTCAGTCGATCTGTAAACATACAGATAACTTAAGTGTCTGTGGTAATACTTATCTTTTGCAAAGTGACTTTTTGTATTAAAATGCGGCCCTGTGATCACAACAGGATGCACTGATTGTCAGGCTTGTACACTGCATGACTGGTGGTCAGGTTCACACTATGTTAGTCTGTCAGTGGCATCGATGCTGCCAGCAATGTCGGCACAATCTGGACACCTCATGTCATCAAAGCATGGCTCATCTTCAGAATGCTCCTGCTTACAATTAACACTATTTTCTCAGATTGAGTATGAGAAGGGTAAATAGCAATGAATGCATTTGGGACCATATTCAGATTTGAGTTAACCATGTGCAATGAAGAGTTGATACCAGAGCTGCGCATTGAGATGTCAGATTTATCTGAGGATTTAGGTCTAGCCACTCAGAGAGTTATGAGGGTGGAGTTTCCCCAAAATAAGATGTAGTTATTCTGACTATTAATGACTATTACTATTCTGACTTGGACCTCAAGTATTTGTGTGATATCCACTCTAGCCAGGAGTTGTATTAAGTTCAGCACCGCTGTCTGAGAGTTGGTTATAAACACAATTTTTAGATTAGTTGAACTACTTGCATAGCATACCACTAGTTTCTTAAATCTATTTATTATTTTTGATTGGTTATACTGTTATTTATTTCTAATATTTTTAGCAGTTCTTGCTTATCCTTTTTGTTCGCAATGAAAATAGTTCTGCTTTCAATGTGTTTGTATTTGACCCCCAAACTTTTCGCTTGCAATGCAAACAATTTTACTTTCAGTTAATTAATATTTGATCTTTAAACTTCAACATTTTTCTTTGCAATTTTAACCAAATGTTTGCGCTAAAATATTTTACACTACGCTACGCTTTTAAAAATGCAATATTACCCACAACAATTTGCCCCAAGCCAGATATCTTCATCAGAGGAGGTAAATCCAGCACAATTCTTAAAACAGGAACAAATTGCATACCTCTATTAGTAACTATTAAATGTTTGTTTGCATCTTGACATCTTATGTTTAATTGAACCTGTTATTTTATTGTACAGTGTCCCTATGCCATAAACACCATACATGTATGTAAATAAAAAATCTCACATTTGTTCTCCAAAGGACAGCCAAACAAAAACACTCACAAACTCACATTTACACACAAGGATGTTCAGCACACAAACATGGTAAACGTGTGTGCATGCATGAATGACCGCATTATGTGCTGTGGCGAAAACTAGAAAACCCGAAAAGGGAGATGTATTGAGAAAGAGAGAGCAGAACCAGAAATGGTTTGAGGCACCCATCTGTCAGAGAAAAAGAGGAGAGATGGGCTGAGAGACAGACAGAGACGGTGAAAGAGAGAGAGAGTGTGAAGGGGGGGCGTTTACAAACTGCAAACAGCATGTGGAAGTACAGACAAAAAAAAGAGACAGAGGGGGGAAGTGACAGAGCACAGAGACAGGAAGAGGGAGTGAAAGACAGCCAGCCTGAGAGAGTGACAGAGTGCAGTCCAGAGAGGGAGAGTGTGTGGGTGAATGTGAGAGCAGAGCTAGCTAACTCGTCTGTCAATCTGAATCTGTGATTGACACCTTGGGGTCCAGCGCTCCTCTCTTAGCCCGCTGGCTCTTCCTGTCAGGATGTAGGGCTGAGGGTCACACACGCACATAAAACACACACACACGTAAAGAGAAGATTACATACCTACTGTGACAGACACACATCCACACATGACAGAGAATATGGCGTAATTGTGCATATGTGCATAAGTCTATCTGTCTACTTACACACACACACTAACTGCAGACACACACATGCAGGCAGGGTCTAGCAGAGGTGAGGTCTCCTATGGGGTCTACTCTTGCTGACTGGACCTTAACCTTTGACATATGACCTTTGACCTTTACACTGTCAGCAATACATATTTTCACTGGACCTATCTTTCACATCAGACTGTCTGTCTGTGTGTGTGTGCATGTATGTATATTCATGTTTTTATGTTTCTGCAGCCAGTTTATTTATCATTCAGGTTCTTGCTCTTTCTTTCTCTCGCTCTACACAAACAATGTCATAAAACAAAGAGTGTATTAACATGCAGGAAATTGCATGCACATTTTTAAACACTCACGCACGCTCGCGCACACACACACACACACACACACACACACACACACACACACGCGCGCACACACACATAAACACATTTCAGTGTCCTTTGAAAGAGGGATGACAACAATATGTCCTCCACAGTATGTCCTGACCTCTCAGAGTTTCTCACACTCCAGGCTAAAACACTGCATCTGTATTTGAAAAAAAAACGGAATCTTTGGCTTTTGTTGATGGGGGTGGGGCTAAATATCTCAACTTTGAAATAACAGAAAATAACAATAGACACTAATGTCCACAGTGCAAGACCATACAAGCACAAAATTAAATAATGGCTTGTTTTTAATTCTGAAATTGCTGTATATTTGAATATATCATTCTCTATGTCCTTGCAACTACACTATAGGTGATAAATGTTATTGTTTTTATTATTATCTGTCTTTCTTATAGTGTGAAAGTCAAGTGAAAACTTTGCATGCATATAATTATAAACATCTATTTAAAGACATGATCAAACCAAAGGGCACATTTGTACATATTTAATGAGAGATGGATTTTTTGCATAATGCTATAAATAAAAAAAACCCCAAGCATTTATATGCATGATTATTTCTACACAATTTACGTTTAAGTTGA
The DNA here is from genome assembly GCF_020085105.1 of Siniperca chuatsi. Taxonomy (NCBI): domain Eukaryota; kingdom Metazoa; phylum Chordata; class Actinopteri; order Centrarchiformes; family Sinipercidae; genus Siniperca; species Siniperca chuatsi. The sequence continues at coordinate 17,212,609 of NC_058044.1, forward strand.
ATTTGAATAAGAGCTGATGATGTTATCGCTTAAAACTTGATCTTAGATAAGTTTTACAATTAACAGTGACCTTCCCAAAATTCATCAACAAGAAAATTTCCCAAATTCAGCTGCAATGACAGTTTTGAAATTAACAGATATTACACATTTTTTAAATCAGTGCAACTTAACACCTGCATTGGCAGTGGTGTGAAGAGCTTTCCAAGCAGCTTCCGTTAATGGAAGGCAATATGATGCACTTCGTACATTATATGTTGTATCTGTGTAGCTTTCATTTATTTTTTACAAATATCACATGTGCACGCACACACACATACACACTAATGAGAGGAAGTGTCCATCTGGCGGGCTGTATGTGTGTGTATCTGTGTGTGTGTGTGTGCGCGCACCAGCAGGGCTCTGTGACTAATGGGGTCATTATTGATGCTGAGTCAGGATTACCGCTGATTGCAGTGGTTGGATACCAACCTAACGAGTGTATAAACACACACACACACCTACACACACACACCCCCTCTCTCCCTCTGTGGGTCTCTCTCTCTCACTCACACACGCATTTTCATTTCTTTCAGGCTCTCATAGGTGCACTTATGCACATGAACCTCCCACCTCAGCTAATAAACTTACTCACCCAGACATCCCTCTCTCAACCTCTCTAGACCTTCTTTTGCTCTTGCACACACACAAACACACTCACATACACACTTAGACACTATGAGCTCTATATAACCAGACAGGTGGTAGGTGTTGTGTTGAGTAACCAGTCACTTTCTTATTTCTGTCAGTGCTACAAATGATCCTTACACACAGACTCACACACACACACCTAAAACAAGATAGGTACGCACACTGGTACATACTACATTAACATACAGTATACAATACACATTTGGCAGACAGAAAAACAGATAGAAACAGCTGTGACAAAAATCCATTCCATTAAGGCATTTGGAGAAACTAGCAAGAGACAGCTAGATTTTAAAAGTATCTAACTAAAAAAATCCCATCTCCGTCCATCAGGCCTCCCTCCAAAACCACTCCCCCAACACACATTTTAATGTGCAATGAGTGCACGGGCAAAGTGCACGCAGGTAGGTAGACAGGCAGGTATGAATCGGCCCGAATGAAATGATTGGCTGGGCTTATTACAGGCCTGTGACAGCCACAGATACCAGATTTCTTTAAAAAATTTTCAGAGCATTTGATTTAATTTCAACAAATATACCAAAAATGCTTCTGAAATGCAATACTAGCTTTAAGTGTGATAGATAACCTTGAATGGATAATGGATAAAATATTTCAAATGAAAATTTTCATCTGAGGGATACAGTAGGTGTAAAAGATATGACAAAGATATGGGCTATGAAAAGGTGAATAAATGTAATAAAACAGGATGAAGTTAGAGTATACTGTGGAATGTGGGTTAGGGTTCTATATATACTCAGCCTCTTATGTGTATGGTTTGGTGATGTGGTTTAAAGTAATATCACAAGATTAATACAATTTTTTTTTCTAATATTGTGACATATGATGTCAAATGTTTGCAAAATCACATAAAATAATCAAATTGATTTTCAATGCAATTAATCAGACAAAACTCCAACTGAAATTATTATATTAAATTTTTGTTGTCTGCTACAACATATATATCTGCTCTGTAAATCACATGTCCTGTGTCCTCCTTTGAGAAAAAATAAGAAACCAAATGGGAGAAATGTATATTTTACATATTTTTGTTTTATGATGGCGCACCTATTTTTGTATTAATTCAATAGAATACTGTTTCCGTCTATGTAGATGGAGACCTTATTTCGATACAGCCAATCAAATCTTGAATAAAGCAACAACATCAGCGTTCTATCATAGGAGCCAATAACTAAATGTGATTTCAGTTGGAAACGTCGCCAATTTTACACATGAAGATCAGAGTCATGAGGGGTACGCAGCCCAGTCTTCCGTGGCTCTGGGAAAGCTTTGTCAAGTCAGAGAAAATAATTGATGGTGTCATAATGTGTTACAAGGTCTAACAAAAAGATGCTATTTGTTACATCATGGAAAATGTAGGATTCAGTATTTTTGGAGTTCACTCTACATCTCATCCTCTGCTGCTTCAATTTTTAACAATCTTGTTTTCAGCCACGCTAGCGGCTCTAGGAGTGGCAGTGGCAGTCATCGGTCCACCAATTTGGTCCAGTCTGAAATATCTTAACATCAGTTTGCCATGAAATTTTGTACAGACATTCATGTTCCCTAGAGGATGAATCCTATTGACTTTGGTGATTCACTCACTATTCCTCTAGCATCACCAGCATGCCAAGGTTTTCACTTATGTAGCAAAATATCTCAATATACAGTATACTAGATGGACTGGCTCATATTTCTGGTACAAACATTCATGGTCAACCTTTGCTGACCTTTGGACTGTCTCTGAGGTCTGAGGTGATCATCACTGCTCTCATTTTGGGAAACCAAGAGCTCAGTGAGTCTAAAGTGATTTGCTGGTGATCATAAGTAAGAGGAAATCGGTAGGAAACCCCTATTGACATATAGGTTACTTATATAGTTCATTCATACATTTTTGTGTATCTGTGTGTTCAGTGTGGTCTGCAATGTGTGTTCTGTGTACAGTATGTGTTTGTGCCTGTCTGTCCTCTCAAACACAGACTAAATGTCAGCTTCATGATCACCCTGCCTCAGCATCATGAATAAACAAGCATTCACATCAAAATCATTCCCAACATTTAACACTACAATTAGACATTTGCTTCCATGTTTGTGAACATATGTGCTTGCATCTGGTGTGTGGCCTCATTAAATCCCTTGAAGGGGGTTGCCCTCTCCAGAGTATCACAAACACACTTCTTGAACTCTGACCCTGATGAATGTAGCCATTCTTGGTTCAATACATTGTTATAGTAAACCATGTGATTGACACATGGTATAATGGTGAGGATTGGAGCAGCATGTGAGTGTTTGTAATTATAAAATGTTTGGCTCTGGTGGTGTTACAATATGCCTATGTGTTTATTCAGCTGTGTACATGAATTACACACTCAGAAATGTTTATTCTTAATAACAACTCAGCAGCGTAGCCCCAGGTTTTAATCAAAGCATGAGTGATATGTAGCACGCGTGCGTGCGTGCGTGCGTGCGTGCGTGCAGGTTTCATGGGACTTTAACCTGAATGCACACTAACCCATGGGGTCACTGAGGGGGTCCCCACAGGTAGAAACTGCTTTTTGAGGGTTAAGACTTGGTAACCTGTACCCTACAGGTTACAATTAGGTTAAGGTTAGGGCAAGGGCCTAGGGAAAGCATTATCATTGACTGTCCCCCATGGGGATAGTGAAACAAACGCATGTGCTTGTGTGTGTTTCCAGCTCTATGTATGATGTGACAATGTTCATTGTTCCTGAAAGCCACTGTAGTTTCTAAATCAAGTCTTTTATGAAGTTCTGCTTCTCTGGGCAGACCATTAACATTTCATGTCACCGTGGTTAACTCTCTTACTCTCTCTCTGTTTTACTGTGGAGGCTTTTTCTAAATTGGGATCTTAGATGTTTTGTGTGGGGGTTTTTTTAAGTTTAAATAGTTGACAAACAGCTGTTAACCTTGACCCTGAGCTCAACCTTTTGCACATGAACTTTGCATTCTAGTTTAAATGTTCATTTTGACAAAGTGATTTTGCTAATGCCTATGGAGGAACAGATTTTTGAAATCAGAGTAGAGCCGTAGGGGGAAATTTTTCTCTTAAGTTTCATCACTTTGCCAGACTTTATTGTCTCTTTCTCTCGCTATGTCCTCACTCTCTCAACATTCACCACTCACTTGTCAGTTCTGAAGCGCAGCTTGCCTTAAGTATCGGGATTCAGCATGTAAGCTCATCTCATTATCCCCGTTTGTGTGTGGATGCGCGCGCACGCGCGTGTGTGTGTGCCTCTTGTATGAGTGTATAACTGACTGTGAGAGTGTGAGTGAGTGATGGGTGTGTAAGCCCCCCTCTCTTGCGCTCTGTTTGAAATAAAGCGACAGATAATCGCAGGGCTCTGGCGAAGCGAGCTCATCTGAGCGCCAATCGATACGGGTGCCATAGCTTCAAAGCAACCCTTCAAAGAGGAGAGAAATAGCCATATGCTCTACGTGCTCTGTGTGTTTGTGTGTGTGTGTGTGTGTGTGTGTATGAGAGACAGAGGGAAGACGAGAGAGCCAGAGCAAATATGTGAGGGGAGAGAGAGAGAGAGAACAAAAGGAGGAGAGAGACAGAGTCAGGGAGTCTCTCTGTTCAAATGAAAACAGTTTTCATTTCGTAGCAAACATTATCATATCACAGTTGACATGCGAAGTCCTTGTGATGCAACTGATGTCGCTATTTAAATTGGACAAAATCATTGTTTCGTTAGCTGGTAATCTCCTGATATTATGGCTCTGTCATCTTTTATTCAGCAAACCGGCAGCAGCTGTGGCCTTTGTTGAGAAAATGGGCTGGGAGGAGAGAGAGAGACACACACTCTGTCTTACACACAGAGAAAGAGTTTAAAGACCGGGAGATAGTGTGTGTGTGTGTGTGGTGTGAGTGAAGCAGAGAATAGACTATACAGTGTACCAAGAGACAGTGGGAACTGAATTCGTGCAGAAAGGAAGAGTGCAAGGACGAGAGAATGACAGAGTGAGAAAGGGAGAAGGAGGTGTATGGAGATGTGTTTGTATGTGAGACTAAAAGAGAAAGAGAGGGAGAGAGATCCCAGAGCCATGCTGTGTTTAGCAGTGCCATCTCACCTTCCTCAAAGTGAAAATGAGAATGTATTTTTGACTCGTCGGTGTAAAAAAAACTTGTCTGAAAGTTTGTGCGCAAGTCTGAGTGTAATAGAATATTTGTTTCTGAGAGCGCGCAAACATGTGTATGTATGTGTGCATGTTGTGAGAGAGGGAGTGTGTGTCTGTGTCAGCATGTCTAATTAGTTGAGACAAGCAGGTGTAAAACAGTAATTAATGACACAACTGACTGACTTCATTATCTCCACATGAGTTTCTCACGCTGGCTGAACAAACATACGCACACAGACGCAAACATACTTTACATTTGCAAAGCATTACAACAGGAGTCTGTATGTGTGTGTGAGACAGAGAGAAAGAGAGAGAGAGTGTGAGTTTTACATGCTTTACAACAAAATAGTACAGCAACGGCGAGTAGAGGAAGTGGACACAATCATCACACACGTCGCTGTTCGGCCACTCAAACACTCATTTAGTTTGCAAATGGACTCATTACTAATGAATCACAAGCTGCTTTAGAGCAGGTTGAGCACACAGTAATGGTTTGGCCATCCTCCAGAATACAGACACTACAACACACACATGCACACACACTCGCATTGACAGAGATTGAGAGTGAGTGTCCAAAAGCCCCAATTAACTTCCCATCCAATGTAAAAGAACAAGCTAGAAAGCTAATTAAAGTCCCACACATGTAGATGAGAATCATTCAAGCACACACACTAACTCACACACTCACATAGCAGATGCTATGTCACCAGAAATAGCATTTTCTTGCTTTTGTCTGTGACTGTTTACAACAAGCTCGTTATGGGAAATAAGTCATTGTATTGTTACCATAAGTCATGATTACAACCCCTGAGCCCAACGATCTTTATTGAGTCATCAATAAGACTGTATAATTGATTAATTCCAGTTTTAGCCAGATTGATTTACACTTCAGTACTCTGCCAGGCTTGCATGAGATCAAATGATATTAGATGCCTCCACATGCACCATGTTGTTATTCAGTAAGTGGAATAAATGTTTTTTATTTATCGTTCAAGTACTATCAATCTTTTTTCTCATGGTCGTTTGCCAAGACATAAATATTGCTGATTCTCTCTCTCTCTCTCTCTCTCTCTCTCTCTCTCTCTCTCTCTCTCTCTCTCTCTCTCTCTCTCTCTCTCTCTCTCTGGTGAGTTAGTGAGATGGCAGTGATTGGAGAGAGTAATTGGACCTAATGAATATGTCAACAGCCTGTTTCTTTCTCTCTCCATTAAACACAACTGGATTAGATTTACTGTGCTTACTCTAACAACTTAAAGACTCCATCAGTAGGCTACTTTCCACACTCACGCACTTACTCACACATCTACACATACACACACACACACACACAGATTAGCTTAGCTCAGTAGATCAATGGCCTCTTGGTCAATGTCTCCTTCGGAGGGGGATAATCAATTTGTTCCTCACTAATGAAACACTCTGATTGCTCTGCTCGTGTGTGTGAGTGTGTGTGTGTGGGGGTTGAATGTCTCTGTGCATTCATGGGTGTCAGATTGTCTCTAAAGTATATGGATATGGTGTCATGTTGTTTGTTCTTAGGTGAATTACAGACTGTGTCTACTGTTAGATAACTGTGTATGTGTATTTCAAAAGTGCCCTAATGAAAATTTTAAAAGGTAATTACTGTGACAAATCTCATTATGCAATATCATGTCAATAATACTGAAATAGGATGTACATCTTCACCTAGTATTAAAGGATTCTCATGACTCCAAAAAATTTGAATGAATGGTGGTGGTGACACACGTGTAGTTTGTTGCATTTGGCTTCCACTTTTCATTTTCAACACTTTCTAATTCTAACACACTTTCTGTCAGCACCTTTTTTCAAAATAGTTTTACCAAAGTATCTTTATACTTTGACAGATGAAAAGGTTACTGCTGTTGTCTGTTTTCTAACTCTTTGTCAAAAATGTTGCCTGTCTTAAGTAAGCCCCATGATAAAATACCAATACCAAAGAAAGTGTGCACAAAACAGAATGGTCACACAAAGTAAATAAATTAATTCCTTTCTTCCCCTACATAAACAACAAACAGCCTATGTAAGGTCAGTCCTCAGGTCTACTTGAGGGTTTGATGAAGATTTGAGTTAAAATTCAATTTAGTTTGTAGTTAAGGGTTAAAATTAAGGTTAGTGTATGTTTAGATGAAATTTGTCAGAAGGTACATGTCATCTTTCCATAGATAAGTCTCTGGTTGCTCTGCAGCAACCTTGTGGAACTCTACTGTAATGTACCACCATGTGCTCCTTATGAGCTTGTACTTACAGAGTCTTAAATACATCTTATTCAAGTTCTCATAACAAAATGGTACCTGGATTCTATTTAGGTGACCTTTTCAGAAATAGAGAGAGATACAGCTAATTTGTGTCATAAGAATACATTGTTTTTCAAGTGAGCTCAACCTTTACAATATGTCTGAAAGCATTTAAGGTTGCATCTGCTTATTACATTTTATTTTAATTAGGAAGCACGTGTATTCTTTTCTTATGTGTAAAGGTCGAGGTATACTCAATCAGAACCAGTTTGTACGATGTGTTGTGCGACACATTGGAAATCAAATGTGTTTATAGTTGTTGTGAATGGCCACACTGGAAAACGGAGTGAAAAGCTGACCATCAGAGATCGGGGTGACGCGATATCGTTTAAATATGAGGATAACGGTGCAAATTTTCTGACAGTCTCTCCTGGAAAACATTCATAATGTTGCACTTGGTTGTTCTCACCTCTACACAGCTGGCCAATCACAGTGTGAAGTGAGTGTGAATGTCAGATTGTCACACAGCAGCACCCCCCCAGCTTAAGGGTGTTTGTATCGTCTCTTTCCAAGGCCGCATGTATTGCAGCCAGGAGAGCATAGCAGTGTGAAGTACAGTAGGTCAGTGGTTGGCAGGGGAAGACAGTGACAACAACACCCAACAAATCAGTACTATCTCCCCACTTCCTGCTCCACTCTACTGTGGTCTGATAAAGTCTGGAGCTGCAGAGGGAAGGGAGGAGAGGAATAAATATTGTACAGGTCCCAGAGATTCAGCAAATCCATGAGGGCTATTTCTAGAATATTGTTATTCTTTCTTTGTTTATTTAAAGTTCTCTTTTAAACACCCTCCTCAAAAGTAGATTTAAGGACAGCCTCTTTTATGATTTTTTTTAATGATGCAACTGTCAAATGGTATTCAGTGCAGCAGAAACTGTTTCACTTTGCACTGTAAATCCATTCTAGCACTTTGAAATCTCTAGTTCTATCTCACACATTCTCCTGTTAAGTGTGTTGGAAAGTTGTTGTTCTGCAACTGCGCCCTATGGTAATCTAATTTCAGTCTTTTTCCCTCTTTCCCTCTTGTTCTCTCTCCTCTGTCTCTCCCCTTTTTCGCTCCTTCTCTTTACAGTTTGACGTGTTGAAGTGCTTCTTAAGGTAAGAGAGAGTCTCATTTTGTGTTTTCCTTATCTCGTACTTTCTTCCTCTGATTTTCAACCCATAAAAAACACAGCATGCCATCAGCACTTGGCACAGTGTGTGTATCACGAAACAATCTGCGTCCTCAAAATGTATTTGGCTTAGGATCCTGCTCACTGAAACACAATAACATTGTGTTAAGATAACAAAGAGACTATCTGGGTAGCACTCCCACTGCACTCCCCTGGTAAAGCCATGATCAGAAATGCACAGAACTGAATCTGCAGCCAATAGGACACTTTTTTTATAGCATGTGTATACATGCTTCCATTAGTTAATGCATCATTTTCGTCAATAAGATATATCATAAGGGCAGCTGTGTAGTAATTCTGTGCAGTACACACAAGGAGTAATAATAACAGTAAATCCTCTTCCACGGTGTCTTGCAACTGAATCTGCCTGTCACAAGCTGTTAGTCATAACTGGGTCTGTCTGCAAAAAAAAACTGCCTTATAGTTTTTAAAAGGCAAGGCCACTGTTATTGTTTATTTATGGATTACTGGTTTCAGCTTTAGTATATCTCAAACTTATTACTTTCAGGCTGGGATGCTCTGTAATAATATCAGCAGACTCACAATACTTTCAAAAGAAAATGAAATGTGCTACAGTGCCATACAGTTGGGCCTGACCTTGTGGTTGGGCATACAGGATGTGTGTGTAATATCTGACAGCAGTGTACAGTGTCACGATGGGCAAACCATGTGGTGTGCATTCAGTGCATTTTTCATCAGTGGAAAACCTTGTATCTCTGAATGTCTTTGGATTATAAATGATTTCATTTTAGAGCTCAGTTATTTGAGGCTATCTAACTTGCTGTGAAAAAAGTTTAAACCTCCATTTGTATCATTTTCTCTGTGGTTCCTCAAAATGCAGCCGAACTGTTATTCAAGATTATTATTTATTGTCTCTTTATATGATTGTAGTCTGACAAAATAAAAAGAAAATTTAAAAATATTAATATTTTAGTTCACAGTTCATTTTTAAATAATAAGAAAATAAAGTTACATAATACCAAAAATTTTAATTTTAAACGACCTACACACCCATGATAAATGGGCCCAAAACTGACAAAATGTTAAATAATTAAACTTGAGTGTAAAAAAAAATTGAGTTTTCCTTTAACCTCCAATCAAATTTTCTTTTTTACCAACTGTTTTGAGGTTAAAGGAAAAGTATAAAACATTATATTTCTTTATTATTTTAATTATTTAACTGACAATATTATGTATTTCTGAGTTGTCTAATACTTTTTATCTTTTGTCAGTTGTCAGCCCCATAATGATATACCTCCACAGCTCGTTCTCACTCCCAGCACATCAAATACGGCAGCTTGGTCTGTGGCTGTATGCTTCAAACTATGACACTGTAGGTACCCCTCATTTCTGAAGGCGCCCCTCTAAGCATAATATTTTGATGTGCTGTCGAAGTCAGGTGACGTAGTATAAAGAGCACAAAAGTGTTTGGTTTGTCCGTTCTGGGCTACTGTAGAATCAGAATCAGCTTTATTGCCAAGTAGGTTTACACATACAAGGAATTTGCTTGGTAGATAAAAACAGCTTATTCTAAGTTAATGAAAAAAAACAATTCTTATTTTCAGGTGATTATACACTAATGACAACATACTTAAATATTATATTCCATTTCTGCCAATAGCTCCTCCTAAATGTTACACACTTGACCTTTAACTTACATAACTAGCGTACTTATTTTAACCCAAACCATGATCTTTTCCTAATGATTAACCAAGTAGTTTTGGTGCCTAAACCTAACCAAACTGTGACCATTTTATAACTTAACCACATGTTTTATAGGAACTATTTTCTTTCTACCATTCCTACATGAAACTGCTCAAATGTATTTTTTTTGGCATTTTGAGCACCACAAGCCAACTCCAAAACCTAACTGCACCCATTATCACAGGGATGTCTCATTTTTCTACAAACAAAAATTTGTGCCATAGAACAATTTGAAAGATGCTATAATCACATAAAACTTCACACATATTTAAAATAAGAAAATTATAATTTTGCTATAGAACAACAATAAAAAAAACATTTGGCTCAAAGAGGTTGTTAAACTTTTTACCCTGCATTTGAATATAAAATACTCCCACATATCAATATTGAGAAAATGCTGTGATACTGTATTTATTGCTGAATTTTGTCCAAGGCACCCACACCTACCTCAGAACTGAGGACAAGTAGAGAGGTATGCCAATCCTCCAAAGAAGTTAAGAAATAAAAAGCACTACAATTGTAGCTACAAGGTTTTTACCAAACACAGATGCCATGTTAGTGTGCCCCTTAGTGTTTGTTTGCTTTGGTGCCCAAGGTTGTACGTGTGTGTGTTGGGGGGGGTAGATGTGTCTACATCTTAGTCTCTGTCTCCCTTCTTGTGTCTTGTGTGTCTGGTTCCCAGTGTTTGGAGTGGGCTCTGTTGGGACTGTGTGTAGAGCCTCATTAGTGGCTAAGGTTTGGCTGGCCCGCTGCTACTGGAGACTCACTCTGGGGCACAAAGTCATATGTTACTCTACTGCTGGCCCATCTGCCACATTGGCCCTCACTTGAGACTCTGAGTTTTGCTTCTTTTTCTGCGCACTTGCACCTTTGTAAGCAGTGGTGGAAGATAACTAAGTACATTTACTCAAGTATTGTACTTAAGTACACTTATGTGGCACCAAAGCAAACCGATACAGATATTATTATTGTTTAAAGTACCTTAACTGCCTCCACGAGCTTTGTCTGACAGCCACTGCTGCAACTCCCGCACCTCCCCAGGGGGTCTCACAGTTTGAAAAACTGTGATTAAACCAGCCAGTATATAAAGCAGTTAAGAAAGCTCCACCTTCACCAACTGCAACTGCAAGTACTGCAACAAAAAAATGACATAATGATATAACACTGACAAGGGTCATTCTGTACAATAACTATACTTTTACTTTTGAAACTTTGAGTACATTTGTTGCTAATATTCTGTTTTGTTTGAATGCAGGATTATTTTATAGTATGTTATTGCTACTTTTACTTAAATGATAATGAATACTTCCTCCACTAATATTTGTACAGCAAGCATGTTTTTAGTCTATGTGCATGCATGTGTGTTTATGTCACTGGTTCTCAAACTTTTTCTGTCATGTCCACCTTCAAAAGCCGAAAAAATTTACTTACTGGAAAAAATGAACAGCCGATTCCTTAGTGTGTCTTTTAGTACAACCAAATGCTGAATAACACATTTTTAGGCGACCAAAATGTTACAATTAATCATCCAGGGATAAAGGGAATTAATATTTCAGGCCAAGAACATTAGATCTCTTTATTTGCTGATGACATAGCGTTATATCTTACAGATCTAAAAAACACAATACCTACTCTGATTAATATGATCAATCAATTTGGTACATTTTCAGGTTATATGGTCAATCCGTCTAAATCATAAATACTTTTTCTCAATAAGCAAGAAAGAAACAATCCAACAATCCAGCATCCTTTTACACTATCTAGAGATGGGTTCAAGTGTATAGGGATTACTATTACACCTCAAATTAAAAACATGATCCCATTTAATTATGATCCCCCTGTTGCTCAGGTAAATGACAGCTTGGATAGATGGATGACTCTCCTCCTCACATTAATTGGCAGAATCAATATTATTAAAATGAATATTCTCCCCAAATGTTTTTATTTATTTCAATCAATTCCTCTTACACCAGCCTTTTTCTCCAGCTTGACGAAAGCATTCACAAACTTTATCTGGAATAAAAGATGATCAAGACTACACTTAACACTACTATACCTACCATGTGATAGAGGTGGGCTCCAGCTACCCAACCTTTTATGGTAATTTAGGGCAGATCAGCTTATTACAATTACAGCGTGGTATGAAACACAAGACACGTTTAGGGAACCAACGGAGTTATCACAATTTTCTCCCATTTGGAGTAACTCATTATTTACGCGAGGTAAATCAGATCTCAGATTCAGGCTCTAGGCTCAGAGGCAACTACAGAAGATTGCAGACCTTAGATAACACCCTCATGTCCTTTGAAAATCTTAAAGACAAATATGGGATCCCTCAAGCTCATTTGTTATATTTTCAAATACAGAGTTTCATTCACTCTAAGATTCAGTCATATCAATGCCCTCCTTTAAGTAACATTGAAGACATGACAACAGCGGACCCCTATGCTAAAAGAAAGATCTCAATAATACACAGAAAACTGGTAAAGGCATCTACAGAGAGGTTACATCCACTTCATTTATACAGTCTAATAAACAAAAGGTTAATGTTAGCAAAATAGCCTTGCTAGCATCAGAGCACTTTTTTTTTGTTTATGTCACCACATGAATCATATTCATTCATACAACAACAACCCCCCTAACCTACCACTGGGGTTTACATTGCAAAATTGTGTAGCTGTCAGCCATTCTAGTCAGGTCAATTACATCGCTCCAGATGGCAGGTAAGAGGAAAAGATAAAAAGGTAAAAAAAAAAAAGGTTAAAAGGTGATGGAAGAATCTGGATGTCAGCTGATAATGTTTTTGGTAGCTAATTCACTTAATTACTAATTCATGGCTTGCCAGATACATAGATAAATATAGATAGACATGGATAGGACAGAATGACCTCTGCATGACCTGGTCTAGTGCACAATGTCACTGTATGTGTACAACAGCTTTAAACAACTTAAGTTGTGTAATGTGTTGTGTTTGTGATAAAACTTGCTTAAAGCCTTAGCTTTAATAGCTCTACTCAGCAGGAGAAAGGTTAATTATCACATCCTGTTACAGAAAGACAGGACACCTCCTCCTGTCAAGCACACACACATACACTCTGAACCACACAAACATGCAGACCATCAAACAAAACTGTGTGCATGTGTATATCTGTCATATAACATCTGTTTGTCCTCATTTCCCTCATCACTCGATTGAAGCCTTCATTTCTTTTTTCCTCTACTCACTTCCTCCTGCCTCTCTCCTCCTCTCGCCTCACTCATGTTCACAATATGACGGGACTGATGCCACAACATTCATTCATGAAGTCGTTCATCAGGAAAAAATGGACAAAGTCCCCTTGGATCACGTTTCTTCACTTTGATACAATGTGTGAATTGGGAAGGTTTATCACATCTCTGGAAAAACGGGACGCAGTTCAAAAATGAGATGAGTGGACAGAGGTGTTCAGTGGGTGTGAAGCAGAGAACCACAGAAAATGATTGCTGTTGTGTTCTGTGGAAGATGGCAAACAATTTAGAGCGAAAAAAAATTTAAATGACAACTCAAAAGGAACCACAAAGAAGTAGTGGAAGTTCTTTTCTCCTAAAAGTGAACAGATCCACTTAAGATCATGAACCGCTTTACAATATCTCTACAGTCTTTCATGTCATCCACTCGACTCTTCTATCCACTTTATCTTTCTCTTCTTATCTTTCTCTTCAAACATTCCCATCTCCTCAGTGTCTCTTTTTCCTCTTCTATTTTTGCATACATCCACCCCAACTTATGTTGTCTCCCATCCACCTCCTCCCTCTTTCCATCCTCATTTCATTGCCAGTCTAGACAGCTTCAGCAGCAGGTGCTGAGGCTGGGAGAGGTGGAAAAAAATAGGGTGAGAAGGAGGGAGCAAGGGAGGAAAGGAGCCAAGAGGATAAGGAAGACTGAGTGAGAACAGAGAGAGATTAATAGATCAAGCAGAGAAGCATATGATGAAAGTTTAGAAGCGTATGGAGAGGAGAGGATAGGAAATGAAAGAAAAGGAGAGGGATGGGTCAGGTTGAGGTAGGATTGGAGCAGAGAGGAAGGAGGGGGAGATATGAAAGCAGAGATCTGAGTAAATGAGGTAGGTGCTATGCGGAGGGGAGAGGTGCGGAAGAGGCTATTTTAATGCAGGGTAGCAATCAGGTGCTCGAGGTGGGGAGAAAAGCAAGTGGAAAAGAAAGGAGGAAGGGGATGTGATGGGAGGTGTGGCACAAAGGAACAAATGAGGTAAAGAGAAAAGAAGCGTGGAGGGAGGGGAAATAAAGAGGCTGGGGGAAAGAGAAAAAGTACCAAGAAAAGGTGGGGGCTACGTGAGAAAGAGGAGGGAGCACAAGGATGGATGGATGGATGGATGGATGGATGGATGGATGGATGGATGGAGTATGTAAAGGGGAGAGGACAGGAACAGTGTTGTTGTGCTTTTACGGGAGGACAACGGCTGCAAGGAAGTGAGGTGGGTAATAAGGCCATAGCTCATTCCTGTGGAGCACCTTCTATCCTATTAGTGACTACCTCTGACTGGATGACTTATATGCACCTCGTTTGTCACCACCAGTATGACAGCAGATGCTTGAGAAGACACACACACACACACTCACACACACACATGCATGTTCATACAGCCACAGGAGCGATGACAGGAGAAATCTGCTGCTTCTTCCTGATTTGAAGAGAGAACGCCATCAGTGCAGAAAAATCAACAGCTTACAACAAAGTGTCAAATTGTAGAGTTACCTTAGAAACAAATGTAAAATAGTTTAAGATATTTTACATTATGAGATTCTAAAATGTCACATCCCCTGCGCTTAACAAGCAGCCAGTTTTGGGGAAAAAAATTCTCACCATCAACAGCTAGCTCTAACTAAAAAAAAACAGGTTAATCTTAAATGTAGGCTTAACAGTGGCTAATGTTAGCAAGAAAGCTAAGAACACACTGTGAAATTAGTCTGTCTTATTTCTCCTCTTTTAGTAGAAGATAACTGCCTCTGCACACCTCCAGCTGCAGTGCCAAGCGAATGCATGCTGAACCAGTCATCAAACTCCTGCTAAGACAGCAAAAAAGCTGACCGTCAAATTGTCGAAGTAATGCAACATTACTATGATTAGAAACTGTATTGTACTGAATTTCAAATTGCAGTCCCTAACAAGTTACACTAACCACATTACTGTAACTTGTGCTAAGTAATGTGTTCACACCAAATCAGGCATTGCGACAAAAACACCAGTCCTCCCATTCATTTGAATTGGGGTTGTGGCTGCAGCAGTGGGGACCGCAGGGGATGATGAATAAAAACGCAGTGGCGAAAAGTTGCAATAGAAACGCAACCCGACGTCACGATGCGGTGGCCAATCACGTAAGCCACCAATCAGACCGGTCGAACTGCTCCTGAAATAGCCTATCACTGAAACAAGACTTCATGGACCAAATGATGATACACTCCTAGTTGTGTCCTAGCATGGTTTATTTCGCGTACCCAGCTTTGACGTCTATGTCTGGCTTGCAGTCTATGCTGTAAAATAGCGATACCAATAAGCTTCTTTTGGTTTGTGTTCATTTGTTTGAGAGAGAGAGAGAGAGCAGTGGTGGCCGTGAGCTAGAGAGTGAATAAATAGAGGGAGCGGTGGTAGCAAGAAAGCCGGTGAATCAGAGAAATAAAATGCTATTCTCTGATTGTTTCACAGCGGTTACGTTCTAAAGCACGAATAAACACTGCTCTAATCGCCACAACGCCTGATTGGCTGTGAATACAGCCTTACTGCTCAACACTGGTGAAGAAAAGAAAGTTTAATGGAAAAACAAACAAGAAGAGCACAGTCTCATGTGTCAACTGCGTGAACCAGATGTCAGCCAGTCATGAGTTGATAGCTCACTCAGTCAGTCAAAGATCAGACTTATATTCACAAGCACCTCTGGAAAAACTCAGCCTGTTTCAAGCATTGAAACAGATCATCTTCTGTTCAACTAACAACCTTGTACACTTATAGTGGGTGTCTGAGTGCTGTATAATCAGTTGCTCCAGGGAATTTTGTAATTGCAAGATATTTAACAAAATCCCCTGCTATCTTGCAAGGGTTTGCAGTTTGGATCAGTCCCCACACTTTTACTTCATAAACCCTCCCAAATCCTTTTAATTTTTCTAAAACAGTGCCATTGTGTCAGAACAATCAAATCAAAGAAGTCTGGTGAGCATTTAAAAACAATTTCAAACTGCATTTAAAGCGAAATGGGGGAAAAAGAGCAGAACTAACTGTCTTACAGTTTTGCAGAAAAGCCACCAGGAAATAATTTTAGTTAAAAACTCAGAGAGGATTCCAAAAAACCAAATTGACTTGATACCACACACATAAATACACACACACACACACATACACAGTTAAAACATATTTTCAATCCCGTCTTGTCCTTTTAAAGTGAAAGTTCATTTGTGTTATTGTAATTTACCATCTCTGCGGTGACATTTTCTCCCGAAAATGAAGACTGACCCCGTCAGACTCCTCACCCACTGGAGTCCAAGCAAACCCAAGGACTAATGGTTTGGAGAAAGGGGATATAAGAATCTATTCCCATAATTTTTGCCATTTTAATTAAATTTATGCAATTTCTTCCCTGTGAAGAATTTGGGGCAGCTGTATCAGCAAGAGGGGGAAGAAAAAGAGAGAGAAAGAGAAAATGGGTCACTTTGGCTGAGGGACTGAGAGGCTTCATTAGGAAACCCGCTGCAGTCATTCTGTGGCCATTCAAATTCTGCTCTAGCATTCCCATTATCCTCTCGTGGGATTCCAATATCAGCCTAACATTTGTGACCTCGTCAAAAGCAAGAAATAAGCAGGTGTCAGGTCGTGCTGGTCTCACCCACCGCCACCTCTTTGACATTCTGCCACCTTTCTCTATCTATTCTGCCTAAATTAACACTCGCCTGTCAGGTGTTTCTTATCCAGTACTTTGCAGGTTCTTAGTAGGAAAAGTGGTACGCATTGTCTTTGCCAGTGAAAGAATTAGGATGTTAGCACTGAGACAATTTGATGTTAATTGTGCAAGGGAATTAGATGTACTGTGTAATTTTGCCTTTCAAAGATGATAGCTGAGCAGATGGAACAGGGCAAAACTCTGTCAGAGTTTCTATGCTTTTAGAGTTGCTTCCTTCTTATATGTCATTTGCCCTTTGTCATTTGCTATAATTCTCCTTATCTCCCTCTCTCTTCTTCACCCTATAACACCCGTTCATTTTTCTTCCTTCCCCTCTGTGTTGCAGACACTTTTCTTTCATTTCTTTCGCTTTCTCATTCATTCTCTTGGCCCTGAGCACAGTAACATCTAATATGTCTTTAAAAGTAGGACATCACTGAGTAATTTGTTGCACCTACCAAATGATAATTCAGAATTGTCACCATATATCCACGACTGCAGGGCCACCCCAAGCACACAATAGCATCTGTTGCTCATCATCGTGATTTTCTCATCATTGTAGTGTTAAATAGAATTTGAAAATATAGGATTATTTCACAAAGACGTGACACCGTTTCACAGCAGGGATGTCTGTGCCCTTTGTGTAAACTGTATCATTACACTGCCATTACATGGAATTTGCAGTGTTGTAGATTTCTTACAGCCACCCTCTGCTGTACCTTTTCTTCCTACCAGTAAGCATAAAGAGAGCAGCTTCCTTAAATTTCAGAACTTTTCTCTGTACTGTTGTGGAGTAGTACTAGCAGTTTGAAGTAGTTTGGGATCTCAAGAGGCAGAATAGAACAGATCATTACTTCCATACAATCGTTAATGTGTTTTACATAAAGACTTTGAAACTTAAGGGACATTCCAACAGTTTTATTCTCTTTATCAGTCTACTTCTTGTCTTGAGTACCACTTAGTCTTAAACACCATTGTGTAATGTCTTCTGAGGGGTTAAAACTTTGTCAAATCTAATAACCCTAGTGATGTTGTCAGGGTTATCTCATCTTGCACTGAGAGACTACACAACTGGGTTGTAGACTTTGAAGGATGTAGGTGTTTGTCAGGAATGGAGGGTCTAACAAAAAGATGCTATCGGCACTTGACCCTTACTAGCGACTAAAAGTCTCTTCCACCGTTGCAATAATAATGATGATGATGATGATGATAATAATAATTAATAATAACTTTATTTGTATATTAGCACATTTCATGCAAATATGCAGCCTAAAGTGTTTAACAAATCAAGATCATATTATAATTGATGATGATGATGATAAACAGTAGGTAAAAATATCAATAATAAATAGCAAACACAACAGAAAAACAAACAAAGCAAACAGTTTGATAAAACATAAAAAATTATACTAGCAAAGTCAACCCAAATTAAGAGACAAGTTAAAAAGATAGGTCTTTAATTTCATTTAAAAAATACCAAGGGAGTTTGCTGTTCTGTGTTTCCAAGGGGAGGATGTTTCACAGTTTAGGGCCATAAAAACAGAAACAGAAAGCAGCCTCAACAGATTTCTTGTGGGACACTTTAGGAACTTCTAAAAGAGAGGCAGTGGAAGATCTGAGAGTTCTTGTTAGGACATAAAATGAGAGGCAGTCGCTGATATATGAGGGTGCTAGATTATGTAAGACTTTGTAGATAAGTAAAAGGACTTTAAAATCAATTCTAAAAGATACAGATAGCCAGTGCAGTGATTCGAGCAGAGGGTTTATATGATCTCTTCTTTTTGTATTGGTCACAAACCTGACAGTAGCGTTCTGAATTATCTGTAATTTTCTAAAAGACTTTTTAGGGAGACCAGTAAAAAGAGTTGCAATAATCTAAGCAGCGAGGGGAAAAAAGCATTTATCAGCATTTCAGCATCGTTAAAAATTGTCTAATTTTGGCAGTGTTCCTCAGATGACCAAGAATGCTTCCTTGAGGAACACGATATTCAATGTCAAATGTCTGTGACACAAAGTCGCCTAAACTAACAGAAAAAATTCTTTCAGACAGGTATGAGCGAAAAGAGTCAAGCACTGTGCCAGAGAGACCCACCCATTTCTCAAGTCGATTGATTGAAATGCCATGATCAATCGTATCAAATGCAGCACTCAAATCTAACAAAAAGAGGACAGGCACTTTGTTTAAATCAGTTGAAATTCTCAGGTCATTTACTACCTTTAATAAAGCAGTTTCAGTGCTATGGTTGGTTCGAAAGCCGCACTGGAATTTATCTAATATATTATTGGTATTCAGATGACCTTGTAATTGGTCAAACACAATCTTCTCAAGAAGTTTACTTATAAAAGGAACATTTGAGAACGGACTGTAGTTGGCACAGTCACTAATGTCCAGATCAGGTTTCAGGAATGGTTATACCAGAGCTGTTTTAAAAGCAAAAGGGAAAGTACCTAATTGCAGAGATGTGTTGATTATTCTTGTTGTTTCATGAGAGATGCACTGGAAGTTGGATTTAAACAGTTTGGTAGCAACAGGGTTTAGTGCACATATGGATGACTTCATTTTGTTGATGGTGACACTAATTTCATCATCTGTTGTCGTAAGGCTGTCATAGTAGATAGTGGCTCACACACTGGTAGATCACAAAGAGTTGATGAATCTGTATTTCTAATACTGGATCTAATGGTTTGGATTTTTTCTTTTATAAAATTCTGCAAATTCCTGACATTTGAGAACTGAGGATTGATCATTAAAACTGAAGCCCGGAGATGGGTTCAAAAGAGTGCTGATCATGAAGAAGAGAACTTTGGGGTTGTGATTGGTTTCAGTAATGATCTTTGAGAAATGGGCTTGTCTTTCTTTTCTGACAGCATTATTGTAAATTCTCATGTGAAACTTTTAAGATGTCAAAAAGATATTTAATTTACTTTTCCACCACTGTCTCTCAGCCCTGTGACAGTTTATTTTTAGCTGACAAATAGCAGTTTTCCAAGGTAATTTGTGGGCTACTTTAATTCCTGGAGGAGCAGCAGTTACAAAAGAAGACCTCAATTTGTTATTAAAATCATGCACTAGATCATCAACTGAGCAAGCATTGGGTGGAGGAAAAGTATTCATAATATCTAAAAACCTAATCCTAGCATTGTCATCAAGGATTTGCTTTACAACAACAGTGCAGAAATAGTAGCATTAAAAAAACAACAACACAGAAATGGTCAGAAATGGGAACATCAGTGAAAGAGATATCTATTTCGATACCCCTTGTGTTAACCAAATCTAACGTTTTCCCATGGTTGTAGGTGGCCCTCTTTACATGTTGCACAAGACCAAGATAGGGCAGAACATCTAAAAATTCCATAGCCTTTGAATCAGCAGTGTCGTTGACATGAAAGTTAAAATCACCAAGTAAAATAATCCTAACTAGTAAGAATGATCGACATGAAATCAGAACACTCAGATATGGTTGAACATGTTGGCAAACAACTGCCTATTTACACATTCGGCAGACACAGAGCAAAATTAGCATTCATTTGGAGTTGTGTTTCTAGCCAATGTAAGTCCAATATTCACTCTCCATTTAGCTCTGTTTTGGTCTTTATGCTAATGCTTTGCTATGTTCACCAGCTAGTTGCTCACCTTGTCTCTCTGCCATTTCGTGCAGGGCACATAGTGTACAGTGGGTTTATCGGAGCTTTTTTGCTGTAAACAGCTGCCTGCTGCTGCTGCACACAAGGGTGATAAAGTTAGTTGATATGTGTTTTTTGGTGAGACTGAACCAAAACAGTAAAGTTGCTGGTGTTGAAACCAAAATGAGCTGAGGGGCACTGCAGCTTGGTGATAATTCTCTGTGGGTTTGTCACTACAAGCGACACCTTTCACATTACACAGTCTCAAAATGTTTTTCATTGTTATTGTCTAGTGCTGCTTTAAATTCTATATTGTGAAATGTGCTGTATCGTTTTATTCAGTTCAAGTCCTATACAGTAACCCTACACCCTTAACCCTAACCTAACCCTAATTTAACTTACAGTAAAGTCAACATGAATTCAAAGAATACGTGTTTTTCTAACTGTGAATATTTCTCTCATTGTTCTCAGTCTCAATTGTTCATGGATAAAAGTCTGCTCGAGAATGCCAATAGGCATAAGATTTAAAACCAACTCCTTGGTTTAACTCCCAAGAAATTCAGTTGCATTTGGTATGTTAAATCAAGAAATGAAGGCACACTGGAGCATTGTAATCTGACTCGACTCAAAATGCCAGATTTAGCTGTACTTATCCTACTTTAGGTTATAAGAGGAGCTAATTTTTTTGTAGTTTAAGATTAAAGTGCGACTTGAATTTCTATCCTGTGTGTGCCTCTTCTGTCTCCATCTTGCTGTCTCATGTACAGGTTGTCGGATGAGTACACAGAGACCATAACTGTTGTTCAGTAATCCTCATTCCACTGTAGGCCCTTTTCTTTCTCAAGAGGTTCAAGAGCAGCAGGTCAGTTTTGAAGGCTCAGTTGAGTTATGCAGGAACTTGTGCATCATGTATCCTCTCAAAATGCTTAATCATCCTTGCGGGGGCAGATTAGATGCTTATTCCTTTGTGTAAACTCTTAAACGTCAGACATACACCAGTTGTAAACAAGTTCAAGTTGTTTACGCAAAACTGTCATGCCGCTCTGAGGGTCCCCGTTGCCAACTTGACCTGCAATAACCTCCTTAACATTCTGGGCAAACTTTCATCAGTACTGCATACCCACCTTGAAAGAGTAAACATGTTTACAAAATTAAATTTTCTGCTGAAATATATTTTCTCTAGAAAATTACACAACTGATGAGCATATGATCTTGAAATATTTCATACTTAACTGCCACTGTAAAAAGGGATGTGTGCTTTAAGGAGGGATGTGTCTAGAGATAAAGTTTGTAGGTAATCATGTCAGTGTTATGCATGGCCCCTACTGTGGCACTACATTTAAAATAGGGCTTAAGAGATGGCCATCTGATGCTGGCTCTGATGCCCACTCTGCTGCCCTGCTTACCCACTTGCCTTGATGTTGAGTCCAGTTGACAGAAACCTAAGAAGAGTGTTTCACACATGCTGAGTGAAGCCAAACCAAAGTAAACCAAGTTCCACTGGGCTGCCCTGGTTAGGGATAGACATCAAAAAATTATCTGGGCCATTGCAGTGCAGGTCAGTGCAGAAATAGTTTGGTTCCTGGAATGAAAAGGGTATGTGAAAGCACTTTAGTGACCTAAATAATATGCTGCTTTGCCCATGAATCATTTCCGCCACAAGCAGAAGCCTTTAAGGTGATGTCCAGATGGAGCGACTAGAGTTCCCTTACTACTGTATGAACATTTTGACTCTCACTGAATAGTCACGTCAGCCATCATACACATGAAAGGGATTCCAAGGGCTCCCATGGGAGTCCTCACAGAGATTCAAAGCAACTAAAAGGGTTTGCAGATAGACTTTCACCAAGGGCGCCACTTTATCACACAAAAAAATCAGGGAGAAAACTACAGTAATGCCATATCCACCAAAAACAGGATGAGCATAGCTTGTCCTAGCTTATTGTGCAAGACCTGTAAACTGAAATTGCTTCCACCAACACAAGCTTTCTAAATGATCTAGTTTCCAAACTCTTCCACTCTCGCACAAGGCTGCCAAGGCTTTAATTACTTCTGCTGGGCCAGCACAGGTGAAGCACATTCTCACTAACAAGGTGGTTTCCAACCAGGGAGCACTGAAACACCAACAGGAAAACAACATGGAGAGGAAAACTGGCGCCCGCAATAGAGGGTAACTGATGCTTCTAAAAATCCTCCACCCAACTGATTTCACCAGCCATTGTCAGATCGTTACAGAAGAAACATGGTGCAAGTGCAGAGGAATCCAGGGAGGAATGTGTCATCAACTGAAAATAAAGTGAAAGTGTGAACTAGTTTTCACACATAGAGCACATGCATTTGCCACAGTGCACATATATGCAAGCGTCTCATGTCTGAGACAGATCATCAGAGCCAGGCAAAGACACAGATTGGCATTTGATTACGTTATGTCAGATGTAGCCATTATGACATGAAAACAACGGGTGTTTAGAGGTCAAGGAATGCATGAATGACATATGTACTACTTTTCATTTCAAATTAAATCAGTCATGATCTTTACATCATCAGATCCTGCAGTTAATGTATGCTGCCATCATCGTCTCTGCCCTTATTTAGTAAGTCGGTCAGCAGCACAAACACAGGAGTGGTGTAACAGCACAGACTAGTGGTGACTCTTTGTTATGGCATCTTGCTCCAGTTGCCAATGACAGAATCACTTTAACCATCTTAATATTGTCAACAGTATACATGCTGTAATCTCATTCTTGTTATTTTTGCTGTAAAATGTCATGTATCAGTAACTTGTCACAGCCTGCGGCAAAGTGTATCATACTATAAATGCCGTCTTACAACAAGAATCAGAATATGTTAAAACTGCACATATTGGATATTTGCATAAAAAAAAGTTTTAAAAATTGCTGTACTGCAGTGGCTGAATCACAGCATCACTGCAGAAGGTTATTTGACTAAGGCCTCAAAGTTCAACAGAGGACGGATCTCAAAACAAAAGTAACCGTGCAACTGCACCTGATCCTTTGAGACCCATCCTGATTTTACTCCACCAGCAAATTGATTTCTATTTTGCTAAAACGCGGTGCGCTCTGCTGCACTCCATAGATGGCAGAAGAATTCGGGATAACAGCACAGGGTCATTGCAGTCGCACAACATGGAAGTGTAACATCTGGATGTGTGTGCGTGCGGGTGTATGTGTATACGGTCTCTCTTTGCTTACGTTTCACACGCCTCTATGCTAGTATTCACACATGTGTCCTAATGCAACCCCTTTGATCTGTCAGAGTGTGTACTTATCATACTGAGGTGCTGTATGCTTTTCCCACTCTGGCTTTTTAGCCCCTCAGCCCCTCACAGCCCGTACGGCTTGTAAGTAGCTGGCATGGAAGCCTTAAAAGCCCCCAGTATAGGAGTTGAACTGGGGCTCTTCATTTGACCTCATTGTTTGCTTTTGGAACAATTATTGCACGTTAATTGTGTTTATGTCATAGTATTCAGATCAAAGCTTCCAATTATTGTATACTATGACATAAACACATACACCAATGCAAAGGAAAGTGCAAGAAGACACAAACACAGGGAACATAGTTGAAAGCCAGAATTGGCTTTAAGAGCATTGAGTTCTGAAAGGCTAAGGCTCTGTTCCTAATCCCTCTCCTACTTTTCCTCTTCCCTTCCCCAACTCCCTTTGCTTTCTCTCTGTATCTCTCCTTCTCTTTTGCAGGAGAATTCTGGGGAGATTTCTTGCTCTTTCTATTCCTCAAGGATGAAGCAGCACAGAGGACCTGTGTACTGAAACAGGTAAGTACTGAATATCATGATGACCTTCAAACAGACACATGCACGCACATAAACTTCCTTCCCTTACTGTCTAAAGCAGAATTGTTCTGAGCCAGATTTGTGTATGACTTATGTTGTTAAAAGACTGTGCCATGTCCACTGAGAAAGACACAGGGAGGGAGTACAAAAAGAAAAAGGGGTGGGATCTTTGTTCTGAGAAAGAGAGCAAAGGAAGCACAAGACTCATCCTCAGGGACCGAAAGAGCGAGTGAAGACACTGTCGACAGGATGAAAGTTTAACCAAACATCAGCTCCCCACAGGAGTGGCAAATCTGCTGCCGTCGCAGTGGACAGACTGGAGCAAAGACATGCAAAGAGACAGACCGGCAGACAGGACAAGACAGAGCGGCGATCCCCAGCTGTTTTTAAAACGCTGCCTCTGATACATTATTGAATATGCAGCTCTCCAACGCATCGCTGAGCTTTCCTCTCATGTTAGTGCTCAAGTTCGCATAGCGTCACCATTCTAAATATAAAGCATTCGCTCACCCCTCTTTGGTTTGTTAAAAGATGCAGAGGCTGTGTGTGTTGCTCTGAGTGGCACTTTCCTTTTCTGAGGCTGGCTGGAGTTTGAGTTGAGTTTGTGTGTGACTCATTTTGGAAGCAAGCCTCAGCAAACTTCAAAAAACAAAAATAGATTTCATCAAACTCTTTGAAAGTATTGTTAGATGATGCACAGAGTATGCTGAGGCGAGCAGAGTGCTTCACTGGGAGTCGCATGTACTGTACACTGAAGGAAGTAAGATGTTATCAAGGGGATTGATTTTGAATCAGACAGCATGTGGAACACTGCAGGTCTATGACAATCTAGTGCAGCAACTTAGCTTGCACAACTTCCTAGTTCCCGTTTTCCCAGTTTTTAATAAGTTGGATTTGGATGGATGTTTTAAGGTCAGTGTCCTAAGACTTTGTGTAGATGGAGTACCAGGTCTGGTCTACAGGTGGCAGCAGAGCAACATACCCGGCAGGCATGTTTCTGTAGCAGACTTGATTGGCCCATTTTACCAGCAAATCCCTGTGTAGGCCTTCCTTCATTTATCTCTCTGTCTCATCCAAGACAGGTTTTCAAGCAGATGATTCTGCTTGGCCAAGAAAAAACTGAAAAAAGACAATCAATATGGCTTTTTGTTCATAGATCAAGTGTGCAGACAGTTCAAACTCACATGAAAAATCTTGTCTTGTATTTCAGCTCTCACTTTCTAAACTAAACTTCATGTTCCAGGATGAACCATGAGCAAAGGTAAGAAACTTGTCTTAAACTTGACCTTATTGAAGCATGAGTGACTTTGTGTGTGTGGGTGTGTGTGTGGCGGGGTGTGTGTGTGTGTTAATGAGCATATGCATGTGTAAAGATGCATGCCTTCCTATCTGTTTGTGAGGATGCATGGACACCTGGGTCAAAGTGCTGCTGGGGGTATGTGCAGTTGTATAAATGCTTGAGGGTGTGTGTGTCTCTGTTTTCTGACAGATGTTGTAACGACATGATTAGCCCTCTGGCTGCCAGTAGCTCTGTGTGAGGTTGCTATAGTGACTGTGGGTTGAGTGTTGGGGAGGCCAGAGTAGAATATGAGGGTGCCGAGGATGAGGAGAGGGGGTGGAATAGGAAATTAAGTGCCTGGTGCCTCCGGCCTGTGTATGTGTGTGTTTGTTTCTGTTTTTGTGTGCGTGAGTGGGTGTGTTTGTGTGACGCTTATGTCTGTTTGTTTGTGTATTTCTACAAAGAGCACAGAATTGAAGAGACACTCGTCTGTGTAATTGGGAATTTGATCAAGATAACTCACTCAAACACACAGTCAATCATGTATACGCACACACACACACACACACACACACACACACACACACACAACACAGTCTGCGTAGGAGCAACCGAGACAGGGATCCTGTGATGGCTTGAGCGTGGGCTCAGGGTAACCTGCTCTGCCTCACAGACCAACACCATAAGTGGGTCGCACTTCGTGTCACTTATCACGCAAATTGCAGCGTCAGTGGAGCTGTTGTGCAAACTGGTACAAGCAAGGGAAATACCCTCTGTCCTGGTGAGCACAGGGACTGTAAAACGGTGTGGCTTGAAGAACAAGACTCACGTTCAGGTTGCTAATTATTGTCTGTGTTCTAAGGAAGTGCTTATCAGCCCGAGGGTCAAAACCCCCACAAGGGGTTGCACGATAAACTCGAGGGTCTCTACCTTTTCTTTACCTTTTTGCTTTTCTTTTGTGAAGTACCAGACAGTTTTACATCCTCAGGCCTCTAAAACTTTAAATGAAACAACCTGAGACGAGAAAACTCTCTTTGGCTGAACTGCGTACAACTCAGACATGACTTCGTTTTAAGGGGTCACAAGCCAAACTGTGTATAGTCAAGGTTGGGAACTCTTTTGGCTTGTTTGTATAGTTGTCTGAAGGGATGCGCTGATTCAGCTTTTTCTCTCCTTTTTCCAATACCTCAACTCAGGATATTTGCCAATGCAGAGTTCTGATCCAATACCAGTACTCTCTTTTTCCCAAACTTAAAATCTGTCTACCACTCTGTGTGGAACTCCTTTGAATATTTTTTTTATGTAAGCCCAGGGATTGCTGCAGCACTAAAAACTAATTTGGGGGCCAACTGTGACTGAGTGAATGTAACTGATGATGAAAACAGAATTTTATCATGACATTAATGAATAAACTGTGTTTAATGTGGATAGTCACATCATGGTCAATGCCTGATCCATTTAATAGTCAGTCAGTATCGGCACTGATACCGATCAGGCATCTTAGATCCATGCATCTCTAGTTTTCTACCTTCCAATATTACACCTGTAACCATTAGTAACTACTAAACTAACTAAAATGCCATCTTTTCTTGCAGTGGTAAAGAAGGTAAAGGTTGTTTTTGTGTGTGTGAGTTAACGTTGTATGGGTAGGCTATACTTTTGAAATATATTTTCTTTTTTCCTGAGAATTCAATAGAAGAGGGGGGGAAAGAATCACATAGAATTTGCAAATGTTAAATGTTAATGTAAATATGAAAAACTAGGAGACAGGATTATTAAAGAAATATGTGACAGGGTGTATTAAAATTTGAATATTTTAATCACTGAAGTGAAAAACATCACCTCAGAAGTCTGACTTATTTGATGTGTTCCCGGGGGGCCACCTTAAGCGAACCAATCTAATTTTACGTAACAATTTAAAGCAACCCTGAGGCTCTGCTGCCAATACACAGCAAACCATCCTCATGCTTGTCTCCTGTATCTCCAGAGTGTGCAGCCTGCTTTGTATAATAGTCATGGTGAAAGATATAATGTGCTGTACCATATGGGGCTGGCTTCACACAGGGATTACACCTAGATGATTCTTCAATAGAGAATTTAGTCTCGGGTAGCCGAGCTTAATCCGCGCCTGTGGAAGCGGACCACAGTGCTCTGGAGCTATGGCCAGATATGACAGAGAACAGAAAGCAGCCAGATTAGTTCATACTAGGAAGAGGGCTGAGCTTGAAGCTGCCTGACAGAGCTTCTCTTGACAGCTCCTCCCAAATCTCTCTACTCTCTCTAATGCAGTCTGAAGGAAACATTGTTCCCCTTTCAGTCTTTTTGACTGTCTCTTTCTTTCTCCCACTCTATCCCTGTCTCTCTGTGTGAGGTGAGAGCGAGACATAGAGAGAAAGAGTGTGTGTGTGTGTGTGTGTGTGTGTGTGTGTGTCTTATCGCTTCATTAGCCTGTAGATTTCTGGGTCATTCATAGCCTTGTTCCCACTGTCTCAGATGCTGTAATTACCCTCACGAGTCACATCTGATGATTAGGATGGTCTGAGCAGGAGACCCAGCCACACACACACACACACACACACACACACACTGTTCGTGCTTACACATGTGACACACATGCACACATATACACACATCAGTCATTAGTGGAAAGCTTAACATGCAGTACAGTACTAATGGGATTATCATTGCTGAGGGTCCCACTCATCAACCTCTTACTCCTCTCTCTATTCATCATCAAGCACCATTCTTAAACACTTAGGAGAACCCGTCAGTTCTACATGATATCTTTCTTTCTTTTGTCACATACCTTTCTAGGTGTCTCTCTTCTCTTCAATGTTACAGTGAATATGCTCTATTGGCATGACCACATCCAAGGACAGACTCAATGGGGCACAATGGTGGCCTAGGGGTTTAAGCCACTGACCATGTAATTCTGATGTCCCTGGTTCAATTCCAGCTGGGCCCCTCTGTTGCATGCCTCTTTTCTCGCTCACTCTGTCTGCTTTCAAGTAAAGGCATGAAAATGCCCAAAAAGCAGACTCTAATAGTGGTTCCCAACCTTCTTAGCTGATGACCCCTTAAAATCAACAGATGTTTTCATGCGACTCTTTGTAATGAATTGCATACGTCTTCCAGTTGTGACCAGTTTAACCAGAGTGTTTGTGTTTGTCTTTTTCTTTATTTGAATATTTTTAGATGCCTGAAGAGGTAAAATGATTGAGCAAGTCACAAGAAAAAAAAAGATTAGAGGAAAGTCTGAAAAAAATGTTTTCCTATCCTTTTAATCATGACTCCTTGTGTTTATCTTGCAACCCCTTGTAGGATCCTGACCACCAGGTTGGGGAAATCTATGTATAGATAAACAGCCAAACTAATTACAAGATAAGCATTCTGCATTACAAATAGTGTGGTGTAAGAGGGAAATGTAGACAATTGAGACAAAATGTGTTTATGTAAAAGAGGATGTGCATGCATTTTTTGTCATATAATGCCAATTTTAGCAGTTCATTCTAGACTTACAGGTAGTCAATAATCTTGAAGGTGATAAATAAAAAAACATCCCCATATTGTAATAAGTATATGACAAAAAAAGTGGAAGATTGTGATGAACATAACTTTGATTTGTTCAACCACTCTCTGCCCTCTCTCCTATCTTCACTGCACCCATTTCATCAGCTCATTTAAGAGTAATATTACCCATTCAATTTTCACTGTGTTTATTGAGTTGACTGAAATGGTAATGGAGATATTGACAACGGACTGCAAAGTGATTCTGTCCAGGCCATTGTGTTGAGTAGTTCGATGGAGAGGAGTGGATGACTGGAGGGCTATCCATGATATTACATACAGTGTGGAAGGCGTGGGAAAGAGAGGCCCTCTGAAAGCCAAAAGCTTAAATACCATGCTGCACATACACAGACATAAAGAGACAACTCACACAAACATACACACACACACACACACACACACACACACACACACACACAGACACACATAGAGGCAGTGGATTAGGATAGGGATTATGGAAGCATAGCTGTAAAACAGGCAGAGACAGATCAGTGTTATACTTAACACACACACACACTGGATATGTATTAAGAATGTACAGTAAGATGGATTTATTCTGGAGGTGGATGTTATAATGACTTAAGTTCATGCATCATGATTGAGTGCTATTCAAATTTAAATAAGGAGACAGTTATATATACAATAGGAAAGCAACAACGCTTTAGCAATCAATTATTGAACTAAATGGCAGGAACAGAAAGCTACAGAGATTTCAGGACTGGCTCATCAAGTATTTTATAGTCATGAATTTCAATTTTCTACTGAATGACTTACAGAGATAACTCCACTGAGGTGTACAATTATGAGTTTAAAACTTTTGTCTTATATCTGGAATCTAATCCACCATAGCATACAAGAAAAGACAACCTTGACATTTTGCCAAGCAAACAGGTCTCATCATCACCTCCAAAACTTAATAAAACAACTCCAGCACCAGTTTTATTAAATGGTGAGCCATGTGAGTTTGTGGAGGACTTTACTTTTAGACAGCCTTGTGTTACGGTTGTCAAGCAGGGGAACCAGGCAGGAAAAACAGTGGTAGGACACAGCACTGAGGCAGGTGCAGTTCAATGATTTAATGACAACACCAAAACATTATTTCACTAAATAACACTGCACAAACATTTTAAAATGAGTGGATTAGTCACTTCTGTTGTTTAAAAAAGTCTTATCGAACTTTGAAATGCAAAGTTGATCAAATGTGACATTCTGAGATTGCAGGGATTGTGACTGAGGTGAAGTTTAAACTGTTCTGTCAAATCAAGGCGTTCTTGTTTGATGTCTCAAGTTTAAAATAAACAACTAGTAAGAGAAGAACAGTAGAATATCAGCATTGGTAATGGAAGTTAAGGATTTCCAATCAATAATTGTATTGAATGCCATCACTGCTCCCTCTTCATATTCAAACTCTGCTTGGCAAAAACAAATTAATTCTACAGCTTTGACTGAATGTTAGTTACATTTCCACCTCCAATGTTTATAGGAGCTTTCTGCCATCACTGTGGTCAGATTAGCATCCATAATGGCTGGAAGACTTTCTAACTAACCGTAACCCATATCGTAAAGCTGAACGCGGTGAACACAAACGCATACCCACATTATGAGAAAATGAGAGGAAACAGTTCACCTCTTCACCACCCACTATGTTAATTGGAACAAATTGCCCGGTCATTGAAAGCAGTGCACTGCTGTGAATCGGAACGGATGTCGCAGTATGTGGGCCCTACTGTGTGTTCTTAGAGATAAAACGCAAAATGATACTGTCATGCTAGACGTTGTCATATAATGCTTCAAAATCTGGTCACAGCTCGGTCACACACTGCTCATACATGATGGAGCACTAGTCATGTACTGACTGAGCGCCTCAATCTGTGACCATCTACGCTACGGCCCTGCTGCATCAGGCATGTCTTGGTCACCAGACATCTGTCATCAGCACGCAGCTCACTGGAGGTCTGTGGCTCCCCGTGATCCCATCTTCTCTACAGCTGTCAAGTATAATCATCAATCTCTCCTCCATTTCCCTTTATATTCACTCTGCATATTTCTGCCTGGCCTCCTCAAACTCTCCCCTCACCCTCCTCCTCCTCCAACTCTTCTACATTTCTCCTCTCTTCTTTCAGAATGCTGAAATATGTAACTAGCAATTTGCCAATTTCTCCCACTATGACACACACACACACATATATACACACACACTGAGAGACACATACAGAGGCATCCAGGCCGCGAGAGCTGCTGTGGTGTATAATGACAGATAATTGGCTATTGTGGGTTCGCCCTCGGCAGCAGGAACCAATCACAGTGACAGCCACTTCTCCGTGACCCGTGTGTGTTCGCATGAGTGTGTGCGAGCATGAGTATCTGGATATGTGTGACGATTGTATTTTAGTTTGCTGTCTGCCTTTGAGTATAGAAGTAATTGCTAGTCAAGCGCGTATTGTACAGCTTGTAACTGACAGCTCTCTTTGTAGTTTATATCCCTGACATTGTTGCATTTATGTAAACATAAATAAGCTATTCAACTGTACTGTATGCATTTCTGTCTGTGTGTGTGTGTGTGTGCACATAGAATATGAATATTCACTGCTGTTCAACATTGTACACAGGTATAACCTCAATATAATGTACTTATTTTGTACAAATTACCACTCAGTGCTTCTCATTTTACATTCTCAGAGTTTATGCACCTGCCTCCACAGCCCCACACAATGCAGCCTTGCTGTTCTTCACTAATGTGATAGCTGCTTAGCTTGTCATTCGTCGCTCATTTTGATGGAGTCAGCAGCCCTGGTTAATGGTCTGTCTGCTTGCCATTTGTATGGAACCTGTTGACTTCCAGCTTCTCCAAACTGATTGGAATAATTGTTGGGGGGTTTTCTGGAAAATAATCCTGATTTGTTCTTTCACGCTGGGATCAGCATCAGCAACAGCCTTTAAAATAACAGCCATAGTGCAAGTGGAGGATGTCTCCCTCTCATCTACGCACTCTCTCTGCTTTTTCATTCTTTCCCTTTATCATTCACTGATTTATTCCTCCCTCTTATATTCTCTCTCTCTTTCTCTGCCACTTCCTCTTCTCTTGCTCCCCCCCCCCCGTTTGCAGCGATTCTCATTTCCGTTCTTTCAATAGTAGGGGTGCTCATCCAACCCATGCACACAAGCTAAATGAGATCCTGTGTGTGCATGTGATGCGTGCATGCAGCTTTGACTCTGTAAATATGATCTTTTCTGTATTGCTAATACGTGCTACCATAAAAATGTGTGCATTTACGTGCGTGTGTGGAGGAGAGGTTGTGTACTTCATCATACCAGCTCAATATTCCCAAATGCAATTTCCTCAATGTGAAAAGAGCAGACTAGATGTTCATCATTCTATACTCCCTCCTTAGTGTTCAATAAAAGCATCTTCAGGACTGCTAGGCTGCTCGCTCTCGTGTTCTTTTTTTCACCCTGTCACTCCCTCATTTTTGCTCTTTCTGACTCTGCACACAAACACACACACATGCACACACACACTCCTGCCGTTTGTAGAATGCAGCGTCTCCTGTGCATGATTAAAGTGCATATCACAGCATGTTCCCTGAGTCTTTCTTTGTAATGCTGCTTATCATTCTGAACCTATAACATATAATTCAGCCCAGCTGAGCTCATCTGTATTGTGTTTGTGCAAATCAGTTCTAGAAATGGAGATTTTTACAGTTATATGTGGATAATTTAAAAAAAAAAAACATTTCAGCTCTGGCTCTGGTAAATTGATCAATTCACGGTTCCAAAAGCACAGAATTACCTTTTTTCTAAGCTAGCTAAGCCAGAGGAAGATTGCCATTGTCAGTTCAAAATCAACATGTTTACAACAGGAGTCAAAAACACTCAATAAGTGCCTTTTTAACACCTGCATAGCAAAGAAATCATAAAAGGAAGGTTAGCTGTGGAGCGTATTGGGACATAAAAAATGTTGTTATCCGTGTTTATCCTTGTAGTGTAATC
The DNA here is from genome assembly GCF_020085105.1 of Siniperca chuatsi. Lineage (NCBI taxonomy): Eukaryota > Metazoa > Chordata > Actinopteri > Centrarchiformes > Sinipercidae > Siniperca > Siniperca chuatsi. The sequence goes on from NC_058044.1 coordinate 17,245,824, forward strand.
CAGATATTTGATTATAGATAAGGATGTAGCTTTTATACAGCAGCCTCTATCCTTACAGTCATCCCTTGGACTGCGCTGTCCTTGTTAGCTGCATTAGTGTCTCCCTCTATGAAATTATGGTTGTAATTGTCCAGGTGCGACTAGGGAAGGTGCCATCTCTAATACCAGCCAAGCCATTAATGGTTCGCAGCTCACTGCAGCCTCACATGTCTGGGTAGAAAACAAATGAACTAGCAAACTTCAAGTCAGTGCCTAAAAGAAGGAAGGGATAATGATGTGGTGTGTTTGTGTGTGTGTGTGTGATACATCTATGTGTGTGTGTGTGTGTTTACACAGCACTATTTTCCATATACACTAAGAGAAAGGATGTTTGTTAAGTCATCTGTCTTTGAAGCATGTGTGTATGGGGGTGGGGTCAAGTGTATGGGTGGGGCATTAATCATTAAGCATCAATGATTAAGGCGTGTGTGTGCAAGTGGTTGGAACTGTGGCTCTCTATGATGCTGAGATTAGAGGCAATTATTGAAATGTCATGGCTTTAATGGGCCGCTGCTTTACACCCCTCTCATAAGTCATGAGTTGAACTTTCAAGGTGATGAAACAAGAAGCCGTGTGCTGAGTCTGTCTGTGTTTTCAAACATTTTTTTGCTTAACATATTGTTATTCTCCACTTGTTAGCCCGCTTTACTTTTCACACAGTAGAATTTAGCAGCCTGATATTCCATATACAGGGGGTCAAGTAGGGGTGTGCTGACACCATAATTTTCTTTGGGGATGCAAATAAAGATTATTTTCATTATTGGTTAGTCTGCTGATTATTTTCTTCATTTTCTTTTATTTTCTTCAATTAATTGTTTGGTCTATAAAATATCACAAAAGAGTAAAAAAGGCTCATCATATTTTACCTAAGCCCAAGCTGACCCGAAAGCATTAATTTTACTATCATAGAAAATAAGAATAAGAGCGAATATACAGTACACATTTGAGAGGCTACAATCGGTTATTGTTTGGCATTCTTGCTCAAAAAAATTCTTAAATGATACATCAATTATCAAAATTGTTGCTGATTAATTTTCTGACGATCTACTGATCGATTAATCATTAATTGTTCTTGTAGACTTTCTTCCTTTCTTTCTTTCTTTCTTTTTTTTCCTCGTGTGTCAAAGTTTTAAACAAAGAAAAACTTACAGAAAGGATAGATACTCCTTGGAGAGAACATTTGAAGGTTAAACCTGAAGTAAACCTACTTGGAGCATTATATAAAGAATATAAGAATGTTGGAGATTTGCAGTGGCATATATTGCATGAGTATTGCAGTGAATTGTTTTATATTTGTCTCAAACCCCACAAGTCTCTGACACGTCCTTTTTATACATAAAGGGAAACAATTTTTCATTGTTTCTTGTACTGTCATAGATTGTTCCCTTTAATTAAGTTATTGTGTGAAGTGCTAAAATCTCTTGGAGAATTTTTTTAGTGAACAAGTTTTCATTTTTTGTTTTTCGTATGGCAAAACAGAAAAGAAAAAAGGTTGTTTAATTCCTTTTTGCATAGTCGAAACTAACCATTTATCATAAGGAATCATAGGAAGCAAAAAATAGAAAGTGGTCATAAAAATGATTCTCTACTTTTCTCTACTTAGTGAAAGCTTGCATAATGCTTGAGTACATGTATCACTCTAAAATGAAAGACTTAGACACTTTTAATGAGATTTGGTATATTGAAGGTGCTCTCTTCTCTTTAAATAATAATGAAATCTGTTTTATTGATGAAATAGCATTGTAATAGCCATATTTTTGCACTGACTGAATAAACCTAAAGTATTTCTTTCTTTCTGTAATGATTATGACAGCCAATTGGCCAGTTTGTAAAGAAATGCACCTAACTCATGGCTGACATTTTTGACTCTAAGTAATAAAATTAATGATGGTTGCTTTCCATTTACAGTAGGTGTTCTAGCTTCAGGGCTCTAACATTGTGCGTACTGGCACACTGGCACACCTAAATAGAATGGAGCCATCATTAATGTAATTGGTTGTACTTGTGTTTTTCCTGTTATGATGAGTCAAAATATCAGCTGTATGACAGGTTGGTCAGTCCAAGATATACATTAGATACAATTTCTCTAGTGCCTCATCAGTCCACTGTTCCAACAAAGTTTTTGTCTGTTTGGCAAATACACAAGCCCTTATTGTACAGGACCTAGTAAAATGTCCACCAGGTGACCCAGCCAATCATTTTTGAATGGTTTAAAATGGGAAAGCTGATATTTATTTTCACTAACATCTATAGGTCAAAATGTTCCCTTCAAATATTTTTGTTGAGCATCATTTTGATTCAATCTTCACTATATTGTATGTCTAAGGGAGCATCTTTGAGATTATTTCATTGTGGCTACTCAGCAGGATTTTCTATACTCCACATCACTGATCATGACTTGCTGAAGTTAGATATTGGTTCAGGCACACTATGGCAGTTTAAAGATGCACAATGAATTCTAGTTTCCCCCCATTCTCCATCTAAACTTTCATGCCAGTAGGTTGAAAAACAAAGAAATGGTGGACATATTTTATATTTTTTTTATCAGTTACCACTTATCCTATTTTTAAACATTAAAGCATTCAAAGCCCACATATTGCTGGCACTGTGATATGTAGAGCATAGGACTTATTATCTCCGGATCACAGGATTAAAACCATAAGTGAGCAGGGCATTTTCTATGAAAACGCATGTACTCTAAATTGATAAAAAAAAATTCCCCTGCTACAGCGTAACAGCCTGGGGTATTTTATTAAGCCTACTTGCTAACCCTGTTGCAGACGATATCTCCAATAAAGTGGAGACGCAGTTTAAACTTGTCACTTGCCCAAAGTTGTGTCTTGATGCAGGCTTAGAGAGCACGGATGTGTTGAGTTGGGTTAGTGACTATAGATAAAGAGTGCTGAGGAAAGGCAGAGTCCATGCATTACTTAAAAAACATTGAAAACTGATAAATTAGTTGGTTGACATTATGCGCAGTAGTAGTGTTTGTCTAGAAGGAGTGTGTGAGCCCGAGTGAACATGTGTGTGGACAGTCGCATGTTTTCACATACAGAAAGCATCCATGCATACACACGCATTGAATATTGAACCCATATATCCATACATATTTATCAGTGGATCACTTTAATATTTAATCAAGAGCTGATAGTAGATATGTGTTGACAGTGAGAGGGCAACAAAACAAAAGCAATATCATATACAACGCAATTTGCAACATAAGAGGTATTTATTGTAGCAGCTCAGTGCACGTGCATTGTGCACGTGTGTGTGTGTGTGTGTGTGCGCAGTGTGATGCTTTGTCATGGGCCCATCAAATTCAGCTCTAGATTCTATTTTAGCCAGTGAAGTTATCTCGATAGCAAACCCCTTATCTCTTATGTGTGAGTTATTATCTTTTGAGTGTATGTGTGTGCGCACAAACAACCCCATTTTGTATGTGTGGGCATTAACACATCTGTCTCTGGTGTGTGTGAGGGCTTGCATCTGTCTGTGTGTCTGTGTGTGTGTGTGTGTGTGTGTGTGTGTGTGTGTGTGTGTGTGTGTGCGTGTGTGTCCAGCCTGAGGTTGTGTTTTTTTGTACCCACTGAGTTTCTGCAACAATAGCACGTTTTTGCTCCTCCATCTCATTTACATTGCACTGATGGGAATCTGCTGCACCACTGATTGTGTTTGGTGTTCTAGGTCAGCACACCCAGATAAGTCTGTGTGCAGATATGTGTGTGTGTGGTTCGATCATGTGCTCAAAGACTGAAAATTGGTGTTAAAGCCTGTCTCCCCTTTTCTTCCTCCTTTGCTGATGTCCTGTCTCTTTGTCAGCACACAAACAGACAATCCTGACCC